>NC_064832.1:61578498-62317248 GCF_024166365.1 Elephas maximus indicus | reverse complement strand
GGTGGCAGCTGAGGTCTTAACCACTAAGCTACCAGGGCTCTACAGTAGAACCTTTTAAAACACGTTGGTACTTTTTGATAGATTTTAATCCATTCAGCATCATGTGCAAATAGCCACTCGCTCACTAGCGCTCGCTCTCTTCATTTTATTAGACAGACTTTGATCTTACCAGGATTTCATGGTATGACACTTTTTGATTCTTTCACCTGGACCATTATATTCAGCTAAAAATATGTACTAGAATCACTTCATTTAAATTCAAGTTTTTTCAAAAAGGCCTAAGGATCATATCTGTCATTTGGCCTTTGCTCTGATATTGTGTCATAATTCAGAATGCAAGAAAAATGTCTTTAATTAAACATACAATAGCCTTTATGTTCAAACATGCATATTTATTAAAAAATGTGCAAATATTGAAAGGTATTTAAATTAGGATATATTACTATGTTAGTTATTAATCTAAAAAGATAAGCCTTTGATTTTTCAGATAATCCTTATAATAAGTTTGATAGAAAATGCCTTTATAACAGTTTTCCACTAATCAAACTTTGAAGAATTTTTAGACAAACACAGTTATACCTATTTCCTTACTTTTCATAGTTTGAAAAAGCAAATCTTTGTTTTACCTAATGACCATTTCAGGAAAACTAAATATAGTTTAAGAGTACCTGGGTGGGGGAAACAAAAGTTTGGAGGTTTGAATTCATCTGCTCAGGAGGAAGCCCTGGTTATCTCCTTCCAATAAATCAACCACTGAAAACCCTGTAGGGCTCCGTTCACGTCGTTGCCATATTTGGAGCTGGCCTGCGACAGCTGGTTTACTGGTTAAAGGTAGTTTGGTCACAAAAGATCGTAATGGTTTTATTATTCAGAAATTTGGAAAAACAAAATTAAGAAAAGCTGTTAGAGGAGATAAAATGTAAGTCATAAATATCTAAAGACAGGAATAATTACAGGTAACCTGGTAAAAATAAGCAGCAATAAACGATGGCTCTTAGTAACAACATTTTATGTTT
This sequence comes from Elephas maximus indicus, assembly GCF_024166365.1. Classification (NCBI taxonomy): domain Eukaryota; kingdom Metazoa; phylum Chordata; class Mammalia; order Proboscidea; family Elephantidae; genus Elephas; species Elephas maximus. Next base: position 62,316,232 of record NC_064832.1, on the reverse strand, counting down.
TAAAGCAAGGAATAGTTTATATATTTTTAATATGATAAGTGCTGAGAATTAAAAAAAATAATAATTTGGTGACAGAAAGCCCTATTAATCTGATCATAAATAGTAATTTCAAAGATCTTGATTCTGATCTTTTCCCTGTAGTACATTATTCATTTACCAATTTGTTATGAAGGATTTATTATTATATCTTCATATGAATGTTCAGGCAGACTCAGATACATTAATATATAAATTATAATAATCTTAATCTTTTAAATATAGCTTTAAATTATAACTAGATTATCACAGTTAAAAATAATATCATATTAAACATTTCATTTGAATTAATGATACTAACAGATTTAATAAATAGTAAATACATGTTTGTTTTTTCTGAAATAAGCTAGTGTAATTAACCACTTATATATCTGGTACAGTGGTTAAAGCAATCGGCTGCTAACCGAAAGTTTGGTGGTTCAAAACCATCAGTGACTCCTCGGGAGAAAGATGTGGCAGTCTGCTTTCTTGGAAATTTACAGCCTCAGAGACCCTATGGGGTCGCTATGAGTCAGAATCAACTCAATGGCAGTGATTTTTTTTTTTTATATTATATTTCACATTTAAACACCACAACAATGTTTTTTGTTTTTTTTTTTCCTCCATACCGAGAAAAAACAAAAGGATAGAAACTTTAAAATTGCTTGTCTGTTTTTTTTCTTCATAAACACTTATTTCATGCCATTATTAAAATTTGGGGAAGCAAACAATTTTAGCCAGCTAAAGGATGATTTATGCTATAGCAATCACTTCTTGGTTTACCTACATACTACAGAACAAGTAGAAAAATCCACGACTCGGCTAAAAACAACTACAAAAAATGCTTTTCTCCCTAAAGCTGACAGTTGAATTCTAGGCCATGTTTTTATTACCTAGGTTTTATTATCTAAGGTCCTGGCCTCAAGACTCTTAGAAGAACTAATAACCATTTTTTATGTCTAGTAATTATTCATGTTACAATTGGCATCTCTATTGTGCCCAGAATCTTAAATGTTATTGTGTAAAAAAAAAAAAAATTGTGTAGCCATTGTCAAATGAGGAGATTCATCATCACACCCAGGAATGAAAGCAGCAGGGGAGATGAATCCTAGCCCAAGTGTAGATAATGTTGTCTCCTAATAGGTAAAATTTTGACAATGGTGAAACTCTCTGTTTTATGTATTAATGCCATGGGACCTGACTTACCTGCCCTTGACCAAAAATCAAGGTAGGGGGTGATAATGAGAGGAAGAAAAGCGGAAGGAGATAAGAAAGGGAAAGACATCCTCTGGCTTGGCAATAACAATTAGGCTTTTCTTGTGAGAAGGTGGCCTGGCATTCAAAGATAGGCTGTGGTGTTTTGTTGAATAACAACATCAGACGAGAAGACAAAATGACCAAGATAAAGTTAGACAAAAACACAAGAATACTTCATATTCTTGACTATCACAGCAAAAAACAAGGTCACTTCGCAAACCATAAAAGCATTAATATTTTACCCAGCTAATCTGAGTGACTACAATTCTTTGTCAATTAAAACTTTAGCCTCTATCTATTCTTCAGTCCTTCTAAATAGATTTATTAGGATAATCAATCATAGATTTAAGCTACTTCCTGACAGCATCCAATCAAAAGCAAAACTCTTGCTTCTTTGAACACTCCCCCAAATCACCTAAGGAACAGCCAAATTCTATAATAAGTTACAGCTAATCTCTTCTTTCTGAGACCTTCCGTACTTCCCTATTACTGTATGTTCTTTTTTTATTGTAGCAATCAATAATCTAAATTTGTTCAGCTTCAGGGAGGTTCTTGGTAGCCTTTAGCTAAAGAGTTTTGAAAGAATTGAATATATTTTTCCATTGTTTTACTGTCGCTATTTGTCTAAACACATATTTAGTGTTTCTCTCTCATTGTTGTTAGGTACCATGAAGTCATTCCCAACTCACAGAGACACTATTTACAAGAGATTGAAAAACTGCCCTGTCTTGCACCATCTTCAAAATTGTTGCTAATGCTTAAGTCCATCATTGCAGCCACTGTGTTGATCCATCTCATTGAGGGTCTCCTTCTTTTTTGCTGACACTCCAATAAGCATAATGTTCCTCTCCAGGGACTGGTCCCTGCTGATAACATATCCAAAGTACTTGAGACAAAGTCTAGCCTTCCCCACCTTCAAGGTGCATTCCGGCTGTACTTCATCCAAGGTAGATTTGCTCATTTTTTTCTGGCAATACATGGTATGTTCAATATTCTTTGCCAACACCATAATTCAAAGCATGAATTCTTCTTCAGTCTTCCTTCTTCATTGTCCAGTTCTCACTTGCATATGAGGCCAGTGAAATTACCATGGCTTGGGAATGAAAGTACCATGGCTTGGGTCAGGCGTACCTTAGTCCTCAAAGTGGTATCTTTACATTTTAACACTTTAAAGAGGTCTTTTGCGGAAGATATGCCTAGTGTAATACATCTTTTGATTTCTTAACTGCTGCTTCCAAGGTCATTGATTGTGGATACGAGTGAAATAAAATCTTTGATAAGCTCAATATTTTTTGTTTATTATAATGTTGCTTATTGATCCAGTTGTGAGGATTTTTTTTTTTTTTAATGTTGAGTGTAAGTGCTTGAAGTCCTCTTCAGTTTCAGCAAGCAAGGTTGTATTATTTGCATATCATAGGTTGTTAATGAGTCTTATAATCCTTATGCCAAGTCCTTCTTCATATAGTCCTGCTTCGATGGTTATTTGCTCAGCATACAGTAGATTGAATAAGTATGTATGAATATATATATGTACATATATATGTATATACATACATATACATAGATATATGTGTTTAAATATATATGCTTACTATCTGTTTTCTTCCTTCTCTTCAGGTTCTATATTCCTTTTTTACTAATGCTTGAACTTATTTGGATGGAATAAGATTGTAAAAATTCCAATTTCAGCCCCTACTTTCTTTTTTAATTACACATTTATTAATTATTATTTAAGTGTTTTTCTTATTGATTTCAATATGTGCTTTTAAAGTATAACGTAAATTTAGCAGTCCTATCATTTCCTGAACAATATCTGGTTCTTTTATCATTCTACTACTATTTAACTCCCCCATTTCCTTTCAGATTATAATTGCCATTTATTTTTGTTTGCATATATTTTAGAACCCAAAGACATTATTATTAATGTTTTATATAGTTGTTATCCATTTTTATTTATTCATCTGTTTATCATTTGGTTTTCTTTTTATTTTTCATGAATCTTCGTCTTTCTCCGTAACTATTTATTTTTTATTTATTCTAGCTAAACAGTTCTCTCAAGGTTTGTCTTTGATGCAGTCCTTATATCATCAAATTCTCACTTTTTGTTCTTCTGAAATTTTAAGTGTTATTTTTTCACTAGTTTTTGAATTCTGTATTTACATATGTTTTCTTGTAACAATTTAAAATGTCATCACATTGTCTTCTGACTTAGAGCATTTCTACTGTGGAGTTAGTTTGAAACTGGGCCTCAGGCATTGTAAAGGCTGGTATATTCCTGGTTGATCCTTATTCCTTGGTCAGTAGGTTTATACCTGAATGTCTGTAGTTTTACCTGCATTCATGTTCCCAAAGGTTGCTTAATGTTCTCCCTAGCTTTTCTGCTAGGTATAGCTTTCCACTTGCTTTTCCAGCTACCTATACTCTTGACCTAGACGGTGCTGCTTATTAAAAAATGTCTCAAAACGAATGTCCTCTCACATATTAGGCTCATCTCTGTGCTTTTCTCTTCTCTGAAATCTTGGCCACTTACATTTGTGCTCCCCCGGTAATTTTCTCTTGTTTTCAAGAAGGGAATTCATACATGAATTTAAAGACATGCTGTAGTTAAAATACAGCATAATCACCACTTTAAAACTTTTCTGCTTATATCCCATTAAAAAAAATTATGATTGTCAAAAGGATCTCTAAAGAGGTTGCCATTGAAAAGGAAAAATTAAGAATCACAAGAAAGTTGAAATGTTTCTGTTTAAAAATATCTGAGTAAGAAAAATAGGTAAAGCTTTATACTTATTAGGACATTATCCTTTCTCTCTTTATGGATCTAATCATTGCCTAAAAGTTAACTAAAACTAAAAATTTACACATAGAGAGCTAAATCAATAAAGGTAGACCTCGGCTTCTAATGATTTAGGATTATGAAAGTCCAAATCTATTAGGAGGAAGACCATGGGGTAATATGGGCCTTTGAGAATCAAACACCTACTTCTGACAGAGATGTATGGGGAATAAAGGAACTTCCGTAAATGACTTAAACTCTAATCATAAATTTAAACTGACTCAACTCCTAGTCTTATCCCTTGAAAAATCTGGTGATGTTGTGATATTGGCAAAATTCAGTCACAGCCTACAATTAATCATTGTTGTCACTTTCATCACCTACTGTGTTTGTTCAAAAGGAAGACATCTACACCATGACACTATTATGTTTGGGATTAAGGCTTAAGAAAAACGATGATTGGTTGCCAGTGAGTCACCACTAACTCAATTCTCTATGATAACTTAGCTCTATAAATATCTGAAAATTTTTCAGTATTGAGGAACAGTTGGGAAAAAATAAAATACATTTGAGTTAAATAATATACTAGAGTTTAGAAATATTTATCTCATGCAAAATTACATATTTGAGAAAAGAATAGCTAAATCTTAATTCTTAGGACAATCATATGATTAGACAGAGGAAAAACAATTCATCAAAACATATTATCTTTCTATAATTTCAATGGAATTAAGAAAAAATATTTTCAAAGGATGACTAAAATGAGAGAATTGTTCTATAGTTAATCATTTCATTTACCTACCTTTCCGTTTACATGTCAACACCAAGAAATTCAATTCATCTTTGAAGATATTATTTTCACTTACATAGAAAATCAACTAAACCCCAAAGAACCTTCCTGTATATATGTTATGATTATTATAAATAAAATATATGTTTGAGTGAAGAAAACCTACCAAAACTATTCAGGAAAAGTGGCTTTTTAAAAAATGTTTTGGCTTATTGAAAGATGTATGAGTTGCATACAATTTAGAAAGCTAAAATACATTATCTTGAAATCTTTTACATGGCAATCTCATTCATATCTACATAGAAAATATCAATAATGATAATATGTATTGAATGATGATTCTATGCCAAACATCGTTTTGACCTCTTAAGCCTCATAAATCTGAGATAAATATTACTTTCATTCCAATATTAAATAATTTGAAAGTGAAGAACAGAGAGAATACCCAACATTTCCATACTAATGTAGAGAGTGAAGTGCAAAGTAAGGATTCAAAAACAATCAATTTGTGGGTTTGTTGTTAAGAAGATGGCTAGCTAGATGCGCCATAATGTCCCTTGAAAATAAAGACCCCTGAAACTAAGTAAAAGAGACACAAACAAAGACCTTCAAACATCAAACGGAAGCTGTAGATTGGGATGAAGAACCAACTGGAAGGACAGATAGAATGAGACCAGCGTGAATCATGGCTCATCTGTGGCTTGCCTGCAAGCCCAGCTCAGTATGGCCATTTTGGGATGGCAGCAAGCATCATCTCTAGGCAAGGAGCCCAAGAAAACAACTTCAAAGAAAACACAACCATAGGCTGAGATACTGGTTCAAACATGGAAGGAAAGGAGATGGACAGACTCCTCTGAGTCTGACCAAGCCCCAGAGGGTGATGTGAAACTAGGAAACACAGGGATGTACTACTGGAGCAAGCTAAGATAGTCTGAATCCTTGGAGCCTTAGGACTGGGAAGAGGTAAGACAGGGAGTGCAAATCAGCAGAGGGACAAAGGAAGAAAACAGAAAGAGAAAGGAGAGATCCAGTGTTCCTTGGTGAGCACAGAGAAGGGAGAGAACTAGGAACTAAATGTGCAGTTCCGGCTCAGGGGATATGGCCATCCATCTGGACTAGAGATACACTTCGAATAGTAACCTGCAGAGTAACAACTAGAAGATACCCCACAAATGATCTCAGACTGCTTCCACCTACTCTCCCTTTGAGTAGAACCTCCCACCCCCCGATGGGTCTTTATACCTCTGCCACCTTGCCTCCCCTCCAGACTAGGCCAATTGGGTGTATCCAGGCACACTGTCCCCCCACCCCTGCTTGATCTCCACCTACCCCTGTCCAGCTTCTCTTATGCCCAGGAATCCCACCCCTCCCTGACCCCTACCTGCCCCTGCCTGGCCCACTTCCAGGGGCACAGGCATCCCACCCACTCTGCCCTACTCTCCAGGGACCACACTAGCTGTTTGCATTAAAGCAAATCAAAAGATTATTCATAATTATTTTGTTGTATTTGTATACTCTGTGTTCTAGAACATAGTTTTGCATGTAGGAGATAATAAATGTTAATTTCAATTCCTTTACCTTCTTTTTTTTGCCTATTCTAATTAATCATTAAGTTCATACTGTCGTAACCATTCTTCTTATTCTCAACCTAGTGCACTTATTGTCTCACTCAATTTTCAGAGTTGAGCATGCTTTTAAACTGGGGTTCCCAGAAACAGAACCTGAGGCTGAGATTTCGTGTACAACAGCTTTATTAGGGAATATATCAAATAAGACAACGAAGAAAGCAGGATTGGGAAGAGAGAGAAACTGGCCAGCAATGTAATCATAACCCAGACATCTCCTGATTTTATGGGGAGCTCTGAAGTTGAAACGGCCCTTTGGAGTTGTTTCAAATTAAGGCCAGGCATTTTTGCCCCTGCACCAGCCTGACTATGGCCACAGGTCACCCCTTGGGAGGAGGCTTACCTTAAACAGGACATTTCCCTAGGTCCAAAGGCAATTCACAGTGAGGGACACAGCTATGAGCTTCTGCAAGCAATAGCCCCATCAGCTGGGGGTCAGATGCCTAAAGAAGGCGTCTAATGGAGTCAGTATCCGCTGTTAGCATTTTCTCGTATTCTAATGATACTTAAAAAAAAAGTTATTTAGGTGCATAATTTTTCTCCCTATGGAACCTTATATTTTATTTAACCATTTTCTTATTGTTATTAATTTAAAAAATTAGCTTATTAAATGATTATATAATTTCAGCATTATAACACATTTTATAGTTATGATTTAACCACATTTTAGAGTATTTTAATTAGCAATGTTAGGCCTCTGCTCAATTTCTGAGACTATGATGAAGTGGCTTGCGCTCGGTTGTGAGAAAGGAGCAATAATTGCTGATAAACTCTAAAACTAACTTTTAAAATAAATTTTTCCAGTAATAAAACTTCTGTATATGTAGTGTGTCCCTGTCTTATCATCTAGTGCTGCTATAACAAAAATACCGCAAGTGGATGGGTTTAACAAACAAGTTCATTCTCTCACAGTAGGCTAGAAGTCTGAATTCAGGATCCCAGCTGTAACGGAAGGCTTTCTCTCTCTGTCGGTCCTTGTCATCAATCTTCCCTTGGTCGAGGAGCTTCTCTGTTTAGGAACCTCAGGTCCAAAGAACGTGTTCTGTTCCCAGCACTGCTTTCTTGGTGGTATGAGGTTCCCAATTCTCTCTGCTCGCTTCTTTCTTTTGTATCTCAGAAGAGGTTGGCTTAAGACACTATTTAATCTTGTAGATCTCATCAATATAACTGGTGCTAATCCATCTCATTAACATCACAGTAATAGCATTTACAACACATTGGAAAATCACAGCAAAATGGTGGACAATCACAATACTGAGAATCACAGCCTGGCCAAACTGATACACTTATTTTTGGGGGACACAATTCAATCCACGACAGTCTCTAAAATCAGCCTCCTACATCCGAAGGTCAAGGGCCAGTTCTGCCTCCTATTCCTTGAGAAGGTATACAGATATTATTCTATGACAGCTCTGCTAAACAAAAACAAATTTTCTGCCTTTTTTTTTTTTTGAGTATAAGGAGGTGCTACTGACAATCTGAAATAATTTGCCGTCTTTCTTTGGTTAAAAGTGGCTCATCATAAATTCCGACATGTACATTGCATATTTTCCTTCTTTTTCCTATTGTTCTTCATACTTCAAAAGACTAGAATCAAAGCCACTCCCTTTCACCAGGATGGAGTTAAGATTTTCTGAGTAATGAGGTTCCAAGTTGAAGTTATAACTCTGATTCTGAGAAATTTGTGTCCCAATTTCGGGTGATGGTTTCCAGGTTTCCTTCCATGACAAAAAAAACAAATACTACAATTAAGGGGGACGTATTTTTTTTTTTTTTTTATTGGTTAGGAGGAAACCCCGGTGGCATAATGGTTAAGAGCTATGGCTGCTAACCAAAAGGTTAGCAGTTCAAATCCACCAGGCGCTCCTTCGAAGCCCTATTGGGCAGTTCTCCTCTGACCTATAGGGTCGTTATGATTCAGAATCAACTCAACAGCAAAGGGTTTTTTGGTTATTGGTTGGGAAACCCTGGTAGCATACCGATTAAGAGCTATGGCCGCTAACCAAAAGGGCAGCAGTTCGAATCCACCAGGCCCTCCTTGGAAACCATATGGGGCAGTTCTACTCTGTCCTGTAGGGTTGCTATGTGTTGAAATTGACTTGACGGGCAAAGGGTTTTTTTTTTTTGGATTGGTTACGATAGATGGTTAGGTGGGAGATGGTTTAGAAGACGTTTTTTGTCTCCTTTATTTTTAGTCATTATTTTGTTTCATAGACTTAGACTGGGCATATATTATTTCTCACATATTGTAACAATATCCTTAATATCCTCTACTGTTCTTAAGTAGGTTGATTTGTATACCTTCCAGAGTATTCCAGTGGGAAATAGGGATGGGAAAATCTAACAAATCTCCCTAGCCAATGTCACCTCTCTTTTGAAAGCTCATAGTACCATCAAAAATCTTTTAATGTATTGTCATACTCTCTTTGTCAAATCTTGAAAGTAAATTTTCCAGGTGGAAGTGGCAGATTAAAATATCAAGTAAAGTAGTAATACCTACCCACTAAATAAGAATATGTATGAAGTTTGAGAAGTAAGTAAGAACAGCACAGATGGTATGGTAGCAATGAAGAAATAACTTGTTGTCTCAAAAGAAAACAATTTTTTTATTAAGTAACATAAAGTGATGTGTTTTGTAACATCTATTGATCTCAAGAGGAAGTATTGCTAATTAGAGCACAAATTCCGTATAGTAAGCATCTTTAACATATTAAGCTGATTTTTTTTTTTTTTAATTTCTCTATCCCTTGAGTGGCATTAGGATATGTGTGAGCATGTGGTATATTGTTTAGTGTTTTAACCTTTTAACTATCAACACTCATATACTTGCTCTCCTGAGTGCTTATATTCTGATGGCCTTTTGTTTCTCAAATTTATCTAACATTTTTATAACTGAATCTCTCACGTACAGGTTCTCATTGCAAGCAGACAGAATCCTGAGCCTATAAAACACTATATATATTCTAGTTTTAGCCCTTAGCAATATTCGCTATCTTTATTTCAAAACCATTTCTCCACTGTAGCAGGATGAGTCAAGGAATAATGAGGTCCAGGTTTCTTACAATTCTGGTTTACATTTCTAGGGGTTTTCTTTCCGGCTCTGAAAATGAAAAATGCTTTATTGCTGCCATTTACTACATGAAAAAGAATTCTTCTCATAGTATTACCAAGAGAAAACCTTCATATCTTCCTATTTAGCTAAAATCTGCACCTTTAAGAAATCTCCAAAAGAGCCTTTCGGAGACTTATTCTTATTAATAATTGGCACTAAACTCCCTTTAGTTCAGAGATTTCTGAAATTTTTCATTTATCCTCTAAGGTCTCATAACCCACACCATTTACCAGGGCAGCTGAAAACCTTGCCACACACACTTGCAACTACTAAAGAGCCTCTTGCATTGTCCCATGTGACCATAGCTTTTAAATCATCATGATATACGATTCCAAAGAAAGAAAAGAAGATTGTTATTTTATTCTTTATGCAAAGGTCAAAACTTCCTTAAACCAGAGGAGAGCGTAATAACATCTTCAAAGTCCTGAGGAAAAATAACAGTCACATTTTTTTTGGCCTACCAGAAAAATCTATCATTTAGAGATTTTTAGTTTAACAATAACTAGTAGAATTTCTAGTATCAGGCTCTAAGTGAAGGAAAATGGTCCCAGAAAAAAAAAGTACAAAGAACTATCACAAAAAAAGAAATAAAATGGTGAACATTAGGGCAAGTAAAAAAAAAGAATAACATCATTTTTGAGAATTTAAATCAACACTTGGAGACAATATCAGATGAATCAGAAGCAAAACTGGGTCAGAGTTTATTAGTATTCACCTTCCCATACTCTTGTGATCCTCTGTAACAGATACTGGCAAATCTGTTCCACTGCTTGTTTCTGTATGGTCCACAAGGTATGAATACTTTTTGCATTTGTTAAGATCGAATAAAAATAAAAAGAAGAGTATTTCATGAGACATGAAAATTAAGCAATTCAAGTGTCTCTAAATAAAGTTTTATTAGAACACAGCACAACAATTCATTTAGGTTTTGTCTATGACTGCTTATATGCTCCAACGACAAAGTCAAACTGTTGCGACAAAAACTGTGTGGTCCCAAATATTTGCTACATGACTCTTTACAGAAAGACTTTGTCAATCCCTGCTCTATAATCCCAGCCCCACTTGCTGGTATTGTTGGCAAAATCTAAATTCTGGCTAAATCAGACTCACTTATCATCAGAGATCTGCTGGTTTTAGATTCCACCCACGATGAGGACTCATTTAAGAATTAGAAAAACATAAGGAAGACGAAAGCCACAAGAGAAAATGATGTATCAGAATTTCAGACCCGGTCCCAAATAGCTTGTGCAATACTCTAATCTCTCTCCCTCGCCACAGTCAAAGAGGCTGAATGAGAGGTGCCCCAGGGTACCAGAGCCATCTTGGAAGGAGTACAGATCCCTTAAAGGAAAGCCACCCAGACAGCTCCTCATTCTACACCAGATTCTGATGTTAGCAAGAAATAAACTGTTATTGTTTTAAGACCAAATACATTTATTTCAGTTTATTGCTGTAACACCCTGTGTGTTGTTATTGTCGTTGGGTGTCCTCGAGAGTCCACTCCAACTCATAGCCACCTCATGTGACAGAGTAAAACTGACCCATAGCATTTTCTTAGCTCTCAACTTTATGGATGTAGATCACCAGGTCTTTCTCCCACTTAGTTTCTGGGTGGGTTCTAAATGCCAACCATTCAGTTAACAGCAGAGCACTCAATTGTTGTGCCACCAAAGCTCCTAACACCAGCATTCTTAATCTGAATAATCAGGAGAAACTTGAGTTAAATCATTCCAATTATTTGTCTGATTTTAGATGACAGTAAGAGAATTTATTAATTTTTGTCCTTATAAATTAAATCTACTTGCCAGTAAAAATGATAATTAAAAAAACCAAACCCATTGCTGTCAAGTTGATTCTGACTCATAGTGGCCCTGTATAATAATAATAGTTGAATATATAAATCACTTACCATACACCAGGCCCTATTCTGAGAAACCTAGTTTATAGATGAATTTTCATTTTTGATCAGTGAGAAAAAAAATAACTACTCAAAAAATGGTGATCACATGGTTAGTTTTCCATATGGGAAACAAAAAAGTAACTGTGTCTTCAAAACATGCCCTGATAATATCTATTTAAGAACTTACATTTGAAAAAGCAAAACTTCCATTTTTTAAACAAAAAAGACAACATCATTATAAACTTAGAGTAAGAAAAAATCTTAAACATGACACAAAAAATTCAAACGGTAAGGAAAGACATTGATAAATTCTGTATTCATGTTAAGAACTATTTTCTATGGAAAGATACCAAAGAGCGATTAAAAAAATAAGTTGTAATGATGACTTCATTATGTTATGGTTCTCAGAACTAACACCTATAGAGTAAAATAACAGTTAAACAAATTATGAAATTTTATTTTCCTTAAAAATTCTTAATTTTCCATGATTTTTATTAAGAAATATGGTAGGAAAAGAAAAAGAATGTGAGAGTATAGTTGTCAGTGTGGCTAGTGGTATTACAGTAGAGCAGTTCGCCTTGGGAAATTTTGGCAAGAGGACTGGCGACTCTCCCAAGAGTTGTAAGAAAAGATCTGAAGTATTGCAAAACTTCACGGAAAAAATAATAAAGGCAAACAGATAGTGTACTTTAATAATCAATATGGTACCTACCACATCTGACTTAGACAATAATTAAAGACATTTGAAACATAATATGAAAAAAGGGTAAGAATTAGCAGTGCCCACTGAAAGAAAAAGTATAGTGCCTTGGGGAAATAAAATTTGGAATTTTGTAAGGAACAAAAGTTCAGGAGGTAATGTATTATAATGATTAAGACTTAAGACTAGCTTAGCTACTTCTATGTGACCCTGGGCTTCAGCGTCTTCATTTTTAAAATGGAATATGAAAATGTTTTCTTCAAAGGGTCTTGCAATTTTAAATGAACACATCGTAAGTACAAAATGTATATTAGCCACTATTATTGTAGTTTTAACTTAAGATAATACACATAGGACACAGAACTATTTTAACAAAAAATTTAATGTGGAATGCTTCTCAGATATCTTAAATTCTTCTCTAAAGAACATTAAAGAATATTGATGTACTTTTCAACATACAAGAAAAGATCAATAGGTTTAAGAAAATTAACAGCGTAATACTCTACTATTAAATTTTTTTAAATATACATGAGTCTAGACTTATACTGAATACACCATGGGCTGCCAAAAGAACAAACAAATCTGTCTTGGAAGGAGTATGGCCAGAATGCTCCTTAAAAGCAAGGATGGCGAGACTACACTTCACATACTTTGGACATGTTGTCGGGAGGGATCAGTCCCTGGAGAAGGACATCGTGCTTGGTAAAGTAGAAGATCAGTTAAGGAAAGGAAGACCCTCAATGAGATGGGATGACACAGTGGCTGCAACAATGGGCATGGCAGCTATTGTGAGCATGGCACAAGACTGGGCAGTGTTTCGTTCTGTTGTACATAGGGTCGCTATGAGTTGGAACTGACTTGATGGCAGCTAACAACAACAGCAACATACTTATTTAAAAACACAATGCAAGCACATTTTAAGTTTTCCTAATTTGCTTATTAATTTACTTAAGATGAATTTTCAAAATAAGGGCCAAGTAACCAAACAATTTTACCATAAAATAATTTGAGGTATTTAAAGTCAAATTCTTTTTACACACCAAATAATATTTTGTGGTCACTTGCATTTACACTGTTCCATTTACTTTGCAAAGCTTTATTTGGTGTAAGTCTATAAAATAATGCATCTACTTTCACATTTTCCCTGATAGACGTTTTTCATTTCATCAATCAGTGTGTGTATGTATGTGATATCGAGACCTTAAAATCATATGAGTTGCTTGGCTGGAATAAGGAAGGCCAAGGAGTCTTTATGTAACTTCTAGTTTCCAGAAATGAATGTCTGGCAAATGTCCTATAAACCTCCCTCCTGTAAAACTCCTATAGTCACTAAACAGTAACTAATCAACGAGCAAATATCACCGGTTTGTAACTAGAAAAAAAAAAAAAAAAAAAAACCTAGTCGACAAAAAACTCTTTAAACCAATCATTGTAAAGATCCCACTTTTGTTATCCTGCCTTTGACAATGATGCATTGGTAAATAACCAATCATAATTTGTCTTAGATTTACTTCTTCTGTGATAGTATATTAGAGACTGTGACTGTGATTCAGTGAATCCGGCAGTCTTTGTCCCTAGTGCAAAATGATGGTTCCTTCATTCAAATGCATTCCTATATCTTGGCTTAATAAAAATTTGTTTTGATTGGAATTGAGTCTGGGGCCTTTTTCCCCTACCATACATGCCTGTGTGTGTGTGTGTGTGTATACGCATCTACTTGATTGTTAATTTTATGTGTCAACTTGGCTAGGCTATTCTACCCAGTTTTTTTCATAAAACACTACTCTAGATGTTGTTGTGAAGGTATTTTGTAGATGTTGTTAGCATTTGCAATTGGTTGACTTTACCTATAGGAAATTATCTAGGATAATGTGAATGGACCTTATGAAGTTGACGACCTTAAGAGCAAAAACTGAGGTTTTCTGGAGAAGAAAAAGTTCTGTCTCAGATTGTAATATATTAACCCTGCCTGAGTTAACACCCTGTCAGATGCTCTAAAAATTGAGATTCAAGACTGCAGTATCAACTCTCACCTGAGTTTCCAGACTGACAGCTTGTTCCACAGATTTCAGACTTGCCAGCTACCAGGATCACATGAGCCAATCCTATAAATAAATAAATAATGTCGATTCTGTTTCTTTGACTCTGGCTGATGTATACATACAAACATATACAAACATAACTATGACCCCTGGTGAGTAGAAATATTCATGTGTTCAACTACTAACCTGAAGAAAGAAAGGCTTGGTGGTCTTCTTCTGAAAGGTCACATCTTTGAAAACCTTGTAGAGAAGTTCTACTCTGCATACATTGGGTCTACATAAGCCAGAATCAATTCAACAGCAAGTAACTAACAACAACTATATATATGTATGTATGACTATATATATTAGTTGCTAACTAATGTATATAAAGATCTCTGGGTGGTAAAAATGGTTAGTGCTTGACCATTAATCAAAGGATTGGCAGTTCTAACTCACCCAACAGTAGTTAATAAAGATTGCAGTCAAGAAAACTCTATGGAGCTCAGTTCTACTCTGTAACACATGGGGTCACCTGTAATCAGAATTGATTCGACAGCAATGGGTTTGGTCTTGGAATATATATTTGTATGTGTGTTCGAGCATTCTGGCAGAAAACAATAAGGGAAAAAATGTACATTATTAAAAGCAGACTTATAGATTCATCTTCAACATGTAAAGAGCTTGGAAGTTGTCACTCCTGCCCTTACAACAAGAAAAAACTGAACACACTGAAAATCAATGAATTTCCTTGGGCCAATCCAGAGAATTACAGCCACAATCTACTCACCTGTAAGAGCAACTACTGAAGCCACATACTGGTAGGAACACTTAAACGGGAATTTTGACAATTCCTGGAAGCTGAGTGTGGACTGGAATGTGAGTAAGGAGCCTTTGGGGGCTGCAATCTGATGAGGACCCTCACACTTTCATGGGTTTTACCTCCAAGAACCTCAAAAGTTCCACAACAAGAAAGATCTCTTGGTGCTGGCAGGGGAAGAGGAAGAGTAGTCATTGTAAAATAACAGTGTTCTTCATAACAAAAGCCTACTATCATAGCTGGTGAAAACTCTGGTAGCTTAGTGGTTAAATACTATAGCTGCTATCCAAAGGGTCAGCAGTTCAAATCCACCAGGCATTCCTTGAAAACTCTATGGGGCAGTTCTACTCTGTCCTATGGGGTCACTATGAGTCAGAATAGACTTGGTGGTAGTGGGTTTGGTTTATTTTTAATCCTAGCTGGTAGAAGGGCATTGCTCCCACTTTAGCCCCTTCTAGTGTTCCTGCATCTTCTAAGAGGATACAAAATCTATACCACCGCACAAAAATTTGTAAAGATCATATCCCAGGAACACAGACTAACTAAAAGACAAATTTAACATTAAGATTATACAATACTTTCCTTCTCCTGTATCTTACTACTGCACCAACAGGGCTCCAGCATAATGACAGTAAAGTACAGTAGATAAAGCCCAAAGCTGCAGGATGCAGACTTATCTGAAAAGGCTTTTCTGGGAAGAGCAAAGACAACGGGTGCAACAAATACCAGGGCACTAGAGAAATTTAAAGGATTCTTGGCAGCACAATGGTTAAGAGCTTTGCTTCAAACCAAAAGTTTCATGATTCAAACCCATTCAGAAGCTCTGTAGGAGAAACAGCTGATGGTCTGCTTCCATAAAGATTATAACCAAGAAAACCTTATGGGCTAGTTCTACTCTGTCACATGCGGTCACTATGAGTCAGAATTGACTCATTGGCACCCAAAAACAACAGAGCATTTTAAAGCCTCTGAAACTTAAAAACAGATTTTAAACAGCATATGAGTCAAAGAAATCTCTTGAAAACTTTAAAATATTTTTTTTAAATGAGAATACAAATTATCAAAGTTTGATATAGCCATAAACAATCAGGAGAAAGTTTACTACAATAAGTGCACATAATATAAATGAAAAAAGATCTAAAATCAATAACCTAAGCTCCTACCTTACAAATTAAAGAAAGAAGAACACTTTAATTCTAAAGTAAAAGAAAAAATAAATAAAAATTAGAGGAGAAATCAATTAGATTGAAAACAATGCCATAATAGACACAATCCATAAAACCAAAATTTGGCTCTTTGAAAATATCTATAAATTTGATAAAACTTTAGTGAGGTTAAACAAGAAAAAAGAGAGAAGACTTAAATCACTATTCTTAGAAATGAGGAAGCCGAACTCAAAAACCCATTGTCATCATGTTCATTCTGACTCACAGCAACCCTGTAGGACAGAGAACTGCCCCATAAGGATCCCGAGTCTCTAAATCTTTACCGAAGCAGACTGTCCCATCTCTTGTGCACAGAGCAACTGGTGATTTCAAACCACTGATCTTTCAGTTAGCGTCTGAGCACTTAACCACTGCACCACCAAGGCTGTTCCCAGAAATAAGAAAGGGGTCATCAGTACTGATCCAATGGACATCGAGAGGATACTAAAGAATATTTTTCACAACTCTATGGCCACAACTTTCATAACTAGATAAAATGGACCAGTTGCTTAAAAGACATATACTACCAAAACCCACAAAAGAAAAAATAAATAGAATGAACCTGTATCTGTTGAAGAAATTAAACCAATAATTAATAACCTTCTAAAAGAGAAAACACCATACTCCGATGGCTTCACTCGTGAAATTTACTGTACTATTCAAGAAGAAATGAAATCAATTCTCCATTCTTTTACTGAAAGTAGAAGCAAATTTACCATTCCCTGACTCATTCTATTGACTGGACAGTAATTTTTTTTTTTTTTTAACTCACTGTAGGAGGCTAGCATTTCCCTAACATTAAAACAATATAACTATGTACAATAAAGGAAAGGTTGTAGGTCAGTATCTTTTGTGCATATAGAATCAAAAATACTGAACAAGATATTAGCAATTTGAATTTAACAATATACAAAAAAAGTATGCCCCCTAATTACACGGAGTTAATTTCAGTTATGTAAGACTGGGTCTGGGTTTAAGGCTAGTTAAGCATTCAAAAATCAATATAATCCATCTTATCAAACAAGCTAAAGAAGAAAATCACATGAACATATCAAGTGATACAGAGCAAACCTTTGACAAAATCTAACATTCATTTGTGATTTAAAAAAATCTTAGCAGACTTGGAACGGAGGATAACTTCCTCAACCTGAGAAAGAACATTTACTAAAACAATCAACCACAACAAAAATCCACAAAAAAATCTCTACAGCTATTCCATACTCATGGGGGGAAACTGAATGCTTTCCCCTTTAGATCAGAAAAAAGCAAGGATGTCTTTTCTCACAACTCCTATTTCACATCATACTATTGGGATTGGGAATGTAACAACTAGTAAAATAAGAAAACATATGGAAATAAAAGTATACAGATTAGAAAGAAAGAAAGAAAATTGTTTTTATTTACATGTAATAAGTTGGTCTGTGTAAAAAATCTCAAGAAATTGACAAAAACTTCCTATAACCAGTAAACTAGTATAGCACGGTCACAGGATAAGAGGTTAATAATCCAAAAGCCAATCGCTTTTCTATATACCAGTAATCAACAATTGGAACTTGGAAATAAAAACAATAAACAAACCAAAAAAATAACACCATAAAATAGTTAATAGAAATTAAAAAAAAAATGTGTATGTGAAAAGACCTATATGTGGAAAACTTCTAAACTCAAATCAAAGATCTATATACATCGAGAGATATTTGTGTTCATGAGTTATAAGACACAATATTAAGATCCCAACTCTGCTCAGCTTGATCTATAGATCCAATAAAATTTTCCAGAGAGCTATTTGGTAAATAGAGACAAACTGACTATAAAGTTTGTATGGAATGACAAACAACCTACAGTAGCCAAAACAATATTGAAGAAGAATAAATTTGGGGGACTCAACATTCTGATGTCAAAATTACCTAGAAAGCTACAGTAGTCAAGACAGCATATATAAGGAAAACTTCTAAACTCAAATCAAAGATCTGTATAAATCGAGAGATATTCTGTGTTCATGAATTATAAGACACAACATTGTTAAGATGTCAGTTCTGCTCAACTTGATATATAGATTCAACACAATGTTCCAGTGAGCTATTTTGTAAATAGAGACAAACTGACTATAAAGTTTATATGGAATGACAAACAACCTACCGCAGCCAAAACAATATTGAAGAATAAAGTCAGAGGACTCAACATTCTGATATCAAAATTACCTATAAAGCTACAGTAGTCAAGACAGCATAGTCTTGGCAAAAGAATAGACACACAGATCAATGGAATATAATATACAGTGTAGGGATACAGTCAACTGATCTTCAGCAAAGAAGCAAAGGCAATTCAATGGAGAAAGCAGACTTTTCAACAAACAGCGATGGGAAATTTGCACATTCTTATGTAAGAAAACAAACATATATATAGCCTAGACACGGACCTTACACATTTCACAAACATTTACTCAAAAAGGATCCTAGACCAAAATGTAAAACCATAAAACTTCTAGGAGAAAATTTATGTAAACTTCTTTGATAATACTGGTAGCACAGTGGTTAAGTGCTATGGCTGCTAATCAAAAGGTCGGCAGTTTGAATCCACCAGCTGCTGCTTGGAAACCCTATGGGGCAGTTCTACTCTGCACTATAGGGTTGCTGTCAGTTGGACTTGTCTCAATGTCAACAGGTTTTGTTTGTTTGTGTATTTGATGAGTATTAGATATAACATTAAAAATATAATTTGTTGAGAGAAAATACTGATAATTTGAACTTTATTAAAATTAAAAAAATACAAAACTTCTGCTCTACAATATTCAGTACTAAGAGAATGAAAAGACAATTCACATACTGTGAGAAAATATTTGTAAAACAAATATTAAATAAAGGAATTGTATCCAGATTAAAAGAAGAATACTTAAAACTCAATAATGATAATAATAAAAACACAATTAAGAATGCACAGAAGATGTAAACAGATATCTATTAAAGAAGATATACCAATGGGAAACATAAAGCATATAGATGTCCAACATTATCTGTGATTAGGTGATTGCAAATTAAAACAACGAGATACCGTAACACACCTATTAGAATGGCTAAAATCCTCAAAATTTATGGCAATTGCTGGGGAGCAGGCAGAGCATTAGGAGTTCTTATTCATTACTGGTGAGAAAACCAAAGGAATATCCACTTTGGAAGACAGTTTAGCAATTTCTTACTAAGCTAAAAATACTCTTACTGTACAAACTGGCAAATGCCTTCTATACATGTCAAAATGAATTGGTAAGTTTTATCTACACAAAAACCTGCACACAAATGTTTGTAGCAGCATTATCCATAATCACCAAAGATTGGAAACAGCCATGCAATAGATGAATGGATGAATAAGCTGTGGTACATTCATACAGTGGAATATTATTCAGCAATAGAAAAGAATGAGATATCAAGCCACAAAAAGACATGAAAGGAAGCTTAAATGCATATTGTAAGTGGAAGAAACCAGTCTGAAAAGTTTACATGATTCCAAATATATGTCATTCTGAAAAAAAAAAAACTATATAAAAATATACATATCACTGTTTTCTATGTGTTAGAAGTAGGGTTAAAGAAGTCAAACACAGGTGGTTATTATTGTAATATTTGGTATGATACTTTAGTAGTGAACACATGACTACGTATTTGTCAAAACTCATAGAATGTGGCAACATAAAGTAAAGTTGCAAATTAAAAAATAATAATAATTTTAGAAGGTAGATATCTCTGGAAGGAATACAGGCTATAACTGAAAAATATAATTGTATAAAAATGTATGAAACAACCTCACAGAAGCAAATGGGGAACAAGGTGCTGACTTTTTGGTAGAGTGGAATTTGTTATACTAAACATTAAAGGCAAAAATATCTGCACATAAACACTGTACTCTAAGTGGTAAAGATGTTTCCCACAGGATCATAGGGTAACAATTCTGATTCCACTATGAATTTATGCTGGAATAGAAAAAACAAATGGATAGTGGATGGTGGGAGTCATATATCTCACTGTTGATGTAGGAATTCATAGATAAAAGAAGGAGGCTAGAATGATGCAAAATGGTAATGGATTAGAGTTGGAGACTTCTGTAAGAACTCATATTTAGTTTAAAATTCATACTGATGGCTGTATATATAAATGTCTATAGATGTGTGTATATACACAGGTTAGTATACATATATATCCCCTGGTTCTGTCAACTGAAAGGACCTAGAAGCAATGACACCCCAATGGCAATAAACACGCCTAACACATAGATGTTGGTTTCTAATACCATTCTCCACAAAAAAAAAAAAAAAAAAAACTCTTTGTAGGCATGGCTGATTTTAGGCTGGGACAGGGAATACACAAGGTGAGCATATTGCAGAGTAGGAAATTAAAAAAAAAAAAAAAAAGATTTAAAAAATCCCATAATGATAGGGGTATAGTTAAGGGGGACACAAGAGGTGAGTAAAGGAGCTCCCAATAGCAAAATCTGGAAAAAATTACTGAATGATAATGTGGAGAATAAAATAAACATCCACAGCCCATACTAGTACAAAAAAATATATAGAAAAAATAAAGAAATATGGGAGAATAAACAAATCTCTTCTGTAGAAGATTTGCAAATAATTAGCGTAGATACTCTCTCCTCCAGGATGTGGAGCATAAAACCCACTCTTTAAGTACGTGCTGCATACAGTGACTTCCTTCCAAAGAGTACAGTAAACAGTAGAAAGAGTAACTTTATAGTAGAGAAACGTGACAAATACTACCTCAGCCAGGTGACCAAGTTTAACATCAATACCCATATTGAGAGTGCGTACACTTGAGATGATGTGATGAAAATAGTATTTTGCCTCTATGATCTTCCTCTTAAAACATATAACCCTATTAGTCATCAGAAAACATAATACAAAACCCAGTTGAGAGATGTTCTACAAAATATCGGACTAGTAATCCTTAAAACTGACAATGCCGTCAAGACCAGTGAATGCCTGAGAAAACTATTCACAGCCAAGAGAAGGGAAAGAAGACACGGTGACTAATTGTAATGTGGCATTCTGGATGGGATCCAGGAATAGGAAAAAAAAAAAAAAACTTGAATAAAACTAAGGAAATATAAATAAATTGTGGGCTTTAAAAAAAAAAAGTTACCAGTAATATACCGATGTTAGTTTTTTAATTGAAACAAGTGTACCATTCTAATATGAGATGTTAAAAACAGAGAAATCTAAGTGTGGGGTATATGGAACTCCCTGTACTCTCTTCATAATTTTTCTGTTAAATTTAAAACAAAAAGGTTATTTAAAAAACTTAAATAATTGCCTAAAATATGGATAGTTTACATACACAAGCTGCAAAAATGCCATTCTATATATTTACGATTATTACTAATCATTTTATTTGATAAAATTTATTGTTCATTATTGAGCAATTGAGAGCTCAACACTAACAGGTTTTTGATTAATATGAAGTAACTTTTGCTGGTGACTCCAATTTGGGATTTCAGCTCATATTAATAATTCATCTTTATGGAAATGTAATATTAAAATGACAATTAAATGTGTATGATGGATGTCTATCTGAAATTACTCTTGAGCTTTAAATTATGGATTTCACACCTGATGTGTTCCAGTGTGTGTTGATAACAAATGGAGAACACCTCTGTCTCACGGTCAGCTAAATGATCTCTATTAACTTGATGGTAAATATCCCTTCATGCTGTGTTTGCACAAAGCCCAGCATACATTACACATCGGGTGTATGAGAAATATATTTAATTGGATATTAGTGAGACTGACATGCACATGAAAAACACATCATTAACTTAGAAGATAATTTGAAGGTTACCATGGCCTATTTTTTTGTACAAGGAGTCTGTATGAATGCTTAATGCTCTTTTGTATTTACATAGTGGTTAGGATTTTCATGCTTAAATTTAAAACAACGATGACATGAACAAAAGAACTATGTGTTATTCAAGCCAGTTGTATAAATTTGCTCTAATAGACTTATTTTCCTGTCTGAAGTGCTTGTTATTAGTAGGTTTAAGGGAATCATACAATTAATAATTCAAATATCCAAGCATATAAATTAATTATTAAATGAATTCATAACACAATAAGATGTGACGGTGGTGCGTATTTCCTTTTATCCTACGGACACTGAAAATTCATAAAATAAATAAATTGCTAAAAGATATAATTGCCTCACAGAATCGTGAAAAAAAATTAGATGTCTATGTATAAAGAATTGCTCTTTTAAGTGATAGATCTCATTTAATGGCAAGGTCAATTATTCAAAGACGTAGCACAGGTTGCCCTCTTTAAATTTCAGTCAGATTAGATTCTAGGTCAAATATATTTAAGGTCTTGGATTTGTTCATCTTCTCAACACATGCCAATAATTAGAAATTAGTAAAATTTGCTAACATCTGATCCTCATAAATCCTTAGAGAGTGGAACAAAAAAGATTAGCAAAAGCCCATGAGCCAGCATGGCTGCTGGGAGGTGGGACAATAGTAGACCCTGCTCTGCTTTCTCCAGTAGCCTAATACTTTCAGTTTTTGTTTAAAAAATAATAGGAGATAATATTTATTCTCTCTCCTCCCATTATCTTGCCTAAGATTCAATAAAATGAAAGTAGCTAATAAGCTCTATCAAGGGATTCACTTATTTTGGGAAAAATTACCCTAAAATCTATGCCAATGTTTCCCCAATTTTCCAAATTATAAGTATTGCTTGAAATACTTATTAAATTCAGATTTTAGGTATAGTCCCAGAGTTCCCTAACTAGAAATTAGAGTGGAAGATTTGGAAATTTAGGTTGTTCTTATTAATAGAAAAGTTTAGAAATTCTTGATCTAAATTTTCGCATCAAATAAGAAAATACCTGCTAGATTTAAGCCCGCTTTTTCAATAAATCTAATGCAGTAAAGTTATTTCCATATTTTAAACAATAATTACTGCTATGCTCACCAGTATATTTTAACCCAAATCTACTTTTCTAGATAAGGTGTTTCTAGCATCAGCAGGCTAAGCTGCCAGAAGATTTTCCTTATGGCATGTCTATAAATTACACAGTTCCTAAATTACCGGGGTTTCCTAGGCTACAGAATATCTTTAGTTTATAATACATTTTTCACTCTCTAATTCTTTCATTTGTAGGTTTGAGTACAAACAAGATCAGCCTTATCTTTTTTTTTTTTTTTCAAAAAGTCAGGTATATTGACGTATACTTCACATCCATAAAAATTCAACAGCTTTAGGCATACAGCTCTGAGGGTTGGCAAAAGCTCTTGGAGTTTGGTAAGTATCACCATGTTCAAGATACACATTTTCATCACCTCCAAATTATATAAATGCCCTTTCCGTCTAACATTTCAATCATAAATTAAAACTCACTTCACCCACATAAAAAATAAGCCCAATTACACTGGGGGCCACTTCCCCCTTGGACCAAACCAATCCAAACCCATAGATGTCGAGACGATTTCAACTTATAGTGACCCTATAAGACAGAGTAGAACTACCCCATAGAGTTCCCAAGGAACACCTGGTAGATTCGAACTGCTGATCTTTTGATTAGCAGCTGTAGCTCTTAACCACTATGCCACCAGGATCTCCTTCTCCCCTTGGAGTCTCAATAACTGTAGTTGCTTATTTTAACAGTAGAAGTCAGTGCGGATTGTCCTCTCAGTTGGGCTCTAGAATAGAAACTGAGACTCATCCATACAACCCAAATTATTGCAATCTTCTTACCTTGAAAGAAGTGCTGGTTATTCCAGAAACATTTTTTGCTTCATATATGGGCAGCAAGGGAACTTATTTCCACTGAGAGGAGTGTGAGCATAGATGATGGCATTATGTATTACCGTGTATCAAGTGCCATGCTGGTAATGTTTAACTACCTCCCTGGGGAAAAAAAAAAAAAAAGCCCTGACTATAGTGTTTGCTAATTTCCGTAGTGTGAATACTCCAATGAGGCCAATGTCAAGCTAACAATATGTCAGCACTGAACATAGGATTTGAAAGAGATGTCAATAATAGGCTCTCAAAAAAAAAAAAAATTTTTTTTTTCATAAACTGGCATAAGTCAACTCCATCGACACACCACTTCCTACACCTTAAAGTGAATATATATATATATATATATATATATTTATTTATTTATTTAGAAAAATCAGTCAGAAAGGGAAGTAAAAACAGAAGAAAAATAAATAGTGTTGAGAACTGGAAGCATTTGCATCCATAGAGCTTGACCACAGGAACTAAGAACTGAGACCTGTTATAACTCTGTTACCATTTTTTTTTTTTTGGTACTCATACAGTTAAGGCTACAAAACACTAAAGACCTTTACCACCCCATCAGGAAATTCCTACAAACCAATTTGTCCAGGAATATAGTTTGCTCTTCCGGGCAAATACCTCTGCATTAAGGACAATGTATTGCTCATTTGTATAAAAAGACCGTGTATTAGACAAAATTAACATATTGAGTCTCATTTTAAAACGCTCACCTCACAGTATCTAATGATCCCAAAATCTTACATCACCATCTTTGCCCAAACACTATCAGCTTAATATCACTTGCATAATAACACTTGAGTCCAGAAACCATAGCCTTTTAAATATTTTTCACTGACAAACCCCTTCGGTAACACTACTTAGACTTTGTCACAATGGTGTCTTCCCTTATAACAGTTTGTCTAATAACTTAGCTTTGCTTTATCAAAATATTTTCTGTTGAACTTCTTGGAGAATAAGTTATTCAGAATTAAGCTTACTCAGGCACTAAAGTGTTGCAGACCTACAATGATACAGCTTTTGCTCTCACCAATGCTGAGAGCCCTGGATGCACTGAGAAGAAAGGGTATTAAGTGTAGAATTGTCCTTCACTGTTATGTCATTGAAGCGACTGCTGAGCTTCGACACTTGGTTGGTCTCAGAGTGACTGTAGAAATGAGGCATGGTTGGGTTACCACGGTCATTTCTCAAACCACACTTGCTGCCCAACAGCTCTACTGATTCGAGTGATCATAATCATTCTTCAAAGCATATACGTTCATTAAACTTAGACATGACCAATGAAAAGCCAATCCATAATGATCTGGACCCCAGGCATTAAATTTTTGGATACTTCTCATAGGTAAACTCCTTAAGAAATAAGACTTCCCTCAGGATGGCAGAGGTGGGACAAATTGGAGCATCTGCTGCTTTACAGAGGCAGAAACATGGATCTCATATGCTGTACTTCTTTGAGACAGAGATCAGGGGTCACATCTCCTCAGTGATTACTGTTTGAGCCCTCTGTGTTTGGTTTCCAATTTTTTAATCTATCTTTGGGAAGGACCACTTTACTCCTTCACATAATCGTAACTTTAAAAGGATGTTGTCCTATTAATATTCTTTCAGAAGGCATCTCTACATCTATTCTGTGTAAATGTGTAGGTGAACTAGACAAATGAATATAAGTGCTATACGTAACTCACCATTTACCAAGATTATATATTTAGTAAAAATGCCTGAGTAGGGGGTATTCAACCAGACTATATATATTCTATGCCTTAAACTCTGACACAAAATACCATTTAATATATACACAAATATAGAAGTGTGTGTTTATGTGTGTGTGTTATGTTGTTTAATCAGGAAAAGAGGGAACTCAGCTTCCTTTGCTCGAATATAATGGAATACGTAGTAGATGAAATGGCCACTTACAAAACAAAACAAAAAACCCAGAGCCATCCAGTTGATTCCAACTCACAGCAACCTTGTAGGACAGAATAGAACTTCCTCAAAGAGTTTCCAAGGAGCACATGGTGGATTGATACTGCTGACCTTTCAGTTAGCAGCTGTAGCACTTAACCACTACTCCACCAGGGTTTTCAGAAATGGTCGTTAACCATCATTAATTATAAGTAATGTCACAGGGAATGCAAAAAAGTACAAATAAGAAATTTATTTTCTCTCGGGTAGCATATCTTTTTTTTCTGGGATACTAAGGCTATTGAGCTTTGGAAATTAAAATGGTTTTAAATAAACTCAAAGAAAGTGGAAGGTTGTTTTAGGAATAGAATTGATTTTGTAATATGAATTTCTTTCTCCAAAAATATTGGCTAACAATTGCCCCCTTTGTTGAGGTCTTTACTTTCAGGGAACACGTGGGTACCATTTGACATTGCAAGATGGTGGTGAGGCCTTTTGGAAATGGTGCACAAAAAGTATAGCCCTTCTTAGTTAGAAATTATTGTTGTTGTTAGGTGCCTTTGAGTCGGTTCCGACTCACAGCGACCCTATGCACAACAGAAAGAAACACTGCCCGGCCCAGAGCCATCCTTACAATCTCTGCCATGCTTGAGCTCTTTGCAGCCACTGTGTCAATCTACCTCGTTGAGGGTCTTCCTCTCTTCTGCTGACCCTGTACTCTGCCAAGCATGACGTCCTTCTCCAGGGACTCATCCCTCCTGACAACATGTCCAAAGCATGTAAGACGCAGTCTAGCCATCCTTGTTTCTAAGGAGCATTCTGGCTGTACTTCTCATAAGACAGATTCGTTCATTCTTTTGGCAGTCCATGATATATTCAATATTTTTCCCCAACACCACAATTCAAAAGCATCAACTCTTCTTCAGTCTTCCTTATTCATTGTCCAGCTTTCACATGCATATGATGTGATTGAAAATACCATGGCTTGGGTCAGGTGCACCCTAGTCTTCAAGGTGACATCTTTGCTCTTCATCACTTTAAAGAGGTCCTTTGCAGCAGATTTACCCAATGCAATGTGTCTTTTGAATTCTTGACTGCTTCCATGGCTGTTGATTGTGTATCTAAGTAAAATGAAACCCTGACAATTTCAATCTTTTCTCCATTTATCATGATGTTGCTCATTGGTCCAGTTGTGAGGATTTTTGTTTTCTTTATGTTGAGGTGTAATACATACTGAAGGCTGTGGTCTTTGATCTTCATTAGTAAGTGCTTCAAGTCTTCTTCACTTTCAGCAAGCAAGGTTGTGTCATCTGCATAGCGCAGGTTGTTAATGAATCTTCTTCCAATCCTGATGCCCGTTCTTCTTCATATGGTCCAGCTTCTCGCATTGTTTGTTCAGCATACAGATTGAATAGGTATGGTGAAAGACTACAACCCTGCCGCACACCTTTTCTGACTTTAAAACAATCAGTATCCCCTTGTTCTGTCTGAACAACTGCCTCTTGATCTATGTAAATGTTCCTCATGAGCACAATTAAGTGTTCTGGAATTTCCATTCTTCGCAATGTTACCCATAATTTGTTATGATCCACACAGTCGAAAGACTTTGCATAGTCAATAAAACACAGGTAAACATCCTTCTGGTATTCTCTGCTTTCACCCAGGATCCATCTGACATCAGCAGTGATATCCCTGGTTCCACATCCTCTTCTGAAACCAGCCTGAATTTCTGGCAGTTGCCTGTCGATATACTGCTGCAGCCGTTTTTGAATAATCTTCAGCAAAATTTTCCTTGCGTGTGATATTAATGATATTGTTCTATAATTTCCACATTCAGTTGGATCACCTTTCTTAGGAATAGGCATAAATATGGATCTCTCCCAGTCAGTTGGCCAGGAAGCTGTCTTCCATATTTCTTGGGATAGACGAGTGAGCACCTCCAGTGCTGCGTCTGTTTGTTGAAACATCTCAATTGATATTCCATCAATTCCTGGAGCCTAGTTTTTTTGCCAATGCCTTCAGAGCAGCTTGGACTTCTTCCTTCAGTACCATCGGTTCCTGATCATATGCTACCTCTTGAAATGGTTGAACATTGTGTCTGTCAGTTTGTCATACTGTGGGGACTTGCATGTTGCTGTGATGCTGGAAGCTATGCCACCGGTATTCAGATACCAGCAGGGTCACCCATGGAGGACAGGTTTCAGCTGAGCTTCCAGACTAAGACAGACTAGGAAGAAGGACCCGGCAGTCTACTTCTGAAAAGCATTAGCCAGTGAAAACCTTATGAATAACAGCAGAACATTGTCTGATAGAAATTATTAGACATGTCACACTACATAATTGATCTGTGTATATCCACGAATGGTAGATTCCTCTCTATTTGCATTGTGAGTCTCATCCTGACCATTCTTACACCTCTTCTCTGATCAAGAGAGCTTTTAGTTTTGACAGTTTCTATAAGTCCCCTTTAGTTTTTTTCCAATTGGTCAGTTTCAGGGATTCTCATTATTTTTTTTATCATTATTTTTAATAATATTTCTGTTGTTTTATTTTCCTTCTTATATTATCAGCATAATCAAATAAACTGAATATTTTGAACACCCAGGACTGGAGCTATTGACAACAGGTTTACAGAAAAATTAATAGAACACAGTGGAGGTGCCAACTGTTTCATTCTGTACATACGTAGCTTTCACTTAAATTCATGGGGATGCTTAATGGGGGCATTTAAATAATATGCATAGGGAGAAATATGCTTTTAAACGTATTTATTGTTCCCCTAAAGGTATTATGAACTAATATTTTTGATCCTGTGTGGATCCAATTATGTCTTACTTGATAAAAATAATGTTTATTCATGATCTGATGAAAGCAAAATATATTAAAACTACTATTCATTCAAGTTCCTGGTGACTCTTAACCTCATATACGCCTATAACAATAATATTTGATTGACATTATAGCCTCTATTTTTATATAGAAAGAAATAGAATGTGACAGTGTGTTAGTTACCTCATGCTGCTGTAACACAAATACAACAAGAGGGTGGTTTTAAAGAACAGAAATTTATTTTCTTACACTTCTGAAGTCCGAAAGTCCAAATCAGCCTTTACCTTTAGGGAACACATAAGCATGTAGATTTCTTCCTGGTTGGTAGCCTCAGGCATTCCTTGGTTCCTTGGCTTGTAGACAGTCCCTACATGTCATCTGTCTTTCCCTGTGTGTGTGTCTCTGTGTCTATTCTGGTCTTTTCAGAATTCAGAAATAATTAGATTAAGGATCCACCTTATTTTCTATGACCTCATTAATATAAAAAAAGAAAAAACCCATTTCTAAACTGGATCAAATCCACAGGTAAAAGGGCCAGGAATTCAATACATGTTTTGGGGGGACATAGTTCAATTCAATAAAAAAGGAGATGAAGTACCTATTTTCACTTTAATAATAGGTACTGTATCAGACAAGATGGCCTAGGTTAAGTTGCAGGGAAATAAGCTAAAAGTCTCAGCGATTTCACAAAGTATCGATTTATTTTTTTGAACACAACTTGCATGCTCCTCAGGTCAATGCATGGGAGGTGGGAAGCACAGGGCCTCCTATTTACTTTGTCCTCATTCAGGGACTCAGGCTCATCTAGCTTCTACAGAGAACACTGCTGGGCACTGGAAAGTGTGAGGGGAAGAAAATGGCGTATCACACATTAAACTCAAAGGCTTTGACCTGATGTGAGCAGCTTCTTCTATTTCGTTTGCTAAAGTAAGTTGCATGGCCATGCTTAAGTACAGGGAATCAAGAAGTGCAGTGCTACCACTCATGCGTTAAAAGAGAGGAGAATGAAATACAGTTTTTAGTTTACCTAATGAGGTACACACGCACTGTGCAAACCTATGTGTGAAAAAAAAATAAATAAAAAAGCCCAGTTTAAAACTACTGAGGACACTGTCACTGGAAGTTGTATAGTTAAAAATCTCAGGCTCCCAGTTGAATCTCCATCTGTACAATTTAGACATTTCTAAGCCTGTGACGAAAACCCTGGTGGTGTAGTGGTTAAGTGCTATGGCTGCTAACCAAAGGGTCAGCAGTTCGAATCCGCCAGGCACTCCTTGGAAACTCTGTGGGTCAGTTCTATTCTGTCCTATAAGGTTGCTACAAGTCAGAATCGACTGGACAGCACTGGGTTTTTGGTTTGGTAAGCCTGTGACATAAGCAATAGTACTATACTGAGTAATTCTTGGAAATCAATAAATTAGGAATATTAGTAGGAGACTCAAGAGTGGGAGATGCCTAAGAACCTGCAGCAATCAATCAAGTTGTCAGGGTTGATTGACATCAAAGAAAGAAGGGGTGAGAGAAGAAAAGTCCAGCAGGGGGAACCACAAACTCAGTCACCATCTTTGATATACAATTATGTTTGTATGTAAACTAAGCTTCCACTACAGTCCCAGCACAGCTACTAACTAGAATGAGAGCGAGAAAGAGAGAGTTGTCTCTTCCTCTACTACCTACACTCCACCGTACATATCAGAGTACCTTATAATGCTACATTCTACTATTCCGCAGATGTCTGGCCCTCCCGAGCACTCCCGCCTTGCGAGCACGGTGGCATCAATAGGCGGATGAGGGTGGGTGGACAGTACCAGCTGACGCTGTCAGGGCAGTGACAGCAAAATGACTGTCTATAAAATTTTGTGCAGTGATTCAGTAAAAAATTATTATTTTTTATAAAAATAGTCCTATAGTTATTTATAACAACAACAAAAAATTCATAAGCCCAGCTTACATGTATCAATATACCTACAAGGCTAAAACTCTATGCTAATTCACTTTGGAGGCTTCTGACAGGCTCCAGTCAGAACTGCCACCATCACCCAATTACAATGACACTTGGAATCCTGTGGCCCCGTCTGCAGAGCTACAAGCAGGCGCTTTGTTTTTGTTGCTCCTGGTGTTTTAATAGCCGCTGGATTTGTCAAATTTTCTAGTGTTTTAGGTACAATATTTTGGTAATTAGCATGAAGGGTGACACTATGACTTGTTGCGCTGGGTGACACCAATCCTAGTGGTGCCATTGAAATACCTGCTGTTTTCTCCCGTACACCCAATAAGCCAGAGAGGGAAATTTCACTCAAATGTTACAGTTTAACAACCTATGTGATAATCTAGGCACGGGCTACAGAAGGAAAGAATGACCAATTAAGTTTCTGTGACGAGGAGTTTTCTGTGAGGGGTACAGGAGCAACCCAGATAAACTACCTTACAATATGGTAAGTGTTAAAACATCAGCTCAAATCATTACTTAGGGGACAAAAAGAGAGAAGAATGAATTGTGTTTCAAAGAGGTCAAGGACTTTTCCGTGAAGCTTATTCAATAGTTGGAGTAGAAGTTTGAAAAGGTGGAGAAGAAAGAAGCCAGTATATACCGAGATATATTGTAACACAGTCCTAGTATTTAAGATCAGAGACTGAGTGTGTGTGTGTGTGTGTGTGTATTTCAACAGAGAATAGAAAAGAGAAGTAGCAGAAATAAGGAGGAAGCCAAAGAAATGAGGGCACATACATGGATTAGGGCAGTGTGTGAAGGGCTTTATAGGCCAAGCTTTGGAATTTTATCCTTCACACAGCAGGGAATTAGAAACCAACAAACCAAACCCTTTGCCTTCAAGTGGATTCTGACTCATTGGGACCCTATAGGAAACAGTGGAACTGCCGCATAGGGTTTCCAAGGCTGTAATTTTTATGGAACCAGACTGCTGCATCTTTCTCCAGCAGGGTAGCTGGTGAGTTCAAACCACTGACCTTTGAGTTAGCAGCCAAGCACTTAAACACTACGCCACCGGGGCTCCTTAATGGGGAATTAAAGGAGGTTTTATTGTTGCTAACTGTTAGTATTGTAGTTGTTTTAAGTAAAAGATCTAGATGAACAGGTTTGTTTCAATGGAAAATAATTCTCTAGCAAAACAATTTTTCCCCCTTTTATTTAATAATGTGGGTGACTTTGTTTAACTTCTCACCCAGTTCCCTCACAGGTCTCTAGTGTACCTTCAGTGCTTGCTAATCTTTCAGAGTCTTGCCACATCCACATATACCTATTTTCTTCCTTGATCATAATATCTACAAAATTTCACAGACAACCTCCTTCCCTTCCCCAAATCCACATGGGCTGTCTTCTGTTTCAACATCTCATTCCTCATCTTATTTCCTTTTCCTTTCTTTTGTTTGCTCAACAGCTTTGGGACCACATGTGTTTAATTATTTCTTGATCAAAGCTGACCTTGTGGATTATTTTATCTAGATTTTACCTCAATAAAATTATCATGTTGGAGGTTAGACAAATAACGTTACTGTCCCAGTGTTTGGAAACCATGAAAGTGTCCTTTGAAACATCACATTTCATTTTGAGAACTGTCTCTTAAATAATTACCTACTTATTATTTCTGCTTTACTAAAAAGCAAAAATTCCAATAATTAGTTACTTATTACTACAAACGTATTGAAACTGAAACTTTAATGAATTTCTCCCTCTTAAACATAGCACTACTTTTTAGTATTAGAATTTACCCTTTATATCACCACACGGAGTATTCAGTGTTCATTTACTCTACATGGAAGTCAAGGTTTCATCCATAAGTGATCAGAGGTATAATAGTGTTTGTCCTTGAATCTCCTTGTGCATGTTAAAAGTCTTCTTCAAAATTAATAAATATTTATTGAATTGTAACTATACATAAAGTATATTGTTATATTTCATTTAAGAGATAGGGTTACCACACCTTATTGTCCTATTCACAAGATGGAACATTAAATCATTCACCCAGGAAATACTAGATATGGATTTACATAGTATACGCTAACAGAGGTCATTTCCATGACCCATTTCATCAATGAACTCCTCTGTCAATGACCTATTCCCACAAGGTTTGAAAAAGCCTTGGAGTCTTTCAACATCCTCTTCTGAGGTGATCTGACCCTTCACATGAGTAGATCAAATATGGAGCAGTGATTTTAAATTAGATCAATACTGAATTACAAATAACCATTATGTAGACTTCATGCCTCCCCTATAAAGTAATATCCACTGAGGCCATCTTGGCCATTACTAGTGAAGCCATCAAAAAAAAAAAAAGAAGAAAAAATGATGAAAGTAGTTGTCCCCATAAGGACACTATTTACTCTAGGCCACTCCTTGGGACATGATCCGAATGAAATTCGTAGAAGTTTATGTAGACCTAACTTGATAATTTGGGATTTCAGCCTGACCATTTCTGGGGATATGCTTCTTTTCTTTCTCCTCACAATAATCCCATGCTGGTCTGGTTGGTATGCTATTCAAGTGTCAGTCTTCCTGAAGGAGAGCCTAAGTGATTTAAACTTAAACACATTTCAGCAACCTGGAATCCTTTGTTGGATTGATGTGGTCCGAGATCATGAGTACACTGACCACATGATTGAGAGCACTGCTGTCCCAGTCTCCCTACAGTAGCCCACACAGGGCAAAGTGAGGGCATACATAATAGGTCTCTGTGAATGTTTTAAAAATGTCCTTGTCCATCTTGCGCCTATCATTTTGAAGGAAATGTTTTGGGTATGAATGGGAGATGACTGTAAATAACATGAAGTTAGAGCTACTTGAATAGGATGTAATGATTTTATGCTGGTCGGGTGAAAGCAAAATCCCTAGTACCTAGGGAAAGAGGGAATATCTACGATCCCACAAAGTACAAGTCTTTGAAAATTACTCCTAGAGGCCTCCTCACGGAGAAAAGTGCTTGTTGTGAGTCTTCCAAGCTGTTGTAATCACCTTAAATATAACTGTGGGCTCTGCGATCCATCCCCTTTCTGAAGGACCTGAGCACTGTTTTATTGCCATCCCTTTTAACCTTACCAACAACTCTATCAGAAATAGCAGCGAATGACCCCTACTCCTGAGTCACCATCACAAAACACCTGTCAAGAACTTTGTGTGTCTTCTCCATTTTCATCCAAATGTTTTGGGCTGGGTGGTCTAGAGAAGCAAAACCAGTAAAGTGTATAAATATATACATAGAGATTTTTATCAAGGAAAAGGCTCACTTGGTTGTACAGCTGAAAAGTCCCAAGTCCGTGGATCAGAATAGAGGCTTCTCCTGATTCACAAAGCTGCAGGAGCTAGTGAATCCAAGATCAGCTGGCCAGAAAGCACAGCTCTTGCTCACAGGCTGTGAAGATCAACAAATCCCACGATCAGCAAGAAAGGCCACAGGTAAGCTGTTAGCTCAAGTCCCAAGAACTGGACGTCAGATGAACAGAAGCCCGCTGCAAGATCCAGAACGAGCAAAGGCCTCCATCTTCCATTCATTTATATCCATCACCCATTCATTCCATGGGGTGGATCTCACTGGCAAAAAGGACGTTTGACTGAATTTCCTCCGTATCCCCTCCAAAAACAAGGACTAGATTCAACCATTTGAAGTAAACTCACAACCCTTTGATGAACCAGCCAATGAGGAGGCCAAAATGCCTCTATTTTGGGTTTCCCACCTACTCTAAATAATAAATAATACTTACTTTTCAGAGCTATCATGTGCATCCTTGGCACTGTGTTTCTTGTGTAGAAGCCAGACTTTAACTTACCTTCCCTAGGAAAATTTGGTGACTTAGGCATTAGTGGTGGTCAATAGGGACCTTGAAGTATTTTTAATGCCTTGGGGCAAGTGAAACATTTCAATACTGAAATTTAAAGAAAAAAACTACCTGGCTTTCCAAGGAAAAGCCTAATGATTTGTAGACTTGTTTCAGCTTTTTGGTCCTGGGACACTAGCAGGGCACGGTTGATATGAATACTGAATGTTGGCCTCAGCGGGCTGCTTGGAGTTGTGTTCATAGTACCCATTGCCATCAAGTCAATTCCAACTCATAGCAACACTATACGACAGAATAAAACTGCCCCATACAGTTTCCTAGGAGCTCCTGGTAGATTCAAACTGCTGACCTTTTGGTTAACATCCATAACTCTTAACCACTATGCCACCAGGGTTTCCTGTATTAATAGAAGCCTTAATTTAATGCTGTATCAGTCAAACTGAACAGATCTGACCCCCGCCTATTAGGGAGATTAATCAGGGTAGCTGATGGAGCAATGCTCTCATGGCAAAATTTGCCAGAGTCAAGACAGTATGGAAATGAGAATTAGATACTTTTAGGGGACAATCTCCAAATATCCTTTATGTTTTGACTCATCTTAAGGGCAGTAACATTGATTTCCCTTTGTTCCAGATTATTATTTCAAGGATGTTTGTATAACTACTAATCTTAGAAGACAGAGTGCCTCCTCTGGGACAAATTACAGTTTTGCCTACTGCCTCTTATAACTTTTTGCATTCCTTAAACTCAGGGATCCTCTCCTGTAAAGCATGTGCCAGCATCATCTGACCCTCTTCTTTTCATCTGTAGGAATTGGGGCTTGGGGGACTGGCACAATAAAACACTGATTTTTGGCTACTGCTATAGCTAGAAGTAGCCAGTGGGAATGGGTATAGCTGGAAGTAATAACATCATTTTTCTCTGGCGTAGGATTCTTGTGTCTTCTTCCAACACCCATTAAACTGTAACTAGCTAACTTTTTTTTGTTGTTATTAATTTGTTACATGTTTTTGTTGTTGAAAATACAGCAAAACACACACAAATTCAACAATTTCTACATGCACAATTGAGTGACATTGATTACAATCCTTAAGGTGTGCAATCATCTCACCTTCCTTTTCTAAGTTATTCCTTCACTTTTGTTGTGAAATCACTGCCCTCTAAATTTCTTCTCTAACCTTTCAGGTTGCTGTTGTCAATTTGATCCCATATAGAATTTTCTTTAAAACACCACAATGCTCAGGACAAATATTCTTTTCAAATTAAGCTAAATTGTTGTTTGGTTTAAAGAAGACTTCAGGGAATATCTTTGGTTTAAGACTTAAGGTTTAAAGATTATCTCAGGGCAACTGTTTCAGGGGCTCATTAGGCCTCTATGGCTCCATAAATTCTGGAAAACATGAGAATTTGAAATAATGTTCCACATTTTCCCCCTTTTGATCAGGATTCTTTATACAGAATCTTTGATCTAATTGTTCAGTAATGTTAGTGGGGCAATATCCAGTTATTTTGGTCTCATGGCAAAAGAGGCAGTTGTTTATGGAAGCAATTAGCCATTCATTCCATTTCCTCCTCCTATACCTGACTCTTTCTTCCTCTATTGTTTCAGAAAAATAGAGACAAATTGTTGTGGCTTGGGTGGTCACTTGCAAGCTTTTAAGACCCCAGGCATTACGTAACAAACTAAGCAGTAGAACAGAAGCACTAAAAATTATACTGGGCCAATTCAGTGGGAAATCCCATGAAACCATGACACCAACCCTCTAAACCATGAGGTGTTTTGTTATAGATAAACAGCATCAGCAGCTGCTCTTTCTATTTTTCTTTTCTTTATTATTGTTGTAAAAATGTATATCACATAACATTTGCCAAGTCAACTTTGTACAGATGTACAACTTAGTGATATCAATTACATTAATTGGGTATGTAACCATTATCCTTAATCAATGCTGATTTTCATTCACAATAAGCAGAAACTCAGCACTCCATAAGCAATAACTTCCCTTTCCCCCTCTTTCCTGCCCCCTGGTAATCACTAACAAACTTTGGTCTCTATACAATTGTCTATTTTTGCCTTTTTACAGGCTAACATTTTAGTTTACAGGTAGAAAAAAAAACAAACTCAGATTCCTTACAGTTTTTGACATAGAAAATGCCCAACTGGAAGACCACTTTTCTTCCTCCAACCAAAAAACCAAACTAAACCAAACCCACTGCTGTCGAGTTGATTCCGACTCATAGCAACCCTGTAAGACAGAGTAGAACTGCCTCATAGAGTTTCCAAGGAGCGCCTGGTGGATTCAAACTGCCAGCCTTTTGGTTAACAGCTGTAGCTCTTAAACACTACACCACCAGAGTTTCTTCCTCCAACATGTATTTTAATTCCACACACTTTTATTTCGACAAATGGGCACAAAGCAGAAAGTGCTCACTCATCTATAACAAAAAAAATTGGAAGAGAGCCAGCTGGTCAACTGACTGGAAGAGGTCCATATTTGTGCCCATTCCAAAGAAAGATGATTGAACAGAATATGAAAATTATGGAACAATATCGTTAAATAAAATTTTGCTGAAGATAATTCAAAATTGGTTGGAGCAGTGTATCTGAGAAATTGGCATCAGGATTGGAGGAAGACTCATTGACAACCTGCCAGGCAGGGCTGAGTGAGAGTCAAAAGGGGTAGTGGGCAAGGGCTCAGGGCGCACATGAGTGGGCCAGGCAAGGACAGGTGGAAGTCAGGCAAGTGGGAGGTGCTGGGCATAACAGAGGCTGGGCAGGGGTAGGTGGGGGTCACATGGGGTAGGGGGTTGGGTGGGAGATAAGTGAAGACCCAAGAGGGGTGTGGGGAGTTTTGGGGGTTCTACTTAAAGGGAAGAGCAAGAGGAGCAATCTGGAGTCATTTTGGTGAGAGGGGCTTCTAGTTGTTACTCTGCAGGTTATTATTCAAAGGGTGTCTCCAGTCCAAACGGATGGGCATCACACTGACCCGCAGTCCCAGCTTTAGTTCCTAGTTCCCTTCCTTCTCTGTGCTCTCCAGTGACACTGGATTTCTTCTTAGTTTACCCGTTGTTTTCTTTTGCCCCTCTGCTGATTTGCAATCCCTGTCTAATCTATCCCTGTTCTGAGGCTCCAAGGATTCAGACTAACTTAGCTTGCTCCGTAGCACTTCCCTGCGTTTCCCTAATTTTAAATGTATGGAATTCCCACACATCCCTCTCTGGAGCTTGATCAGGCAGAGGAAGGACTTCCGCCTATTGCCTTTCCTTCCATGTTTGCTTACTTGGTTTCTCAAACTCTGGCTGTGTTTTCAATGAAGTTGTCTTCCTGGGCTCCTCGCCTGGTGATGATACTTGCTGCCATCCCAAAATGCCATTCTAGGCTGAACCTGAAGGCAGGTCACAGACAATCCATGATTTTTCACATTTCTACTGGTTTTGTTCTATCTTTCCTTCTAGTTGGTGCTTCCTCCGAATCTTCGGCCTCTGTTTAATGTCTGGGGATTCAAGGTCGTCTTTTGTATTTCTAAAACAGGGAGCAAAGGGCCTAAGATCAGAGGGTGTCTGTTTGAGAAATAGCAAAGAGACTGCTGTGGTTAGAGGAGAAACAAGTAAAAGAGAAATAGACTATACTATCAGGGAGGTAACAGAGGGTTTTTTTATCAGGGAGGTAATAGAGGGTTGAGTAGGCTTAGTAAGACAGGGAACGGAGAGGCCACCAAATCTGCAAACAAAATAACAAGAAATGGGCCAGGGCACAGAAACAAAGCCATTCCTAAGAACAATGGGGCAGGGTATCTAAAAATAGTCCACAAACTTCTTTAAAGTTGCCTTTCAGAAGCAGCTGGAGAAAACTGGGCCCAGAACATCTACCTGTGACTGCTGTGTGACCTTCCACCAGGTGCAGTGAGGGGTACGGCCCCAGCAGGGGAATCAACCTTGGGAGAGAGAGACTACTCAGGCACGACACCCCATGATAAGCCCTGATATGAATCCCAGAGGACTCCAGGACAGGAGCCATCTTGGAAAGCTACTGTGTGCCCACCTGAGTTAACATATCCCCGCCTGTGCCTATGAAAAAACATGAATCTTTTCCTGCCCAAGAACTTTTAAAAAACTTGGGCCTGTCTTTTGTTCCATGAGATGAGGGTATGCGTTGCTCTAGGCCCTCCTCGTATCCCCTTGCAAGCCTCTTCAATAAAGCTTTGCTCATGTGGAAAACTATGTGGCTTACCTGCTCATTCTTGACCAGTGAGAGGTAAGAACCTTATTTCGGTAACATTTCTTTTACTCAGTTTCTTGAGTCTTTGTTGTCAGGGGATATGATGTTACAGTACATCTAGCTAACCTGTCTTCTTAACTGGAAACCCTCAAACTGATTGATTTTTAATCCTTACTTTGCACCTCACTTTCTACATTAATTTGGAAATGTCGGATATTCTCTCTGTTTTTCTGTTTAAAACTGGAATAAAAGTAGTATTTAACTCAGATTTGTGAGGCTTAAGAAGTCAAAAAATGCTTGGCATAGAGTGAACATTCAATATATGTTAGCAGATATTACTGACATTTTCAGTGTAGATATGAATGAGATTATCATGTAAAAGATTTCAAAATAATGTATTACTTTAGTTTTCCATATTAAATGGAACTCATGTCTCTTTTAATAAACCACAAATAAGCCACATTTCCTGATTAATTTTGGTAAGTTATCCTCACCCAAACATATACTTTATTTACCATAACATTGAACATAACAATATACTGGAAGGCTCATTGTGTTCTAACTGAATTTCTATGTAAGTGAAAACAACAATTCCAAAGATGAATAAAATTTCTTGATGTTTACATGTAAATGCAAAGGTAAAAAAATGAAACAGTTAACTATAGAACAAGTCTATCATTTTAGCCATCCTTTGGAAATATTTTTACTTAATTCTATTGGAATTATAGAAAGATAACATGTTTTAATGAACTGTTTTTCCTCTATTTAATCGTATGATTGTCAAAAGAATTAATATATAGCCATTCTCTCAGTGTCAGTTAATTGGGGAAAAGATAGTCTTTTTAATAAATGGTGCTGGCATAACTGGATATCCATTTGCAAAAAAATGAAACAGGACCCATACCTCACACCATGCACAAAAACTAACTCCAAGTGGATCAAAGACCTAAACATAAAGACTAAAACGATAAAGATCATGGAAGAAAAAATAGGGACAATGTTAGGAGCCCTAATACAAGGCATAAACAGAATACAAAACATTACCAAAAATGACAAAGAGAAACCAGATAACTGGAAGCTCCTAAAAATCAAACACCTATGCTCATCTGAAGACTTCACCAAAAGAGTAAAAAGACCACCTACAGATTGGGAAAGAATTTTCAGCTATGACATCTCCGACCAGCGCCTGATCTCTAAAATCTATATGATTCTGTTAAAACTCAACCACAAAAAGACAAACAACCCAGTCAAAAAGTGGGCAAAGGATATGAACACACACTTCACTAAAGAAGATATTCAGGCAGCTAACAGATACATGAGAAAATGCTCTCGATCATTAGCCATTAGAGAAATGCAAATTAAAACTACAATGAGATTCCATCTCACTCCATCAAGGCTGGCATTAATCCAAAAAACACAAAATAATAAATGTTGGAGAGGCTGCGGAGAGATTGGAACTCTTATACACTGCTGGTGGGATTGTAAAATGGTACAACCACTTTGGAAATCTATCTGGCATTTTCTTAAAAAGTTAGAACTACCTTACAACCCAGAAATCCCACTCCTCGGAATATACCCTAGAGAAATAAGAACCTTTACACGAACAGATATATGTACACCCATGTTTATTGCAGCACTGTTTACAATAGCAAAAAGCTGGAAGCAACCGAGGTGTCCATCGATGGATGAATGGTTAAATAAATTATGGTATATTCACACAATGGAATACTACGCATCGATAAAGAACAGTGACGAATCTGTGAAACGTTTCATAACATGGAGGAACCTGGAAGGCATTATGCTGAGTGAAATTAGTCAGATGCAAAAGGACAAGTATTGTATAAGACCACTATTATAAGATCTTGAGAAAGAGTATAAACTGAGAAGAACACATTCTTTTGTGGTTACGAGAGGGGGGAGGGAGGGAGGATGTGAGAGGGTTATTTACTGTTTAGTTAGTAGATAAGAAGTACTTTAGGTGAAGGGAAGGACAATACTCAATACAGAGAAGGTCAGCTCAACTGGACTGGACCAAAAGCAAAGAACTTTCCGGGATAAACTGAATGCTTCCAAGGTCAGCGGAGCAAGGGTGGAGGTTTGGGGACCATGGCTTAAGGGGACTTCTAAGTCTATTGGCAAAATAAATTCTATTATGAAAACATTCTGCATCCCACTTTGAAATGTGGCGTCTGGGGTCTTAAATGCTAACAAGCAGCCATCTAAGATGCATCAATTGGTCTCAACCCACCTGGATCAAGGAGAATGAAGAACACCAAGGTCACAGGATAACTATGAGCCCAAGAGACAGAAAGGGCCACATGAACCAGAGACTAACATCATCCTGAGACCAGAAGAACTAGATGGTGCCCGGCCACAACCGATGACTGCCTTGACAGGGAGCACAACAGAGAATCCCTGAGGGAGCAGGAGAACAGTGGGATGCAGACCCCAAATTCTCATAAAAAGATCAGACTTAATGGTCTGACTGAGACTAGAAGAATCCCGGTGGTCATGGTCCCCAGACCTTCTGTTGGCCCAGGACAGGAGCCATTCCCGAAGACAACTCATCAGACATGGGAGGGACTGGACAATGGGTTGGAGAGAGATGCTGATGGAGAGTGAGCTACTTGTATCAGGTTGACACTTGAGACTGTGTTGGCATCTCCTGTCTGGAGGGGAGATGGGAGGGTAGAGAGGATTAGAAACTGGCAAAACGGTCACAAAAAGAGAGACTGGGCTGACTCATTAGGGGGAGAGTAAATGGAAGTATGTAGTAAGGTGTATGTAAACTTATATGGGACAGACTGACTTGATTTGTAAACTTTCACTTAAGGCACAATATAAATTATATACAAAAAAAAAAAAAAACGTTAAAAAGTAAAGGGAAGCAAGCAGAGAGTGGGGGACCTCAGACCACCAAGGAAGCAGCGCCAGGAGCAGAGCATATCCTTTTGACATGAGTTTCCTGTACTGCGATACTCCTAGACCAAGGGAAGACTGAGGACAAGGACCTTCCTCCAGAGCCGACAGAGACAGAAAGCCTTCCCCTGGAGCTGATGTCCTGAATTTGGACTTATAGCCTAGTAGACAGTGAGAAAATAAATTTCTCTTTGTTAAAGCCAAAAAAAAAAAAAAGATATAGCCATTCTTTTCTCAAATATGTAATTTTACATGAGACAAATATTTCCAAACTCTAGTATATTATTTAATTCAAATGTATTTTATTTTTTCCTGACAGGTCCTCAATATTGAAAATTTTCCAGATATTTGCAAAGCTAAATTTATCATAGAGAGTTGAGTAAGTGGTGACTCACTGACAGCCAATCACTGTTATTCTGAAGCCTCAGTCCCAAACATAATAGTTTCATGGTGTACATGTCTTCCTTTTGAGCAAATGTACTAGATGATAAATGTAACCCAAAAACCGAAAAACCAAACCCAGTGCCCTCAAGTTGATTCCAACTCATAGTGACACTATAGGACAGAGTAGAACTGCCCTATGGAGTTTCCAAGGAGCTCCTGGTGGATTCGAACGGCTTACCCTTTGGCTAGCAGCCTTAGCACTTCACCACTACACCACCAGGGTTTCCGAAGAATGTAACAGCAGTGATTAATTGTGGGCTGTGACTGAATTTTGCCAATATCACAACTTCACTAAATTTTTCAAGGGATAAGATGAGGAGTTGAGCCAATTTAAATTTATGATTAAAGTTTAAATCATTTACAGAAGTTTTTTTCCCCCTATACATCTCTGTCAGAAGTAGGCATTTGATTCTCAAAGGTCCATATTACCCCATGGCCTTCCTCTAATAGATTTGGACTTTCTTAATCCTAAATCATTAGAAGCTGAGGTCTACCTTTATTGATTTAACTGTGTGTTAATTTTTAGTTTTAGTTCATGTGTAGGCAACATTTAGATCCACAAAGAAGGAAAGCAGAATAGCCTAATGAGTATACTAAAGCTTTACCTATTTTCTTCACTCATATTTTCCAAACAGAAGCATTTTCAACATTCTTGTGATTCTTAATTTTTTTCTTTTCAATGGCAATGCAATAAAAATTCTTTAAGAGAATCTTTTGACAATCATAATTTTCTTTTTAGTGGGATATAAGTGAAGATGTTTAAAGTGGTGATTATGCTGTATTTTAAACATAGTTTATCTTGAAATCCATAAATGAATTCCCTTCTTGAAAGCAA
Organism: Elephas maximus indicus; assembly: GCF_024166365.1. NCBI lineage: Eukaryota > Metazoa > Chordata > Mammalia > Proboscidea > Elephantidae > Elephas > Elephas maximus. The sequence goes on along the minus strand of NC_064832.1, from coordinate 62,273,278 downwards.
GTGAAATCTACCAAGGAAGCAAAAATATAAGTTGCCAAGATTTCGGAGAAGAGGAAAATACTGATATGATCCAAACATGCAAGACAGCATTCACTTTCAGGCATTTATGGATTGATAAGCAGCATTCTCTAAGTCAAGACCACAGGTAGCTGGGAAAACAAGTGGAAAGCCATATCTGCCTAGAAACATTGAAGCTGAGTAGCAGATAAGCTAGGGAGAGCATTAAGTAGCCTCTAGGAACATGAGCTCAGGTAAAATACAGACATTCAAATATAAACCAAAAGAACAAGGAATAAGGACCAACCAGAAATATATCAGCCTTTACAATGACTGAGGCCCAGTTTCAAATTGACTCCACAGTAGAAATGGCAAAAGTCGGAAGACAATGTGATGGCACTTTAAATTGTTACAAGAAAATATATGTAAACATAGAATTAAAAAAACGAGTGAAAAATAACATCTAAACAAAATTTCAAACAAACATAACTTGTCAAATTTAATGATACCAGGTCTGCATCAAAGAAAAACTTTGAAAGAACTGTTTAGCTAGAATAAATACTTAACAGGGAAAGATGAAGATTCATGGAGGAATAAAAAGAAAAACAAATGATTAAAAAGGGAATAAGTAAAATAGACAATAACTATATAAAATAATAATAATAATGTCTTTGGGGTCTAAACTATGTGCAAATAAAAATATATGGCAATTAGAATATAAGAGGAGATGGGGAGATTAAATAGTAGTAGAATGACAAAAGGACCTGGTATTGTTCAGGAAATGATAAGACAATTAATTCACATTATACTTTAAAGGCATGCATTGAAATCAATAAGAAAACCACTTAATAACAATTTAATGTTTAATTAAAAAAGAAAATAGGAATTCAAAATGGAATTTTTAAAATCTCAATTTTATTCTAATAAGGTGAAGAATTAGTAGAAAAGGAATGTGGAACAGGAGAGGCAAGTAAAAAAAAAACAAATAGTAAGCATGTGTATTTCAACACACACACATATATATGTATACATTTATTTATATCTACTTGTTCAATCTGTATGCTGAACAAATAGTCAGAGAACCTGGATTATATGAAATGCAACATCAGGATTGGAGGAAGACTCATTAACAACCTGTGATATGCAAATGACACAACCTTGCTTGCTAAAATTGAAAAGGAATTGAAGCACTTACCAATGTGGATCAAAGATTACAGCCTTCTGTATGGATTACACCTCAAAATAGAAAAAACAAAAATCCTCACAACTGGACCAATAAGCCACATCATGATAAGCAGAGAAAATATTGAAGTTATCAAGGATTTCATTCTATTTCAGTCCATAATCAACGCCCGTAGAAACAGCAGTCAAGAGACCAAACAACATATTGCATTGGGCAAATGTGCTGCAAAAGACCTCTTTCAAGTGTTGAAAAGCAAAGATGTCACTTTGAGAACTAAGGTGCACCTGACTTAATCACTGGTATGCATGAGAAAGCTGGACAATGAATAAGAAAGACTAAAAAAGCATTGAGGCATTTGAATTATGGTTTTGGCAAAGAATACTGCATATACCATGGATTGCCAGAATAACAATCTTGTTTTAGAAGAAGTATAGCCAGAATGCTCTTTAGAGGTGATGGTTAGATTCCGTCTCATGTGCTCTGGATATTTTATCAGGAGGGACCTGTCCCTGGAGAAGGGCATCATGCCTGGTAAAGTAGAAAGTCAGAGAAAAAGATGAAGACCCTAAATGAGATGGATTGACATGGTGGTTGCAACAATGGAATCAAACATAGCAACAATTGTGATGATGGCATTGGACTGGGCAGTGTTTTGTTCTATTGTGTACTGGGTCCCAATGAGTTGGGACTGAGTGGATGGCAGCTAACAACAACAATTTTTTGTCTGTGCTACTACTAAATATTCCAACCATCACTTCATCTCTAATTACGGCAAAATCTTTCCTTATTTCTTCTATTATGCCTCTCCCACTTATACTCTATCAATCAAAGTAAAATTTGATAACATAATACAATTATGTTATTCCCCTTGTTATAATGCCTCATGGCCTTTTTCTTTTCAGCTTAGAACTTAACCTTCTGTCTTATGGTTCTTTAGAGAAATGAAATCAGTAATCAGAGAGGAGAGGTAAGTGATAGGCTGGAGATTTCTGCAGTGTTGTGTCCCACAATCTGCAACTTAGGAGACAGGAAGAGTGGAGAAATTATGCCAAGACATCAATTTATAGTCTGGAGGCAAAATATACCCTAGGCGAAGACTTTTTTTACTCTTTAAGCAATTGATTAGATGATGCCCACCCACGTTATAGAGGATAATCTGGTTTACTTAAAGCCAACTGATTTAATTGTATATGTGTTTAATCACTACTTCTTAGCCACCTCTAGATTAGTGCTTACCCAAACAATTGGGTGCTGTAGCCCAGCCAATGTGGCACCTAAAATTAGCCATCACACCCTTACACTGCCGTGACCTATGATAATCTTTGCCATCTGGCTCTTGCCAGTCTTTACACACTTACCAGTAGCTCTCTAGTCCTTGCTCAATATGCTTTGTAACAGCAACCTATTTATATGCCCTGAATACATGCAGTTTCTCCCATGCCAGAGCCTTATTCTGTGATATTCTTACACCTGATTGGAAGGTTTCCAGGGTCACTGAAACGCACATCCTATCTCATCTTTTAGAGGAGTTATTACCTGCTTCAAGAGACTGAATTAAACATCCCACTAAAATTTCCTGTTCCTCTCTAGTAAACTGTTCTTGATTCTTTAATAACTTTTCACAATTGATGCTTTTTTAATATATTGGTCTGTGTATTTAAACCCTACTCCTATTAAAATGTAACTGCCATGGAAACTGGGACCATATTTGTTTTACTCCTAGCTATGTCTTTAGAAATTACCATACCGACATAATAGATATTTAAGGTATATTTGTTAAATGAATGAGTTAATGAAAAATACTTGCCCCAGTTACCAAGAAATGTTCTTTGAGTCTTCATTACAATTGAATAAGAAAGTAAATCTCTTCATTCAAAAAATGTTATGGAGAAAACTTCATAATAAAAAGGAAGCTTTCTGCTGTGCTCTACGTTGCTGACAATGCTAAAGATGAAGTCTGCTGGATAGTGCAGTGCTTGATAAATGATGATGCTCTTTTCTCCATAGGATTTTTTTTTTTTAATTAATTTTTATTAAGCTTCAAGTGAACATTTACTCCATAGGATTTTTGAATGATGGGGTTGACAGCCAGTGATGTCAGAATTTTTTTTTTTTTAACTCAAGGTATTTTATAGAAATAAATATAAATTTTACTAGAACAAGTAAAGTCTAGTTAAGTGAATACAATGCCAAGAATTAAAAACACCATCTGAGACATTTATTAAATTAAATATTTATGGATTTCTATCATTTCTTCCTTCCTTCCTTCCTTCCTTCCTTCCTTCCTTCCTTCCTTCCTTCCTTCCTTCCTTCCTTCCTTCCTTCCTTCCTTCCTTCCTTCCTTCCTTCCTTCCTTCCTTCCTTCCTTCCTTCCTTCCTTCCTTCCTTCCTTCCTTCCTTTCTTTTCTCTCTCTCTCTTTCTTTCTTTCTTTTTAGGAGCAAAATTTGCACTGGGTCAGAGAGTGAATTTATTCTTGTAACTCTTGCCTTTCATTACTCTTTATTTTCCTTTCCTCATAATTACAATGGTCAATAACCATTTCTTGTCTTTCCCTTGATCAAACCTGCCTTTAGGAAAGAACCAGATATTTATCTGTAAATATAAATTGCTGTTTAACTGCTCCTAGAATACTTAATGGAAACCCTGGTGGTGTAGTGGTTGAAAGCTGGCTGCTAACCAAAAGATTAGCAGTTCAAATCCACCAGGCGCTCCTTGGAAGCCCTATGAGGCAATTCTACTCTGTTTTATAAGGTTGCTATGAGTCGGAATCAACTTGATGGCAACGGGTTTGGTAGAATACTTAATGAGTGCCCTTGAGTGCACGAACGATTTGCCCTCAACTGCTAGTCTAAACCAGCCAGTGGTTCTGTGGAGGAAAAGCCCAGCGGTCTGCATCTGTAGAGGTTACAGCCAATAAAACCCTATGCAACTGGCCTACTTTGTAACACATGGGGTCACCATGAGTCAGAATCAGCTCAATGGCAAAGGATTTTTCTTTTTCTTTTCCGTTTAGGGATGTTTATAAATTAAACCATTTCTTTAATTACAGAATAGAAAGACCTTGTTATAATAAACCCAGGCATCATATTTTGGAGTTAGAAAGAAATTTTTGGGATCCAGAAGACATAGAATTGTACTCTTGCCTCCCTAAATATTAAGTTTAAATTCAATATATTGTACAGGAAGCTTGTTGTTACACAGCATCTCTTCCAGGAAGACTTAGAATCTCTGCCACGTAACCATTTATTCTGGAGACAGTTTTAGTGAATAGGTCACTCTGCCACCATGGCCTAAAGCTAATTAGGTGAGGGGTGGGTAGCTTATGAAAGACAACTTGTATTTTCTGTTGTGGTTGCAAAAGGAAATACTTTCCACTGGAGAAATTTTTTACCAGGTTGAAAGTACAAAAAGAAAAATTTCCTGCCTCAAAAACTTTGTATCTGAGGCATGGATGAGGGGTGGATTGGCAAGCAATGAGGGAGAGACACATACTGCAAAGAAATAGATAAGTAAAGACAATCATTAATTTCACATTACACAGAGTTTATATCTGGAACTTAGCTAGATACCAGACCTCAAGAAGAAAGAAGTTGGTTAATGCAAATTCTAAGTAGGAAGAGCCATGTGGCAATAAAAATCAGAAGTAAACAGATGCTAAGAGTTATATCTTGCTTAGAATTTTTAAAAAATATTTAAGTTTTTCTTATATAAATAAAGAGAATATTGTAATAAATCCCATTGCCATCGAGTCAATTCTGACTCATAGTAACATTGTTCAGCTTTAGAGTTTAGAAACTTATGGCCAGTCCCATTTCGCCTATGTTCCATCCACTGCATAACACTTCCTCCTAGATTATTATGAATCAAATCCCAGATATCAAATTATTTCATCTGAACATTTCAATACCTGTCTATAAAGGATTGGAACTCAAAAACAAAAATCTGTAATAAATATTTTATTCCACCTAAGATATTTAACAAATTTCTCAATCATATCAATATCCAGTCAGTTTCCACATATCCCTGAATGGCTAATACAGTAGTTCTCAAACTATTTTCATTTCAGAAAATGTTCACACAATAAAAAATTATTAAAGACCCCAAACATACTTTGTTTATGTGGGTTATATCTATTGATATTTACTTTACCAGAAATTAGAACCAAAAATATTTTATTTATTCTTTCATTTAAAATGAACAGTAATAATCCAAGTTCACATTAGTACAAGTACTACATCTTTAAGGAAAAAAATAAGTATATTCCTGTTGCAAAAGTGGGAAAGGTGGTATTACTTTACTTTTTTGAAAATTTCCTCAATGCCTGACTTAATAGAAGACTGCTAGATTCTTATGTCTGCTTCTGCATTTGATGTGTTGCTGTATGTTGCTTTGGTTGAAATATATGAAGAAATTCTGACTTTCAGAATGTAGCTGGAAAAGGACGCACTTTAAATAGCCAATTTAGGTAAGTGTAGATATTCTCCTTTGGCACTAAAAAACAGGACAAATGGGAGTTTCTTAAAAATTAGTTGCAACAGAAAATATGAAACACATCAATGAACTTTGTATTATGCTACTTTAAAATCCTATCTTAGATTTTGTATATATATATTTTTTTCTCTTTTGTAATTTTGTAATATCAAGAAGTTGTCGTTTGGTAATATTGCTTACTACATTATTCACTCCTCCAAATGTTAACACATTTTGTTGTACAGTATTAAATAATCACATACATTAATATTTTTAAATCATATTAATTAGTATTATTTGCAATCTAACCATATATATCTTTACATACGGGGATGATGACAAGCTCATGGTGGTGATCTAAGATTTAAAATTTCTAATGTTTACTCATAAGCTTAAATCTTGGTATCGGTGACAAATACTGTCCATTTGTTGTCCTTGGTATAACAAGCTCACTTTGGTCATTTTCAGGAAAGTGTCTGCCAAATATCTAAGAATATATAACCATAGCTTGTCAGTAGTTCTTGCAAGTAAAAAAAAAAAAAAATTATTCCTTTAAAATAATAGGTAAATTCAGCTTGTAATGCAAATAATCACAAGTACTGTTTCCTTGAGATGATCATAGTGCTTCAACAGACAGAAATTATGTATTCATACTTTTCAGTTAGTTATGGAGCATGTGGAAAAGACAGGCATTCGATGGTTGAGATTTAATGACAATTAACTGTTTGTATGCCTTTATCAAGGATATTCTTCAGTAAAATTGAACTTTTTTTCAGAAAATGTGAATGCTAGTCATAATCTTTTTTAAAATAAACATTTTATTTTAGAGTAAATTCAGATTTGTCACTACCAATGAACCAACATCGATAAATTATTATTAACTAAAATCCATAGTTTATTTTTAGTTTTAACTTAATATCCTTTTTCTGTTCTAGGATCCCATATAGCATACCATATTACATTTAGTTGTCATAGCCTCTTGGCCACGATGGTTCCTCAGATGCACCTTGTTTTTAATGTTCTTGACAGCTTTCAAGTGTTGGTTAGATATTTTATAGAATACTCAATTGGGATTTGTCTGATATTTTTCTCATGATTAGACAGGGACTATTGGTTTGAACGGGAAGACGACAGAGATAAAATGCCATTCTCAATACATCATATCAATGGTATATACTATTAACATGATATCACTATTGATGTTAACCTTGATCACCTGGATGACATAATGTTTGTCAGGTTTCTCCACTGTAAATTTGCCCTCCCCCCCCCCATTTCTGTACTGTACTCTTGAGAAGGAAGTCAATATGCATAGTCCAATATAAAGATTGGGAGAATATGACCTACCATCTTGGGAGAGGGAACTATATAAGTTATTCTGTATGTGATATGTCTATCCTCTCTTATTTTTTCAATTATTCAATTATTTATGAAAGTGGATTTTAGTGTTTTGCTTTGATTCATGCTAAGGCGGCAGCACTTTAAATCACTCTTGCTATTGCAACATCAGTGCAAATATCAACACAGTGAGAAAAGGCAAATAACATCTTGATATTATTATTAAACTAGTTTTTAATAAAGAGTAGCACAAAGATAAATCAAATAGAGACTAAAAATAGAGAGAATTAATGAAGTCAGAATTTGGTCTTTGGCCAAATGGGCAACACCTGCCCAAAAGCAAAGACAAGAAGGCAGTAAAAGACAGGAAAACTGGATGAATGGACATGGGGAACCCGGAGTGGAAAAGGGGACAGTGCTGACACATTGTGAGATTGCAACCAATGTTGCAAAGCAATTTGTGTATCAATTTTTGAATGAGAAACTAATTTGCACTGCAAACTTTCACCTAAAGCACAATAAAATTAAAGCAGCAATAACGAAAGAAAACCTTATTGAGCACATTTCTACTCTGAAACAAATGAGGGCTCTATGAGTTGGAATCGCCTGGATGGCAACTGGTTTTTCTATGCTGCTGGTGGGAGAGTAAGGAAGCACAGCCATTTAGAAGTATTCTGTCGGTTCGGTTACATTTACAATGTGCAGGCCTCATGTCCCAGCAAAGCTTTTTTTATTTATACTCCAGAGAAACTTGTGCCAATAAGCACAAAGAGATAGTGCAAAGATGTCCCTTGTGAAATGGATAATCAAGTTCCAATGCACAAGCATTGGAAATTGGAAACATTTTGAAAATATAAATAGCATTGTTTAGTATACTATATATTTCATTTGGGTCCATATAAATGTGTATAATTGCATAGATAAAAGCCTAGAAGGGTCTGCTAAGCTGATAACAGTGGGAAGAGGAGTGGAAAGGGGACTGGACTTGGCGTGGTTGAAAAGGAACTTATGTAACACTTTACTTTTTTTTTTTTTTCCAAAGGAGAATACTTTTATGTATTGCTTATTTGGCTTAAAGTAATAAATATTTTTAAAAGGAAAAAAATGGCCTTATAAAAGATTTTTATTTAAAAAAGGCAAACATTTAGTTACACTGACAAAGAAAAAATGAGAGAACAGTAAAATCAGAATTAAAGTGGGAATATTACTACCATGCTTTCAGAAATAAAAAGGATTAAAAGAAAATACCATAAACAAGTTTATACAAAAAAAGTTGGATAATCTAGATCAAATATACTAATTCCTAGAAACATATTCATTCACCAATCTGACTCTTAAAGAAATAGAAAGCCTGAACAGACTATGATAATTGAGGAGATTGAATCAGTAATAACAAACCTCCCACAAAAAAAGCCCAGGAAGAGATGACTTCACTGGTGAATCTTATTAAACATTTAAAGAAGAATTAACACCACTCCTTAAATACTTCTAAAAGTATTGGCTAAGAGTGGTTAAGGCGTAGTGGTTAAGAGTGCTGCTAGCCGAAAGATTGGTAGTTTGAATCCCATGTAATTCTATGTTTAATTTTCTGGGGAATCACCAAACTGATTTTCAGAGCACCTGTACCATTTTACATTCCCATCAGCAATGCATGAGAGTTCCAATTTCTCCACATTCTTGTGAACACTTGTTATTTACCCTTTTTCTGATAAGAGCCATCCTGTTGTTGTGTGCCATTCAGTCGATTCTGACCCCACGTGACAGAGCAGAACTGCCTCATAACATTTTCTTGGCTCTAATCTATATGAAAGGAGATCTGCAGGTCTGTCTCCCACAGAGCAGCTCAATGAGTTTGATCTGCCAAGCTACCAGGGCTCCTTCAGGGTCATCCTAGTGTGTGTGAAATAGCATCTTACTGTGGTTTTTATTCCAATTTCCATGATGACTTAAAAAAAAAAAAATTTCCATGATGACTTTACGTATCTATTTTTTTTGTTGTTGTTGCTCATGATTTTGATGTCATATCTAAGAATTCATTGTCCAAGATAAGATCTCGAAGATTTAGCCTTACGTTTGTTTAGTTTCTTCTGAGAGTCATATGCTTTTAGTTTTTATTTTTAAGTCACTGACCCATTTTGAGTTAATTTTCATATATACTGTGAGGTACAAGTCCAACTTCATTCATTTTCATGAGGAGATTCATTTCTTCCAGTATCCAGTTGATATATGTGTGTACATATACATACATACATATGGGTTGTGCAAATGGTTGACATGTTTGGCTGCTAACTGAAAGGTTTGCTTTGGAGTCCACCCAGAGCCTCCAAAGCCTGGTGATCTACTTCTGAAAAATCAGTCATCGAAAAACCTATGGAGGACAGTTCTGCTCTGGCACACGTGATGTCTCCAGGAGGTGGAATCAACTTGACTGCAACTGGTTAATATTGCAATATAGATACTATTGCAATACAAGGATAGTGTTCTAATTTAACATACACAATCATTTAACAGAGAAAGAAAATGTGATGCAGAAAATTAAGTTCTGAAATACTCAAAGGTTACTTAGCTGGGGACAGAGCCAGAGTGGCATCCAAGCACCACATCGTGCTTATTACAACGACCACTCTATTTTAAAAGATTATATTCAGAGTTGCCAATAGCTAGAAAAAAAGTGCCTCTTTCAGTGGTTGGAGTTGCTATTCCAATGTAATCATAAGAATACACAAGCCATATGTTATGTTTTATGAAAAAAAAAATTGATAAAAGTCCTATCACATTTAGAGGGAGAAATTAATCCCATTAAACTTTAGCTTTATAAAGATGATTTCCTTTTTATATGTTTCAACCAATAATTGCATTTCATATTGTGCATTCATTTTAATCAACCTAACAAGTTTATTCCTTTATTGGGAATTCTCTATGATGAAATTTAATTGTCAGTAGGGGATCTATAAAAGTATAATGCAGTGTGCTGCAAAGATCTTATTTCCTGTTACTGTTGGTTCCTATAAAATCTTTTTAGTGTTAGTACTTGCAATAGAAGGGGAAACTGAAGCAGAGAAACAAGGGAAGGGTAAGACTTTACAGACTGTATAAATTAAGTAATCAACATTGTTTCTAGAGAGAAAAATCAGTAAAAGGCAATCTTAAGTAAACACAAATCACATACTTAAGGATATTTTAGTGTGTCTTTAAAAACATAAAAATAAAGGTATTTTGAAAAACAAATGACCCATAAGCAGCACCTAAATTCATGCCTTTCCATTCCTCCTAAATCATATTCATATATAATAGTATAAATTTGGGCTTAATTAGGAACCATAAAGTATTAGAATATTCTGAAATTAATCTGTTGAAGAAAAGATGGCCAGGAAGTCTGTTTTCAGGAAATATGGGACTGCAAGGAATTACTGATCTAAGGAAGCAGCCGCCAATAATCACTGCTGCTTCTCAAACCAAAGAAAGCCATTCTTAGTACAGTCAGGGCTCCTAGAAGTAGGAGTGCCAGAAAAAATACAAGGCACTCAGTTGAATTTGAATTTACAATAGATTAAACAACATTTTTAAAATAAGTGTGTACCACATATTGCATAGGACATACTTATATTAAAAATGTTTTGTTTATCTAAAACTCATATTTAACTAAGCATCCTATATTTTTATCTGCTAAATCTGGCAACCCTACCAGAAAGCCACCACAGGTGATCCCAGCTGCCTGTAGCTCTGAGATGTGTAATACACCGAAGAATTTCAGCGAGCCAGAGAAAGCCACCACCAATGATCTCAGATCACTGCCAACACCTACCACCAAAGAACAATGCCTTCTCCTCCCTTGTAGAAAATGAGTTCTAGGCTTCTTTCTTGGATAAAGGGGAGAATGGGAATGGAAATGATGAAAAGTTGATAATTATCAATATAGTACAGTAGTTTACATAGTGTTATCACCATTCAAACACAAATACTCTGGTATTTTACATCCATTTTTTTTTTATGTATTAGCTTTTAAAAAAATTTACTACTTTAATATTATCATTTTCATAAATGCATATTATCTCAGCAAACTGAGATGTAATTTTTTTTTTCCACTTCTCACTTTATTGGATATTTAGGTTGGTTTATAAAGCATTCAAAATAAAACGATGCTTCTAAGTAATGAATTTGGGGGGCAGGCATGGTTCAGCGGTAGAATTCTCCCTTTTATGTGGGAGACCTGGGTTCAGTTTTTGGCCAGTGCACCTCACAGGCAGCCACCACCTGTCTGTCATGGAAGCTTGCATGTTGTTATGATTTTGAACAGGTTTCAGTGGAGCTTCCAGACTAAGACAGACTATGAAGAAAGGCCTGGTAATCTTCTGAAAATCAGCCAATGAAAACCTTATGGATCAAAAAGGTCCAATCTGAAACCAGTCATGAGGTTGGCAAATGTCCACTTGGCATTTATTCCATTGTGCAGGTAGTCGCCATGCCATGAGTCTGGGGCCAACTTGACAGTAAAAGACAAAAACAATACATTAGAAGCAAAGGTACAATTACAAATTGTTTTCCAAGTAAAATCAAATGTGAGGCAGTCATAGCAAATACAATAAAAAAGTACAGGACATACAAAAAATTATGGCAGTTAAGAATGATAAAATATATAAAAGATACATGAAGCATTTGATTTGGGAAAGGTAATATCAGAAAAGCCATCAGGAGTTAGTTACACAAACAGTGCATGCCTTATAAAGGGTTCTTTACAAATATTAATTCAAAGGAACTGTGGAATTATTTTTCTTAAGCTTTAAATGCCAAGAACATTGTTGTAGAATGTATCTTTAATAATAAATCATTCAGAACATTTGCAAGATTTAAATATTAAACCTATTCACAGGAAGACATGGATGTTAGCCTCAGTTCATCCATTAGCAATGGGATATTTGCCCAATCATTTTAACTTTTTGGAAATGTAATTTTCTTTCTTATTAGACTACAGCTAGAAGTTTCCATACAGAAATTCAATACATACACCCTTAGAAGTTCTTAAGGTCATTTAATTTTTCAAGTTACATATTTCTTTATATTCTTCCTTACTGTTACTCTTAATCACTAGTCCCAGTATCACGTCAAAGCTCTCTTTAAAAGTATTGTAGCCTGTTTGGTATATGGAAGAAGTGGAAGCTTCTCCTCAGTTTAAAAACTGCCAAGGCCTTCTATTAAGTGGTTTTCAATCTTTTCATCCTCTTAGGAAGTTTCATTTAGATGGCAAGGAGCAGTGATATTTTTATTCTCCTTGACCTGAATAGTATATGATAAAAGTTTATAACTATTTGTAGATTTTCATATAATTATCATCATTCAGTACGAAATTAAGTTGTAGAAACAAGAAACCCAATATGGCTCTCCTTCTAATCTTATTCTTTAGTTTAGAGTACAGTTTAATGCAATTATAGTTTATAAATGTTAAGTAGATTTATGTAATGTAGCTAATGCTATTTGGCAATGACAAGAGGTTTTGATTTTTAAACCCATTTCTCTTAAACAGTGTTTGGTTTTATTCTACTACATGATACTTTTTAGACACGATTTTGTGCATTCAGGCCAGAGACCACAATTTGCTGTTATGTTCTAGTTTCTGTGATAAAGTAAACCAGTCTTCCTTAAACTGGACCAGTTAATGGATATCCAATATCTTACTATTATCACAACATTACTTAAAATATTTCAGTGAAATTTATAACTTTGCTACTTACAAAACTTTATATTTATATATGAATTAAATATAGCAAATCCTGTTTCACTGAAATAATGCCAGGATTTGCGAATGACATAGACTTAGCAGGGAATACTTCAATATGATCTAGCTAAAACTACTAAGTTCCATGGGACCCCAATTCTTCCACCAATTTTCTCTCTCCTCACTTCTGTGGAAATTTCTTAGTTCCACGCATTGAAGTATCATGTCCAAAATAGACTACAAACTCTTCCTGACCTAGAAAACTATGGCAGTGAAAATAAAAATCTGCTTTAGTAAGTGATCAACTGCTATGCTAGGGAATTTGTGGATGAGCGATGCAAACCATGTATCTATTTCCTTTCCAGATTTTTCTCTTATGCTTCAAACATTTAATTATATATTCCTCAGCGCTATTTTTGTCAACAAATGGCACTCCCTTCAAGATAATTGCCCAGGCAGAATTTCAGAGATAATTCTTCATTATTTACTCTCTGATGCCTCCAACTTTTCCTTATTCTGCCTTATTTATTTCTTGAATGCACTATGTACGATATATGCATCCCTATGCTCTTCGTTTACACCTGACAGCCCTCAGTTCTAATCGAGGTCAAGTAGCAAACTCCTAACTCTTCTCTTTGCCTTAATTCATATCCCCATGCACCATAGCATAGCAAGAAAATTTCTTTTTCTGTTTGCTTGTTTTAAATAGCAATACTGATCATGTCATGGTGCCACATATAACCTTCCTTTGATTCCTCGTCTATCTCCTTCTAAACTGTAATTGTTTTTAAATTTAGAAACAATCTCAAGCTTGTTGAGTGGTTGCAAGTAGGGTACAAATATCTTTTCCTTTTCTTGAACTACATAATTGTTTTTCATACCTAGTGACCTCCCACACCTAGATCCTTCAGGGGGATTTCCTATAAATAAGCATTTGGCCTATATAACCTCAGCATAAGCATCAACTTCAGGGTATTGACATTAACAAATAGTTGCCATCTAAACTGCAGATCCACCACTCATCTCTCTGTTGTATTGTGGTGACTTGTGTGTTGCTGTGATGCTGAAGATATGCCATACGTATTTCAAATACCAGCAGAGTCACACATAGTAGACAGCTTTCAGCAGAGCTTCCAGACTATAAAGACTAGGCAGAAAAGCATGGCAATCTGCTCCCAAAAATTTAGCCAATGAAAACTTGGATCACAACATCGTCCAAATTGCTTGCTTTGGGAGGACATCATGTTTGGTGAAGTAGAGTGTCGGTGAGGGAGAAGAAGATCTTTGGTGAGATGGATTGGCACAATAGCTTAATGATGGGTTTGAATATGCCAGCAATCATTAGGAAGACACAAGATGGAGCAACATTTTATTCTATTGCATACAAGTTGGAGTCCGCTTAACAGCAGCTCTCTATCTAACCTTTAGATCCCATTCAAATTTTGCCATTTTCTTCCCTGACCTCCTTGACCTTGACATTTTTGAAGAACGCAGACCCATTTTGTACAAAGTCCATCAGTTTGAGTTAGCCTGTTGTTTCCTTAGTATTATATTCAAGCATCGCATCACTGGGAAAAGTATTACAAAGGCGATGCTGTGTTCTCATTACATCCTATCATGTGTCACATGATTTGAATTTATCCCATAACTGATGATGTTTGCTTTGATCATTTGATTAGAAGTGATATCTTCTAGGTTTTTTCTCTATAAATTAATGTGTTTTCCCATTTAGAATTAGCAAGCATTTTGTGAATAGTTCATAGAAAGAAATTTGAAAATTTGTAAAAATTTTATTGCTCATCAAACTCTGCATTTGTTCATTTGTATAAATCAAGATGGATTCATATTTTCCTACTTTTTTCAATGGATTATGAACAGTATTATCATCATTTATATTTATATTTTCCAAATTTTGTCAGTGGGAGCCCCTTCATGCTGCCTTATGTAGCACCTTTGATATGTCTTCTTTATACTTTGAGCACTTCCTAGCATTCTGGTTTAAGAAGATATTTCAGACTTAATTTCTTTGTCCTATATCTGGGATTAGCTATTTCCCCAAGGAACCCTGACTTATTCTAATTTGGTGTAGTTATTTAGCTACCAAGATCTAGGTGCTAACTGTGTTCATCATTACTGGGTTGTAGCTACTCTCAGATCCTCTAAATGAAACCAAGGGAATATATATTTGCATACGTGTGTGCACACGCACAAACATACATACACGCACTGCATAAAAACACACACATTGACATGATGTTTACTTCTTCATATTTCTGTATATATTAACAAGTGTGAACTCACACTAATACTTCCAATCCTAGTCTAAAATCACCAAATTATTTGTAGCTTTCTCTCTTTCAATCTTTGTAAGCCTTCTTGAACAGTGAGAAAGTTGGCTCCTAATACTTGTAAAAAAAATACTTATTTAATCAATCACCCTGCATATAGCTAATATCCCATTTCTGCTGCTCATCCACCCTTTGCTAAGTATATCACCACTCATGCCTCAACCCTCCACGTTACTTCCCACCTCACTCTTTCATGTTTCTATGTCCTGTTATGAGTTAGCCTGCAATATAGAGTCTTCTCACTCACCTTGTTCTGACACCCCACACCAGTCATTATTCTACATAAACTTAAAATAATAATAAAAATGTATTAGCTTTTCCAATTTTTGAGCATTTACTACGTGCCAGGAAGCATCCTTAGCACTTCACAACCACTTTTGAGTTCTACAACAAGCCCATGAATTAGTTGTATTGCAATCACCACATTAAAATAAGAAAACAGAGTCACACGGAAGTACAGTAGGTTGCACACAATGACACAGCATACGAATGCTAGATTTGGAAAAATCTAAAAGCCTTTACTTGATAGACAGTATCTCCTATGGTCTGTCCCTGTGCTTGGAATTTCACCCATACCGAAGTGCCAAATTCAATCATTTTCTTTTTCCTTTAAAAATAGGAAATTCATGTGTTTCAAACTAATGTTGCTTCTATCTCACTCTAACCTCCAACTTTATGTAATTTTTTTAAACTTTTACTATCATGTCATGCTGGTGCCCACCTAGAGGCTTGAGGTTGTTCCTGCAATAGAGTATATTGAACCTTTACCCACACCCTTCCTTTGGCTTATTCTTCCCTCTGCACCTAACCTGGATGTCTCCGGTTCTGAGCTTTTCTCCAACACTTAGATCGTATTAAGTTCTGTTCATGCCTTCTCCATGTGTCTCCCTATTACAGTGCTTTTCTTATATTTTAGTGTTTATTTCTCTACCTCTCCTATTAGCTTATTAGCTCCATGAAAGCAAAGTGTCTCATTGTGTCCCTAGTGCCTGGTATATATTAAATGCTCTATAAATGCTTGATGAATATATTAATTGAGGGAAAGTACATGAGAGTCTGGAAAATAAGGTAGTGAGTAAACCTATGAGGACCTTTTAATATCATCCAGTAAGGTAAGTAAGTAAAGCTTTACTTTTAACAAAAATTATCAAGTAATGTTCTACACATACCATTTTAGTAATAATCAATTCACATTTATTATTTTACATTTATTATATATTACTTTCCCAAATTTAGGTAATATATGTCTCCCTCTGTTTATATAAATAGCTTACTAATTGTATACATATTTTTGTATTTATTATGAACATTAAGGATCTTTTTTATCTGCTCTTTAATCCATATGGCATGATGTGCCCATCATGGTCCTACATATATAGCAAAAGTTGAGTCCTTGAAATGAAAACAATAGTATTTAAATAATTGAGAATAGCTGAGAAGTTATTTTTTAAAACCCATGCTATTTTTTCTCAACCTCTTAAATGTCATCCAAGCAGAGACGATCAGCTGCTCTCAGCTCTTTCATGCCTAAGAGACACAGTTCCTTAGAGCTACATCCCACATTCTTTCGCATTTTTTTTTTCTGTTTTTCCTAAAACTTAATTAGGAGAAAAGCCTCTTCCCTCGCTCAGCCTTCTGCTTTATCTTCTTTTTCTATCCATAGCGTAGTCCCTACTTCAAAAGTTTATTGACTCTTCGTATCTACTAAAACTAAAATTCTCATTGTTGAAGAAAATATACATGTAGATATATACTTATTGTGTATGTTGGGTATGTTCTAATTTCCTTTAAAGAAACTGTTCAATGGGGAGATTGTAGAGTCGCTTGAATATAACTAACAGTTGATTCCATTTGTGTACAATAAATATAGCACTTTTTGTATGATTTTACTTCTAGTGCATACTTTATGCATATCGTTTTTCCACGAAGATTGAGCTTCGCCTCTTACAATCACATTTGGAAAATGGGTGGATGAGAAATCATGCCCACTTTGGTAAAAAGTATTGTTACAGGAGCCATTTGTCAACCACAATATATCATGCATTTATATCAATCTGTCAGCGTAACATTCTTAGTGGGCTTGGAACTTCACTCATCTGTCTTTATCCGCTATGACACTTCATGTTGTATTAGTTCTACAGCACAATAAAACAAATGCATACTTTATGGTTTCCAACTGAAAATAGATGTTTCGTAGGGTGCATTTTCTTTTCACTAGATCAGCTGAAATGTAAGCATGTGATTAATTTCCTTTGTGTCTACAAATTTAAAAGGAAAAAAACATTAAGTACAGATTTGTGACTAGTCAAAAGAAACGGTGCTACTTTGCTGAGGTTCTTTCTGTTCAGAGTGGTATTACTGTAGTGAGGACTATATATGACCATTACAATCTTTTGGAAAACTACTGTTAGCGTGCAGTTAGGGATGGAGGTTTGCATAGGATCAAGCATTATAGAACTTGCCAGTGGTTTGAAGTCAACCTGATGCATCATCCCTGTTTGAGATAATTCTTCCTTTTTTTTTCTTATATTTGCATTTTACATTACTCTTTTGCGATTTTTAAATTTCCTGTAGTGTTCAAAAAATAATTTTGAATAAATAAATGATACATTTTAAGAAAATTAAAATACGCCAATGAAAACATTTTTGTTAATGTTATTTTGTGTTGGAACTGCCGATCTTTCAGTTAGTAGCCAAGCACTTAACCAACCGTACTACCAGGGATTCTTATTTTATATGTATTATATAATTTATACAGTTTATTACAGTATGCGTTCATGTATGACCTTCATTTCATTATAACTTATTCCTTCCTCATTAACCAACTAAATTCATGCAGATTTGACTGTCAATTTCTTACCAATCAACATGACCATATTCACTAATTATTTTTTATTTTCCACTTTTTAACATGGATTATTTTATAGTTCAGGTGAATTTTTACCCTCATTTTATGGACCTTCAGGTTAAGAAAATATCCATGGTCCCAATATTTTTTGGCTGGTATTTTTTTCTTTATCTCCATACAACTGTCCTTATGTAAGTCTCTCCTTGTTTTGTCTACAGTTTGCACATTCATTATTTTCTCTCAAAATTTAGTTAGATTGAGGCATGGTTTTGGAAACAGAAGTAAATATTGGATAATATGGAAAATTGAGAATGTTAATATTAGATTTTTATTCTTATTTTGTAGATATCCTATAATTTCCATATCAAGAGCCAAGACCTCAAGAACTTAGAGCTGGTTTATTTGTTTTTGTTTTTCTGGGGAAGAGTACATGTTCCAACTGTAACAATGAGATAATCAGGCTGTATTCTCTGGGAGGAAGGAGAATAGGATATGAAAGATGTTCAGTCACAAAAATGGAGGAGGGAAAAAAATCTATTTTATTTATTTTAAGTAGGGGGAATACAGAGATGGAGGAAGAAAGGAAAGTATATGATCCCCATTTGTCAATTTCATTGGTTAGAAGAGGTAGAGTGGAACAATTGAGCAGCATGACCCAAACACTAGCAGTAACATCTTCAGCTGAATAAGACTTACAACTTAGTAAGACAGAAAAAGAGCCTCAATGTTCTCAACCCTCTTTGTTTCATGAAAAGAATTCAAGAACCTCTTTAAATCTCAGGAGGTAATCAATCATCCAGTTGCTGTCAAGTTATCTCAGACAGATGGCAGTCCCCAAGTGTGTCAGAGTAGAACTATGCTCCATAGGGTTTTCCACGGCTGTTTTTTTGGAAGTAGATCACCAGGCTTTTCTTCTGAGGTACTTCTGGGGGGACTCAAACCTTAAAACGTTTGGTTAGCGACCCACCATGAAGCTGGCTAAAGGCACCTTCAAAGAAGGAGCCAAATAATCTTGTAAATTAGTCGTCTTTTTTGACTATAGCATGGGTCATGGATGAACTAAGAAAACAACTTGATATATAAGGTTATTCACAGTACTGGTGCAGGTCAGGGAACCCTGGTGGTACAGTGGTTAAGTGCTATGATTGCCAACCGAAAGGTCAGCAGTTTGAGTCCACTGGGTACTCCTTGGAAACTCTATAGTGCAGTTTTACTCTGTCCTATAGGGTCTCTTTGAGTCGGAATCGACTCGATGGCAACGGGTTTGGTTTTGGTTTGGTTTGATTTCGTGTGGGTCAAGGTGAGATCAGCCCAGAAAGGGAGGTGGACTACAAATCCCGTTTCAAGGGAATAAGTCACAAATTTAACCGTAAATGCTAAGATACAATTTCTTGATTTATTTTCCTGATATTAGAAAGAATGTTGGAAGGTGATTCTGCTCAGGCTTTCATGTCTGCATGGCTTTGGAGAAGAGACCTTGGTAGGCTTTTGAATTGAATTGTATTTGCTAGGATGTTTGATAGCAAACAGCCTTGGAAGAAAGAGACAGAGTCTCCCTACAGAGCAGAAGGACGAGCTTGTTTGCAGTTCGCATTAACAAAGATAATATCTTACTCTGGGACAAAGTAGGGAAGGTTTGTTTGCAAACTGTTATAAAAGATTGGAGTTTCCCAACCTTAGTGTGCCTCAGCTGTGATGCAAAGGCACTGGGTTTGCAGAATGTACCTCTGCTGCATACATTGCCTTTATGAGGCATGAGCATGAGGAATTTGGAGAACCAATGTTAAGATGAAGCTCATGCTTCTTGCTCTATCATGATTAATAAATTTGTCTCTGACCAATAATT
Organism: Elephas maximus indicus; assembly: GCF_024166365.1. Classification (NCBI taxonomy): domain Eukaryota; kingdom Metazoa; phylum Chordata; class Mammalia; order Proboscidea; family Elephantidae; genus Elephas; species Elephas maximus. The sequence goes on along the minus strand of NC_064832.1, from coordinate 62,253,534 downwards.
CTTCTGTCATCTACTAGCACCTGTGAAGATATTATACATAACTTGTTAGCTTTCAAGTAGGGTAAATATGAGAACCTTCATTGTTCCCGATACAAAGTAGAAAGTTCATGGGTAAGATTAGGTCAGAATTATTGATTTTTTTTTTTTTTTAATATTAGTGCTAAATGTTAAAAAAAAAAAAAAAAGTTGACCTCACTGAAATTACTATTAATTTCTTTGCATATTTATTTGTACTGATTTGTATAAATGTTATTATTTTTTTCATGATTCAAATACACTTCTCTGTTATAGTCACGGTCCTAGCTTTAGCATTAGCTTTGTTCATAAAATGAGGTTCAGGATGCCTGACTGATGAGCGCATTAGACAGGCTCTCCAAGAGTCTCTTTATGGATTAAGTACATGAGGAGTAACTCATTTAGGATTAAGGAAGACTGACAGACAAGCTTTGATGAATAACAAAATCTCAAGTTCTGGTTGGAAGGGCAATTCTGAATTTACCATGATTTCTGTTACTCAGATTTGTTCCTACTTTCATCCTTTTGGGCTCATTCCCCCAAGGCTGAAAACATGGAATTTGCTTTAACTGAAAGATGGTACAACAAAGACCTGCAAATAATATTGCTCAGTATTCTCCTAATTGATTTTAATATGGACGGGAAAAGAAAGAGTCTCCTCCATCACAACTAAATTTTGGCATTTAAAAGGTTTAACCATGTAGCAAGGATGTCAGAGTTGACCAATAAGCAATGTTACATGGGAGAAGCAACATTGCCTCCCAGTGTAAACAGCAACATGGCAGTCACATCTTTGATTGACGTGTTGTTATCCACTGGTCACAATGAATGTGTCCATCAGAATTGTGAATATAAGGCTCAACTTCGAATAAGGAGGAGTAGTTTGGATTTGACCAACCCTCCTGCAAAAGTAAATAGGTAAATAGATGATAAAAGATAGATAGATAGAGAGAGAGGGTAGATAGATGACAGATAGATAGATAGATAGATAATTAATAGATGATAGATAATGTGATTGTTAACATTTTTGTGTCAACTTGGCTGAACCATAATTCTCAGTGTTACATGAGATCTCTCCTATGACTGAATCTGCTGCTAGTAGCCAATCAGTTGAAAGGGAGTTTCCTTGGGTATATGGCCTGCATCCAAATATAAGCAGACGTTCTGCCTTTATTGCTCACCCTGGATCCTGCTGCTGCCTCCTGTTCATCTGATCTCTGGCTGGTGGGACTTGAGCTAGCAGCTTATCTGCAGATGTTAGAATTCGCCAGTCTTCGCAGCCTGAGAATGGGAGTCATGCTCTCTGGCCTGCCAGTCTTGGGTTCGCCAGCCCTGTGGCTATGTGAATTGAGAGAAGCCATTTTATCCTGATATATGGACTTGGGACATTTCAGCCTCTACAATCATGAGAGCAATTTCCTTGATGTAAATCTCTCTCTACATATATTTATATGCTTTACTGATTTTCCTTCTCTAGAGAACCCAGCCTAAGACAGATAGCTAGACACAAAAATATTTTAGAAAAAAATAACTGCAAATTCTGGAGAGGATGAGGAGCAATGCAAACTTTCGTTTATTGTTGGTGGGAATGTAAAATAGCACAGCCACTTTGGAAAACGCTCTGGTAGCTTATTACAAAGCAAAATATATACTTACCATACGATTCAGCAATTTCACTTCTGGGCATTTACCCATGGGATATACAAACTGCGGGACACCCATGCAGTGGGGTATTTTATCGAACTCTCTATTTTGTGGGCAATTTTTTCTGCAAACTTAAAACGGAAGCAGAAAGTCAATATTTGGATAGTGAACTATATAGTCTTTACTGGTTGAGGAATCACACCCAAAACTGAGTTTTATGTTACTGTGAGAGGTAGAAAAATGTATTTCCAAAATTTTCTTGGTGTTTGTATCTTGAATAATACTTCCCAGCAATTGTGTGTGGTATTCTATACGGACATTGTAAATCTTACAGTTACTCTTCAGTTGTTCAGAGAAAAAGTATAGCTGAGAAAGACATACACTGTTTTTTAGAACTAATGTTAATGTAATTAATCAGTAATACAGATTTTTAAACCCCAGGAAACCTGCCTTCCTAAACTCATAACCTGTTATATATCATGCTGCAGGATTAAACTCAACTCCACTAACTATATAATGTATTCTGTGGTTACCATGCAACTAAGGAGCAAACAGCTGACTTCCATATCACCAGCTTAAGTTACATAAAAAAAAAGTTTCATGGAAATTACATGGAAGGGTCAATTATATAGGCTCGATCTTAACCTGTATACTAGAAAAGTGGAGGAGTGGTAGGAGTGTGCCTGGGTTATACTGTGCTCCAAAAAATAACTGGGCTTAAAGCAGAAATACTTTAAGAATGCTTTAATACATGCAGAAACACAAAGCTTCATGTAATTTATGTCCAACTATACTGCATATAATTTTTTACTATTCGACTTCAAAACAATCTTAGTATGGAGGAAAACCATTGTCAAGGCATTTCAATGAAAAAGGGATAGTGTTTTCAGCAAACGGTGAATTAGATACACAACTCATATTGTACAAGTAAACAACTCAAAATGGGCCATAGATCTCAGTGTAAAATATAAAATCTGAAATCTTTCAAACCAAAATATAGAAGAAAATCTTTGTGAACTTCAGTTAGGCAGTTACATGACATGACAGCAAAAATTTGACCCATAAAAGAATAATAGAAATTCGTCAAAGTTTTAAAAATATATACTTGAAAAGACACCATTAAGAAAATGAAAATGTAAATGGCAGAAAAAAAGGGGCCAAAAATTTCACTTTTAGTTACCTACAGATTGGGAAAATGGCTGTAAATCACACATCTGATAAATGATTCACATTAAGAATATGTAAAGAACACTTAAAAGTCACTGATGGATGGAAAGACCAAAAAAATCCAGTTTTTTTTTTTTTTAAATGGGCCAAAAAGACATGGATAATCCTTAAACAGGTAGTGCTGAGTGAAAAAAAAAAAAAAAAAAACAGCCTGAAAAAGCTATATCCTATGTGACGTTAACTATGTAACATTCTGGGATAGGCAAAACTCTAGAGACAATAACAATATCAGTGGTGCCAGAAATTCAGGGGGAGGAAAGGAGGATTACAAAGCGGAGCAAAGGGCATTGTATGGGCAGTGAAGCTATTCTCTGTGATTCTGTAATGGTGGGTACTTGACATTATGCATCATCAAAACCCATTGGGCTGTACAACACAAAGTGTGAACATTAGTACAAATTATGAACTTTAGTTAATAGTAACATATCAATATAAGTTCATCAGTTTCAACAAATGAACCGCAAGAAGGGAAGACATTAATAGTAGAAGAAAAAATGTGCAGGGAGAAGAGAGGGTATGTGGTATGCTTTCTGGGCAATTTTTCTGTAAAGCTAAAATAGATCTAAAATAAAGTCCATTTAAAAAATAAAATAATAATACATTAGTCAATAGTGTGAATAGACATTTCACCAAATAAGATAAATGAATGAATGATAATTATAAGAAACAAAGCACTTCAAAATGAGGCATTGGTGTTTCAGTGGTAGAATGCTTGCCTCTCATGTGGGCTTCATTCACGGCCACTGGACCTCATGGGCCACCACCCATCTCTCAATGGTGGATTCTGTGTTGCTATGATGGTGGTGCAGTAAAGAGCTCAGGCTGTTAAACAAAAGGTCAGCAGTTCAAATCTACGAGCCTCTCCTTCTTGGAAACCTTATAGGCCAGTTGTATTCTGTCCTATAGGGTTGCTATGAGTCTGAATTGACCAGACAGCAATGGGGGGATGATGCTGAACAGTTTTCACCAGAGCTCCCAAACTGATGGACTAGAATTAAAAGCCTGCCACCTACTTCCAAAAATCAGCCAATGGAAACCGTTTGAATCACAAGGGTCTGATCCACAATAGATCATGGGAATGGCAAAAAAGACTGGGCAGCATTTCACTCCATTGTGCGTGGTGTCACCAAGAGTCAGGGGACAACTCAACATCTACAAAAAACAGCAAAATGACTACAGTAAAAAAAGACAGACAATAACAAGTGTTAAATAAGAATGTGAAGAAACAAATTAATTGCTGGTGAGAACATAAAATGCTATACCTGATTTTGAAAATTTAACAGCTAAATATACACCCACCACAAGACACAAAAATTTCAGTTTTAGTTACCTACTCAAGAAAAATGAAAATCTATGACCACACAAAGGTTTGAACACAAATGTTCATAGCAGTATTATTCACAATAGAAAAAAAGTGGGCATAGTGCAAATATCCATCACCTGTGACTGGCTAAACAAAGTGGTAAATCTATACAATGAACTACTATTTAATAATAAAAAAGAACACACTGTTACTACATGCTAAGACATGGATGAACTTCAAAAATTTTATGCTCAGCGGAATGTCAGACAAAAATTACAATATTGTATGGTTCCAGTTACATTAATTGTGCAGAAAAGGCACATCTATAGAAATTGAAATCTGATTAGTGATTTCCTGGGGGACAGGAGACTGACCTAGGAATGAGAATTGACTGTAAAAAAGACTGAGAATTTTATATGTGTTTCTGGCTTCTTTCCTTTGACACGACATTTTTGATATTCATCAACTTCGTAGGGTGAATATATTTTGACTGCTGAGTAGTTTTCAATGGTATAAATATACTGCAATTTGTTTATTCATTTTCTTATTAATAGACATTTTCTCTGTTTCCAGTTTAGGGTCATTATAAATAGAGCTGCTATGAACATTCTGGGGTCAGTCTTTTATTAAATATATATTTTCATTTTTCTTGGATTAATATCTAGATGTGTTATTGATGTGTTATCAGGTTTTTGTTGTTGTTCGGTGCTGTTAAGTCGGTTCCGACTCACAGCTATCCTATGTACAACAGAACTAACCACTGCACAGTCCTGTACCATCCTCACAATCGTTATGCTTGAGCCACTGTGTCAATCCATCTTGTTGAGGGACTTTCTGTTTTTCAATGACCCTCTGCTTTACCCAGCATGATGTTCTTCTCCAGGGACTGGTCCTTCTTTATAACATGTCCAAATTACGTGAGACAAAGTCTCGCCATCTTTCCTTCTAAGGAGCATTCTGGCTGTACTTCTTCTAAGAGAGATTTATTCACTCTTTTTACAGTCTATTATATATTCAATATTTTTCACCAACACCGTAATTCAAAGGCATTGTTCTTTTTCTGTCTTCCTTATTCATTGTTCAGCTTTCACATGCATATGAGGTGACTAAAAACACCATGGTTTGGGTCAGGAACACATTAGTCCTTAAAATGACATCTTTGCTTTTTAACTCTTTAAAGACGTCTTTTGCAGCAGAGTTGCCCAATGAAATGTGTTGTTTGATTTCTTGACTGCTGCTTCCATGGGTGTTGATTGACGATGCAATAAAATGAAATCATTGGCGACTTCAATCTTTTCTCCGTTTATCACGATGTTGCTTATTAGTCCAGTTGTGAGGATTTTTGTTTTCTTTATGCGGAGGTGTAATCTATATTGAAGGCTGTGGTCTTTGATCTTCATCAGTAAGTGCTTCAAGTTCTCTTCATCAGGTAGATGTTAATATTTGAGTTTACTTTAGAGGAAGAAATGAGCCCTGGTGGTACAGTGGTCAAAGAGCATGGCTGCTAAAGGAAAGGGCAGCAGTTGGAATCCACCAGCAGCTCCTCAGGAAAAAGATGTGGCAATCTGCTCCCATAAAGATTTACGGTCTTGGAAACTCTATGGGGGAGCTCTTTTCTATTCTACATGGTCACTATGAGTCAGAATCAACTTGACCGCAGTTGGTTTGCTTTGATTTTTAGAGTAAGAATTAGGCATTTTTATAATTAATAATGCTAAATAACCAAATGAAAAGAAGATATGTATTAATACAACTAAATATTCAAAGAAACTTCTAAAATATATTTTCTGAGAGAATAATATGAGGCATGTTTAAAATAATGCTTATATTTGAATTTTCCAGTGCATTAAAATAAAATTCAAATTAAACTATCCTTTGAATAATACACAATTAAATATCATCATGAATTTACTAGTAATTTTTAATTATTTTTTCATTCAAATGGTAGAGAATAGCTGCTCTATATTAGATAAAATTTGTGAAGAAAAGTGTTTATTGCTAAGTCTGATTTAAAATAATCAGATGTTTGTTACTTTATTAGCTACATAAATAACAAATGGGTTGAAAGCACAGTCATCTTTCAGAGATAGTATCTAAAATATAAACACAGTATTAACAATGCTTGTTTTTTATGGAAATGAATTTTCTACCATTAATATTTAATCCATTAATTAATATGGCTTAGTAATAAAATCAAGAATCATAACAGTGAAGCAGTAGAGCATTATATTTCATCTCCCTATAATAAAATTATTAATAAACATTTGTGTATGCATATCTAAAAAATGAAATACCAGCACAATTTTTCAAGCACATCGCTAAATAAGTCATGAAAGCAAAACAAAGTTTGCAGCTTAAATTCTGCAATAACAGTTCCAAGATAAACAATAAATCCCTTATGTAAGGGAAGAACTGTTTTACATTGGCTAATATTGCACTGGTAATATTAAGATCAGAAAAGGTGAAACTAACGTAAATTATGATATGCAAAAATTAAAATAAATTTTACCTTTTGACATTTATTATTGAATTATAAGAAAATTAGTTCACTCTAGAATTTTAACATCACTATAAGACTTGCTTTTTCCTTACAACACATTTACTACAGCCATGCTCTGTTTAGAATACTATACTGGACCTCTACTGTGACAGCATGGCTCACACATTATTTTCAACTTTACACAAAATTAGTTAATATTCTGAGACACTATTTCTGACATTTCAGTTTGGGAATAGATTTAGATTATATTCAGCATAAACACAAAACATCTTACTAGTAAATTCATGCTGATATTTAATTGTATATTATTCAAAGCACGGTTTACAGAGGCATAGTTTAATAATACGGTTTATTATATCTGAACGGTTGTTGTTAGGTGTGGTTGAGTTCCTTTCAACTCATAGCCACCCTATGTACCACAGAATGAAATACTGCTTGGTATTGTATAATCCTCACAATCCTTGCTATGTTTGAGCCCTTCGTTGCAGCCACTGTGTCACTCCGTCTCATCTAGGGTCTTCCTCTTTTTCACTGACCCTCTACTTTTTGGGCTACTTTTCCAAGCATTATGTCCTTCTCTAGGGACTTTGTACCTCCTGATAACATGTCCAAAATACGTGAGATGAAGTCTCGCCATCCTAGCTTCCAAGGAGAACTTTGGCTGTATTTCTTCCAAGACAGATTTGTTCCTTCTTCTGGCAGTCCTTGTTGTATTCAATATTCTTGGACAACACAATAATTCAAAGGCATCAATTCTTTTCCTGTCTTCCTAATTCAATATCCAGCATTTGCATGCATATGAGGCAATTGAAAATATCATGGCTTGGGTCAGGTGCACCTTAGTCCTCAAAATAATATCTTTGCTTTTCAACACTTTAAAGAGGTCTTTTGCAGAAGATTTGCCCAAGGCAATACACCATTTGATTTCTTGGCTGCTGTTTACATGGGGGTTGATTGTGGATCCAAGGAAAATGAAATCCTTGTCAACTTCAAACTCATGATGTTATTTATTGGTCCAGTTGTGGCGATTTTTGTTTTCATCATGTTGGGATATAATCCATACTGAAGGCTGTAGTTTTCATCAGCAAGTGCTTCAAGTCCTCTTGGTTTTGTGCAAGCAAAGTTGTGTCATCTGTATATTGCAAGTTGTTAATGAGTCTTCCACCAATTCTGATGCCATGTTCTTCTTCATGTAGTCCAGCTTCTTGGATTATTTGCTCAGCATAAGATTGGATAAGCATGGTGAAAGCGTACAACCTTGATGCATACCTTTCCTCGTTTTAAACCAGGAAGCATCCCCTTATTCTGTTCAAACAACTGCCTCTTGATCTATGTACAGGTTTCTCATGAGCACAATTAAGCATTCTGGAATTCCCATTCTACTCAATCTATCAATAATTTGGTATGATCCACACAGCTGAATGCCTTTGCATGGTGAATAAAAAGCAGGTAAACATCTTTTTGATGTTCTCTTCTTTCAGCCGAGAGCAATCTGACAGCAGCATTGGTATCCCCCCTTTCACAGTCTGTTCTGGACCTGGCTTGAATTTCTGACCATTCTCTGTTGATGTACTGCTGCAACTGCTTTTAAATTATTTTCAGCAAAATTTTACTTGTGTGTAATCTTAATAATATTGTCCAATAATTTCTGCATTTTGCTGGATCACCTTTCTTTAAAGTGAGCCCAAATATGAATCTCTTCCAGTTAATTGACAAGGTAGCTGCCTTCAAAATTTCTTGGCATAGATGACTGAGCAACTCCATTGCTGCATCCATTTGTTGAAACATCTCAGTTGGTATTCTATCACTTCTTAGAGCCTTGCTTTTCACAAATACCTTCAATGCAGCTTGGACTTCTTCCTTCAATACCACCAGTTCTTGATCATATGCTACCTCCTGAAATGGTTGAAAGTCAACAATTTTTTTTTATTTTTTTTGTATGGTGACTCTGTGTATTCCTTCCATCTTCTTTTGATGCTTCCTGGATTGTTTGACATTTTCACCATAAAATCCTTCAATATTGTAACTCATGACTTGAAATTTTTCTTCAGTTCTTTCAGTTTGAAGTATGCAGAGCATGTTCTCCCTTTTGGTTTCCTAACTCCAGGCCTTTGCACATTTCATTATAAGACTTTGTTTTCTTGAGCCTCCTTTGAAATCTTCTGTTCAGCTCTTTTACTTCATCATGTTTTCCACTCACTCCAGCTACACTACATTTAAGAGCCAGTTTCAGAGTTTCCTCTGACATCCATTTTGGTCTCTTCTTTCTTCCCTTTTTAATGACCTTTTGCCTCCTTCATATATGTTGCCTTTATCTCATCCCACAACTCGTCAGGTCTCATTAGTGGTCAATGCATCAAATCTGTTCTTGAAATGGTTTCCAATTTCAGATAGGGTATACTCAGGGTTGTATTTTGGCTCTTACGGACTTCTTTTAATTTTCTACAGCTTCAACTTGAACTTATATATGAGCAATTGATGGTCTGTTCTGCAGTTGGCTCCTGGGCTTATTCTGACTGCTACTGAATTTCTCAATAGTCTCTTTCCATAGACGTAGTTGGTTTGATTACTGTGCTTTCCATCTGGTGATGTCCACGTGTATAATCACCATTTACGTTGTTGAAAAACGGTATTTGTAGTGAAGAAGTCGTTGGTCTTGCAAAATTCAATCATGTGATTTCCACTGTCATTTCTATCACCAAAGCCAAATTTTTGAAACACCAATTCTTTGTTCCCAATTTCACATTCTAATCACCAGTAATTATTGGTGCATTTTGATTGAATGCTTGATCAATTTTTGACGGCAGAAATCAGTAAAAATCTTCAAGTTCCTCATTTTTGGCATTAGTAGATAGTGGGTAAAGTAGAATGATAGTTGTATTACATGGTATTCCTTATGGACGTATGGATATTATCCTAATACTGACAGTCTTATAGTTCATTGTCCTTTTTGACAATGAATGCAATGCCATTCCTCTTTGTCATTCTCCACATAGTAGACAATGTTGTTGTTCTTGTTGGTGGCCGTCGAGTTGATTCTGACCCATAGTGACCCTAAGCACAACAGAACAAAACACTGCCCGGTCCTGAGCCTTCCTTACAATCATTGTTATGCTTCAGCTCATTGTTGCAGCCACCGTGTCAATCCACCTCTTTGAGGGTCTTTCTCTTTTCTGCTGACCCTGTACTCTGCCAAGCATGATGTCCTTCTCCAGGGACTGATCCCTCCTGACAACATATCCAAAGTATGTAAGACACAGTCTCGCCATATTTGCTTTTAAGGAGCATTCTGGTTGTACTTCTTCTAAGACAGATTTATTCTTTCTTTTGGCAGTCTGTGGTATACTCAATATTCTTCGCCAACACCACAATTCAAAGGCATCGATTCTTCTTCGGTCTTCCTTATTCATTGTCCAGCTTTCACGTGCATATGATGCGATTGAAAATACCGTGGGTTGGGTCAGGCACACCTTAGTCTTCCAGGTGACATCTTTGTTCTTCAACACCTTAAAGAGGTCCTTTGCAGCAGCAGATTTACACAATGCAAAGCGTCTTTTGATTTCTTAAGTGCTGCTTCTATGGCTGTTGATTGTGGGTCCAAGTAAAATGAAATCCTTGACAACTTCAATCTTTTCTCCATTATCATGACGTTTCTCATTGGTCTAGTTGTGAGGATTTTTGTTTTCTTTATGTTGACGTGCAATCCATATTGAAGGCTGTGGTTTTTGATCTTCATCAGTTAAGTGCTTCAAGTCCTCTTCACTTTCAGCAAGCAAGGTTGTGTCATCTGCATAACCCAGGTTGTTAATGAGTCTTCCTCCAATCTTGATGTCCCGTTCTTCTTCATATAGTCCAGCTTCTCACATTATTTGCTCAGCATACAAATTGAATAGGTATGGTGAAAGAATACAACTCTGATGCACACCTTTCCTAATTTAAACCAATCAGTATCCCCTTGTTCTGTCCGAACAACAGCCTCTTGATCCATGTAAAAGTTCATCATGAGCACAATGAAGTTTTCTGGAATTCCCATTCTTTGCAATATTATCCATAATTTGTTATGATCCACGTAGTCGAATGCCTTTGCATAGTCAATAAAACACAGGTAAGCATCCTGGTATTCTCTGCTTTCAGCCAGGATCCATCTGACATCAGCAATGATATCCCTGGTTCCACGTCCTCCTCTGAAACCGGCGTGTATTTCTGGCAGTTCCCTGTCAATATGCTGCTGCAGCCATTTTTGAATGATCTTCAGCAAAATTTTGCTTGTGTGTGATATTATGATATTGTTCTATCATTTCCATGTTCAGTTGGATCACCTTTCTTGGGAATAGGCATAAATATGGATCTCTTCCAGTCAGTTGGCCAGGAAGCTGTCTTCCATATTTCTTGGCATAGATGAGTGAGCACCTCCAGCGCTGCATCTGTTTGTTGAAACATCTCAGTTGATATTCCATCAATTCCTGGAGTCTTGTTTTTCGCCAATGCCTTCAGAGCAGCTTGGACTTCTTCCTTCAGTACCATTGGTTCCTGATCATATGCCACCTCTTGAAATGGTTGAACATCGACTAATTCTTTTTGGTATAATGACTCTGTGTATTCCTTCCATCTTCTTTTGATGCTTCCTGTGTCATTTAACATTTTCCCCATAGAATCCTTCACTATTGCAACTCAAGGCTTGAATTTTTTCTTCAGTTCTTTCAGCTTGAGAAACGCCAAGCGTGTTCTTCCCTTTTGGTTTTCCATCCCCAGCTCTTTGCACATGTCATTATCATACTTTACTTTGTCTTCTCGAGATGCCCTTTGAAATCTTCTGTTCAGTTCTTTTACTTTATCAATTCTTCCTTTTGTTTCAGCTGCTCAACATTTGAGAGCACATTTCAGACTTTCCTCTGACATCCATCTTGGTCTTTCTTTCCTGTCTTTTCCATGACCTCTTGCTTTCTTCATGGATGATGTCCTTGATGTCATTCCACAACTCGTCTGGACTTCGGTCACTACTGTTCAATGCGTGAAATCTAGTCTTCAGATGGTCTTTAAATTCAGGTGGGATGTACTCAAGGTCATAGTTTGGCTCTCGTGGACTTGCTCTGATTTTCTTCAGTTTCAGCTTGAACTTGCATAGGAGCAATTGATGGTCTGTTCCACAGTCGGTCCCTGGCCTTGTCTTGACTGTTGATATTGAGCTTTTCCATGGTCTCTTTCTATGAAAAAGACGTAGTCAATTTGATTTCTGTGTGTTCCATCTGGTGAGGTCCATGCATGTAGTCACTGTTTATGTTGGTGTAAGAAGATATTTGCAATGAAGAAGTCATTGGTCTTGCAAAATTCTCTCATTTGATCTCCAGCATTGTTTCTATCACCAAGGCCATATTTTCCAAGTACTGATCCTTCTTCGTTTCCGACTTTTGCATTCCAATTGCCAGTAATTATCAATGCATCTTGATTGCATGTTCAATCAATTTCAGACTGCAGCAGCTGATAAAAATCTTCTATTTCTTCATCTTTGGCCCTAGTGGTTGGTGTGTAAATTTGCGTAATACTCGTATTAACTGGTCGTATGGATATTATCCTATCATTGACAACGCTGTACTTCAGGATAGATCTGGAGACATTTTTGTTAACAACAAATGCAACGCCATTCCTCTTCAAGTTGTCATTCCCAGCATAGGAGACTGCATGATTGTCTGATTCAAAATGGCCAATACTAGTCCATTTCAGCTCACTAATGCCTAGGATATTGATGTTTATGCATTCCATTTCATTTTTGATGATTTTCAGTTTTCCTAGATTCATACTTTGTACATTCCAGGTTCCAAGTATTAATGGATGTTTGTAGCTGTTTCTCCTCATTTTGAGTTGTGCCACATCAGCAAATGAAGGTCTTGAAAGCTTTACTCCATCCATGTCATTAAGGCTGACTCTGTTCAGAGGAGGCAGCTCTTCCCCAGTCATCTTTTGAGTGCCTTCCAACCTGAAGGTTCATCTTCCAACACTATAACAGACAATGTTCAGCTGCTATTCATAAGGTTTTCACTGGCTAATGCTTTCCAGAAGTAGACTGCTGGGTCCTTCTTCCTAGTCTGTCTTAGTCTGGAAGCTCAGCTGAAACCTGTCCTCCATGGGTGACTCTGCTGGTATCTGAATACCAGTGGCATAGCTTCCAGCATCACATCAACACGCAAGCCCCACAGTACAACAAACTGACAGACACGTGGGGGATAGTAGACAATATGATTGTCTTATTCAAAATGGCCAATAGCAGTCCATTTCAGATCACCAATACCTAGAATATTGATCTTTATGTATTCCATTTCACTTTTGTCAACTTTGAATTTTCTTGCAATTATACTTTGTCTATTCCATGTTTCAATTATTAATGGATGTTTGCAGCTGTTTCTTCTCATTTTGAGTCATGCCACATCATCAAATGAAGGCCCTGAGAGCTTGAATCTAGTCATGTTATTATGGATGACTCTACTTTGAGGGGGTAGCACTTACTGAGCTGTAATCTGAGTGCCTTACAACCTGACGGGCTCATCTTCAGGCACTGTATCAGACAATGGTCCGTTGCTATCCGTAAGGTTTTCGCTGGCCAATTTTTTTCATAAATAGACTGCTGGATCCTTCTTCCTAGTCTGTCTTAGTCTGGAAGGTCAGCTGAAACCTGTCCTCCATGGGTGGCCCTGCTGGTATCTGAATACTGGTGGCATAACTTCCAGCATCATCACACACACAAGCCACCACAGTATGGCAAACTGCCTCATGCATGTTGGTTACATTTTAGGTTTCACAATATTTATGAAAAGATATAGCTAATAGGACAGAGAGATACATGAAGAGTTTGATGTAATATTTACATGCATTAAGATATATGTATGTACACACACACTAAATATTACAGTTTCATGAATATAATTGAAGTGTTGACAAGGTAAACTGGATATCTGTAAAATAACAAATATTTTACAAAGAGCAGCAACTAATAGAAATATTTCATTTCTTTATACTATTATTAATATTATTTATTTTAATATCATCTAAATGTGGCTTAAATAAAATATTATTTTTGTTGTTGAGTATATACACAGCAGTGAGAGAGCAGAGCATACAGCAAATCAACAGTTTTTACATGCACTATTCGATGACATTGATTATATTCTTTAAGTTGTACAAAAATTCTCACCCTCCTTTTCCGAATTGTTCCTCAACATTAAAATAAACTCACTGTCTCATAAATTTCTAATCTAATCTTTTGAGTTGCTGTTGTCAATTAGGTATCCACAATGAACCCCTGAAGCTGTTGCCTTGAGATAATCTTGAAATTATTTTGGTTCAAATCTTTAACCCAAAGATATTCCCTGAGGTCTTTTTAAAACCAAACAATATAGTTTAGCTTAATCAGCAAAGAATGTCTGTCTTGAACACAGTGCTCTTTTAAGAAAAAATCGTGTTTTTAAATATACTTAACCAGATTTCCAGAAGGATGATAGTCAAGAATTGATAGGGTAGCTCTTCAAAATTTTCCTAAAGACTTAGGCTCTTTTGAATCTTCTATTCAGTCATCTCTACTAAAAAAAAATACATTTGTTTTTATCCTTAGACTTGTATCCTCTTTATTATAAAAATGTTGCAGAAAATTGGGACATCATGTCCTCTTAGAACTGTATTGAAAAATATGAAGAAAGTCAGGATTTTTATTCTTCTATCTTCCTATTTTTATCATGGAAAATTATCTTCCCCAGAAATCATTCAAAAGACTTCTCCTTATATCTGAGTAACCACAACATAGTCTAATATCCACCCCTAAATCAATTACCATCAACCAAAAACCAAACCCTTTGCCTTTGAGTCAATTCCAACTTATAGAAACAATCAAAAGGGACTATTATTCTTAGGATTGGTTAACATTGGGTCAGCGTTTATCCTCCAAGGCCCGAGAAAAGGGAAGCCAATTCTTGATATATTGCAGGCTAATGTTTAAGGAAACTCAACAAGAAGGAAGGTGGAGGGTGATTGTTGGGTATCACATCAGTTAGTGTATAAAGAAACAAGAAAATCCCCATGCATACTGTGAAATAAAGATTTATTATTGGAATTAGACTTGAAATAATTATGTGAGAATCTAAGCAAGGTATTCCAGAAGAGCATGATTGGGTCATCAGAGAGAATTTGCCTAGCAGGAACAGCCAATTGCAGCTGTAGAAGAAGTCCAGGGACACCTGTTGCCTCTGTGTCTGGTATTGGGTCTGATATTGTTTTAGATCAGCAGGAATGCAGTCAATCAGAAAAGCTAGATGTAAACTGAGGAAAATAAGGATGAACAGGAACCTCCGAGATCATGCCTGACCACGAGTGTAAACTGGAACATGAGGTTCTCTCACTGGTTCTATTTTTCAAAACGTGGATGACCTGCAAATAAAATGAGTGCCTGTCACCATAAACTGCATGGAAATCTCCTCAAGGATCTAGAGAAGTTAAGAGAAGAGCTTGTGGAAGCTAGAGGACCTGCAGGCTGCCTGCTGTCCACACCAATAATATAAGCCAGCAGACAAGAGACAACAAGCACAAGCTGCAACATTGACTCAGTGCTATTAAGGCATAATGACAGCTTTGTTACTTTTGCATTTGAAACCTTTCGCAAAATCTTCTTGTGGCCAACTGTAAACTAGAACCACACAGAGAAGCAAATTCTAGAAATGTGGGCACAGCAGAAAACTACCACAGTCCACTCATTGTCAGTTAGTCTCCCTGTACATGAGACATACAGAAATGTGAAAAATCTACCCATGTAGAATCACTTCCCCATAATTTTTACCCCTTCTCTCTATATTATCCTGGCTCTTGGTGAATTTTCACATAAGTACTCCACTGTGTCAGCTACTTTAATGAGTCCGCCTTGTAAAGGCGGGTACCAAGGTCATTCAATTTGTCTTCTACAGAATTTAATTAAAATCACTATCAACAGTATGCCAAGCAGTAGGATGAGGCCAACTTGCAGTATTGACATCAACTATGCTTCCCAAGGTCATAGGCCCAACGAGCTGTATAGATCCAATACACGATCAGGCTCTACCTTAGAAATCTAGGAGCTTTCTCTTTTAAGTTTCTGTACTGACCTTTCCACTTGTCCCAAGGCACTAATCCATTTACAACAGGAAGTATTAGCAATTTCACATTTTTCACCTTGACTCACCAGAAGAGAGACTAGGACAATTCAGTCATTCACAACAACCCTTACCACTGATTGGAAGCTGACATAAATGACCTCCAAGACCGAGGTTATGTTAATGTTCAGTTCTGGTAAAGCCAAACACAAATGACATAACATTTTTTTTTTTTTTTTTGGCATAACCCTTTTTCAGAGGACAGCCACATTTAATAACTGCTGCCTTTATAATACATGTAGACCAAGAGGAGATAATGCAGATAAAGTAAAAAATGGATTTGAGTCAAATTTTTAGAACACCTTTTCAACACTCAAAAATACCAATGCCTTATGGTAAAGGTGCAAATATATTTGGGATATTTTAACATAAATAATGTGGTTTTTCCATTGCAAACCAAGTAGATATGAAAAATCCATCAAATACTTTGACTATCAGCCTGTTATCATGTGTCTTTTGCAATAAAGGACACGTTGTTTTCACATGAAAATGGTCAAATAAACTGAAAACAAGACACAGATTAGTTTTAAGGGTAGCAATGATGTGACAAAAATCAGCTAATTGGACTGACAGAGCAACACTGATCTTTTAAGTAACATGCCTGCTAAATGTCTTTTTCTTAATAAGAATATCGTCTAATTAGATATTTTTAAATCTATCCAACTTTTTACCTCAGCGTTCTTTCTTCATCTTTCCCTGTATCTATTCCTATGATAAAACTAGAGAAAACAAAAAACGTTTTCAGGAATGAAGGAGATATGTGCATGTAGCCGTCTCTTTTTCAAGGAGACCTAACTGATCGAAATGTCTCCTTTGAAGCAGTATGTCCTAGTTGTCTAGTGCTGCTGTAACAGAAATACCACAAGTGTGCAGTTTCACAAACAGAAATTTGCTTTCTCACAGTTTAGGAGGCTATAGATGTGAATTCAGGGTTCCGGCCTGAGGGGAAAGCTTTCTGCCTCTGTCAGTTCTGGAGGAAAGTCCTTGTCTCTTCTGAGCTTCTGCTTCCGGACAATCTCCATGTGGCTTGCTGTCTCTCCTCCTCCATTTCTGCTTTTTCCCTTCCTTGTTTACACTCATTTGTGTCTCCAAAGAGATTAGCTCAAGACACACCTAATCCTGCATTATTAACTTAACAAAGACAACCCATTCCCAAAAGGAATTATAACCACATGCATAAAAAAAAAAAAAAAAAACTCCTTGCCGTGGAGTCGATTCTGACTCATAGCAACTCTACAGGACAGAGTAGAACTGCCCCATAGAGTTTCCAAGGAGCCCCTGGTGGATTCGAACTGCTGACCTTCTGGTTAGCAGCCGTAGCAGTTAACCACTATGCCGCCAGGGTATCCACCACATGCATAGAGGCTAGAATTCACAACACGTATTTTCAAGGAGACACAATTCAATACATAACACAGTATGATCTGTCATATATCAGAAACTTCCCTAGAAGTTAGATTCAAATAGAGGTTCAAAATGCCAGTGAGAAGTTATGTCATTGCCTCACAATATTTTATTTGTTATGAGTACAAATAATTCATTCTCTTAAATGTAACCATTTTTCTGTCATGTATTCAAGGGTTATATTTAAAAACATTTATAGTCAATACTGCAAAGGAAGGTCATTAAGAATGGACTCACTGAGCAGTCAGGACATCAGCCATGAATAACCAGCCAGTGATACTGGTTAGCACTGGCTCATATGTATTCAGTATGGCCAGAAAAATACTCATTTATGTAGACACAGGCTTGTAGTAATTTGGAGTGATGATTGGATTCACTGATGAATCTTAAAAATCTGTCGGGTAGAAACTATTTTTAGCACCTCACGAAGTATCCATGGCAAAATGTCATACCAATGATATACTTGATAGCATTAAAATTTAAGAACTTGATGATACAGGAAAATAACACTTGAAGTAATCAAGCGGTGTTTTAATTTTTGCTAATGATCTACTATGACGAGAGTGTCATGATTCATTTATTGATCTATTTTACTCCATCTCAGTCTTGCACAGATATCTCACTGAAAATAATAAATAAGGTGTGTGTGTGTTTGCATGTGAGAGAGAATTTACAACAAAAGGGAGTTACTAGCTGCATTCAATCATTGATTTCTCACCACTATAATATCAGCATACTGAAAAAGGCATTTAACCCAGTCCCACCCAGTGCCGTTAGACAGAATAAAATACCAAAAAGTAAAATGTAAGTATTTTCCGTTTAGACTTAAAGATGAGCAAGCATGAGGAGAATTCATGGTAGGGATCCCTGGTGGTGCAGTGGTTAAAGTACTTGGCTACTAACCAAAATGTCAGAGGTTCAAATCACCAGCCACTCCACAGGAGAAATATGTGGCAGTCTGCTTCCATAAAGATGACAGCCTTTAAAAGTTACGGGGGAGTTCTACTTCATTCTAAATGGTCATTATGATTCGGAATAGACTTGATGACTATGGGTTTAGAGACAGAAAAATTTGTTGCAAACCTTCAGAAAGCCTTATAAATGCTTTACCAATTTATATCACAATGATAATTGGTGTGATAATGTGCAAACATCAGTTTTTTTACTCTCACTTTTTGTTTAAAAAATGTGTTTTAAAAGTATAATACTAATAGATTAGAATGCTACCTATCATCAATATATTTTAAAATATTTCAAATCAGGCTTGAAGTGAAAGAAGTTGGTTTATGCTACTCTGGCTCTAGCAGGCATTAAGCAGTAAATCATAATAAAAAAAAAATGTGTAGCTAATCCACAAAGCTGTTATTCACACAGAGCAAATAAATCCAGATAGTCATCAAAAGGATTCAGGGAACATGTGTATGAAAATACAAAAACTGCCTTGAAGATTTTAACATAAATAATGTGGACTTTGCCATTAAGAATCAAGTATATTTTATAGGTACGTGTATATTAATACCTTTATAACCAGAAACATATGCTTAGATATTTTTAGATATTTTTAACTAGATAAAATGTGTTAAACCATTCTTATTATGTTAAATGTAATTTCACTATTTAATTTAGAATTTAAAAACTGTTTTATTTAATTTGTTATAATTTATTACCTTTGAAAAATTAAAATTTTAATAGTTTCATAATTTGTGCTAAATTTCTCTTCATGTTAATTTTTCACAAATGCCTTGTAAATAAATTTTAATTGATCCCAAGAACAGTTTCAATGACAGTTAATAAGATTTAACATCATGAAATAATAGCTCTAAACTGGGTTCTAATGTCTGTCCTAGAACCATGAGATAGCTATGTAACCTTGGACAAAATCACCTAATTGGTGTATGTTATGGATTGAATTGTGTCCCCCAAAAATATGTGTTGTAAATCCTGACCTCTATTCTTGTGGTTATAATCTCATTTGGGAATGGGTTGTCTTTGTTATGTTAATGAGGCAGGATTAGTATAAGGTGTATTTTGAGTCAATCTTTGTGATATAAAGAGATGAAACAAACTAGTGAGCAGAGTTGGGGGAAAGTTGATGACAATCCACATGGAGACCTCCAAGGAATCAGGAAACAGAAGCTGAAGAGACAAGGACCTTCCCTCTGAACTGACAGAGACATACTACAGATATCACCATCCCCTTTGTCTTACTAAACAATTTTCAAATCTGTGAATGTCTAGTTGTGAATTACCAATGACCTATGAAAATGTTAATGTATTTGTTTGCCCATATAAACATATCACATGGGTCAGAATTCTCCACAAAAAATAACTTATATTTAGTGATCACTGGCAAATGAGAAGTTAAATTTTTTCATGGGAGTAGTTTCAAGAAGTTAGTACATAATATGAATGAGTGTGAACACTCTCATCATAGGAGACAATCAAAGCTCACATATCACATATCCAGATGGTAACAGAAGTGGGAATACATATTCAAACAATAGATTCCTTTCAATATTCCATAATCACAATCTTTCCTGGTATATTTTGCAAGTGTCTATGTTCATCTGTGGCAACAGTGTGAAGTCACATCCTATTTATAGTGGGTTAGCAATAAAAAGTGCTTTGTCCAAATCTATATCACACACTTACATTTTCTACTGAATTTGTGAAGGAAAGAACTCTTGCTGCTTTAGCTCACCATCAGCATGCCCTGCGTTCAAGCATTTGAGGGCATCTTTGTTCTTTGTCTAGTTGGAGTATGTGCTACAATGGCCAACATCAGGGGCTTGAGCCTCATGTGGCCTAATTATCTGCGTATTGTTCCACAGCTGCTGGTGGTGCAGTTAATTTCTTTTTAGAATGATCTCTTTATATAGACTTTTTAAAAATCTCAGTGTTATAGTCAGCATTCGGTGCCAGGAGGAAGTTGTGCTTAGAATGAATTGTTCTCATACTAAAGAGTACCATGGAAGTGTTGTTATGCAATGACTGAGGGGGACTGCAGTATTTTAAACGTTGATACCATTTTAATAGGTAAGGTTAGATACGCAGATTTGAATAAGTGATTCTACTGCTTTTTATGTCAGTAGCATCACATCTCTGGAACACCTGCTCTCCAGTGAAACATGAAGGAAGGAATGAAATGTTAATTCTCAGATATGAACATCAGAGTTGGAATTTTTATTTATGTAGATATGAGAGCATATTCATCACAGGCAGCATATTTTGTTTTAAGTAGAATGAAATCAAATCACCATCTATAATAGGATTCTATATATAAAATAGCTTGAAGACTTCACAGGACGAAGAACTAGAGCTGTATGATTTTTACTTAAGTGGCAGAAATTGAAGAAAAATGAAAAGCCTATTAAAATGTTACTTCAAAAATGTTATATAATAAGCGATTAACTATAAATTTCCCCATAATGGAAATTAACATTCTGGACAAATAATAGGCATTGTCTCTGAAATATTAAAATTGCCTCAATAGTATCCCAAAACCTTAAATATTTGATTTTTATCCTAAAAACCTAATGTACTGATTAATATCGTACCACTAAGCACATGGATATTACGGGGTCTGTGTTAGGATCTTACAGGCAAGCATTTTGAGTTAAAAATGGGATCTCTTTCAGCTGGGCTGTTATATGTCAGTGACCTTCATGTTGCAAAACATTAAGAGTGGAAAAATTAAAAGAATGAGTTGTATATTTATAGAGACACAGAGACCTCATTTTATAATCAAGCTGTTAATTCCAATCTTCCCTGATAAAGATATTAGTTTAAAAGTTCTAATTTTATAAATACAAGTAGAGAGCAAAAAATATTTTGTGATGATTTCATACTTGTAAACTTTGCAATTCAATCACGATCTTTTTTTTCACAAAATAAGAGATGATCTAAAAACAAGTAGCCATGTTAGTGTATCTGTTCTACCATTCTGAAAATACTAGGCAGCATTTTTTTTTTTTAAATTGTGAAAACGCACATTTTAACTGGACTTATAATTCAGGCAGCTTTCTACAGCACTTCTATTAGATGATACATCATTCAGTTAAGTAAAAATACCTAATTGCCATATTCTTTTATAAAGTTAAAAGAGGCCTGCTATAAAAGTTACATGTAATCAATACGAATGCAACTATAAAAGTCACTACACATGGCACCCTGCAATTTAATTCTTCCTTCGTAATTATTGCTGGTACCAGTTTTATATTTAGAGAGTGCATAAAGAAAGAATGCTTTGCTACCAAACACAATAACTGTTTCATTATGATTTTATTCAAATAGATAATTTCTCAAATCAACATTTCAATAGGTATGTTTCTTTTTGAGAAAAAGCAAATGTGTCTTTAATTTTGGTTTAGAGTCTGATGGGGGAAAAGAGTCTACTTTCTCTTTTATAAAGAGAAACCTCTTTAGCTGAAAGAAACATCGTGAGATTCTCTATAAATATTAAAAAATAAAACAAACAAAACTTAATAAAAGGTACAATTTAGAAAAACGTAGTTTGGAGAAAAAAGCATCTAATATTTCTGAAAAGTAGCCACAGGTATGCAAACAGAGTCCACGTTTTTGGTTTTAGAGTGGTTACTTCAGTTTCACATCAGTGACTTCACCTGAAATGACAGCTGCTTTTGCAATGAATTAGCACCGTGAATAGTTCGGTCTTAGATGCAATCTAAAGAACTCTTTGTTACTTAATGGCTTTCTGAACATTGTTTTCAGTAGTTAGTACAGTGGCTACAGTCCACTGTAAGGAAATAGAAAAGATTGAACACACACCCTATGCCAGGCATTGTGCTGAAAATCCTCATCAATCTATGAAATAGCTACTATCATTATCCTCATTTTATGCTGAAATATATGACAGATAAAATAATATTCTTAAGTCTAAGAGGGGGGAAATGGGAAAGCAGGAACTCAAACTCAGGCAGTCTGATTTAGTTGTTCTGTCCATTTTACCTCCTACATTTTATTAGCTTTTATGCTGTTTACACGAAGTTATAGCTAAGAAAAAGAAAGGTAATTTGAGGTCATAACCACTTTCAATTTATTATGAGAGATCTTTGTTCGAAACAGCAAAAATTAATGTGTTTTTTTTTTTTTTCAGAAAGGATAATAGCATTTAAAATTCAATCAGCACTTATTGTGTTCCTACTGTGTCCTTAGAAGGCCCACAATTTAAAATGATTTCAGTTGCAGTTGGGGCTTAAAGAAGTAGTTATATTATTATCAACAGTATTGTTGATCCTCAATGTTTCACAAAATAAATAGCAGGATTTTAACATTTTCTTGTCATTAAAAAATAAGCTTAATTTTAAAACATAAGTTCTTGAACTATTTTTATTTGGTCTTATATTTTATTCTTCCAAATAAAGAAGAAAAAAGAAAATCCTACTCTTTGGGAATGGTGCCACCTTTAGCTCTAACCTTTGTTTTATCTTATTCATGCATTCCAACCATTATTTCAGGATGGCTCATCTACTTTTGGGAACCCTGTCAACGAGTGATTATGTGCTAGGACTGCTAACAGCAGTTCAAATCCACCAGGTGCTCCTTGGAAACTCTATGAGGCAGTTCTACTCTGTCTTACAGGGTCGCTATGTGTTGGAATAAACTAGACGGAAATGGGTTTTGGTTTGGTAATACACATTTAAATATTTTTATGATGATTATATAATCCCTATAAATTTTTTTTTTTTTTTTTATGGCGCTAGGACATTCGTTATTTCCTAACCAAGTACTCTTAGGGTCTTTGACTTTTATGTGACCCATTCATCATCTACAGTCTTTTAAAATCTCTAATTCTTTCAAAGGCTTTTTTTTTTTTTTTTGCTATTGGGCAGGTATCAAAATGTCCCTCTCTATCCATCATTTTTCAGTGCAATGCTCTGGGAACTTCACTGGCATTTTGCACCTACAATCTTTCTTATTAAAATCATTCCGCTCTGGGCCATCTACTGTATGCTTCTGCAAGCCTCTGGTAACTTCTTAATACTAACGTTCTTCATATTCTTTGATGAGTTACCTTCAACCCCTCACATCCCAAATATTGCAATTTACAACTCAATATATCCCGTTTGTCAGCTATATGGTCACATGCCTAGGCTTAAAGGAGATGAGGGACAGCCTCAGAGAAATTAGGCAGAATGTCTAGAAGCTTGTAAATATGCTCTGATTCTTCTCATTTATTTTTCAAAATAGCAGTTTTTTCAGCAGTGGAAGACATTGTCAGCAGCTGAACGCAACTCTAAAGCTCTTTAAGATCTTGCTTCTGCATAATTAGTTCATTAAGATCACGCCCCATGTTGATCCTTTTCTTAAACCCTTCTAACTGTTGCTATGTATTCCATCACCATTGCTTGGAAAGGCAGCAGTGGGAGTGGCACTCCTTTTTCTCCCGCAGCTGAAACAAGCAGAACTCTGACATTTATGACAACAGAAACAGTGCTAGAATAAGGGAAACATTTTATGTCCTCCAAACTCATAGAGACAACATCAAGCTTAGATCTTTAGAAGCAGGTTTCCCAGAAGAAATTTCTCAGGGCAATAAATTAAAATTCCAACTTGTCTGGGTATTTTTATCTTTTTGTTTGTTTGTTTTAATGCCTGCATGATAAAAACAAAATATTCAGACATAGAATACAATATAAAATTGACTATAACTTGAATATTCTTCAATGTACCTATAATTTACTTATTAAGGTGGAAATCCTGGTAAGGTTAGCAGTTTGCATCCACTGGGCACTCCCTGGAAACTCTTTGGAGCAGTTCTACTCTGTCTCATAGGATGACTATGAGTTGGGATAGACTCAATAGCAATGGGTTTGGTTTGGTTTTTGGTATTGTTAAGATGTCTAATTATACAATAAATCTACCTCTGTAGACACTATCTGAACATTCAGAAATTTCATGCAAAAACAAAAAAATAGAGACTTATTTTCATTAAAAAATATATAAAATAGAACAAAACAAGAAAGTATTAATTTAAAATCAATTAATTAATAAGCTGGTGAGAAAATCTAACCTGTCAATATGATTAAAAACCTTCTTGGAGAAATATAATTTCTACTGATAAATTAATTAAATAATTGTATTCATGGAGTTTTTTTCATAGCACACACAAAAAGGATCATAGTCTAACAGACGACAAATGGAATTTTTTTAATGCTGTTTATTTAAATGGTAAAATTAATTTGATTATAGTAACCTTATCTTCATTGATATAATTTAAGTATTACATAATTCAATAGACATCACCTATCATAACCTTTTCTATATTTTAACCTGTTGGTGATTATTATTGTTAGATAGCATCAACTATCCATGGGACCGAACCTGGTGGCATAGTGGTTAAGAGTTCAACTGCTGACCAGAAGGTCGGCAGTTCCAATCCAACAGGCACTACTAGGAAACCATGTGGGGCAGTTCTACTCTGTCCTATAGTGTTGTTATGAGTCAGAATCGACTCAACAGCAATGGGTTTGAGCTATCCGTGGGACACTGTAGTGATAATTTGTCGTTAAATATTTCATATCCTGAGCAGAAGCCTGAATGTGATAAAATCAAATCTGAAATGATAAAACTTATTGGGAGGAAAAAGGAAGGAAAGAGAAAAGTGTCTGGAACATAATAAAAAAAATTTTAAAAACTCATTGCCGCTGAGTCAACTTCAACTCATAGCAACCCTATCGGACAGAGTAGAACTGCCCCGTAGGGTTTCAAAGGAGCACCTGGTGGATTTGAACTGTCGACCTTTTGGTTAGCAGCCACAGCACTTAACCACCATGCCACCAGGTTTCTGAACATAATGGCACTTCCTAAATAAATGTTAAATTAATGAATGGAATGATATTATTGATCTCTGCTGCTTCAAGTTACCAAAAATCTCTGAGACCCTCTCACTTCTCCCTTTGGGTTTAAGGCCATAAACAAATGATCATAATTTGGAAAAAAAAAAAAAATCCAGTAAATGATAAACACAGTTATAACAGATTAGGTGTTTGGCTGTGTGACTTGTTTGGTCAATGGGATTATGGGTAGAAATGGCAGTGTGCCATCTCACATCTTTGCTTCTGACCTTCTCCATGAGCCCTAGAAAAGATGTTTAAAAAAGAAAACTGAATTCACCTAAAGCCTAAACCAGAGCCACCCTATACTCTCTAGAGAATTATGAGTAAAAACTAAATACTTACTCTTTGCCAGTCCAGTATTTTGTTCATTTCTTGTTCACCAAAAACCAACTAATAAAATAAATTTTAGAATAATGCTTACCTCTTGGGGTAGGAGGGAGCATAAGTAATGACAAAGGGAGGAGCACATGGGTAAATGTAAAATACATACGGTGTTGTATTTCTTAGATCCAGTAATGAGTTCGCAGGAGTTTGATTATTATGCTTATATCTTACACAGAGCATACATTTTTGTTTGTATAAAATATTACATTAAAAATGTAAAAAGAACAAAAAAGAGACTAAAGTAGTTTCTAAATTTTAAAAGAGACACGATGAATCATTATAGCTGTGTATAAATCATTTTTCAAAAAGAATACTTCTTGAAAGTACATATGCTCATATTATACATGGTATTAAAAAAAAAAAAAAAAAACCCTGCCATCGAGTTGATTCTGATTCAAGGTGACCCCATGTGTTACAGAGTAGAACTGGTCCACAGAGTTTTCTTGGCTGTAATATTTACAAAATCAGATTGCCAGGCCTTTCGTTAGTGCCGTTGCTGGGTGGGTTTGAACCGCCAACCTTTAGGTTAGTAGCCAAGCAGAAATGGTTTGCACCAACCAGGGACCTTACACATTATACACAGACATACATATGTTAGCACATAATGTTCACTTTTGAAAAGCAGTTCAGAAGAGTTCACAGTCATTACAGGCTATGATTTCAGTGGAATGAACCTGAACAAGCTTCTCTTACTCAGTTTAGGAATTAACTGATTTTATTTCTTTACCTTTCAGTATCATACAAAGTTTTAAATATATGACTGACTTGCTGAAATGTGCTGATTGTTTTATTTTTTTCATATGTGCGTATGTATATAATAGCTTGATGAAGTAAAAGAACTGAACAGAAGATTTCAAAGGGCCTCTCGAGAAGACAAAGTAAAGTATTATAATGACATGTGCAAAAAGCCGGGGATGGAAAACCGAAAGGGAAGAACACACTTGGCGTTTCTCAAGCTGAAAGAACTAAGGAAAAAATTCAAGCCTCGAGTTGCAACGGGGAAGGATTCCATGGGGAAAATATTAAATGATGCAGGAAGCATCAAAAGAAGATGGAAGAAATACACAGAGTCATTATACCAAAAAGAATTAGTCGATATTCAACCATTTCAAGAGGTGGCATATGATCAGGAACCGATGGTACTGAAGAAAGAAGTCCAAGTTGCTCTAAAGGCATTGGGGAAAAACAAGGCTCCAGGAATTGATGGAATATCAACTGAGATGTTTCAACAAACAGATGCGGTGTTGGAGGTGCTCACTCATCTATGCCAAGAAATTTGGAAGACAGCGTCCTGGCCAACTGATTGGAAGAGATCCATATTTATGCCTATTTCCAAGAAAGCTGATTCAACTGAATGTGGAAATTATAGAACAATATCATTAATATGGAAACCCTGGTGGAGCGGTGGTTAAGTGTTAAGGCTGCTAACCAAAAGGTTGGCAGTTCGAATCTTCCAGGCGCTCCTTGGAAACTCTATGGGACAGTTCTACTCTGTCCTGTAGGGTCACTATGATTCTGAATCGACTCGACAGCAGTGGCTTTTTAGGTTTTATCATTAATATCACAAGCAAGCAAAATTCTGCAGAAGATCATTCAAAAACGGCTGCAGCAGTATATCAACAGGGAGCTGCCAGAAATTCAGGCTGCTTTCAGAAGAGGACATGGAACCAGGGACATCATTGCTGATGTCAGATGGATCCTGGCTGAAAGCAGAGAATACCAGAAGGATGTTTACCTGTGTTTTATTGATTATGCAAAGGCATTCGACTGTGTGGATCATAACAAACTATGGATAACACTGCAAAGAATGGAAATTCCAGAGCACCTAATTGTGCTCATGAGGAACCTTTACATAGATCAAGGGGATACTGATTGGTTTAAAGTCAGGAAAGGTGTGCATCAGGGTTGTAGTCTTTCACCATACCTATTCAATTTGTATGCTGAGCAAATAATATGAGAAGCTGGACTATGTGAAGAACGGGGCATCAGGATTAGAGGAAGACTCATTAACAACCTGCGTTATGCAGATGACACAACCTTGCTTGCTGAAAGTGAAAAGGACTTGAAGCGCTTACTAATGAAGATCAAAGATCACAGCCTTTAGTATGGATTACACCTCAACATAAAGAAAACAAAAATCCTCACAACTGGACCAAGGAGCATCATCATGATAAACGGAGAAAAGATTGAAGTTGTCAAGGATTTCATTTTACTTGGATCCACAATCAACAGCCATGGAAGCAGCAGTCAAGAAATCAAAAGATGCATTGCATTGGGCAAATCTGCTGCAGAGAACCTCTTCAAAGTGTTGAAGAGCAAAGATGTCACCTTGAAGACTAAAGTGCGCCTGACCCAACCCATGGTCTTTTCAATCACATCATATGCATGTGAAAGCTGGACAATGAATAAGGAAGACCTAAGAAGAGTTGACACCTTTGAATTGTGGTGTTGGTGAAGAATATTGAATAAACCATGGACTGCCAAAAGAATGAACAAATCTGTCTTAAAAGACGTACAACCAGAATGCTCCTTAAAAGCAAGGATGGCGAGACTGCGTCTTACATTCTTTGGACATGTTGTCAGGAGGGATCAGTCCCTGGAGAAGGACATCATGCTTGGCAGAGTACAGGGTCAGGGGAAAAGAGTAAGACCCTCAACGAGGTGGATTGGCACAGTGGCTGCAACAATGAGCTCGAGCATAACAACGATTGTAAGGATGGCGCAGGACCGGGCAGTGTTTCATTCTGTTGTGCATAGGGTTGCTATGAGTCGAACCGACTTGACGGCACCTAACAACAACAGCAACAGCAATCCACACATATTTTTTCAACATTATTATTTATGTGTTCATACTGAATATTTCCCACACTTGAACGGGAGAAATGCCCTCATAAATACATACCTAGAAACTGAATATTTTTCATTAGGAGACTATACAAGTTTAATTTTTATTATATTTTTCATGTATAAATATTTATAGAAAGTAACTTAATTAAAATTACATTTAGTAAACTGCATTTAACAAATATTTTAAAAAATACGCTCTATAATTCTTGACATTGAAATCGTACAGTTATATGTAAGAGATCAAAGAAATTTTGATTAGAGTTTATTAACTGAAACACTTCAGATCTTGTCTTATATGAATATCTCATACCCATATAGAAGAATGAAATTACCTAATTCATATTTATAGATTGTATTTGGAAAATGAAAATGTAATCTAGCTTTCTGTGTACCAACTTCTCTCAAAAAGGAAAACAAATGCATAAAATTTCTTTTTGCTTCCACTTAATGAAATAATAAAAAAAAGAAAAGAAAATCCATGAGTGCTTGTTTCCTGAACTGTCAGTATCTCCAGTTATTGTTCAAAGTCAGGTACTGTATTTTGCATTTCCTGCCACACTCAAGATGTGGTTTTGTTTTTCCTATTTCAGTATCTTGAAACAAAAAAAAGAGAAGAGATTCTCATTAAAGGAAAAATAAATCTCATTTATATTTGTGTCAACTGAAATAATTTTAGGTATGAAATGTGAGGAAATTCATTATAAGGGATGTCACTCCATAATCCTTTTGTAATTCTAAGTAATTTCAAGATGAATGACGTTGGTACATTTGAAGCAGGCGCCTTTTAAATGACCATGTAAATGTGTTTTGATCTTTACTTCATAAATAGTGTACTTTCCCTTAAAGGTTTCTGTGTACTTTAAATTTTATGGTTACAAACACACCCACAAGACACCTTATTTTAAATTATCAGTATTGGTTTCACCTAATAAAAATGAAGTAGCAAAATGAGAAATTTTTTTTTTATTCTGATTAACAGCTATTCTTTTTGCTACAGTCTACTTAAATTTGTACTAACACTCTGCAGATATCTAATAGATTTAACTTAATATAATTGAAAGTGTTTCTGGTAGATTATAGTTTGCAAATATTTACTAACCAATTCCACAAGACCCAATGTGATCAAACGCAACACTAAAAATTCTTTTTCACAGTCTGTTTGAAGAATATATTTCTTATGTGCTCCACGAGGAAACTTGTTGTGTATTCAGACTTTTCTTCTACATCTTGCATTCCTAATCTCTTCAGTGCTCGTCTGTGGTGAATTTCCCTTTCACTTTTGATAGCTGCAGTGAAGGTCTGTGAAGCAGCTATATCTAGTATGGCATTCTGTACAAGGAATATGGAATCCAAAAACTAGTTATTTTATTAAATGTACAAATTATAACAAAAATTGTAATACTCATTACTTAAAAGTGTTCACTTTTCTATGACTTAATATTAGGCATTTTAGCTTCTCAGTGTTTCATTTAGTTCATATATAGATCCTAACTGTCCCATAGGGTTGCTATGAGTCGGAATCGACTCGACGGCAGTGGGTTGGGTATAGATCCTAACATTTAGCTAACAAGTTGTATTTTGAGAAAAAAACATATCATATGTGAGTTGTACATGCAGCTTTACACTATAAGTTAATAAATGAATTCTACCAAGTGTGTTAGTCATGTGATAATAGTTTTTTATTCAGTTAATGGCTGCTATCCATAAAAACAATACAATTCTACTTCTCATTCCAAAATTTTTTATTGCATTATCCCTTACATTTCACAAATCAAAGAAATATTAAAGTATAAAACAAATGTGATTCAGAATAGAGTACTTGCTTACAAATACTATCAGATGCCATAAAACATCTAACCACCTAACACTGATGGATAATAAAAGCAGTGAGAATATATACATATATATTTTTTTTTTAAGAGAAGCATTAGATCTTTCATGGCACAGTAGCTTTCTGCAATTAGCCCTGGTAGGACACACCTGCCATTTTATTCATGGTATAGCCCTCCAGCCCAAACCATCTGTTTTAACAGAACAAGGGGATACCGTGAGTCTTAAAATCATGAAAGTTGTGTGTCAGGGCTGTGTCCTTTCTCCGTACTTATTCAATCTGTACACTGAGCAAATAATCCAAGAAACTGGACTACCTAAAGAAGAATGCTTGGAATTTCCTCCACCATTCCCATGGCTATATTAATAAAATAGTCACCTCTATTTCTGAGAGTTTTAATGATTTTATTTTAAAATATATATTATTTATCTGCCTACTATTAATTGATGATATAATGCCATAACCCTTCTCTGCTTTTAGAAAAATTTAGCCAAAAGCCTACTTTATCATTAAATATTCTACCTTTTCTCTTCTGATTTGAGTTATCACACCATATTTTAAGTTGTATATTTTTAAATCTGATTTTGCCTTTTTTTAGTAACTCCAAAGGTCTATTTCTCTATTTCACAACCATATTGTATAAATATTGTAGTCTTATTATTCATAGTTTTTATTACTTATTTAAATATTAAGTTGAGAAATGTCTGTCTTGCCATATTTTTGTTATTTTCCTGCAGTTATCTTCCTATATGTATGCATATATATGCATACATATATATAAACACATATATATATATTAATATCATGTATACAGTAAAAAAATATCATACTGGGATTTTGAGTAAACCATTTTAAAGTTCCCAGGCTAACTGGGAACGAGTATTTTATTATTTCGTTCATATGTGGTCTAATAGTGTAAATTGGTTTACATTTTTAAAAGTATATTATGTGGCAAGTATTTTAAATAAAAGTGTGCATGTTTTAAAACATGGAACTACTTTTTTATTGGGGGAAGTTATTTAAAAAAAAAAAACCTGAACTAAATAATGTACATAATGTCCAAAGAACCAAATGATAATTTTTATAATTTCTTTTTCTCAAAATGTAAATGAAGGAGTAGAACTTCTAAAATGGCTAAATATAGTGCTTCATAGATATCTTCACAGAAAAAGAACAATATAGCTAGAGAAATTATATGATCCTTGATAATCATAAGATCTTTTTTTTGCTGATCCTCTACTTTACCAAACATGTTGTCCTTTTTCACAAGTGATCCCTCCTGATAGATAATATGTCCAAAGTAAGTGAGACAAAGTCTCACCATCCTTGCTTCTAAGAAGCACAGTGGCTGTAATTTTTCCAAGACATATTTGTTCATTCTTCTGGCAGTCCTAGTATATTTAATGGCCTTAGCCAACACCATATTTCAAATGTGTCAGCTCTTCTTTGGTCTTCCCTATTCATTGTCCAGCTTTCATATGCATATAAGACAACTGAAAATACCATGGCTTAGAGTCAGGAGCACCTTAGGCCTCAAGGTGATATCTTCACTTTTCAACACTTTACAGAGGTCTTTTGAAGCAGATTTGCCCAGTGCAATTTATCCTTTGATTTCTTGACTGCTGCATCTATGGGTATTGATTGTGGATTGAAGTAAAATGAAATCCTGAACAACTTCAATGTTTATTTAGTTTATCATGATGTTGTTTGTTGGTCCAGTTATGAGAATTTTGTTTTCTTTATGTTGAGGTGCAATGCATACTGAAGGCTGTGGTCTTTGATCTTCATTGGTAAATTCCTCAAGTCCTCTTCACTTTCAGCAAGCGAGGTTGTGCCATCTGCATAACGCAGGTTGTTACTGAGTCTTCCTCCAATCCTGATGCTGCGTTCTTCTTCATATAGTCCAGGTTCTCTGAATATTTGCTCAGCAAGCAGTTTGAACAAGTGTGGTAATGGGAAACAACCCTGACACATACCGTTTCTGATTTTAAATCGTGCAGTATTCCCTTGTTCTGTTCAACAAATGTCTCTTGGTCTGTGTGCTGTTTCTCCCTGAACACAAGTAAGCATACAATTTTCACTCTTCAAAATGTTATCCATAATTTGTTAGGGTCTACACAGTGAATAACTTTGCATAAGACACAGGTAAACATCTTTCTGGTATTATCTGCTTTCAGCCAAGATTCATTTGACATCAGCAATGATATCCCTTGTTCCATGTCCTCTTCTGAATCTGACTTGAATTTCTGCCAATTCCCTTTCAATGTACTGCTGCAACCATTATTCGATTATCTTTAGCAAAATTTTACTTGTGTGTGATATTAATGCTATTGTTCAATAATTTGCACATTCTGTTGGATCAGCTTTTTTTTGGAATGGACACATATATGGATCTTTTCCAGTTGGTCAGCCAGATAGGATTCTGGCAAATTTCTTGGCATATATGAGTAAGCGCTTCCAGCATTGCATCATTTTTTTGAAATATTTCAATTAGTGTTCAGTCAATTTTTGGAGCTTTGTGTTTTGACAATGCCTTCAGTGCAGCATGGAATTCTTCCTTCAGTACCATCAGTTCATAATCACATGCTGCCTCCTGTAAAGGTTGAACGTCAGCCAGTTCTCTTTGGTACAATGACTCTGTGTATCCCTTCCATATTCTTTTGATGCTTCCTGTGTCATTCAATAGAGACCCAAATTAGAGGACAGACTTTCTACTTTAGCATGGTTTGCTTGATTTATTTATTTTTTTGGAACCATAGGTATATGAAGTAATTATCCGTGATTAAACAAACAAACAAAAAAAACTTTGTTACCCAAAGGTAAACTATCAAGAGTTCATAAACAGTCTGCATGTTTTACTTCAATTTTGTAAAATGTATTCTTTTACTCAACATTCATATTTTCAAGATTAAGGTACAGTCTAAAAGGTTTATATAATACTTTTATGCTAAATTTTATTCCTAAATGAATATTTCACACAAATTCTGTTTAAACAACACTTGACATGTGATGTTCTACAGGAATTTACTATGGGTATGTCCTTTCTTTAATAAAGGCATATGTATTTATGTATTCTTTATTTTTATTATTTTTTTTATGTACACAAAATGCTAAATTTTGTGTTTTGCACATATGGATTCATTTTACATTCTCTCTGCTAAACTAAAGGTTTAGAGCTAAAGATTTAGAAAGTAAAATTGTGTTCTCTATACTGTATAAAATCGATACAACCTTTTTAGGAAATTGCATAAATGTCAAACAAAGGTCTTTTGTTCAACCCTCATTAATGTAGGATATCGGTACATTCAAAGGCCTGAATGTTAGAAAGGCTGTTAGATCTCAATATCTGAGCCAGAATTATCTGATGTTTTAGAAATGAACTTAGCTTTTTGTGTTCATTTACAGGTAGTCCCTGACTAATGTCAGGGTTCCATTCTGATGACTCTGTCATAAGTAGGTTCTAATGTAAGTCGAATATCTCATTTTTAAAAAAATTTCATAATTATTGCCTTAGCTTGCTATACGGCAACGTTTTGAATGGTGAATCATAGCCTTGAACATCTGCGAGTGGCATCTGAGAATGATAACATCAGCAAATTACATACTGGCAACATTGTATGTGGTACATTTTATGTCCTACCTCTAATACATCATCAGTCAGGTACTTTGTGTATTATACTTTCAAACTTGTTAAGAATGCCAATGAAGTGTCCTAATGCCATTTAGACAGGTAGGTAAAGACAGTCCAGTCAGAGAATGTCAAATGACAAAAAAAAATCGAAGATGACAGAAAACATGCCTATTTTATGTAAATGCAAATACTTGAGAATTCCACAAGCACAAAGTGCTGAGGATACAGGGAGAAAATTGAACTCAGCTAATAAGAGCATGCATATCAGGAATCCCACGCCCTGAGATGTAGATTTTCATCCTGATGTTGTGGTAAGCCACTAAATGATATAATAATATCACACTATCAAATTTGCCATTTAGAAAAATTACTGTGACAACGTAAGTGTGCCACCACTGGGTAGAAACTTGCTGGTAGATACTGCTCACATTGGGAATTGAATATGAGAACCTCTGTATCACTGTTCTAGAAAGTTTTACCTGAAAAATGAATTCCATGCAGTGACTTTTTGATCACATTTTTACAGCTACAACTCTTATTCCGTTCAAATTCATCTAATTGGTGGAGCCCAAGCCAGAAGCCTACACCCGTAGGCAGGGGAGGCAGGGAAACTGAGTTCATTGGGTTCTGTAATGGAGTGGCAAGTTTTATAAGGTGAGAATTTAACCAGATGTTGGAAGGACATTCAACTTGTGTTTGGAAACCACTAGAAGGAAGAATGAGGAAAGTGGAGGCAAAATGTTTGGGAAGAAGGGACTGGCCAGCAAAGGCGAAAGTTATGGAGAAGTAAGTCCCACTTTCAAGAAATATATATTTAGTACCTTCTAGTAAGAAGGACTTGGGTCCTATTGTACAGGAGCTTGCAGGCTGGTGGGGAAGATGGCAATTACCCATGAAATATAAATGCATTTGCAAGAGAACTACATGGTGTTATAGGATCATCTAACCAAGTCTGTAGGGATAGGAAAAGACTTCTTTGAGAAAATAATACTTAAGCTGATTACTACCAATAGAATAATTTTTACAAGGTCTTTTTAGTTTCACAACTAAGAGGTGCTTGATGACTTTCTAGAACAGTTTTAGGGAATAATTCAGATGGAATGATTCAATGTGTCAGGAAGTTGCCAGATAATAATAGAAATGAATGTAGACCATATATATATGTATATATTTAAGCTTAACTGATACTGATACAGAGTCAGACAAATATTGAAACATTTTTACATGTGGAGAGGAAAGAGCCTGTGGTGACATGGCTTTATGATAAGAATATTTAGGAAGTGGATAGTGAATCCAAGATGCTTATTAAAGTAAAGGGATTATCACCCCATATCCCATTAGTGGAGCTGACCTGAGAAAGAAAGTGGGACAACTTGTCATAGAGACAAGGATAATGGAAGATTGTTAAAAAAAAAAAAAAAAACTATTACTGAACTGTCTTAGTTTGATAGTGCTGCTATAACAAAACATCACAAAGTGGGTGGATTAAAAAAAAATAGAAGTATAGTGTCTGACCGTTCTAGAGGCTAAAATCCAAATCAGGGTCTCATCCATGTCCATTCCTTCTGCAGGCCTCTCTCCTACTTTCTGATGGCTGTTGACAATCTTGGGGGCTTGTCTGTTGCTTATAGATGCATCTGCCACCATTGCCACATACAGTCTCCCTTGTATGTCTGTCTCTCCCTGTCTGTTTTCCCTTTTTATTAGACACTACTCAGAACAATAATAATCCAAGAAGCTGAACTATATGACGAAGACCTTGGAGGAAGACTCATTAACAACCTGCTTTATACAGATGATGCAGCCTTGCTTGCTGGAAGTGAAGAGGACTTAAAGCACTTACTGGTGAAGATCAAAGACCACAGGCTTCAGTATGGATTACACCTCAACATAAAGAAAACAAAACTCCTCACAACTGGAGCAACAAGCAACATCATGATAAATAGAGAAAAGATTGAGGTTGTCAAGGATTTCATTTTACTTGGATCCACAGTCAACACTCATGGAAGCAGCAGTTAAGAAATCAAAAGACACATTGCATTGGGCAAATAGGCTGCAAGAGATCTCTTTAAAGTGTTAAAAAGATGAAACCTTGAGGACTAAGGTGTGCTTGACCCAAGCCATGGTGTTTTCAATAGCCTCATACCCATGTGAAAGCTAGAAGATGAAGAGGGAAGACAGAAGAGAGATTGACATCTTTGAATTGTGGTGCTGATGAAGAATATTGAATACACCATTGACTGGTCAAAAGAAAGAACAAATCTGTCTTGGAAAAAGTATGACCAGAATGCTACTTGGAAGCAAGGATGGTGAGACTTTGCCTCACACACTTTGGACATGTTGTTAGGAGGGCTCAGACCCTGGCAAAGGACATTATGCTTGGTAAGGTAGAGGGTCAGCAAAGAAAAAGAAGATTCTCAACAAGACGGATTGACACAGTGGCTGCAACAATGGGCTCAAGCATAGCAACAATTGTGAGGATGGCACAGAACCGGGCAGTGATTTGTTCTCCTGTGCATAGGGTCACTATGAGTGGGAACTGACTCAATGGCAATTAACCACAACAGTAACAGCAACTCAGAATGGACTATGCTTATACCCAACCTACTCTGCATGACCTCATTAACAACACACAAAAAAAACCGATGATCATATTTACAAGTACAGGGACTATGACTTGAACAAAACTTTTTGAGGGCCACAATTCTATCCATAGCATGAACCAAGTTAGGTGACCATATCTTCATCCTCTCAAATTCCCTCACAGAAAATTCATTTTCTTTCCTATATGTAAGAAATGGTCCAGATTTGTCACTATAGTATGGATATCAACTGTAGAAAAAGCTTGGCAGTTCAAATTTATCAGTAGCTCCTTGGAAACCCTATGGGGCTGTTCTACCCCCTCCTACCGAGTGGCTATGAGTCAGAATTGACTTGATGGCAATGAGTTTGGTTTGGTTTATAGTCTAATATAGTATAGTATAGTATATAATAATGTAGTGCAGTATAGAGTAGTGTAGTGTAGTACAGTATGACACAGTATAGTATAGTGTCAAAAAACCAAAAAACCAAACCCAGTGCTGTCAAGTTGATTCCTACTCATAGTAACCCTATAGGACAGAGTAGAACTGCCCCATAGAGTTTCCAAGGAGCGCCTGGTGGATTCGAACTGCCAACCCTTGGGTTAGCAGCTGTAATACTTAACCACTACGCCACCAGGGTTACAGAATAATGTAGTATAGAAGTGTATCCAAACAAACAAAAAAACATTGCCCTCAAGTCGATTCCAACTCACAGCAACCCTACAGGACAGAGTAGAATTACCCCACAGAGTTTCTAAGGCTGAGTTATTTACAGAAGCAGACTGTCACATCATTCTCCCGGAGAGCAGCTGGTAGGTTTGAACGTTTTGGTTAACAGTTGAACACTTACTGTAGACAAATAGAGTATATTTTCCCTGTAGTGTAGTGTAGTGTAGTATAGTGTAGTGTAGTGTAGTGTAGTGTAGTGTAGTGTAGTGTAGTATTAGTATTAGCATTAGCATAGTACAGTACAGTATAGTACAGTATGGTATAAAAGAAATGGTATAGTATAGTATAAATGTAATGGTTATCAGAGTTTCTTCTCGAGCAGTGATTTCTATACTTTGAGGTGTATTAGACACACTAGGGGAGTTCTTTAAAACTATAAATTTTCTGAATATCAGAGTGTAATGACCAAAGCTTTAGTGTATGCCAAATCTCTAACCTTTAGGTGATAGGGATTTTAAAGAATAGCTTTTACTTATAGGTGGTTGCCAGTAATAGAGTGCAAAGAAGACTGTTTGGAAAAAAGAAGACGATTACTACAAAAAGGAAGATTGCCCTGGTGGCACAGTGGTTAAGAGCTAGGCTGCTAACCAAAAAGTCAGCAGTTCGAATCCACCAGCCATTCCTTGAAAACCCTATGGGACAGTCCTACTCTATCCTATAGGGTCGCTAGGAGTCAGAATCAACCCTAGAGCAATGGGTTTGGTTTGGGGGGTTTATTTTTGTCTTTATCAATTCATTTAATAAAAAGTACATTGTGTTATGGGGAGAGGCTCATAGGCATTACAGTCCTCCCATCAAGCACCTCCTATTAAGGTGCTAAAAGAGCCTCCCCAAAAGGTGCCCTCTTTGTTGTTTAGCAGGTAATTATCTTCCCGAAATACATCTGCTTGATGGAACGCTTATAGTATTGAGAGTATCGGGAGTGATTTATTACTTTCCTTATGCCAGTATATCCTATTCTTTACCATGGTCCTTTGCTGTTAAATTTTCACATACATCTCATCGATACATGATGATGCATAACAATTTTTCTGAGGCTATATTTTATCTTTTAATCACTTTTTTTTCTCAAATTAATGGCAAATAGACATAAGTGAGAGTGGAAAGGTGGTATCATTTTCACATTTATGCCACTGCAGTAGTCTATATTCCCTGTCTTAGTTATTTAATGCTGCCGTAACAGAAATACCACAAGTGGACAGCTTTAACAAACAAAAATTTATTTTCTCACAGTCTAGTAGGTTACAAGTCCAAATTCAGGGCATCTGCTCCAGGTGAAGGATTTCTCTGTCGGCTCCGGAGAAAGGTCCTTGTCCTTAATATTCCCCTGGTTGAGGAGCTTCTCAGGTGCAGGGGCCCCGAGTCCAGAGGACACGCTCTGCTCCTGGTGCTGCTTTCTTGGTGGTATGAGCTCCCCAACTCTCTGCTTGCTTCCCTTTCCTTTTATCTCTTAAGAGATAGAAGGTAGTACAGGCCATACCCCAGGGAAACTCCCTTTACATTGGATCAGGGAGGTGACCTGAGTAAGGGTGGTGTTACAATCCCACCCTAATCCTCTTAACATAAAATTACAATCACTAAATGGAGGAAAACCACACAATACTGGGAATCATGGCCTAACCAAGTTGATACATTTTTTGGGGGGGGGACATAATTCAATCCATGACATTCCCCAAAGGGTGATGCTCACTTTTAACATGAGCTATTTATTTGGTTGGGTTATTCATTAATTCACTTGAAACACAATTTTTGGGAAGTACTACTATACTCTAAGCCCTGTGCCTGGCCATGAAAGCAAAGAAGAGTAAGATACTAGCCTGTACACAAAGCTCTGTAGTATATAGATCTTAGGGGGAGAATTTACAACTTACAGCTAAAGAGTTCTCAAATATTAGATACATTTCAAAGCAAGGACACAGCATTAGGCTGTCTCTTTGTTGGCTTTTTAAACTATTTTAGTATTTAATCTATACATTTCATTCAACAATTAAATTACAATAATAATTCATTAGTGCTACTAGAATTTTGGGAAATAGCTAATTTTTGGTTTAAAACACAATATTTGGGTTGAAAAATCTTTTTTTTTTTTTTTTAATGAACTGTATTTAGTCAACTTAATCCAGATCTAAGAAGTGTAGTGGCTTAAAAACCAGGGAAATGATTTTAAATAAATCTGTATTTAATTTTATATTGCATTTGAGCAATGTAATTATTATATTAGTATATTTTCTGTTAAATATCATTTCATGTAAAATAGTCCATGTGTGGGCCGATCACAAGGAAAATACATCTTAAATGTGATAATAAAGGTCATAGGTCTAATTTTGATATATGTGGCAGAATGCTTTAGGGACTCCATTGTCTTTCTTTGAGAGATTTTTCCCACTTGTTTAATAACATAGTGAAATAATAATCATATATGAAGTATTTTTTAATGTCATTAACCTTTTGAAATCATCTTCCAAAATGGCAAGATTTCTATAACTTACATAATGAAGACTTTTAATATAGATTTTCATGTAAAATATGCACTTAATTTCTCAACATTGTTTTCTGTCAAAATTAAACAAAAATAATATTAATTTATGATACGAATGATGTTCACTGAGCAATGACTCATTGACACTTGTCATTCTGATTGCTGTACACAGCAGGCCATTCTTTAGCAGGAATTTTATCAGTATGTGATTTTCAAGATTTAATAAATACAGTCTTTGTATCATTGCTCTTGAAGAATGTGTTCATTTTCTGTTTCCATTGTTCTATCGTCTGACTGGCAGCTTCTTAGCTTACCATCTTTCTGATGTAAACACACAGGAGCAGTCATCAGTAATGTGTGTTTCAAAAATATGGAGGGCCTTGAAAATGAAGTTATATGTATGTTAGTATGCATTTTATTTCATTTAGTATTAATTTGTGACAATAAAGATGCAATCATATAGGTTAAAATACATTGTTGGATTTGAAACTCATGGCAATGGAAAGAAAAACCAGCAACTATTATTGTTAATAAAAATCACCTTGGGTATTCTGAATACATTAATGCCACAGAGGTGAATGGTATGTGGCTGCATATTAATTGATATCAAAGAAAACTTTTTATAAGATATTGTGATTAAAATATTTTGATAACCTATTTGTGTTTGAAAGAAGAGTTTTCTATAGTGGAGACAATGAGATGGAGCTGTGAAAGTGTTTTACAGAGCTAGGTAAACAAATTCAGTGTTTGAAAGAAAAATATAAACAAAGCTGTTATGCTCTGCATAGCTATTTTAGGAAAGAGAAATATAATTCACAACACCTTTCTCTTTCTCTCTCTCTCATATATATGCATGTGTGTGTGTGTGAGTGTTCATATATGTGCTTGTGTACTACATAGAGTTAATTCAGGTACCTGGGGAATATCCCTTGCTTATTTTACCACTTAGTGGTATTATGGATTTGTGTTTATCAGCCTATAAAGTTTTATCTCAGCCATTTCTTTGCTCCTTATACCTTCCAATGATTGCTTATATCTAGCAAGATCTTCCTAACAGTCCTCACTTTTCAACTTTATAAAACAGTAAGTCATTTCCACTAAGCCTCCATTTATAGTCAAAACTCTGTTTTTATAGTTTGAATTGTGCTATGGAGTATACTTATTATTCATCTTGGGTGTATATGATACGAAACTATTCAACAAAGAGGAAGACAATAAGACAAAAGAATGCATTTTTCTGGCCTCAGGAAACATCGTTCCTTGTGTCAATGTTTATGACATTTTAGGGTATACTCCAAAGAGTCACCAAAAGGAAACAAAGGGCAAAATCAGGGCACGACGCAGCAACTTACTCTCTCAAAAAGGCACAGTTATTTTTAGTAATCTAAATATAGGCACTTTCTTTGGGGGAAATTTGTATCTTTATTCCTATGAATACCTACCTTTACACAGGCCTGAGTTTAATTGCTTCCCAACTCCCTAATAAACCCTTGCCACAGTTAATGCAGCTGAGGCATAACACTTTTCTGTCCTTCACTGGTGTTTCCCATTTTCCCAGATGTTTCCCATATTCAGACTTTATAATATCACTGAGAGTAAAAAGGAAAGCATTATTCTAAAATGACAGATGGGAAAAGTAAAGATGGAAATGATACACATTGTCCTCAGTAGGTAGAGTATAATCTCAAAAATTTAGGTGTTTATGCCGAATCTGTAAAATTTAGTACACCAAAGATATTGTTTTCTTTTTGTTGTTTGCTTGTTTTTAACAAGCTATCATTTTAAATAATCTTAAAATTCACATCTGGCATGCCAGGGCAGAGGTCTTTGAAACCTTCGTTTCACTGCATGAACGTCCAAGTAACATCTTTGAATGGAATGTAGTGTATGTCTTCAAGAAGGAAATCTTCTGAATCATAATAACTCATTGAGTCAAAGATCTTATCATTATCCACTGGTGTTCACTTTCTTTCAAATTCTATCCTGGTGAGGAAATTCTAAAAAGAAAAAAAAAAAAACAATGAAATATATCCTCTTTATGAAACATCCAACAAAGGGGACTGCAGAGTTCTAGGAAAGAGCATCTATATTCGTAAAATTCTGCATCACTTCCAAGTATGAAACACAGCCTGTTCACATTACTATTCTAAAATATCCCTCCTTCTAGCCTTTCAGCAAAATGGCATATAACAACATTCTTAAGAATTTCTCAAAGTAACACAGCAAATAAGAAAAAAAAGGAAGTGTATTTTTAACAAATATTTGGTCATTGATCAGTTTTTACATTGTGAACTGTCTTATACTCTTTTATACTGTAGTCTTTAGTAGGAGGTAAAGTGACTAGTCATCAATATCATTATATAAGTCATACTTTTTAATTAAACCCCTGGGGTAGAAGGGATAAAATTAAGAGCCAATATGTGCCTTGACATCAGGGAAAAACCTGGAGGGTTTCAAACAACCTAGACATAAGTTCTCCTCCCCATTGTGTTCCCAGGGATAAGGTACTGTAACCAATCAACCCTATTTATCATAAGGATCAG
The DNA here is from genome assembly GCF_024166365.1 of Elephas maximus indicus. Classification (NCBI taxonomy): domain Eukaryota; kingdom Metazoa; phylum Chordata; class Mammalia; order Proboscidea; family Elephantidae; genus Elephas; species Elephas maximus. The sequence goes on along the minus strand of NC_064832.1, from coordinate 62,211,389 downwards.
GCACTGTGCCTGCTTACCCATGAGAAATGATTTTCAGTTCCCTGCCAGGCTGCGAAGCTATTCAAATAAGCCAATCACAAGCTCCTGTGGAAACCAGGGGTCACCTCACCCTCTTGTTACTATAAAACCTGCCTCTCAAAGTTCTTGCTTTTTTCTTCTGCTTCCAAGTGCAGCTCCATTGTGGCCCTGCATGGTATGCAGTGGCCTCCTCTCCTAGGCCGTGAGTGTATAGGTGACTAATAAACTGCTGTTGCTCTTTTGTGTCCAGTGTGGGGGGTTGTGTGTTCAACCATCCTCATAACCGTAAGGTAAGAATCCTTCCTTCACTGATGAGGTGAAGTGGAGGAAATCAAAACAACTCCCTTGGTTGCAGTTGAAAAATGTGGAACCTATGGAAATGATAACAGAGGTCCATTTTAGTGAGTACGTGACTGTATTCAAAGAAAAAAAAATAAATGAGTAATTTATGCACATTTTACCAAATTTATCCTTCAAAATATTGGATTACAGCATTATAAATGTCTTTGAAGATGAAATGTAGTTTTACTTAGGAAAGTCAATTGTGGGCAGGGAAGATACGTTTTTATATTTGACTATGTGCTGTGAATACAAATTCCAGGTGATACATGTATAGTATTTGGCTAATCATAAGGGTGTTCCTGCTGTCTTCTACTTACCAAAGACGAGACAATGGGATAGCATAAAGGGAATTTCAAACAAACTCTGTGGCAGATATAATTGTGGTCAAGGATGGTGGTGGGACATAAGACTATCTGTAGCATACTTTTTTGTGATTTAAAGAAAACTAGATCGTTCGTCATTTTTAGTGAATATTTCATTACAGTAAGTGATATTTAGTAGAAATAGAGTTTGAAAAAAAATGTTCTCACGGGTTCCCAGTATGAGTAACAATGAAGGCTCTCCAGGAGTTGAAGGGATCAGTAAAGAATGTGTAGTTATAGCTAAAAGAATCATTCAGGTATTTCTGAGACTGAAAAGACAGGGCGATTGAGGAATAATAAACACTAATGATGGGCTTCAGTAAGGCACCCTACAGATAGGGCTTGTTTTCGCTCTGATTGAGGAAATAAACACACCGCAAGTGACTTGACTGGACAGTTAAAATTTTTCCTCCAAACTTAAGCAAAAGTGGCTATGGAAATACACAAGGAAAAAACAACCAATTTCATCACAAACTATATGTTCAGAAATTTAAAAAAAAAAAAAAAAGTTTATGTTCAGAAATTAGCCTGTGTTAAAAATGTGTGCAATAACTGAAAGAGCTGTCTTTTACGTTTCTATTGCCTTGTAGCCCAATAAGCTAACATTTGCCTTTCCTCCAAAGTACTTTGTCAGATATATATTATCATATTATGGGTTTTTCAGAATAAATCCACTACATGGATTTAATAATATATTAAGAGTAAGTGGACCCCTGGTGGCACAGTGGTCAAGAGTTTGCCTGCTAATGAAACAGGTTGGCAGTTCAAATCCCCCAGATGCTCCTTAGAAGCCCTATGGAGCAGTTCTACTCTGTCCCCTAGGGTCTCTATGAGTCAGAATCAACTTGATAGCAAAGAGCTCTTTTTTTTTTTTTTTTTTTAACAGTAAGTAAGGGTAGCATATTGCTATTTACTTTGCCAAACCCAGAAAAAGAACGACCATGTAAGATCCATAAAATTTAGATTTGCAATATACGAATGAGCTATAGCCCATGTTTTGATCAGGAACAGATTGCATTTTATCACTAAAAATATAAAAAGGAGAGACTAGGTCCCAAGTTCCCCATACAAAGTCTTTTAAGCATTTATATAATTAAAATATACTTGTCATTAATAATTTATTGATCACCAGCTAATAATAATTACAGCTAATACTTATTGTTTACCAAGTGATTTACTAGCATTATCTCATGAAATCTTTACCAAATTCTATGAAGTAATTATTATTAATCCCATTTGATAAATGGGCAAAATGTATTTTATTCTGCTTATGCAACATTCCCGGAAATAGAGGTAGAAAGTTGTGGGCACAGTTTAAACAGATTTGTTTTCTAATAATGGAAATCATGAACTTTGGTCTTTGTGATGAGGGAAGGGAAGGGTTTAAATCACATACTGGAAGAATCTTAGTCATTCTTATCAGACCAGGTGAAGCATCTTTGGTTGTCTTTGGTACCTCAGCCAAGGTGGGTCATTTCTTGTATCTACAATGCCTGGAACAACAGTTTATCTATATATTCACAACTGTTACATTAAATAGAAATAGTCAACCTTGCTCAAGTAACCCCTGCATTTTGGGTTTAAAAATCTCAATCTTAGACGCACAATATATGTAATCAAAAGAACAAATATTCAAATTATTCTTAAAATTATAAGATACAAAATTAGAATGTTATATCTCTATTGAAGGAGTCCTGTTGTCACAACAGTTAAGTGCTTGGCTGATAACCAAAAGATTGGCAGTTTGAACTCACCAGCTGCTCTGCAGAAGAAAAGATCTAGTGATCTGCTTCCACAAAGACTACAGCCTGGGGAATTCTATGGGGCAGTTCTACCCTCTCCTGTAGTGGTGGAACGAGTCGGAATCAACTTGACAGCAGAAAACATATCTCCACTGCTTTTTCTAAAAATTCCGTGATACTAATGTTTAGTAGCCAAAAAGCATTGATAATATTTTCATTGACATCTTTTCAATAAAAGTTGACCTATGTTGTGAGAATATAGATTTTTCATTTAGGAATCAATATGCTGATTTTCAATTTGATTAAAAATATATATCATCTCTCTGAAAAGGTTCTGTATAGTTTCAATAAGATGATCCAAAAACATCTGTATGAACAAGGAAAATTGGTAGAATTATATTACAAAGAGAGAGAATGAGGTTAACAGTGAGAAAAAGAGTTGGAAATTCATCAGAAAATAGTAACTTATTAATTGTCAAGAGAATTCAATGGCTGGTTAAAAATGGAAACTACCTTTGTCCATGGTTGTCTTTCAAAGCTGGGGGTAAATCAATTCCTATCTGTGTTTCTATAGTAATAGTTAAAGATAAGTTAACTCATAAGGGTTTTAACTTAGATCAGCAAATCAAACTCATTTTTAATGCAAATAAAATCAAAGCAAAATAAAGGAAATTAAATATGCTTTTAATAACTGATTATAATTACTACTACATTATTAGCAAGCACTCATCCCAGAAAATTTGGATTTTCTTTCAAACTTTACAACCCCTCTGGTTAATGTCAAATGTATCACACATTTTTCTACAATAATTATTGAATAGGTCTACTTTTTGCATTTCCATTCCTTCTTTCCTATTTTCAGTCCCTGTAATCTCCTGCTTCAGCTTTTGCAAAAAACATAATAGGTTCAATGTTTATTGTCACCTTAGTTATTTAGTGCTAGTATAACAGAAATATGACAAGTGAATGGCTTTTAAAAAACAGAAGTTTATTCTTTCTCAGTCTAGGAGGTTAGAAGTTCAAATTCAGGGAGCCAGCTCCTGGGGAAGGCTTTCCTTCTGTCGGCTCTGGAGAAAGGTCCTTGTCATCAATATTCTTTTGTGTCTAGGAGTTTCTCAGCACAGGGACCCTGGATCCAAGGATACACTCTTCTCCTGGCTCTTCTTTCTTGATGATATGAAATCCTTCTCCTCTCTGCTCAACTATCTCTTTTATCTCTCAAAAGAAATTGACTCAAGAAACAACCTAATTCTGTAGATTGAGGCCTGGCTCATTAATATAACTGTCTCTAATCCTGCCTCATTAACATCATAGAGGTTAGGATTTACAACACATAGGATAATCCACGGCAGTGGTTTTTTATTTAGGATAATCACATCAGATGACAAAACGGTGGACAACCACACAATACTGGGAATCATGGCCTAGCCAAGTTAACACACATTTTGGGGGGACACAGTTCAATCCATAACAATTACCACAGAATTGAATTCCTATTCATTATGGGATTTGGATCGCTTTGTGCTCTCCTAAAATATTTATTGAAATCCTGGCCTCTATGCATGTAAATATGATCTTGTTTAGAAATAGCATTTTTTTTTGTTATGTTATTTAGCTCATACTTGAGTAGGATGAGTTTTAAATCTAATCACATTTCAGTTTTATAAAGAGCGGAATGGACATAAAGATACACAGGGAAAAGGGGAGAGCAGAATGTATCTACTAGGGTTGTTGAGAGCTACTGGAAGCTGAAACAGACAAGAAAGGACCTTCCTTTAGAGTTATACCCTGAATTCAGATTTCTGGTCTCCTGAACTCTGAAAATAAATGTCTGTTCTTTAATGCTTCCCACATGTAGTATTAAGACAGTATAATTTATATACATTCAGATTTGTTAATAATGATGATACATTTTGTTGTTGCTGTTATGGTTCTATTACCTATTTGTAAACAAGGGTTTGTAATGCCAGGGCTACAGAGGCCATCTGACTTTCTGTCATGCCTATATGTTTAATACTATGACCAAATATGTAGTAATGTTAGGATTCTGTGTTTAAAACAGCTCAGTTTGTTATAGCTTAGGCATTTAAAACAAAGATTATTGTGTCTTCCAACATGATTAGCAATTATCTATGATAAATGCCCTCTTTTAGAAATAGCTAAGATATATATTAGATCAGAAATTAATTTTCAGGTTTAATATGGAATTTAAAATAGGTTCTTCTTTCTATATCTACCTCTATGTTTACATACACGTAACGAACACTAGGAAACCCTGGCAGCATAGTGGTTAAGATATACAGCTGCTGATGAAAAAGCTGGTAGTTTGAATCTACCAGGCACTCCTTAGAAACTCTATGGGGCAGCTCTACTCTGTCCTATAGGGTTGTTATAAGTTAGAATCAACTCGATGAACAGTGGTTTGGTTTGTTAATAAACACTAAGCCTTGGTGGCACAGTGGTTAAGTACTTTGCTACTAACCGAAAGGTCAGTGGTTTGAAACCACCAGCTGTTCCATGGGAGAAAGACGTGGCATTTTGCTTCTTTAAAGATTTACAGCCTTCAAAATCCTGTGTGACTATTTTTTTCTGTCCTATAGGATCACTATGAGTTGGGATTGACTTGATAGCAACAGACTTGGTTTGGATTAATGAACACTAGGAGGAAGGTTAAATTAATGAAAACACAGAGTGTAGATTTATTTACTTCATGTTTAATCATTAAAGCTCTTGAATCTAAACTTTTTTGTTGTTGTTGTCCCAGTGTTAAATACATTTCACTTTTAAATAGAAACCTTTATCTTTGCAGGAAGCCTTCCATTACGTAGGTCAGGTCTCATCCCTGCTATCATAAAAACAAGAACAACAAACATCACACTAGGATAGGCTTATATAACTTAATGTTAATGTCCTCATTCTGATAAATATTTATAATTATGATTTACAAGTTTTATTACTACCGTTTTCTTATTTTCCTAGTGAAGAAAAGAATTATAAATTAGAAAGTGGTGGGGATTTTAGAGCTAGACACACTAGCAGCAGGAAAAGTGACAGTTTATTGTCAGTGTGACATTGACAAAGGAGATAAAAGTTACATCTCTCTATGCATCTTTCAACAAAATGTGGATCACATTGAGTAATCAATAAAAAATTAATATACGTTCACTATTTCCTGCTTAAGGAAGCAGAAAAGCCTATAATATACTACCAAATAAATTTCATCTTGAATAATTTTGATTTAAAAAAGTGCATTTGAAATGTCTTTTCAGGTAATTTTAAATATTTGAAAAAGCCATCCATGTGTATTTACTCATTTCTCAGTGTTATATAACGGTTAATAACAAACTATGTCAGTTTCCACCCCTGACTATCAGTTTATCATACCGTAGTGGCTTGTGTGTTGCTATGATGCTGGCAGCTATGCTACTGGTATTTCAATACCAGCAGGATCACCCACGATGAACTGGTTTCAGTGGAACTTACAGACTGAGTAAGGGCGTAGGAGGAAAGGCTCAGCAAACTACCTCCCAAAATTAGCCAATGAAAAGCCTGTGGATCACAAAAGAACATTGTTCAATAAAGTGCTGGAATAGGAGCCCCCTATGTTGGAAGGCCTTCCAAATACATAGTGGCTACAACAATGGACTTGAATCGATGATAGTAAGATAACAAAGGACCTGGCATCATGTTACCCTGTCGTACATGCAGTTCCTATGAGTAGGAGCCAATTAAACAGCAACTACAACAATCATAAAATATTGAAGCTAATACCTAAGTACCTACAGAGACTATCTTTGACCACCTGAAACTTCAGTCTTCCTTTGTGGAAACAGTACCACAGAGGTGGGTGGATTTGCATTTGAGAGTGAATGAAGAAGCATCTGCATTGTCCTTTGTGGCACTGCAGGTGGTCTAGCTCTAAAGACAGGTGTGCAGGTGCATGACTAGACCTCATGTTTGAAATTTTGCTCCAGTGTGCCCTCAGTGCACTATTTTTCTGTCTAGTTGAATTATTTTTTTTTTGTTTTCACCTTAACTCACCATACAGCTGTTGCTTTGCCAAATATATTTAAGTTTCTAAATTTAGGTTTGTAACGGCCTACTAGGCTTTTTTTAAAAAAATGGTCTTTCGTGTCTGAACAAATCCCAAAAGGGTGTTAATATGCTCTATAAAAATAAACGTATGTCAAGAACCATCTGCTGCTGTCATGTGAACTTCCATAAATATGGCCTGTTGTTGTTATTAGGTGCCTGTGATGGTTAAGATTGTGTGTCGACTTGGCTGGGTCATGATTCTCAGTGTTTTGGCAGTTGTATAATGTTACTATCACTTCTCTGTTGAAATTTGGTAAGTGATCACCCCCTTGATGGAATCTGTTGAGTGGTACTAGTGGGGACAAGTCCTGTAGCAGCTCACTGCTCCCTCAGCCTTCATCTCTCCACCCTTCACCATCTACTTCCTTCCTGCTTGCCTTTCCAAAGTTTTTGGTTTGTTCTGGATCCAGTAGCTGCATCTTGTCTGACCCCTGGTTCATGGAACTCTACCTAGCAGCTTAACCAATCTTGGTCTTCATGGATCTTCATATCCTGCAAGAGATACTCCTGCTCCCCAATCTACCTATTTTGGGTTCACCAATCCCTGCAGCTATGTGAATCATGAGAAACCTTGCAGCCTTGCCTGCTGACCTTGGGATTCCTTGACATTAACAGCCTGTGAGTGGGGGCCCTGCTCTCCAACCTGCCGATCTTGGAGTCACCAGTTTCTGAGGCTCTGTGATTTGGGAAAGACCTTTGTCCTGATCCATGAACTTGGGTTGCTCCAACCTCTAGAATTGTGTGAAATGTTTCCTTGATATAAATCTCTCTCCACGAATATTTATATGCTTTACCGGTTTTGTTTCTCTAAAGAACCCAGCCTAAGACAGTACCATTGAGTTAGTTCCAACTCATCACAACCCAACATACAACAAAATGAAACACTGTCCCACGCTGCTCCATGCTCACAATCATTTCTATGTTTGAGCCCACGTTGCAGCAACTGTCTCAATCCATCTCATTGAGGGTTTCCCTTTTTATTGCTGACTACTTACTTTTACTTACCAATCATGATGTCCTTCTCCAGGGACTGGTCCCTGCTGATAACATGTTTAAAGTACTTGAGAGGAAGTCTCCCCATCCTCACTTCCAAGGAGCCCTCTGGCTGTGTTTCTTCCAAGATGGTTTTGTTTACTCCCCTGGCAGTCCATGGTATAGTCGATATTCTTCACAAACACATAATTCAAAAGCATCAATTATTCTTTGGTCTTCCTTAGTCATCGTTCAGCTTTTGCATGCATATGAGATGATTGAAAATATCATGGCTTGAGTCAGGCACACCATAGTCCTCAAAGTGACAATTTTGCTTTTGCACACTTTTAAGAGGTCTTTTGTAGCAGATTTGCTCAATGAAATACATCGTTTGATTTCTTGACTGCTACTTTCATGACTATTGATTGTGGAACCAAGTAAAATGAAATCCTTGACAATTTCAGCTTTTTTTTTTTCATTTATCATGATTTTGTTTCTTGGCCAAATTTTGAGGGTTTTTGTTTATGTCGAGGTGTAATCCATAGTGAGGGCTGTAGTCATTGCTCTTCTTCAGTAAGTACTTCAAGTTCTCTTCACTTTCAGCAAACAACGTTGTGCCATTTGCATATTGAAGGTTGTTAATGAGTCTCCAATCCTGACGCCATCTTCTTTTTATGTAGTCCAGCATCTCGTATTGTTTGCTCAGCATAGAGTTTAAACAAATATGGTGAAAACATACAACCGTGATGCACACCTTCCCTGATTTTGTAACCACTCAGTGTCCCCTTGTTATGTTTGAATGACTGCCTCTTGGTCTGCCTGAGCACAATTAAGTGTACTGGGAGTCTCATTCTTCACAATGATATTCGTAATTTGTTATGATCCACACAAATGCCTTTTTATAGTCAATAAAACATACGTAAACATTTTTCTGGTATTCTCTGTTTCAGCCAAGGTTCATCTGACATAAGTAATTATAGTCTTCCTTCCACGTCCTTTTCTGAATCAGGCTTGAATTTCTGGCTGTTCCCTTTTGATGTACTGTTGCAACCACTTTGGAATTATTTTCAGCAAAAGTTTACCTACATGTGATATTAATGATATTGTTCCATAATTTCTGCATTCTGTTGTATCACTTTTCTTTGGAAAACTTGTATATGGATCTCTTCCAGTCATTTGACCAGGTAGCTATCTTCCAAATTCCTTAGCAAAGAAGAATGAGCACCTCCAGAGCTGCATACGTTTGTTGAAACTTCTCAATTATTATTTCATCAATTCCTGGAAACTTGTTTTTCTCCAATGCCTTCAGGTAGGTTGAACTCCTTCATTCATGCTATTAGTTCTTGATCATACAACACCTCCTGAAATGGTTGAAAGTCAATAAATTCTTTTTTGTTCAGTAACCCTGTGTATTCTTTCCATCTTATTCTGATGCTTTGGAAGTATAAAAATATGGCTAGATATCTAGAAATCATTTTCTTTTCTTAACTGTCCTTTTTCTATTATTATCACCTGTCATCCAGACTTTGTATCACCTTTGAATCTTATTCAAATCATTAAGTCTGCCCCAATATATACTGACAATTTTTCTTTTTATTTCTTTACAGATTTTTCTTCACAGGGCTTCTGTTTGACATCCTTCTTAGTGGACACACAAAGAGATTCAATAACTTATCAAGTGACTTTTGTGACTCCATACTTCATATTCCTCACCAAATTCTTCCATACAACATAGATTAATCGGTCTATGAAGAGTTTTTAGTTATAAAAATCCTGCTAAAAAATATTCGATATCTTTTTACTTTCTGCAGAGTAAAATCAAAATGACTCAATCTGGTTTTCAAGTCTTTTCCTAACCTGAAATTTGTCTCGCTTCCTGATTGATAAACATTATAAGAGTCAAAAGATTTGAGCAGGAGTCTTGTCCAAAATGTTTATAAACTATATACCTTTGCCCAATTTATTCAAACTTACTTGTTTGTGTATTTTTTTAACTAAATAGTCTTAAACATTTGAAAACACGTTTTTAAAAGTTTCCCATAAATTTATTTACACAAAATTATGCTGTACTTTCTAAAGCAATTGCACAGGTGCCTAATTAATTGTAGTAGTTGTAACGGGAAGAGAGAGAGACAAGTTTTTCATTATCATTTTTCACTATTGCTTATCTAAATCATCTTCCATATTCAAAGATTTCATAATCATAATATTCCACCACATGTCTGTCAGTTTGTTGTAGTGTGGTGGCTTGTGTGCTGCTGTGATACTGGAAGCCTTGCCACTGGTATTGCAAATACTAGCAGGGTTACCTTTGGTGGACAGGTTTTGCAAAGCTTCCAGACTAAGACAGACTATGAAGAAGGATCTGGCAGTTTACTTTTGAAAAAATTGGCCAGTGAAAACTTTATAAATAGCAGCAGAACACTGGCTTATATAGTGCCAGAAGATAAGCCCCTCAGGTTGGAAGGTACTCAAAATACTACTGGGGAAGAGCTACCTCCTCAAAGGAGACTCAACCTTAATGACATGGATGGGGTCAAGCTTTCAGGACCTTATTTGCTGATGCAGCATGATTCAAAATAAGAATAAACAGCTATAAATATCCATTTATAATCAGAAAGTGGAATGTGTGAAGTAAGAATCTAGGAAAATTAGAATTTGTCAAAAATGAAATGGAGCACATAAAGATCAATATCTTTGACATTAGTGAGCTAAAATGGACTGGTATTGGCCAGTTCGAATTAAAAAATCATAAGGTCTACTATGCTGGGAATGATAAATAGAAAAGGAATGGCATCTCATTCACCTTTAAAAAGAACATTTCAGGACCTACCCTAAAACACAATGCTGTTAATGAAAAGATAATATCCATACGCTTACAAGGAAGGCCAGTTAATACAACTATTACCAAAATTTACGCAGCAACCACTAATGCAAAAGTTGAGGTAATTGAAGATTTATACCATTTCTGTAGTCTGAAATTGATAAAATATGCACTCACAATGCATTGATAATTACCACTGATTGGAATTCGAAAGGATTGGTAGTTGGAAAATGAGGCCTTTGTGATAGAAATGCCATTGGAGATCACATGATAGAATTTTGCAAGACCAACAAATTTCTTATTGCAAATACCTTCTTACAACAATGTAAAGGACAACTATATATACGGATCTCACTGGGAGGAAAACACAGGAATCAAATCAACTACATCTCTGGAATGAGAGGATGGAGAAGTTCAATATTATCAGTCACAACAAGGCCAAGTGCTGACTGTGGAACAGACCATCAATTGCTCATATGCAAGTTCAAGCCGAAGCTGAAGAAAATTAAAACAAGTCCACAAGAGGCAAAATGCAACCTTAAGTATATTCCACCTGAATTTGGAGACCATCTAAGGAATAAATACGACGCACTGAACATTAACAAAAGAAGACCAGGTAAGTTGTGGGAACACATCAATGACATCATACACAAAGAAAACAAAAGTTCATTAAAAAGACAGTAACGAAAGAAAAGATCAAAATGGATACCAGAAGAGACCCTGAAGCTTACTCTTGAACATAGAGTAGCTACGGTGAATGAAAGAAAGATGAAATAAAACAGCCAAACAGAAGATTTCAAAGGCAGCTCAATAAGACAAAGTAAAATATTATAACAAAATGTGCAAAGACCTGGAGTTAGAAAACCAAAGGGGAAGAATAAACTGGGCATTTTTTAAGCTGAAAGAATTGAAGAAAAAATTCAAGCTTCAAGTTGCAAGTTTGAAGAATTCTGTGGGCAAAATGTTGAATGACACAGGAAGCATCAAAAGTGGATGTAAGGAATACAGGGTAACTGTACGAAAAAGTATTGGTTGATGTTCAGCCATTTCAGGAGGTAACACATGATCAAGAACCTTTGTTATTGAAGGAAGAGGTCCAAGTTGCACTGAAGAAAAAAAAAAAAAAATTTTCTTTTTTTTTTTTTTTTGCACTGAAGGCATCGACAAAAATCAAGTTTCAAGGAGCTGGTGGGATATTAACAGATTTTTCAATAAACAGGTGCAGTGCTGGAGTTCCTCTCTAGTCTATGCCAAGTAGTTTAGAAAAAAGCTGACTGGCAAACTGACTGGGAAAGAACCATATCTGTGCCCATTCCAAAGCAGGTGAACCAACAGAATGCGGAAATTATGAAACGATACCATTAATATTACATGCAGTTAAAATTTTGCTTAAGATAATTAAGAAGTGATTATAGCAGTACATTGACAGGGAACAGCCAGAAATTCAAGCTGATTAAGAAGAGGATGTGGAATGAGAGATATCATTGCTCAGGTCAGATGTAACTTGGCTGAAAGCAGAGAATACCAGAAAAATGTTATCTTAGTTATCTATTGCTGCTGTACCAGAAATACCACAAGTGGATGACTTTAACAAAGAGAAATTTATTCTCTTACAGTCTGGAAGGCTAGAAGTCTTAATTCATGATGCCAGCTCCAGGAACATCTTTCTTTCTCAGCTCTTGGGAAATTTCCTTGTCATCAATCTTACCCTGGTCTAGGAGTGTCTCAGTGCAGGGACCCCGGGTCCAAAAGATGCACTGCGCTCTCAGCTTTGCTTTCTTGGTGGTAGGAGGCCTCCCTGTCTCTCTGCTGGCTTCTCTCTTTTATATCTCAAAAAAAAAAAAAAAAAAAAACTGGCTCAAGGTACAGTCTAATCTTGGAATTTGTGTACTGCCTTATTAACATAACTGCCTCTAATACTGCCTCATTAACATCATAGGGGCAGGATTTACAACACTTAGGCAAATCACATCTAATGACAAAATGGTAGACAATCACACAATACTGAGAATCACGGCCTGGCCAAGTTGACACACATTTTGGGAGAACACAATTAGATCTGCAGCAGATGTTCACGTGTGTTTTATTGGCTATGCAAAGGCATTCCACTGTGTGGGTCATAATAAATTACAGATAACGTTGCAAAGAAGGGGACTTATAGAATCCTTAATTGTGCTCGTGAGGAAATTGTACATAGACCAAGAGACAGTCATTCAAACAGAGTAAGGGGATACTGCATGGTTTAATATAAAAAAGGTGTGTGTCATGTTTGCATACTTTCATCATACTTGTTCAATGGTATGCTGAATATATAATCCTAGAAGCTGGACTATATGAAGAAGAATGTGGTATCAGGATTGGTGGAAGACTCATTAACAATGTGCAGATGACACAAATTCACTTGGCAAAAGCGAACAGGACTTGACAATTACTGATGAAGATCAAAGACTACAGCCTTCAGTATGGATTACACCTCAACACAAAGAAAACAAAAATCTTCACAACTGGACCAATGAGCAACATCATGATAAATGAAGAAAAGATTGACATTGTCAAGGATTTCATTTTATTTGGATCTACAATCAATATCCACGGGAGAAGCAGTCAGGAAATGAAAGGATGTATTGCATTGGGCAAATCCGCTGCAAAAAAACCTCTTTAAAGTGTTGAAAAGCAAAGATGTCCCATTCAGGACTAAGATGCACATGATATTGGCCACAGCTTGGCCATGATATTTTCAATCTCCTCCTATGTATGCAAAAGCTGGACAATGAATGACGAAGACCAAAGAAGATTTGATGCCTTTGAATTACGTTAAGAATATTGATTATTCTATGGACTGCTAGAAGAATGAACAAGCCAGAATGCTCCTTGGAAGCAAGGATGGCAAGACTTCGTTTCACATATTTTGGACATGTTATCAGAAGAGACCATTCCCTGGAGAAGGACACGATGCCTGATAAAATAGAGGATCAGCAAAAAAGAGGAAAACCCTCTACAAGATGGATTGACACAGTGGTTGCAACAATGGTCTCAACATAACAATGATTGTGAGGATAGTGCAGAACCAGGCAGTGTTTTGTTCTGTTGTACATAGGATTGTTACGACTCTGAACCTATGCGCTGGCACCTAACAACAACATCTATAATCTTCTTTATTGCGTGTTGGTTCCATAGTCCATATCCATTTGCTTTCTGCATTCTACTGTTTCACACAAAACCTTTTGCCCACTCTTTTCTGCTCCCTTCCTGCATTGAATGGCCCATCTCAATCCCTCATACTCTAAAATCTCCAACCTAAAGTTGTTTCTTCTTTCCTAAATGTTTAAAAGTAATTATATTAAGGCATTTTGACAAACTTATTCAGCATATGTTGAACATTCATTTAAGCATCTAATTTTGTTTGCTTATATACTCTTTATATGATTATAATATCTTTGCTAGATGAAAATGTGTCTCATTTAAGATTAATATTGTTGTTGCCATCAACAATTGATATGATTTTTAATGTGAGAACTCATATAGGAAAAATATAAAAAATTGCCACTAAAGCATATAAAATATGAATTTGAAATATGTCTGAATAATATTGAAATGGTATCATTGGCAAAACATTCACACACCATCATCCCACCCATATTCTGTTCTCAATTTTTAGTTAATATTTGCCATATGTTTCTAAGATGACTAGATTGTTTTCTCTGGTAGGAAAAAAAGCATTTATTCTGTAATAAAAATTTCCCAAATGTTATTTTATGTCTAGTGTTAATGTACCAGCTCCCCAATACATGCAGAGTTATTATGTGTTCTATCAGTGCTTTATTTATTAATTTTAAAAACTATTTTATCTTCCCTGTGCCAATGAAAACTTTCTAAACCTGGTATTAGTTGCTTTTAAGGTCTTCTTCTTTCTCCTCTTTTTTTTCCCCTTTGTCATTATAGAAAAAACTCTCTTCATTTATTTATTTCTATCTTTATTCAATTTGTTTTTAAAAGTATAATAATAATAAACTATGCTTAACTAACTCCACACACTTTAATATTTCATTTTACTATGTCATTATGATTTTGTACAAATTATAATACTATTGATTACTGATAATTTCACAGCATCTTGAAAGTAATATAGAAGGCATAACCACTCCAACTTTCAAGGAAGTTGAGGGTAATAGGGTTTTTTATAAGGTATATAAAGAACCATAATGCAGCCTAAAGAATGGCGGTACACGTATAAGATGTAATAAACTCTATGATTCCAAAGTAGAATGTGATTAGATCTTGTTATAGGGAGCAACAACAACAACATAAACACTTTATAGGAAATAAAATTCAGAATAGACTCTTAAATATTGGGTAGATTTTGACAAGCAGAAGTAGAGATATCATTAAAAAAATATTACAAAAAACACAAATTTAGAAAAGAAATGAAATACTATGGAAAACTATTTGCTAAAGATGCAAAAGGGAAAAAAATCAGACCTTCAATATATAAAAAAAGAATGAATCTATTGAATTAATAAGAGTAAAGAAGCCATTAAAAAACTGGTTGGAATTATATGAACAACGTACGTTGGGTACTAAATACATTAATGAAATGACCAAATCAATTAGGACAAAAGTATCAATTATTGTTACATACTAAGTTAGTATGTAAGTTTGGGAAAAATTAAATAAGATTATAATATTTGGTGCTTATTAACTTCCTTTATTTAACTATTATTAACAGTGTTGCAAGATGATATCCCTGGTATATACTTATCTCTTTGTAGTTATTTTCATAGAATGAATTGCTATTAATTATACTAGCTAACACTATGGAAAGATGACTTTATAGTAATTGCTCTTTTAAGTACTGTGCACTATTAACCCATTCTTTCTCACAAAAAGTCCTATGAAACAGATTTTACTGTTATCCCCCCTTTAAGTTAGGACACAGAGTACCAAAGAGGATGCCAGAGAGTAAATTTCTGAAAATCACATGGGTGGGATTGATCTATTCATAAGATTTTTTTTTTTTTTTTAAGAAGTAGATTGCCAGGTCCTTCTTCTTAGTCTGTCTTAGTCTGAAAGCTCTGCTGAAAACTGTCCACCATGAGTGACACTGTTGTTATTTGAAATACGGGTGGTATAGCTTCCAGAATCGTAGCAACATGCCAGCCATCATAGTACAACAAACTGACAGACAATTGCAACATTACCAATAGTGGTTAAAAAATTTGTTACCAGGTGGGACCACTCTCTGGAGAAGGAAATCACGCTTGGTAAAGTAGGGAGTCAGCAAAAAAAAGAGGAAAACCCTCAAGGAGATGGATTGCCAGTGCCTGCAAGAATGGGCTCAAAAATAGCAATGACCTTGAGGGTGGTTGGACTGGGCAGTGTTTCAATCTGTTCTGTACAAGGTTGCCACGAGTCGGAACTGACCCTAAAGCTCCACCACCACCACCAACAGCCATTAAAATGTAAAAGAATCTAAAGTCTTTTGAAGTAGAGAATGGCTAAATTATGGTGAATTTATAAAATTAGATATTAACATTTAAGTTGATAATGTAGAAATCTGTAAGATTTGGTGTGAAAATATATCACAGTAATATCTAATGTAAAAAAGCAAATGAGATACTTCTGAGGATATGACTCTTTAAAACTAACAAAAGAGAAACTGTATCTGTGGGTGTATGCTTGCGTGTGTGTGTCTGTAAATAGGATAAAAAAATCTGACAGCTTCATTAACAAAATGTTGACCTTTTTTTGAGTGAAGGAATCAGGAGATAAATCTTACTCATTTTTCTGAATATTTTACAAAATTAATGTTTTCTACCCCACATTTAAAAAAAATTTCATCTTGCAGAAAATTGGCAAAGAGAGTACAGAACGTTTTGCACACCAACCAATGCATTTTGCCTATTGTTAACATTTTGTATTACAATAATATATTTGTCAAATTTAGGTAACCAGCATTAGTATATTGCTAAGGTTTGGATTTCTCCTGTTTTCTAATTAATATATATTTTTTATGTTCCAGGCTTCTGCATTGCTTTTAGTTGTCATGTCTTAGTTCACCTGGTCTGTGATAGTTTCTCAGGCTTCCTTTGCTTTCTGTGATCTTGGGAGTTTTCAGAGATAATAGGAAAATTTTTGTAGAAGGTCCCTCTATTTCATTTCAGATGATTTTTTTTTCTCTTGCTTAGACTGATACTGTGGGTTTTGCAGAAGAATACCACAATGGTTAGCCGCCCTTCCTTTCATGTCATATAAGGGGTATATGATATCCTCATGAAAAAAATGTGATGTTAACCTTGATCACATGAATAAAGTAGTGTTAATTAGGTTTTCTGCTCTAAATTTACTAATTTTCTCTTTCCATTAATTTTCTCTTTTTTGCAAGCGAGTTACTAAATCTTGTCTACCTGCCAACTGGGAATGGGAAGATTAAACTCCATCTCCCGTAGAGGGAAGTATCTACGTAAGTTTATTTGAAATTCTTTTGAAAGTCAAGTTTTTCTCTTCTTCCACATTATTGATTGATTTGATTACTTTAATTTTTATTTACATCACTGTGGACTCAGGTATATGGAATTAATAATATTACATTATTTATTGCTCAAATTGTTCCATCTGTGGTCATCGAGAGCTCCTTCAGTGGCTACTGTGTCCCTTTGACGTACTCCTCTCATTTCTATTTTGTTTCAGTTTATTGTTTCCTTACTTTTTGGCACTGCATATGTTCTAAGCTCATCTCGTATTTTCCCTCTCTAAGGTCTAGAATCCTCTATTTCTCCAAGGAACCATTGTTTCTTTTATTGGAAAAGTGAATTTTAAAACCAAGCCTGAATGCTGAGTGTAGTGTACTCAATGGTCTTGGGATGTCATTGCTTCTATACCTCCCAGCAGGCTGAGCTAAGTAATATATGTATATAATATGTACATATAAGGAGCCTTGGTGCGATTATACACTCAGCTGCTAACTGAAAGGTTGGTGTTTTGAACCTTCCAGCTGCTCTGCAGGAGAAAAGACCTGGCAGTCTGCTTCCTTAAAGATTATAGCCTCAGAAACCCTATGGGGCAAGTCTACTGTGCCATATAAGGCTGTTATGAGTTGGGATTATATACCTATATATATATATGATACATATATATAAAAATATATATTTAAAAAAAAACAAACTCACTACCGTCGAGACAACTCTGACTCATAGCAACCCTATAGGACAGAGTAGAACTTCCCCATAGGATTTCCAAGAAGCAGCTAGTAGATTCAGACTGCCAAACTTTGTTTAGCAGCCAAGTGCTTAACCACTGTGCCACAGGGCTAGATAGATAGACAGACAGACAGACAGACAGATAGATGATAGATAGATAGATAGATAGATGGATAGATAGATGGATAGATAGATGATAGATAGATGATAGATAGATAGATGATAGATAAATAGATAGATAGATAGATAGATAGATAGATAGATAGATAGATAGATAGATAGATAGATAGATAGATAGATAGATAGATAGATAGATAGATAGATAGATAGATAGATAGATAATGCATCTATAATTAATTATAAATTGTTGGGAAACCCCGGTGACATAGTGGTTAAGAGCTAAGGCTGCTAACCTAAAGGTTGGCAGTTTGAAACCAGCAGGCAATCCTTGGAAACTCTATGGGGCAGTTCTACTCTGTCCTGTAGGGTTGCTATGAGTCAGAATCGACTCGATGGCAATGGGTTAAAAATTTTTTTCTGTGTCTATCAAGCTGCACATATATTAAACTAAACTTGAGTTATTTTGGTATTTTAAATAAATGCATCTGATACAAAGAGAAGGAATGATGACTCTGAGTCAGGCTTTGAGCTTTTACTACACACTTCGTATCAGGTGTTATTCTTATCACCATTTTGTAGATGAAGAAACTAAGGTCAAAAAGATTAAATTACAATAATGGAAGTAGTAGTCTCTACCAAAACTATTGTGCTTGCAAGTTAGGTTCAAATGGTAGATGGGCACCAAAAGGAACCAGAAAGGCCAAGGGGAGTATTCAACTTTTTTCGGCTACAGTGAGAAGAGCCTAACCATCTTCAAGGCAAACTCCTTTTGATGGGCATAAATTATATGCATTGCTGTGCTGAGGGTCTCAAGGTCATGGCTAGAATCTTAGTGATTTACCCTGATTATTTACAAGGTCCGCCAAGGACATTGGAGGAGGAAGTGACAGTATGCTATATTTAATAACTCCGTAACAGCCTATTTTCAGCATCCCCTGCTTCCATTTAATCAGGTAATTCCCACAATGTAGAGTACAGTACATTCAATTAATTTTTTCTTGATTTATTTAAATTCTTCACCAAATTTTAAATGTTATTAAATAAAAGTATGTCCACCTTGGTCAATCTTGCATCCAGAATGTGTAGTGTAGGGTATACAGCTTGCATGAATTATAAATCGTAAAATATGAAAGAATAAAATATACAGATCACTTTGAAATCCTTTGTGAAAAAAACACAGCCTTGTTAGGTGAATAATAAGTTTAGCCTGGTTGAAATCTTCCAGACCTAATAAAAGTTTCTCAAAGGTCATCTGTGCATTGCTAGCATTCTTACAGTTATTTAAATTGAGATGTAAAATGACAGGTGAAAGTTTCCAATACCAGATCTTTTAACAACAGCTGTAGCAATAGTCCTATGTAACCTCGTTATTGCTGCAACAGTTATACAATCATTGGCTTGTAAAGTATATGATGTAATGAATATTCATGCAGCTCATCTGGTAATGGAAATGCTTCTGAATCCCCACCTCCTTTCTTATACATTCTGATCACGTAGCAATCACTCTGGAATACGTTTTTTTTACCTGAAATTAGTTAATTCTTAAATGCACTGGAGCATGAAGAATGAATACTGTAATCTGAACAGGTGTGAAGTGCAGCTATGAAGTATTAAGACAGAACCTTCTGTATCAATTCTGGACACTTGCCTTGCATTAAGAGCATGCCACCTCTTTGAGATACAATGGAAACAACTACCATCGCCCCCAAACACAGACATCTAAAACACAGAGTAAATGGTGGCAGAGAAAATTGTCTTTGTATTCATGTACCTGGAATCTGCACACAAAACCAAAGCCGCAGACATTTCGTTTGTTTATTTCTATGTGTTAACCAAAAGCAACAAGGCTTTAGTGATAAAATTAGGGACAAATTTTTCTTTATACAGAAACTTGAGATAATATCATGGTCTTTATGCTGTCTCCTATATGATCAGAATAAATTGCTGGGAATATATTAGTGTATGAAAAAATGCTAATGTGTTAAATTATTTATCATTATTGATAATTAACAAAATAATTTTGAACATCTGAATTGATTTCCTGTCAGTGGTTTTACAATTTATATTCCACTAAGAATTATAGAGAAATGGAAATTATGATGAAACAAAAAAATAGATGAAATTAAAAAAAATGCTTACCTTTAAAGTAATTTTTTTGGTAATTTCTTTTCTTTTTTTATTGTTGTCCACGTTTTCCAATTTTGATGGAATAATTACTTTAATGCTCATAAAAGTAAATATTTATAATAAAAGTATATTTGTCAAGAATATTAAATCAAGTACAATTCCTAATTGCCAAGAACATAATTGACTCAAGATGTGAGTTTAATCAGAGAGTTTAGGGGATACAAAATATTTAAAATTATTCTTTCATTATTGTGATGATATAGTCCAACAGTGCTGACTTTGTTGATGAATAAAAGTATAAAAATGGTCTTTCTTCCCTTGCTTCTACTGGAACAATTAATAAAAAAAAAACACATTAAATATAAAATACTTTTCCTGAAATGGCATTAAGAAAAATAAATAAATAAACTGCCATTGAGTGGATTACTACTCATAGGGACCCAATAGGGCAGAGTATAGAATTGCCCTATAGGGTTTCCAAGCTGCAGCTAGTGTATTCGAACTGCCAACCTTTTGGTTAGCAGCTGAGCACTTAACCACCGTGCCACCAGGGCTCAGAAATGGCATTACTATGAATCAATTTTATGACCAATTAAAGCAAATAAAAAGATTAGATTTAACACAGATCCAGAAACAGATTATTTAATAAGCGTGTTTTATAAAATTTCTGAAGTACTTCATATTTGAATGCATCTTCCTCTCAAAACCAGATATACAGTGTTTGTTTGTTTTTCATTTTGCTTTGTTTTGTTTTTCATATGTGCCAGAAAATTCGTTGTGGTGATTTACTACTGAGAAGCTTTTCGGCTTCATTGTTTGTGAGCCCGGAGGTCAACAAAGACGGGCAGAGAGTTCCTAGTCACTTTTTTATAATCATTTTTATACTCAGTAGCAGCAAGGAAGCCATGTTCTTTCTTAGCTTGTAATGTCAAGTGGGTTGCAGTTGGAATGCATATTTTCAGTCACAAATTACAGTCTAGGAATAGATATAAAATGTTTCAATTAGAAGATATTTATCATCTTTCTACCTGGAAACAGCTTGGCATTTACGTGAAGATTTTTTTTTTTTTTTTTTTTTACAGTGTCTCTTTTAATTGTGTAACTGATACAGTGTTTAACTATTTGGTTCTTTCATTGCTGTTATTGTTGTTTAAGATTTTTATCTTGAGTTTTATGATCTGAGTGTGTCAAAATGTAACCAGAAGGTTATGATACTATTCTTTCTTTATCCCTGCTAAAGTGATGACCCGGGTAATTTTAAAATACCATTTCTTTCTGACAGAAAAATTGCCCCTAAGATGAGACCAAAACAGGCTTGCAATTACTTTCCAATATACTTAGATCCAGCTACAAAAGTTCACTCAAATACTCATAGCCCATTCGAACAGGAGCATGTTTAAATCAAGCAGTTACCTGTCACAGAATATGAGACACTAATATATAACAGCACACTTTTTCCTCTGCATTTTTGGTTGTCAGTGTTCTTCCTCAAATATTTCTCTTGAATATCACAATACTTTTTACGAGCTTGTTGATTTTGTTGTGTGCTGTATAGTCAGTTCTGACTCAGTGATCCTGTAGGACACAGTAGACCTGCCCCATAGGATTACCTAGCCTGTAATCTTTACAAAAGGTAAACAACCAACCTGTTGCTGTCGAGGTCGATTCCAATTCATAGTGACCCTAAAGGATGGAGTAGAACTGTCCCATAAGGTTTCCAAGGAGCACCTGGTAGATTCAAACTGCTGACCTTTTGGTTAGCAGGTATAGCTCTTAACCACCAAGGTTTCCTTACAGGAGGTAGGGAGAGCTAATATAAGGCCCATTTTGTGAAAGTCTGAGCTTGAGGCTCAGATGTCAATTATTTAAACTGAAACTCAGATCTCCATATTTTCTATTTGAGTGTGATTTTCAGCAAACCACGTCAGACTCAGATAACTTCATTTTTGATGTTTGATAGCAACAGCATTCAAACCCCGATACTCCCCTTTCCCTTCTGCCCTCCATCTAGGCGAGCTGATAGGAAATGCTGGGTGTTCTCTGCTTTGGCACTGGTGGGAAATTCAAACCATGGGTCACCTCAGTCTAATCCCCCAACCATAAAAAACTCAAGCCAGTCTCTTTTTCTTCTCTTTCTCTCAAGTCATTTTGACACCAGCTTGAGAAATCGCCCTACTCTCTCCTGTAAATCTCATTATGTGAGTGATAAATCTTTTCATACCTTCTTGGTGCATGAAATGGGTCATCAGTGTTGGCCTCTGAACCAAATTTTGATGCAGAGTCCATCTCACCTTTGCAAGATGATCACTGCACAAACACAGACCTAATTTTCTATTTATTGTTGTAGAACTCTCTTCTACATCTCTACAATAAAACCTTCCTCTTGCTTGCTTACGGTGTGCAGAACTTTCTGCATTAATTGTTGCTATCTGTCTCTGTTTCATGCTACTGCTATAACAAAAATACCACAACTGGGTGACTTTAAAGAAAGGAAATTTATTTTCTTACAGTTGAAAGCTAAAAGTCCAAATCAGGATCTTGGCTGTGTAGATTCTTTCCTTGTCAGTAGCCTGGGAGTTTCTTGGTTGCACCCATTTCTCTGTATGTTCTTGCTTCTGTGTTTAATTTGCTCTTTTTACAACTCAGAAATGATTAGGTTTAAGACACCTTCTACACTGATAAAGCCCCATTAACACACACACACACACACACACACACACACACACACACCCCTATTTCCAAATAGGATTACCTCTACAGGTATAACCAAAAACTAAACCTGTTGCTTTCAAGCCAATTCTGAGTCATGAATACCCTATATATGACAGAGTAGAACTGCTCTCTAGGGTTTTATTGTCTGTAAGCTTTATGGAAGCAGAGTGCAAGGTCTTTATTCCACTTCTGTCCCACTGGGTGAACATGAACAATTAACCTTTTGGTTGGTAAAAAAAAAAAAAAATGCTGAGTACAAACCATTTGCACCACCCAGGGACCTCTCCAGAGGTATAGGGATTAGGATTTCGGAACACATTTTGAGGAACACAATTCAAACACTATCTCTTGAAGATTCCTCCTCCTGAAATTGCCTTTTGCCAATGGCAAATCTGCTGCAAAAGACCTCCTTAAAGTGTTAAAATGCAAAGATGTCACCTTGAAGACTAAGCTTTTCCTGACCCAAGAAAAGGTATTTTCAATCGCCTAATATTGGTGGCGTAGTGGTTAAGTGCTACGGCTGTTAACCAAAGGGTCGGCAGTTTGAATACTCCAGATGCTCCTTGGAAACTCTATGGGGCAGTTCTACTCTGTCCTATAGGGTCGCTATGAATCAGAATCGACTCAACGGACGGCACTAGGTTTGGGTTTTTTTTTGGTTTTAATATGCATGCGAAAGCTGGACAATGACTAAGGTAGACTGAAGAAGAATTGATGCCTTTGAATTATTATGATGTTGGGAAAGAATATTGAATATAGCATGGACTACCAGAAGAACAAAGAAATTTGTCTTGGAAGGAGTACAGCCTAAATGTTTCTTAGAAGCAAGGATGGAGAGACTACATCTCACATACTTTGGACATGTTATCAGGAGGGATCAGTCCCTGCAGAAGTACATCATGCTTGGTAAAGTAGAAGGTTAGTGAAAAACAGGAAGACCCTCAATGGGATGTATTGGCACAGTGTTTGCAACAATGAGCTCAAGCCTAAAAACAATTGTGAGAATGGCACAAGGCTGGACAGTTTTTCATTCTGTGGTACATAGGGCCACTATGAGTCTGAACTGTTTGGATGGCACCTAAAAACAACATGGCTCCTCTATCTACCTTTGTACTCTTTTCATACCTGAAGTCTCACCTTGCCCTGTTTTGGAAAATACATGATTGTATACTTTTTTTTTTTTGGTCTTCTCATAGCAAAGAAAATAGTTACACAGGAATCCATGAATTTTTATTTTTTTTAATAAATTATTCTAATAGATCAGGGGTTGACAAACTTTTTCTGTAAAGGGACAGATATAAAATATTTAGGCTAGTAGACTATATTTTCTGCATCATAACTACTCGGCTTTGCTACTGTAGTGCAAAAGCTTCTATAGACAATACATAAATATTCAGGGCTGTATTCCCACACAACTGTACTTTGAAAAACAGATGTGGGCCATGCTTCACTGTGGACTGCAGCTTACCAGTCTTTGTATTAAACTCATGAGGTTTACTACAAAGAGGGAGATCGCAAACAACAACAAAATCTCAGCCAGTATCCATTACGATGTCTAGTTTAGACTTCAATCCTTAAGAAAAGAAATGAGAGATAGGCTAAATAATAGCAGTACAGATGTTGCAAATGATTGCCTTGTTCATCACTGTATTTCAAGGGTCCATAGCACATGTTAGGCATTCAGTAAGTATTAATTAAATAAATGAAATAAAAGCTGACCACTCAAGATATCATATCAGTCTTAAAAAATACATTTACTATTAAAATGAGAAATAAGTCACTAAGTCTTTAATAAAAGCAATTCAGAATATTATCCAACCAAAAATATGCATTAAAGAATGTAGCTTCCAAGTGGATTATAATCATTTACTGATCCAGGAAGCAAATGAAAATATAGACAGCTGTGAACTGATAATCTGAATACATAGCTCTAGGAACCAAATTTTCTCATCAAAGAAATATTGTTCTTTATAATTCTAAACGCATATATGGCTTCTAAGAAAAATGCAGTCACTTTAACAGACTTAAAATATCATTTTGTAACTGTAATAACACATTGCACTGAGCAATTCTGAAATAATAGTAAAGCTTTGCTGGTTAAACATGTTTGGCTTTGGTTCACAGCCAATAACACATCCAAAAGATTAAATCTGCAATAAAACAAGCCAAAGGCCTCCAAAGGATATTAAGATAGTCGCTACTCTGCTACTGACGGTTATTTTCCTTAACATTCTCATTTGGATCTAAATATGAATTCTGCATAATACTTTTTATGTAACTCCAAGGGATTTAATAATCTTTATGAAGTTTTGAATCCAGGCAACGCCTGTCTTTATGTATGATCTGAAGTCTGTTCTCTATTTGGCCATAAAAATAAGCATTTTAGCCACAAAAAATGAATGAGAATTGTGTCAGTGTATGAAGAAGAGGACAGAGAAGAGTTTCCTATAGTATTATTCATTTATATTATCTATCTAGGTTTTATCTAGGTCTAGGTATCTGCCTGGAAGTCCTGGTGGCATAGTGGTTAAGTGCCATGACTGCTAACCAAAGGGTAGGCAGTTCAAATCTGCCAGGCACTCCTTGGAAACTTTATGGGGCAGTTCCACTCTGTCCTATTGGGTTGCCGTGAGTCAGAATCCACTTGACGGCACTGGGTTTGGTTCTTTTTTTTTGGTATGTATCTGTCTGTCTATCTGTATCTTTCTATATTAAACCTCAATATCCACATCATTGGCGCCAATAGGGACATAGCAAAGGTAATATGCATGGTCCCTGCTTTCGCAGAGTTTTGAGTTAGTGAGAAATGCAGACATTAAGGAGGCACTCACAATATATGGTGTGGTGAGATAATATTTTGAGATGCTTATCTAAGTTTCTTTCTTTACTACTCACTTTTTTTTTTTTTTTCCTTCCTACTTAATCATCTTCAGTTTGCTTTTGGGAAGAAAGACTAGAAAGAAATAAAACTAAGATACTCTTAAAGTCTCTCTGTCTTTTCATTTTAAAAACCCAAATCCTTAGGGAAGCTCAATGTTTTTGTGGAGTATTTTAAAGAAATATGACTCGAGGCACTTAACAAAAATCTTGGGCAGAAGTAACGTGTAGATGTGATACTGCTCTCTCCAAAACCAGAAAGAGTCTACCCTGGGTAGGAGAAGAGAAAAGTGACAGAGAAAGACTCTTTTAGACTGTACTGTTGATATTACCTGGGAGGTGGTAAGACTACTGAGAGAAAATAAATGAATTAATTCATCTAGGAAAATAGGTCCATGGTCAGACCCTATAGTTTCTGTTCCCAGTGAGGCATGGAAGAAGCGAAGAATTACCACACACCATGACCCGTGTTCAGCAGGATGTTGGTCATCTCAGCTGTTTCAGTGAAGACTGGATGCACCCTGTAAATCCCACAGCAGTATAACCCCCCATCCTCCCCAAAACTGTCTTAATTTCAAAGAAAGGAGGAAGGCAAGCACAAGAAAACTTTGCACCATCCTGTTTAACAGGGACTGAAACTAAAATATAATTCAAATTATTCTTCTTGGATGCCTGATTTGAGGTTTGCATCTCATATTTTCTAGAAATACAATAGCCAATGTATAATGTCTACAAGACATAACAAAGATCTGATTAACAATTTAGATGATGGTTAGGGCTCTGGAACCTTAAATTTTGGATTCAACAATTGAATGTACATTACTGTCATTCACTTAGATAAGAAAAAAATGGAATAAGGAGAATGAGAGCACACTTTTTATTTTGGGGTATGTGTGTGTATATATATATATATATATATATGTATTAGATAATGGCAACCCTGGTGGCTTAGTGGTTAAGTGATATGGCTGCTAACCC
Organism: Elephas maximus indicus; assembly: GCF_024166365.1. Lineage (NCBI taxonomy): Eukaryota > Metazoa > Chordata > Mammalia > Proboscidea > Elephantidae > Elephas > Elephas maximus. Next base: position 62,185,024 of record NC_064832.1, on the reverse strand, counting down.
AAAGAATGGCAGTTTGAATCCACCAGGCCCTCCCTGGAAATTCTATGGGGCAGCTCTACTCTATCCTATAGGTTCACTATGAGTCAGAATTGACTCGACAGCATTTTTTTTTAATTAGATAATAGTGAGGCATATGAGTGAAGGCAAGATTTAGATTTGTAAGTTGCACAGATGAATCAAATGAAGCTATGGAATGAAATCTCCCAAGGAAATTGAGTAGAGAAAACAGTAAAAGGCACAGTATAAGACTCCAGAGAACTGCAGTTTTGAAAGAATGAGCAGGGCAAGTGGATTCCATAATGGATGCAGTGAGTGAACAGTCAAAGCCTTTTGGAGAAAATTCTGGGAAGAGTTTTATCTCAGAAACCAAAGTCGAAGTACATTATAAGAGGAATACCAGGGCTAATAATGTCAAGAGATTAAATAAGAAAAAAAACGTGTAATTTAGATTTAGCTAGAAAGTCATTAGTGACTTGAATGAGAGAAATTTAGTGGAGTCCCATTTCAATGGCTTAAAGAGTACCTAGAAAATGAGAGATGAAAAAAGAAAGTACATAATTCTCTCAAGAAGTTTACAATATCCACATTTCTGTGTTATTTCTATTTTCTGAATTTCCAACAATAAGGAAAAACCCAAAATAGTTATTAATATATAAGTTAAAAACAAAACAAAATAACACACTGCTGTGCATAAAAAACATTAAGGCTGCAAAAAAGAAAGATAGTTGTTTTATCTTTTCAACAATGAAACAGAGTAACTTCTCTTTTAGAGATCCAAGGCCAAATTAATAAGTTCATTTTGAATATCAAATAATTCAATAGAAAGATAGGAACATAGTTTGAAGATCTTATCAACCCAAGGTATATTTAGGAAGATAGAACTTGCTAGCACATGGAAAAATTCCACAATACTACATCATTGAAGGATAATAGGGAAATTATTAAGTCAAATATGAAGAAGCTTACTCTAGTAGCTGGAATTTACTCTGTAATATGCTCAGCACTGAAATTTTTTATTGCTGTGATTTCTCCAATTATGTATTAATAATTTTATACTTTGTTTCAATACATAACTCAGACAATGTCATTTCTCTGCTCAAATCCCTACAGTGGTTTCCTTCTCACTCATGACAAAAGTCAAAGCCTTTAGCAAAGTTTGCTATGTCCTAGTAGTGACCCACTTCTTCTGTGATGACTCTCTGCCTGTGTCTGCTGAATTATAGTGGTCTGCCTCCTCTTTCTTAAATACTATGCATTTCAACTCACTGTTCCTTCTCCTTAAATGCTCTTCCCAAACATATCCGCATAACTCATTTACATGCTTCAAACTTTCACTCAAATTTCACCCTACCTATCTATAAAATAGCACTCTTATCCCAATTCCTGAACTTTTATATCTACGTTTCTGATAGCACTTATCACCTACATATAAATTTAATTTTTATATATTTATTTTCTGATCAATCCTGCTAGAATTGAGGGTACTTGGAAGTGAGCACCTTGTATGTTTTGTTTACTGTTAAAGTCTCAGTGCCTGAAAACTATGCTGTTCAATATGGTAGCCATGTATGGATATTTAAATTTGAGTTTCAGTTAATTAAAAATGAATACAATTAGAAATGTCTCACACTAGTGCATTATTCATAATAGTCGCATTTTGAGTACCCAATAGATTAAAAAAAAAAAACTTTCCATGTAGTCGATTCCAAATCAGCAAACCTGTAGGACAGAGTAGAACTGCCCCATAGGGTTTTCAAGGAGCAGCTGGTGGATTCGAACTGCTGACCTTTCGGTTAGCAGCTGAGCTCTTAACCACTGCCCCAACAGGGCTCCACTTAATAGACATAAAAAAAAAACATATCGGCCTAAAAAAAAGAACCAGTTGCAGTACAGTCGATCTCAACTCATGGAGACCACACGTAGGTCGGAGTAAAACTGAACTCCGTAGTGATTTTTTCAATGGCTGAATTTTCAGAAGTAGATCACCACATATTTCTTCTGCGGTGCTTGTGGGTGGATTCAAATTTCCAACCTTTCAATTAGCAACTGAGCACATTAACCATTTGCCTCACCAAGGGAATCCCATATGTGCCTAGTGGCTACCATTTGCATCACTGAAGAAAATTCTAATGGGATATTCCGACCTAGAATACTGCTTGGATTGGAGTTGCTCTTCAGTAAATATTTACTGACTGAGCAAATCACATTTCATTATGGTGTGTTATATACTCAGGGTGGTTACAATATCAGAAAATTAGCATCAACCACTACTAATAGAGAAATGTTTCCCTCTTTTTTGGTGGAGTTTTGAGTGATTTTATATATATATATATTTGTTGTTGTTAGGAGCCGTCGAGTTGGTTCCGACTCATAGCAACCCTATGCACAACAGAACGAAACACTACTCGGTCCTGAGCCATCCTTACAATCGTTGTCATGCTCGAGCTCATTGTTGCAGCCACTGTGTCAATTCACCTTGTTGAGGGTCTTCCTCTTTTCCGCTGACCCTATACTCTGCCAAGCGTGATGGCCTTCTCCAGGGACTGATCCCTCCTGACAACATGTCCAAAGAATGTAAGACGCAGTCTCGCCATCCTTGCCTCTAAGGAGCATTCTGGCCGCACTTCTTCCAAGACAGATTTGATCATTTTTTTGGCAGTCCATGGTATATTCAAGATTCTTCACCAACACCACAATTCAAAGGCGTCAACTCTTCTTCAGACTTCCTTATTCATTGTCCAACTTTCACATGCATATGATGCGATTGAAAAAACCATGGCTTGAGTCAGGCACACCTTAGTCTTCAGGGTGATATCTTTGCTCTTCAAGACTTTGAAGAGGTCCTTTGCAGCAGATTTGCCCAATGCAATGTGTCTTTTGATTTCATGACTGCTGCTTCCACGGCTGGTGATGGTGGATACAAGTAAAATGAAATCCTTCGCAACTTCAGTCTTTTCTCCGTTTATCGTGATGTTGCTCATTGGTCCAGTTGTGAGGATTTTTGTTTTCCTTATGTTGAGATGTAATCCATACTTAAGACTGTGGTCTTTGATCTTCATTAGTAAGTGCTCCAAGTCCTCTTCACTTTCAGCAAGCAAGGTTGTGTCATCTGCATAACACAGGTTGTTAATGAGTCTTCCTCCAATCCTGATGCCCCGTTCTTCTTCATATAGTCCAGTTTATCAGATTATTTGTTCAGCGTACAGATTAAATAGGTATGGTGAAAGAATACAACCTTGATGCACACCTTTCCTGACATTAAACCAATCAGTATCCCCTTGTACTGTCCCAACAACTGCCTCTTGATCTCTGTAAAGGTTCCTCATGAGCACAATTAAGTGTTCTGGAATTCCCATTCTTTGCAGTGTTATCCACAGTTTGTTATGATCCACACAGTCGAATGCCTTTTTATAGTCAATAAAACACAGGTAAACATCCTTCTGGTATTCTCTGCTTTCAGCCAGGATCCATCTGACATCAGCAATGATATCCCTGGTTCCACGTCCTCTTCTGAAACAGGCCTGAATTTCTGGCAGTTCCGTGTCAATATACTGCTGCAGCCGTTTTTGAATGATCTTCAGCAAAATTTTGCTTGCATGTGATATTAATGATATTGCTCTATAATTTCCACATTCGGTTGGATCACCTTTCTTGGGAATAGGCATAAATATGGACCTCTTCCAATCAGTTGGCCAGGAAGCTGTCTTCCATATTTCTTGGGATAGACGAGTGAGCACCTCCAGCGCTGCATCTGTTTGTTGAAACATCTCAATTGATATTCCATCAATTCCTGGAGCCTTGTTTTTCACCAATGCCTTCAGAGGAGCTTGGGCTTCTTCCCCCAGTACCGTCGGTTCCTGATCATATGCCACCTCTTGAAATGGTTGAAACATCGACTAATTCTTTTTGGTATAATGACTCTGTGTATTGCTTCCAACTTCTTTTGATGCTTCCTGCATCCTTTAATATTTTCCCCATAGAATCCTTCACTATTGCAACTCGAGGCTTGAATTTTTTCCTCAGTTCTTTTAGCTTGGGAAATGCCGAGTGTGTTCTTCCCTTTTGGTTTTCCATCTTCAGCACTTTGCACATGTCATTATAATACTTTCCTTTGTCTTCTGGAGAAGCCCTTTGAAATCTGTTCAGTTCTTTTACTTCATCAATTCTTCCTTTTGCTTTAGCTGCTCGACCCTCAAGAGCAAGTTTCAGAGTCTCCTCTGACATCCACCTTGGTCTTTTCTTTCTTCCCTGTCTTTTCAGCCGCATCTTGCTTTCTTCATGGATGATGTCCTTGATGTCATTCCACAACTCGTCTGGTCTGCGTTCACTAGTGTTCGATACATCAGATCTATTCTTCAGATGGTCTCTAAATTCAGGTGGGATGTACTCAAAGTCATATTTTTGCTCTCGTGGACTTGCTCTGATTTTCTTCAGTTTCAGCTTGAACTTGTTTAGGGGCAATTGATGATCTGTTCCACAGTCGGCCTCTGGCCTTGTTCTGACTGTTGATATTGAGCTTTTCCATCGTCTCTTTCCACAGATATAGTCAATCTGATTTCTGTGTGTTCCATCTGGTGAGGTCCATGTGTATAGCCACCGTTTAAGTTGGTGAAAGAAGGTGTTTGCAATGAAGAAGTCATTAGTCTTGCAAAATTCTCTCATTTGATCTCCGGCATTTGTTCTATCACCAATGCCATATTTTCCCACTACTGATCCTTCTTCTTTGTTTCTAACTTTCACATTACAATCGCCAGTAATTATCAATGCATCTTGATTGCATGTTCAATCTATTTCAGACTGGAGCAGCTGATAAAAGTCTTCTATTTCTTCAACTTTGGCCCTAGTGGTTGGTGTGTAAATTTGAGTAACAGTAGTGTTAACTGGTCTTCCTTGTAGGTGTATGGGTAGTATCCTATCACTGACAGCATTGTACTTCAGGATAGATCTTGAAACGTTCTTTTTAACAATGAATGCAACACCATTCCTCTTTGAGTTGTCATTCCCACCATAGTAGACTATATGATTGTACAATTCAAAATGGCCAATGCCAGTCCATTTCAGCTCACTAATGCCTAGGATATCGATGTTTATGTGTTCCATTGCATTTTTGATGATTTCCAATTTTCCTAGATTCGTACTTCGTACATTCCAGGTTCTGATTATTAATGGATGTTTGAAGCTCTTTCTTCTCATTTTGAGTCATGCTACATCAGCAAATGAAGGTCCTGAAAGCTTGACTCCATCCACGTCATTAAGGTCGACTCTACTCTGAGGAGGCAGCTCTTCCTGAGTCACCTTTTGAGTGCCTTCCAACCTGGGGGGCTCATCTTCCAGCACTATATCAATGTTCCGCTGCTATTCATAAGGTTTTCACTGGCTAATGCTTTTCAGAAGTAGACCGCCGGGTCCTTCTTCCCAGTGTGTCTTAGTCTGGAAGCTCAGCTGAAACCTATCCTCCATGGGTGACCCTGTTGGTATCTGAATACCGGTGGCATAGCTTCCAGCATCACAACAACACACAAGCCCCTGCAGGATGACAAACTGACAAAATATATTTGGGAGTTTTGGGCCACAATTAACTACAAAATCTTAACTTTTTTTTTAATTTTAAAATTAAAAAAAAAATCATCTAAACATTCACAGAACCAAACCAAACCCAGTGCCAGTGAGTCAATTCCAATTCATAGCGGCCCTATAGGACAGAGTAGAACTGCCCCATAGAGTTTCCAAGGCACACCTGGCGGATTCAAACTGCTGACCCTTTGGTTAGGAGCCTTAGCACTTAACCACTAAGCCACCATTCACAGAAGTAGGCGATTTAAGCCATTGAATAGTAATGCTTTCTTCCAATCTCCTCATTTTAGTGTGTGCCCACACAGACACACACATGCAAACACACTTTGTTGTTGTTGTTGTTTATTTTTAGAGGGCATGAACATATATGGTAGCAGGTGGAAGTAAAGCTTACAAATAAGACTAGAAAGAAAATTGCGAAGCGTTCCCTTGCTGATTAAAGAATACTCCTTTGGGCAATAGCACATTTCCAGTAGAATTTTTGAGTTTCACTTAGTAAGAGTTAAAGTAAAACAGTCTTTGTTTTGAAACAGCATGCCTTGGGTACATCAAAGCAGAGGCATGCAAGCTAAGACATTTTTGCCAATGTTTACATATCTTTAGCGCTGTATATATTCATTTATTCAAATTCTCTCTTATCTGGTAGACCATAACCTTCAGAATAGGTACAGTTCTGCTTTCTTTGCAATAACAAGCAGTGGCGATACTGAAATTTTCACGAAGAAGGTACGCATTGTACATGATTGAGTTTGCAATCACATTGCAGAATATGGATTTTACTTTTTTTTTGCAAACAGCTGGTTCTTAATACTTTTCATTAATATAAAAAAAGAAATGTAATAAACCCATTGCTGTGGAGTCAATCCCAACTTCTAGCAAAGCTGTAGGACAGAGTAGAACTTCCCCATAGGATTTCCAAGACACTAATATTTATGAAAGCAGATTGTCACATCTTTCTCTCAAGAGCAGCTAGTGGGTTCGAAACACGGAACTCTCTGTTAGCAGCCAAGCATTTAACCATTGCACCACCAGGGCTCCTTGTAATAACCGTGGGCAAGAAAAATATTTCACCACCTTATAGCTTTATTTTCTTCATCTTATCTTTAATATTTTATTTTTTATTTAGAGGAATATGCCAAGGATTATATCTAGTGAGAGCAGGAAATAACTGCAATTCTGAAATTCTAAAAGGAAGGCAACATATATCAAACAATATTTAATTTGAAAGCACTTAAAACAGTGCACAGCATATTTTAGGTGTAAAGTACTTATTTTTATATTAATTAATTACTTTCTTGAATCTGCATCCATTATGCACTGGGCATGTCATTTATTTCACATTTTCAGGAATAATGTTATAATTAATATAATTAATTTGAATGCTGTTAGAAATCAGTACAGTTTATTTTTATGTAAAAATAATCTCTAGGTTTTTGAGTAAGGAAGTTTCCATTTTCTTCCTAAATATGAGCCTGAGAGATTTTCAAATATATGCCTAAGCAGTATTACGTGCCAAGGTACATCATCTTTTTCCTGGCTAAGATTAAATAAATTAGGAAACTTTTTTTCACTAATATTCCTGCTATGGCAAATTTCACATTGTGTCGTTTTATTTCTTACTTACAATCTTTTGCACAATCATGTAAACAAAAGTCCTGCCATGCCTTCCCTATAACACAGTATATACCATACAAGAGTGTTTGTATCTTTTAAACACTAAACGATGGCAGAAATTTTTTTAAAATAACATAAACCTGGCAATCTGATATGAAACTTAAGATAACCTAAGATCCAGCAGCTTTGCCCTTGATACAGCTGAAGTTTTATATGTTATTTGCTAATATCTTTTATGGTTTACTCCCTGGGCAAAATCTGTGTTGTTCTCTGGAAGTCGATGAAATAAAATTTAGTTATTGCATAGAGGATCATTTCAGCATGTAAACATTTTTGTATATTAACAGTGTTTACTGTGCACTTTCTGAGATATTTTGCCCTTTTAATCTCATGTAAATGAGTAAAAAAAAAATGTGGCAGTTAATATACTGATACTACTAGGAATTATGGACACCAGTATACTGAATTTTAAGAAAAATCTGATGATTATTGGATATGTTAATAAATTTTTTTTTGTTCCAATGTAACGGAAAAGGAGAACTAAGAAATAGAGAATGGTGTTTAAAAATTATGATTTAATGATCATCAAATTTTGGCAATGGTGCTTTAGACTGTTTTGAATCAGCACTGTTTATGAGAACAACTAGAAAACCTGGATGACAATTATCATAAACAAAAACAGCAACTGCTAGAAGGTGATAAGGACGTGCATGCCAATATTTCAGAGCAAAAACTGAGAATTCCAAAAAATTGAGTTTGAAATCCTAGAAAATAGAACTTTAGATTTCCCATTGAGGTATTCTTCAATTTGAAAGAGGCAAAGAAACTGAGCAGAGCACTCCACAGGCTAATAGTGCTAGAGGAAAAAAAGCTGTAGCTCAGGACCTATTGTGTTAGAGAACTCTAAAATAGGCCCAAGATGTTCAGTTGGGACTCCTGAAAGCTACACCATAGTAATAAGGGTGATAGAGTATTTCTCATAATAAAAATTAAAAATTGAATCAGTATGTAAAATCTTCTCACAAAGACAACTCATGATCCATGTACCTTGAGTATTGAATTGTTCTGCTGAATTTGTTTCTTCAGTTCTAGGTTCAGAGAGGGAGGGTGGTAACTAGTTGTCATTGCTACCTCTATTATATTCTAATTTTCTTTTCTTGCCTTTTCAATTGATTACTTAACTCTATGGAAGCCTTGGTGGCATAGTGGTTAAGTGTTTGGCTGCTAACCAAAAGGTTGGCAGTTCAAATCCACCAGGTGCTCCTTAGAAACCCTATGGGGCAATTCTATTCTGTCCTATAGGGTCACTATGAGTCGGCAATGGGTTTACTTAACTCTATAGGGTTGCTATGAGTTGGAATCGACTCAACAGCAGTGGATTTGGTTTTGGTTGGCTACATGTGATTAAAACTTACCTACATTAAATTATTTGCTTGAATAAATGGTGTGATTTCTGACTGTTGATTGGTCCTTGATTGATGCAGAAATATTGAAAAAATAAAATAAAACTGTTAATATTCACAAATATCCATGGTTGTGGTTATTAAAAAAAACAAACTACAGAGCTACTCTAAAAATTATTAAGTGAATTTAACAAGGTTTCCGTACATGAAGTCAAAACATAAAACTCAATTTTAAAAATCATAAAAAATACTTTGGAATAAATCTGACAAAAAAAACTGCTTATTTTGACTCCATGGGAAAAAAGTATTAAAAGAAAGATTAAAAATCTTAAACAAACCAAAAAAACAAAGCCATTGCCTTGGAGTCAAGTCTCGTTAAATAAAAGGAGAGTTATATCATGCTCATGAATTGAAAGACTCAACATTATAATGACGCAAGTTCTTTCCATGTTAGTTTTTTCCACAGATTCCCTTTCCTTTTGTACTGTGAGAGGATTCTAGGGTTTTACCAAGTTTTAAATCATGTGGGCTGTAGGCGAGGGGTAGGTGTTATATTTAGCTCTTGGTCACACATCATCTATGTCAAACATTGTCCATGGCCAAAGGCAACATGTTCCATTCATGTCTGGCAGCTCTCCGGTTGTTCCTTTACCATGCAGCCCACCATGCAGCCATTTCTACTCTGTGACTGCCGTATTTCCTGCAGCAGCAATGCCCAGATTCAGGACACCGGTGCCCTAACTCATTCCTTTCCTCTCCTCTTCCTAACCTAGCGATATACTGTGGACTGTGGGGTAAATCTTTCTCCACTCAAGGAAGTCTGCTTATCCTACAAATTCTCTTTCAGCGTGTTTTTTACATGATCTGTTCAACACTATCCCAAACACATCCTATCACAAAGTCTCCATAAGATAAGGAAGCTCAGAATTTGCTCTCTATTATAACATAGGCAAAAAAAAAAAAAAAAAAAACTCTACCAAATAAAACTATTGTCCAGAAAAAAAAAATAAATTATACTCAGTTTTATTAATGTATCAAAACTTTGGGTGCTAAATCTCACTTTTATATGCAATTTTATCTGGAAGCCTTGTGTGTGAGAATAGAAGACTGCTAGGATTGCACATGGCCCACGTGATCATTCTAATTGTAGGGGTTCTGCTGGCATTTTTACTAAAACATTTGAAAGAATAAAATCTTTAAAAAAGTACAGTTTGGAGTTTTCATTTCTTCTGAATTCAGCAGCTTTTAATAAGAGCAATAAGATGTCCAAATATAGGAGCTGTGTATAATTAAAGAGAAATTTATATTACTGCAGGTACACATTAGGGGACTCTGTGGAAGGTATTTTAAGATTTTTGCAGCAGAGGTAAAAAGCAAATACTGAAAGAAAAGGAGAGTTGTAATCTAGAGAAATTTAAGAAACAAAGATCATGTATAAACTAAGTACACTTCATTCATTCACAAGGCTCTTAACATATCATGATAATCATTGTTAAATTACTCATTTCCTTCACTGGTATTATTGCCTAAATTGGTATACTTTAGCCTTTTTTTTTTCCCCATGTCATCATTTCCAGAAGGAGAACTTCTTACTGACTTAAGAAAACGAAAAAGAAAAGAAACAAAAACAAAAAAAAAGAATTACCAGCTTGCTAGGGGTAGAATATTAACAAGAGGATAATATGTTTTAAGAATTGCAATTATTTGTTTGCTTGTTTTTAGTCTTAAATCTACATCGTAAGCCTCACAAGGAGCTCAAATCAAAGCTTGAAAACGAACCACTCAAAAAGAAAGATCGGACTTGCTGGCCTGACAAACTGGCTAAGCCCTGAGAGTATGGCCCCCGGACACCCTTTCAGCTCAGTAATGAGGTCACTCCCAAGGTTCGTTCTTTAGCCAAAGATTAGACATGCCCATAGAACAAAACAGGACTAAACAAGCACACCAGCAGGGACTGGAAGGCAGCAGGGAACAGGGAAGCTGGTAATAGGAACCTAGGGATGAGAAGGGAGAGCGTTGACAATGTTGTGGGGTTGTTAACCAACGTCATAGAACAACGTGTGTACTAACTGTTTGATGAGGAACTAGTTTGTTCTGTAAACCATCTAAAGTACAATATAAATAAATAAATAGATAAGTAGATAAATAAATAAATAAATGCCAAATTGATAGGTTAAAAAAAAAAAAAAGAACCAGACTTTTTTTTATATGTCCCAGTAATCTGACCTAGACCTCACCAGCTACTTTTTAGAGGAACAGACACTTTTTGTAGAGTCCCAGGCAACAGAATAACCATAGGCTTGACATATTTAGGCAAAAATGGAAATTATTCCTTAATAAGTCCTTTTTTTTTAATTCTTTTTCTTTCATTGTTTCTTCAAAGACTAAAGATTGCCTTCTTGCCATATCTTAATTGACCAGTAGCCTTTTTCATCTATACTATCCTAAAAAAAGAAAATATAGATAAGGAAATGCAGCACCCAGTGTAGATAAGCAACGGAAATAAAAGGTTATTATATTCTAGAGCGTGAAATCAGATCTTTCCCATTGGGCACTATTGAAAAGTAAGTAGAAATTGTATTTTAAATTCTCAAGATGAGTGTTTAAAAAAGGCATTACGATAATTAACACAAGTGAAATATTTTTCTTAAACCCTATTATAAATGAAAGCCTAAAAAAAACCAAAACTGCTGCATGTAGTTTTTTCAGAACATTTGATTTATGCCTAATGTGATATTCTACCTAGGTTATTTCATAAACATTCTAAATCATATAAACCAACAAAAACCCCAGTATTATATAAAATATGGCTATGTAATAGAATTAAGTAACAGTTAGTATAGAATTGCTTTCTGTAGGCTTCTCTCCTCTACATGGTTGGCTAACAGTGTACCCAAATGGGAATAAATCAGGCTCAGAATAATAGCATGTCAGTATTTATCATCTTAAAACTAAACAAAGCAAAGCTTCTTTTCATTACCAAGTCCCACTCTAGCTACTGCTGTATTTTTTTCTCATGCAAAAAAATCTAGAGGGTTTGTCTATGCTCATTTGCTTTCTCCAATTAATTACAGTTCATTAACTTCTCAACACCCTGAAATTTGAAAACTAAAAGTGCTCTCTTCAAGGTGGTACTTTGAACTCAGTGACACCAAAGCCTTGGGTACTTTTCAATTTTTGTATTACCTGGCCTTGGGCAACGTGTCATTTTTGACAACTTCCTCCTTCTTAAAACTATTCTTTGTTTTAGTTTCCATGGCACCGTATTTTCTTGGAGGAAACCCTGGTGGCATAGTGGTTAAGAGCTATGGCTGGTAACCAAAAGGTTGGCAGTTCAAGACCACCAGGTGCTCCTTGGAAACTCTATGGGGCAGTTCTACTCTGTCCTATAGGGTCGCTATGAGTCGGAACTGACTTGACGGCACTGGGTTTGGGTAGACAACAATAGGTTTGGGATTCTTTTTGGTGCTTTTTTGGTTTTCTTATTACTTCATTAGCCTCCCCTCTGTTTTATTATTTAGTTAGGTTGCAGAGGATAATAGAGCCCAAGTTTAGGATACTTAAGGGAATGACTTTTTTTTTTTTTAAGAAGGGGTTGATGAAATTAAGATCCAATCGATCCAGGTATTGGTTAGTGGTGGTGTAAGGTGGAGAGCATATTAGGGAGGTAATAGACGTTGTATTCAAGAAACTGAAAAACATTTGGAATATAGTGGCCAAGACAGAGAGTGATGATATGGGGTCATAGAGAAAAGCAGGGGCCTAATGCTGAAAATTTGGCTGACTCTTTCACTATCATGTCTTCAATGGGGTATGTATGTTGATGGCCACCAAATCCATACAGAACCAGTTTGGATTTTAAGAAAGACACTGGGCTGGAATATAATTTTTGGAGCGCATATGTATTATTAAAGCCACGAGGCTGGAAGAGATCCCACAGTGATGAAAGACTGAGGTTAGAAAGATAAGAGCTTAACTAAAGTCTCAGAGAAGAAAATAGTCTACAGGGCTAATAGCCTACTTAAGCAATAGCCTCAACTACCCTGAGACCAGAAGAACTATTTCCACAGTCTTCACATGTATAAAAAACCAAAAACCAAACCAGTTGCCATGGAGTAGGTTCTGACTCATAGTGACAATACAGGACAGAATAGAACTGCCCCGTAGGGTTTCCAAGGCTGTAAATCGGTACGGAAGATACTGCCACATTTTCCTCCCACAGAGTGACTGGGGGATTCAAACTGCCAGCTTTTCACTTACTAAGCTGAGCACTTTAATCACTGTGCCACCAGTGCTTCACATGCATAGTTCAGTGAAATGACTTATATTCACCTTTTTGTTCAACAGTAAACCTTAACTGTTCCCAAATTTTTCCATCACCCTTAACAGAAGCTTGGATGAAGTGAAGGTTTACTAGGTTTTGAGAGAAGAGAAAATAACAGACCGTGAGTTGCTATCCAATTTTAACAGTGCTCTGCCTGTAATAGAGCCCCTTGATTCCCATGTATGATCCAGACGCAGCCTAAGTGTTCTCAAAAGGAAATTGAGTGAAATGTGGAAGTTGAAAAAAAAACTTTGCTCACATTTTTCTAAGGCCAGCCTAGAGTGTTAATCTACGTCAAATTTGTCTATATTGCTAAAAGAAAGGCAAAAAGATCAAGTGTTTGTTCTTTAGTATATCTCCTTGTTACTCATTCTACAAAAAATAATTAAGTAACCTTATTTTTTTTAAAAACTTTGCTGTAATACAATTCACTTGTAATATTCGCCTGAGGCAGGATTTCATCCATGCATTTTGGATCTAAATCTTGAAGAAAACACCATTATGGCTATTATATTTTGGAATTTTACAATCACTATATCTACATCTTTATCAAATTAAATACAAATGCATTTTTTGAAACTGAAGCTGACAACGTTCAGGTTAAAGCCCTTCAAAATAATTTGGTGAGCAATTGTAATCATTTTATGTAAGGTTTTCACATTTAAAAAAGAGTACATTGTGGTTGCAATACTTCACAGTTTCATAAGATGCATAATGGTGGCACTAACCATTCATTTCTCACTCTAACCCAGTGATAAATCATTTTCACAACCTTGGATGTGTCTTTGAAAACCTTTTTGTTTTGATTTGTTTTCGCTCATACAATCGTGATATACATAGGTTGGGTATTTGTTATTGTTTTGCTGAAATATAATCATAATATGTACAAACAGCTTTAGTGACCCAACATGGGTACTCTTAAGAGTCAGTAAATCTAGATCTAAATTGATCATTTTTTCCTCAGATTTCTTCATTCATATTTACATAAATATTAATTATTACTTATATACATAACTCAATTATGTGTACACACAGCAAGGGTATATCATAAACGGTTTCTTTCCAAGAGGGAACATTTTCTCTATGTTTATATTCATTAGACCTTTCACGATTGCCTCAAAGTGCATTACCTTAACAACTTAAGTGTACCTTCTTTCTGCTTTTCTTCACACTCCTATATGGGTATATTATATGAATATATTTTAATATCAGCAAGCATATATAGATATAAACATACACACGCACATTTACTAAAGCCAAGTATTAATTACTTGATTTCTAGAGATGCAATGATGTTATACAAAAGTGTTTTTGTCTTATTTTTATCACTTAACACTTCCCGGGAATTCTTCCTAATCAGCTTGTACTACTTGATTAATTCATTTCAATGGTTGCATAATATCCCACTGGGTAGTTGAACTATCATTTTTCAATCATTCCTTTATTAATAGATTTACAGGGATCTCACTAGAAATAGTTCCATTATAAATATATTTCATTTATATCTTTAAATATTTGTGTTTTTAAAAGAAGTCTTCGTGATAAATTCCCAGAAGTGTGTCCGCTGGGCAGAAGGATGAGAATGTGTGTTTCATTTTTAAGTCATGTAGACAGATTGCTTTCCAGAAATGCCACAGTTCACATATCTACCAGCAATATGTGAGAGTTCACTTTCCTTTGGTTTTTCAACAGCAGTAGATATTATTATACTTTTATATTTTTCCTGGGCAGGAATTTTTTTTTAGAATCTGCCAATTTGTGTGGTTTTTCCATTAATCCCTTCTAGAATTAGATGAGCACCTTCAATCTGCAGTTTCAGGTCTTTCTTCAGCTCCAGAGAATATCTTTTTCTATTATTTGCTTAGTATTTGTCTCTCTTTAATTTGTTTCCTTGTCTTTTAGTGGGATTGGTATAAAATGTATGTTAACCTTTTAGTCTTATTGCCTACTATTTTAAACCTCATGATTTTTATCTTTTCTCTGTTTTGTTCTGCTATTTGAAATAGCTTTACTACTTGTTTGTACAACCCACAACCCACTAATTTATGTCTTCCTAGCTACTATCCTCTTTGCAAAATCTTGGCAGATAATTTTTTCTTTTTGTGTTCTGTACTGAAATCGTCTGAGTCCTTGTTTTCTTCATTTGTTCATATTATCCCTATTGTATGCTCCACTGACTATTTTTTGAAGACCTCTGATAATTATTTTGATTTTTCTTCAACCCTCTCTAGCTGTAGGACCTTATTATATTGTTATTATTTACTTCATGAAAAGGATCAATTACACAGAAAATTATAAGGGGCAGTATAATGACTACCTCCCTACCAACATTACGTATCACACAGTTTCAAGATTTGTCTTGTCTCCAGTAGGTATTTATTTTTCTTTTAAGAAATATACATATTATATACACTTAGGAGTAAGAATTGAACTGATGGCAACTTTTTTTTTTCTTTTTTATACTCTCTCATATTCACTTGTTGATAGTCTCAGCTTTTTCTTTTCTCCCAAACCCAAGGTAAGAACACCCTTGAACTTGATGTTTATCATTTTTATACATATTTACCTCATTTTACTAAATAACCGCTTATTTATAAACAATGTAAATAATATAACAGTGTATAGTATTATCTGGCATATATATGTGTATATACATATATTTTTCATTTGTTCAGGTTATGTGTATGTATATATATATATACACACATACACACTCACACACATGATGTGTGAGTATGTGTGAATCATACTCTATGTATCATTGTCTATTTTTGGCCATGGAGATTTATTCATATTGATGCATATAATTCTGGCTTTGTTAATTTCAACCCTCCTCTGTCATTATTGTAATATCCTACAATGTTTTTCTAATAATACAAGCAGTGCTGTAATGAACATTTCATGAAAATTTCTTTGGATGGATATATGAGACTTTCTCTAAGAGAATATACCTAGAAGGGCAACTGCTGGATCAGAGAATATGCACATTTTTAACTTTAGTAGATATCACCAGCCAAATGGCTCTCTAAAGCAGCAATACCAAATTACACTCCGATCATCAGTGTGTGAGAACGCCTACTGTTCCACCTCATGGCTAACTCTTCCTATTTCCAGACTAATTTTTGTCAGTCTGATGTTTGTGAAATGCCATCGCATATTAATTTCAATGTGGGTTTTCCTGATTAGTAGTGAGGTTGGACATATTTTCTTGTGATTTTTGGCAATTTGGTTTGGTTTTATCCTCTGTAAATTGCTTGTGCAATTCTTTATGTATGTAGCACACACATATTTAATGTGGGAAAGTGTATCTATGTTGCTCTAGCTTTACTGGGTTTTTTTGTTTGGCAGGGAGTTAATGTTTGCCTAAGATATTTTTTTATGGTTTTTCAACATTTTAGTGTCTTCAAATTTTAGATGTGTCATTTGTGAATGTTTTGACATTCAATATTTTACCATATTGCTTCTGAGTAATTTTATATTTTTGTCTTTACTTTCACTATTGTTGGAGGTTTTCAAGCATCCTGATTTTATGGTGGGAGGGACATCTCACATTTATATCTCTACATAATGCAGGCCTAAGGCCTTTTTTCTATTCCCACTTGGGCGTAAAAATCCAATCTCCTTAATTATTCATACTTACAACGTCAGGTCCTCTAAATGCAGTCAGGGGCAATAATAAGATCACCCACTTATTATTAAGGTTTTATTTCCATTTTTGGTTCCATCCCCTGGTAATTGCAATTTCTATCAATTTCACTTATTTATTTAAAATAATATTATATTTTGTCCTTCATTGTATGTATTTTAATGGGCATTATTTCATTTTTAGTCAACAATATTCAAAGATATGGAAGTCTTATGTGGAGCTCAGATCGCCTGCAGATGGACTTCAGAAAATGGTCGAGGACATGGTCTCAGCGAACATCAAGCTCAATTGGCATAATATAGTTCATAAAGAAAATGTTCTACCTCCTACTTTGGTGAGTAACATTTGTGGTCTTAAAAGCTTGTGAGCAACTATCTAAAATACTCCATTGATCTCATCCCGCCTGGAGCAAAGGAGAATGAAGAAAACAAAAAACACAAGGGAATGATTAGTCCAAAGGACTAATGGACCATAACTACCACAGCCTCTACCAGACTGAGTTCAGCACAACTAGAAGGTGCCCGGCTACCACCACTGACTGCTCTAACAAACCGCAAGAGAGAGCTTTAGACAGATCTGAAGAAAAATGTAGAACAAAATTCTAACTCACCAAAACAAACAAAAAAAAAGACCACGCTTACTAGTCTGATAGAGACTGCAGAAACCCCAAGAGTATGGTCCCTGGACACCCTTTTAACTGGTACTGAAGTCACTTCTGCGTTACCCTTCAGCCAAAGATTAGACAAAATGAGATAAAACAAAATGAGACTAAACAGGCACTCCGTCCCAGGGGCAAGGTTGAGAAGGCAGGAGGGATTAGGAAAGCTGGAAATGGGGAACAAAAGGTTGAGAAGGAGATAATGCTGACGTGTTGGGGGGTTGGCAACCAATGTCACAAAACAATATGTGTATTCATTGCTTAATGAGAAACTAATTTGCTCTGTAAAACTGTATTTAAAGTAAAATTAAAAAGAGAGAAAAGAAAAGAAAATGGTCCAGGTACAGCGTAAGGCCTATTTGACATGGATTGCAGCAGGAAGGTTGTCAGTTCCTCATCAAGGTACCAGGGGGCTACCTCTATACTCACCAGTCTTCGACCTCTTTTCTCAGATTTGGCGTGAACTCAGGCCAATTGTTTTGAGGTTTGAGACTCAGGACGACCTGTTCCTACATTTTTCTGTTTATCTTTTTCTCTGGAACAAGGGTTCTCTGTGGACCACGCTCCCTCTAGGATATGATCTCTTATAATACCTGCCTCAAGCATGTCCCATGCAGGTTGCCATTCTCTTGTCTTTTGTGCAGAGGAGAAAGGCATAAAACATCAGTCTAATCTAGGTTTACTGACATAATAAAATCCATCAAGAAAACATTTTGCATCCCACTTTGGTGAGTGCCATCTGGGGTCTTAAACACTAGCAAGCAGGCATCTAAGATGCATCAATTTGTCTCAACCCATCTGGAACAAAGGAGAATGAAGAACACCAAAGACACAGGGTAATTACTAGCCCAAGAGACAGAAAGGGCCACATAAATAAGAGACTACATCAGCCTGAGACCAGAAGAACTAGACGGTGCCCGGGTAGAACAGATGACTGCCCTGACACGGAACACAACAGAGAATCCCTGATGGAGCAGGAGAGCAGTGGGATGCAGACCTCAAATTCTCATAAAAAGACCAGACTTAATGGTCTGGCTGAGGCTAGATGGATCCCAGAGGTCATGGTCCCCAAACCTTCTGTTAGCCCAAGACTGGAATCATTCCCAAAGCCAACTCTTCAGACAGGGATCAGGCTGAACTGAAATACAGAAAATGATACTGGTGAGGAGTGAGCTTCTTGGCTCAAGTAGACACATGAGACTATGTGGGCTGCTCCGGTATGGAGAGGAGATGAGAAGGCAGAGGAGGACAGAAATTGGCTGAGTGGACACGGGAAATGCAGGGTGGAGAGAAGGAGTGTGTTGTCTCATCAGGGGGAGAATAACTAGGAGTATATAGCAACGTGTATAGAAATTTTTGTATGAGAGACTGACTTGATTTGTAAACTTCCACTTAAAGCTTCCACTTCCAACTATTATAAAATATATGTAAAAGGGAGTATGATATGCACAGCCCATGAAATTTTTAGTTTCCTAAGTAAGTATGGGAAACACTAGTGGCGTAGTGGTTAAGTGCTGTAGCTGCTAACCAAGAGGTCAGCAGTTCGAATCCACCAGGCACTCCTTTAGAACTCTATGGGGCAGTTCTACTCTGTCCTATAGGGTCACTATGAGTCAGAATCGACTCAACGGCAGTGGCTTTGGTAAGTAAGTAAAAATAAATTCTTACCCATTTGGCCTGAGTTGGAGTTGAGTGAACAGGACCTACACAAATCCCTATAGTAAGAGTTGGAATTTGATTTAAAGAATTCAATCAACATAGTTAAATTCAAGTAAGACATAAATACAAAATGGTTGATAATATTCAGTTTAACTCAAATCTTTACAAGCACAGCCCTCAATACAACTTACATTTTGAAGCCCTTGAGTTTATAATCTGACTCTGTGACCCATTAGTTTTAGAAAAATAACATTCTGAAGCCTAATACACTCTATGTAAAAAGAGAATAATAGTACATGCCTTAGAGAAGGCACTATATTTCATATACGTGGGAGCCTTGGAGACGTAAGTGATTTGTAATTGGCTGCTAACCTAAAGGCTGACAGCCTGAACCCACCCATTGGCTCCAAGGAAGAAGGGCCTGTAAATCTGCTTTTTAAAGATTAAAAAAACAGCCAAGAAAACCTTATGGAGCAGTTCTACTCTGTCACATGGGGTTGCTATGAGTCAAAATCTATTCCACAGCAATATATATATAAAAAAAAAAAATGAGCTTTATGTATATATATATATATATCTCTTACACGGTAAAATATAGAGCACAGTTGTGACCCATACTAAGAATTCAATGCATGTTAACTAACTCAGTAATGAATCATCCATAAACATTTAAACTTGGACATTATTTTCAAAAGTAAAAAATACTTCTGAAACTATGATTGAATCAAAACACTTTCAGCTACTTAAATTAAATAGATCTTATTCTTTTCCTCACTTGCGATACTATGTCCAAGGAACTAAGGCATAAACAAGTAGACTCAGGATGCCCTCGCATAAAATTATTCTCATGAAATAAAAACATTAACAGAAGTGTGAGAGGATGATGACAAATTGATTTAACTACTACTGAAAATTGTTGGCAGATTATCACAAATAAAGGTATTTTAAGGGGCATCTAATAGTTAAAATAATCAAATCAGGACTTCTTTTCTATGTCATCTTTTATGTATGCCACTCCGAAAACACAAACCCTGTCGAGGATCTTGTTGTACTAAAAGGGGAATAAGAGCAACAAAATTGTTAAGAGTAAGTTCTTAGTATAAAACTCTCACAAATACTCTCTTTAACCTCCATGTGCCGTATGCACTAATTAGTTTTTCATATCTGCGCTATAGAAAGAGTTTTTTCTGTTAAATTAATATGAAGCTTTAATATCATGTGTTCATAAAAACCACTGAAAAACACTTTTTTCCCCCTGTATTGCCTAACTTGTCATGTTTACTTTATGCAATATGATACACTCCTGAATAAAACTTAATAATTTACAGATCGTTTAGCACACCACCTGGGCTTCAAAAATAATAACATTTTTTGCATAAGTTTTAATGGGAGTTCATACGAGCTTTCTAAAATGTATCTAAGGATTCCAACCTGTAATAAAAGAGTAAGTCAATAACTATATATGGAAAATTATGCCATAAAAAGGAAAATTAACTCTAACGTCCAATTTTATGTGTTTATTTTTCTTTTCTCCTTCTTAAAATATAAGTAAACTTTAAACTTTGACTTTTATTGAAATAAGATTGTTTTTTGTTATTCCAGTATTAGCAATGATTTCTAACAATTTTTTTAAATACACATTGACGAGCACTATTTGAAAATAATAGTTACAGTGTAATTTGGCTGTGGTTATATTTTCAAAATCAAAGAAGCACTTTTTTTCTCTCTTGCTTATTGTGGTCTCCTTAATGAAAATCCATGCCTTATTTTTATTACAACAGAGTGCAAGTGAAATGGAAGGCATTCAGAATAACACATGGGAAAATGATACAAATGATTGAATAGACATTCTCAACACTCAAACTGAATATTTTTAGTATTTAACTTTTATTGTGATAAATTTGCAAAAACAAAAACATTTGCCATTTCAATATTCTTCTCACGTACAATTCAATGACATTGTGTTCATCATGTTTTACAACCATCACCATTACCCATTTCCAAACTTTTTCATCGCCTTTACAGAAGTTCAATATCCCCTGACCAATGGCTTTCACTTTCCCCCTGCTATGCATCCCTAGTAACCACTAATGAACTTTGGTCTCTCTAGATTTGCCTATTACAGATATTTCTTATAAGTGGGATCATGCAATATTTTTCCTTTTATGACTCACTTAATTCACTAAGTGTAATGTTTTCAAGGTTCATCCATGTTGTAGTATGTATCACAACTTCATTTCTCTCTATGGCTGAGTAATATTTCATTGTAGGTACATACCACATATTGTTTATTCATTCATCTGCTAATGCACACTTAGGTTATTTCCATCTTTTAGCTACCTTGAGTAGTGCTACAGTGAACATTGGTGTACAGATGTTGGTTTGCATTCCTGCTTTCAATTATTTTGATTATGTACATGGAAGTAGAATTACTGGATTACATGGCAATTCAATATTTATGATTTTGAAGAACTGCTAAATTGTTTTCCATAGTGGTTGTACCATTTTACTTTGCCATCAGCAATAAATGAGGGCTCTGATTTCTCTACATTCATGCTAATACCCTTTTCTTCCTTTTTTTTTTTTTTTTTGATTACAGATACCTCAGTGTGGTGAAGTGATATCTCACTGTGATCTTGATTTGTGTTTCCCTAGTGACTAATGACATTTACCACCTTTTCATGTACTTTTTGGCCATTTTCATTTCTTCTTCGGTGAAAGACTCAGGTACCTTGCCCACATTTTTTGTTAGGGTTTTTTTTTTTTGTTGTTGTTAAGTTGTAGGGGTTCTTTACCTATGCTGGATATTAAATCTCTATCAGATATATGATTAACGACAATTTTCTCCCAGGCCATAGGTTGTCTCTTTGTTGATCAAGCCCTGACATTTTTTAATAAATGATGCGAAATGAAAGACAGATGATGCTCATACACACACACACACACGTATATGATATCATTACCACAAAGAGAATTTAGAATAACAAAAATAGCATGATCAAGTACTATACTCTTTTGTTAACATATGCTTTCTTTTATGGTTGATGATTCATTTTATGTTATAACCAGATATTGAACCACAGTTCCTAAAAGCATAAATGAGAACTGACTTGTCTCCAGTAGAGTCATACGTATCTACCAAATATTTACCACTGGCTACACAAATTAGTATTCATTGATGATTGAACAAAAGTATAAGTTAAAAGCATAACAGAGAGCACAAGTAAGCCTTGTTGAGCTGAATGGAGTCAATTGTAAAGGGTAGAAATACTTTTGGACTTCAAAATATCAAACTAAAGTGATTCTTAAATTATTACTCGATAATATTTTATACCAAATAGAAGCATGAGGAAAACTTTTGGTTTACAAAAGGATTTTAACTACCTAGAGCAAACTGACATTCTGAATAAAATCAGAAAACTACACAAAAAAGAATACTAATTATTAACGCTATGCTGTTAATATATAATCCTCATTAATTTTAAAAATTATATTTAATGTTCAATTTACCTAAAACAGTTAGAACTATATTTTCTTTAATTGGGCTTAGAGTAAAACCAAGAGCTGTTCTGTCATGTAATATGAAAGGGAAGAAACAAACTGGTTTCATGTAAATTGAAATTTTAAAATATTGTTATACTCAGACACTCATTTTCTCACTCTTTTGCTTGCTTTCTTTTATTCGCACCACTCCCATCTGTTTCCAACACATACATACATACTTATACACAGAAACCCATAATTATATATCCTCTGAAACATAATTGACAGGAGACAAGAACATAAGTTGAGTATATACAAATATATTCCAGGGGTGTAATTCACAGAAAAATCTGAAGGATAATATAACATCTCACTTCCAAGAGGGTCCACAGATTAAACATTGAGAGCAATGAATTTATTCCTCCTGAATTTTAAACAGCATATGGATATAAATATCAAATTCTGAAGAATGTATAGAATAGACTTGAAATAATAGACAATTTTGATAAAATTCTGAACCACTTATTAGTAATAAAAGAGAAAAAATTATAATATTTAATGTATTATTGTTACAGGCATTGAAGTCCTTAAAATTCTGTAAACTATAATTTTTACTTTTTTGGAAATAGATTGAAATTTTACTTTTTTGAAATAGGTTGAATTTTCATTACTTAATTACCACTTAATATCATGTTTCCTAATGACAGTAACATATGGCTCACAGACTTGAACTTTAAATATTCAAGAAGAGACTTTTGTAAGCAAAAGTGTTGCCTTATGAAAACCCATACAAGGGGAACATTTCCTCTGACTTAATTTGTTACTGTTTTTACTCTAGATGTAAAAATGCTTCTTTAAAATATATGCTTTAATGAAGGATAGCCAACAGATACAGAAAAGTAGCCCAGTCGTGATAATTTTACAAACAGAATGCATTCGTGTAATCAG
Organism: Elephas maximus indicus; assembly: GCF_024166365.1. Classification (NCBI taxonomy): domain Eukaryota; kingdom Metazoa; phylum Chordata; class Mammalia; order Proboscidea; family Elephantidae; genus Elephas; species Elephas maximus. The sequence goes on along the minus strand of NC_064832.1, from coordinate 62,161,715 downwards.
CCCCCTGAACAAGATAAAGAACACTATACTACCAGCATCCTAGAAGACCCCTGACCCCCACGCCAGTCATTACCCACTCAAATTTAACCACGTTTATAATTTCTGCTACCAAAGATTTGTTTTGCCTGGTTTTGAATTTTATATATATGGAAATCAACATTAAATACTTTTTGCGATTGTGTTCTTTTGTTCAACTTTATGTTTATGAGAGACACCCATTTTGTTGTTTATAGTTGCAGTTTTCATATGCTCATTGTTGTATAATACTTCACTGTATACACTGTTGTACACATTATTTATTCATTCTATTATTAATAGACATGATTTTTTTTTTTTTAACAGCTTGGGGCTGTTATGACCACACACCTATGAACATTCTTACAAATGTCTTGGATGAATATATGAAAACATTTTCGATGGTATGTTCCTAAACGCAGAATTGTTGAGTCATGGTGCCTGCATATGGTCTGCTTTAATAGATGTTCCTAAAGAATTTCAAAAGTGGTTGCATCATTTTCAGCCCCACTAGGACTGTATAAAAGTTTTAGTTGATCCACATCCTCAGCACAATATGGTAATGCTTTTTGTTTTATTTATTTTCTTTGTTTCTTTCATTTCAACTATATTTATGCACATGCAGAGTCGTTGAATTGTGGATTTGATTGACATATTTTTCTGAAGACCAACAGAGTCATGCAGTTTTTCATGCGTTTCTTGGCTACTGGATATCATCTTTTATGATATGTCTATTTGTGACCTTTGCTTGATGACTTTCAAATTGAGTTGGCTATTTTTTAATATGTACGTTTTGTTTATGTATTCTAGACATGAACTGATTGAGGACAGCATGTGTACTGTAATTTTCCTATTCTGGTTGCTGCACTTTTGTTTTCTTACCAAAGTCTTGTCTTCAAAATAAGATTTCAAGTCCACTTAATCAATTTTTGTGATTATATTATTTTCTTCCTATTTATTTAATATTTTCACAGACTAAGACTGCAAAGATATCCTGCTATACTTTCTTCTAAAAATTTTAATGCTTTTAGTTTTAAAATATGCAGGATTTTTTTTTTCTTTTTTTTTGGTATTGTATGGATTAAGGCTAAAGATTCTTGTGTTTTCGCTGTTGTTTGTTTTTTTTTAATACGAGTATTCACTTGACTCAACACCATTTATTTAAAGGACCACCCTTTTACACTGCTCTGCAACATCACCTTGTCATAAATCCAGTAAACACTGATGTATGAGTCTATTTCTGAAAACTATTCTATTCCACTCATTTGTAATTTTAATTTTGTGCTTGTTCCACACTGCTGAAATTACCATGGTTTATGGATAATCCGTGATCTGAAGCAGTGTGATTCTTATAGCTCTGTTCTTATTTTCCTAACTTGCATTGGCCCTTTGCATTTATATGTAAATATTAGAACCAATTTATTTATTTCCATAAAAATATTGGATTTTTAATTGAAATGACATTGAATCTATGCATTAATTTAGGAAAAATTGGAATCTTTATCAGTCTGAATCAAGTCATAAACCTTGAATATTTATTCATTATTTAGATCTTCTTAATTGATTTAAATAATGTTTTATATTTTTTAATTATGGAGTTTGTGCACATGATTGATTAGATTTCTTCCTAATAATCAATGTTTTGAGACACAAATGTAAATGGATAAATTTTTAAAAATATATATAGTATACACATTTAATATATAGTATTATATGTAGTATGTACAGTATATTTTATATAATATACTATATATAGTACATGTACTATATATAGTATATTATATATATATAATATACTATATGTTAATACCCCCACCTGTCTGTCAGTTTGCCTTACTGTGAGGGATTGCATGTTGCTGTGACGCTGGAAGCTATGCCACCGGTATTCAGATAACAGCAGGGTCACCCATGGAGGACAGGTTTCAGCTAAGCTTCCAGACTAAGATACACTAGTAAGAAGGACCCGACAGTCTATTTCTGAAAAGCATTAGACAGTGAAAACCTTATGAATAGCAGTGGAACAATGTCTGATATAGTGCTGGAAGATGAGCCCCCCAGGTTGGAAGGCACTCAAAAGATGACTGAGGAAGAGCTGCCTCCTCAAAGTGGAGTCAACCTTAATGACATGGATAGAGTAAAGCTTTTGGGACCTTCATTTGCTGATGCGGCATGATTCAAAATGAGAAGAAAGAGCTGCAAACATCCATTGATAACCAGAACCTGGAATATACAAAGTATGAGATGTTTCAACAAACAGTGCAGCACTGCAGGTGTTCACTCATCTATCCCAAGAAATACGGAAGACAGCTTCCTGGACAACTGACTGGAAGAGATCCGTATTTATGCCTATTCCCAAGAAAGATGATCCAACTGAACATGGAAATGATAGAACAATACCCTCTTTCAGAAAATTGGAAATTGTCAAAAATGAAATAGAATGCATAAACATAGATATCCTAGGCATTAGTGAGCTGAAATGGACTGGCATTGGCCATTTTGAATTGGACAATCATATAGTCTACTATGCTGGAAATGACAGCTTGAAGTGGAATGGTGTTTCATTCACCATCAAAAAGAACGTTTCAAGATCTATCCTGAAGTACAGAGCTGTCAGTGATAGGATAATATCCGTACACCTATAAATAAAACCAGTTAATACTATTATTATCCGAATTTATGCACCAACCATTAGGGCCAAAGATGAAGAAATAGAAGATTTTTATCAGCTGCTCCAGTCTGAAATTGATCGAACATGCAATCAAGATGCATTAATAATTACTGGCAGTTGGAATGTGAACGTTAGAAACAAAGAAGAAGGAACAGTAGTTGGAAAATAGGGCATTGGTGATAGAAATAATGCCAGAGATTGAATGATAGAATTTTGCAAGGCCAATGACTTCTTCATTGCAAATACCTTCTTTCACCAACATAAACGGCGACCATACACATGGACCTCACCAGACAGAACACACAGAAATCAAATTGACTACATCTGTGGAAAGAGACGATGGAAAAGCTCAATATCTCCAGTCAGAACAAGGCCAGGGGCTGACTGTGGAACAGACCATCAATTGCTCCTATGCAAGTTTAAGCTGAAACTGAAGAAAATCAGAGCAAGTCCATGAGTGCCAAAATATGACCTTGAGTATATCCCAGCTGAATTTAGAGACTATCTGAAGAATATATTTGACACATTGAACACTAGTGACTGAAGACCAGATGAAGAAAGCAAGAGGTCGTTGAAAAGACAGGAAAGAAAAAAAAGACAAAGATGGATGTCAGAGGAGACTCTGAAACTTGCTCTCGAATGTTGAGCAGCTAAAGCAAAAGGAAGAATTGATGAAGAAGAAGAACTGAACAGAAGACAAAGTAACGTATTATAATGACACGTGCAAAGAGCTGGATGGAAAACCAAAAGGGAAGAACACACTCGGCGCTTCTCAAGCTGAAAGAACTGAAGAAAAAATTCAAGCCTCGAGTTGCAATAGTGAAGGATTCTATGGGGAAAATATTAAATGATGCAGGAAGCATCAAAAGAAGATGGAAGGAATACACAGGGTCAATATACCAAAGAGAATTAGTCGATGTTTCAACCATTTCAAGAGGTGGCATATGATCAGGAACTGATGGTATTGAAGGAAGAAGTCCAAGGTGCTCTGAAGGCATTGGCGAAAAACAAGGCTCCAGGAATTGATGGACTATCAATTGAGATGTTTCACCAAACAGATGCAGTGTTGGAGGTGCTCACTCATCTATGCCAAGAAATATGGAAGACAGCTTCCTGGACAACTGACTGGAAGAGATCCATATTTATGCCTATTCCCAAGAAAGGTGATCCAGCTGAATGTGGAAATTATAGAACAATACCATGAATATCACTCGCAAGCAAAATTCTGCTGAAGATCATTCAAAAATGGCTGCAGCAGTGTATCAACAAGGAACTGCCAGAGATTCAGGATTTCATTTTATTAGATCCACAATCAACAGCCATGGAAGCAGCAGTCAAGAAATCAAAAGATGCATTGCATTGGGTAAATCTGATGCAAAGGACCTCTTTAAAGTGTTGAAGAGCAAAGATGTCACCCTGAAGACTAAGATGCACCTGACCCAAGCCATGGTATTTTCAATCGCATCATATGCATGTGAAAGCTGGACAGTGAATAAGGAAGACCGAAGAGGAATTGACATGTTTGAATGTGGTGTTGGTGAAGAATATTGAATATACCATGGACTGCCAAAAGAACGAACAAATCTGTCTTAGAAGAAGTACAGCCAAAATGCTCTTTAGAGGCAAGGATGGAGAGACTGCATTTGACATGCTTTGGACATGTCAGGAAGTCCCTGGAGAAGGACATCATGCTTGGCAGAGTACAGGGTCAGTGGAAAAGAGGAAGACCCTCAACAAGGCGGGTAGACACAGTGGCTACAACAATGAGCTCAAGCATAAGAACAATTGTAAGGATGGTGCAGGGCCGGGCAGCGTTTCGTTCTGTTGTGCATAGGGTCGCCATGAGTCGAAACCGACTCGACAGCACCTAACAAGAGCAACATATATTAATAGAATTGGTTTTTATATTAACGTTTTATCTAACAAACTTGGTAAATTCTCTTATTAACTCTGACAGCTTATCTGTAGATTCTTCAGGATTATCTATGTATACAACTGTGTAATTGTTGAATAATGGAAATTTTATTTATTCCTTCTTAATTCTTACTCTTTTTTTCCATTTGTCTTATTGCACTAACTGGAACTATTAGCACAGTCAAGCATATGTTGTGATGGTGGATATCTTAATTTTTCCTATACTCAGGCATAATATTTGCATTAATTTAGTATTGATCATAATGGTTATTATGGCTTTTTAAAAGATATTATGTATTAAATTAAGGCATTTTTCTTTCATTCCCATTTACTTAAGAGTTTAAAATTATCAATGGATATAAAATTATTAAAAATTTTATTCTGCATATATTGTGATCATAAGATTTTTTTTTCTGCTTTCTCAATAAGGTAGATTAAATTGACTAATTTTTAAATATATAACCACACTTGCACTCATAGAATTAAAATTAATTCATCATAATTTTATATACTAGTGCACTTCGATTTTCAGCTTTCTTTTTTTAAGATTTTGTGAGTACTTGCACGGGAATATTTCATTCATATAGTTTTGTTTTTCCATTGCATTCTTACCAAGTATGATGGCCTTTGACTTGAAAAGCCTTCTCTCGTTTTGCAGAAAAGCTTGTGTAAAATTGCTGTTATTTTTTTTTTTTTTTTCCTTAAACAATTGGAAGTATTTATCAGAAAAGCCAATGCACTGGAAACTGTTTGTAGGAACTCTATACAAATAATTTCATCTTCTTAAGTAGATAAAAAGCCTTTTTTTTCTGGTATCTATTTTAGTAAGTTGTGCTTTTGGAATAATTAATACTTTCCATCAACATATATCAAATTATAAATATAAGGAAATTCATAATATGTTCTTATTTTTTAGCATGTGAAAGTTCTATACCTATGCCCCATTTTTCACTCCAAATATTAGGCATCTGTTTTCCTTGCGTAGACTTGGTAGCTGTTTGTACATTTTATTAATCATTGCAAAGAACCAACTTTGTTTTTTGTTTACTTTCTACTTAATTCAATTCTAGTTTGTCCGTATTAAATTTTCTATCCACTTTCTTTGGTTTAATTGATTTTTTTTGTTTGCTTTTGTTACTTAGGTTTAAAGCTTAAACTTTCATATTTTCTAGTTTTCATTATACGTGTTTTAGGCTATAAATGTCCCTCTAAGGGTGTATTTGGAGCCCTGGAGGAACAGTGGTTAAGAGCTGAGGCTGCTAACCAAAAGGTCGGCAGTTCAAATCCACCAGCTGCTCATTGGAAACCCTATGGAGCAGTTCTACTCTGTCCAATAGGGTCGCTATGCATTTTAATCAACTTAATGGCAACAGGGTGGGTATAAGAATGTATTTAGATGTTTCCCACAAATTTATGCATGTTTTATATTGACTATTTTTCAATTTAAGATATTTTCTAATGACATGTAAAACTATGTTTCTCTTTTTATTATCAATTGGATATTTCCCTATTATTTTTATTATTATTTGTGGCTTAATTCCACTGTGGAAAGAGAACATACTGTAAATAATTCCAAGTTTTTGCAATGTGGTGATGTTTCTTTTAGTTCTATATAATCTACTTTGATAAATGTTGCATGTACATGTGAAAATAATGTGCAAACTTACATTGTAGGGTGCAGTGTTTATGTATTTAATTAAGTCAAGTGGATAGTCTTGCTCAGATCTTCTCTATCTACCATTTATTGAGTTTAGGGTGTTAGAAGTCTCCCCCCAAATTTGTGGATTTGTTCATGTATCCTTTTAGTTCTGTCAATTTTTACTTTGTATATTTTGAAGGTATGTCAATGTAAACATACAGTATCAAAATCATTGTGGTACCTAAAATTCTATGACCACTTTGTCTCTAAAAATGCTTCTTGCCTTCCAATATCCTTTTTATGGTATTAGTATGCCTCTGTGTTTGCCTACCGTATACTAATGCACTTCAGGTTACTGCCACCAACTCACAATGGGCCATAGGACATTTTAAATTTTTGAGAAAAACACAAAAACATTTATATAAAATGTACTAGGTACTAGGTTAAAGTAGTTTCCCTGCTTTGACATTGCTGTTGTTTTTATTAGGTACCTTTGAGTTGGTTCTGGCTCATAGCAACAGAAGAAAACACTGCCTGGTCCTGCACCATCCTCACAATCATTGTTATGCTTGAGCCCATCATTGTAGCCACTTTGTCAATTCATCTCCTTGAGGGGCTTCCTGTTTTTCACTGACCCTCTACTTTACCAAGCATGATGTCCTTCTCCAGGGACTGGTTCCTCCAGGTAACAGTCCAAATTATATGAGACGAAGTCTCGCCATCCTTGCTTCTAAAAAGAATTCTGGCTGTACTTCTTCAAATAAAGATTTGTTTGTTCCTCCAGCAGTCCATGATATATGCAATACTCTTCACCAACACCATAATTCAAAGGCATCAAATCTTCTTGTCTTCCTTTTTCACTCTCCAACTTTAGCATGCATATGATTCAACTGAAAAATACTATGGCCTGGATCAGATGTACTTTAGTTCTCAAAGTCACATCTTTGCTTTTGCACACTTTAAAGAGGTTATTTGCAGCAGATTTGCCCAATGGGCTTCCGCATCAGATCTCCTTATATTTGTGTCCCTGACATCATGTTTTTTGCAAACCTGGTTGTACAGGAGATGCTGTGATAAAACAAATAAGTATGTACAACTTAAAAGATCAATATGAAACAGGAAACGAAGGTGGTTATTTCCAATGACATTGCAAAGTTTAAGGAGTTGTGCAGTAACCAACAGGTGTGAAAATCTCATTCCAAACAAAAAAAAAAAACCCATTGCCATCAAGTCAATTCTGACTCACAGCAACCCTATAGGACAGCATAGAACTGCCCCATAGGGTTTCCAAGGAGCACCTGGTGGATTTGAGCTGCCAACCTTTTGGTTAGCAGCTGAATTCTTAACCACTACACCACCAGGGTTTCCACACATCTCATTAGCAACTGTGTTTATCTAAGAATAGAATAAAGATGTATTTTTCTTTTTAATATCTTTCAAATTAATTTTCCATGGTTTCTAAACTATTTGGAGATAAATATTTATTAAGGTTTTAGAACTTAATAATAAATGGATTGATGCCTAGAGTTAACTAGTTCATAAGTGGAACTATAGGTGTAACCCAGTGCTGTCGAGTCAATTCCGACTCATAGTGGACTATATATATCTCTCAAATGTATGTATATTGACATTGAGTGCCATGAATCAAGAAACTTCAGGAGCCTATGGGATAGCTATGCTAACTTTTACCAATTAATATTTGTTTTACTTATATTTTCACATGCTTTTAATTTTAATTTTTTAATTTTAAACATTCTGCTTGGTTGCTAACCGAAAGACCTGACGATCTGCTCCCATAAAATTTACAGCTTAGGAAACCCTATGTAGTAGTTCCAGTCTGTCACATGGAGTCGATATGCATCGGAATCAATTCAACAACAGGTAACAACCACAACAATATATAAACAGCAGTAGGTTTTACTTTTTTAATCCAATCTGACAACCTTATTCTTTCTGTAAATTTAGCCTATTTACAATGAATGTAATTGCTAATTTATTTGGGTTTATATTTAGTCTCTATGTGGCCAACCTACTTTATATTGATTTTTTTCCTTTGTTGTTTGTTTTTAGTATAATCAGGAATTTTATATTGTCTCTATCTTTCTATTAGCTTGTTAGCTATACTTTCTTTCACTTTTCCTTTGCCAATTACCCTAGAGATTGCAACATGATTTCTTGACTTAATACAACTTAATGTAAGTTATTGCTTTTATCATGTCCCTGATAATGTTACAGCTTTAGAATAGCTCCTATTTCATTTTTTGTTTGTGTCATGTACAGGTTTTAAACCCCACAAAATATTTTTATCATTATGTTTCATAGCCAATATTAATCAACATTTATTTATAGTCACCAAATATTTACCTCATCCTTTGTTATTCATTTATTCCTATAGTTATATTTCCTTCTGTGATTAATCTATTTTTGCCTAAATTTACTCTTCAATTTTAAGCTTTTAAGAATTAAATTATCTTAAATTTTGCTTTTCTGCTTTCATTTCTTCCTCATTTTTGAAAAAATAGATGTATGTTCACTCTGATAGTTACGTATTTACTTCAGTTCTATCCATGTATCATTACACTGTCTTCAAGCTTTTTTCAAAGGTGGAAAAGCTCTGAAAATCAGAGCAGTCCTATGAAACCAATATTTGTGGGAAAGGCCTTAGGGAAGACAACAGATTTTCATTTGAAAGGCCCAAAAGGCCATGCAGTTAGCAGAAGTAGAATGTGTCTTACTGGGATGCATCCCACTTTGAGTCAGTTCAGTCTCTATTTTATTAAGGTAAGCAGATACTACATTTTCTGACTAGAAGGAGGATTAGTTGAACCATCACTAGAGGAAGGGAATAGCATTAAGATCTTCCACATATTTTATACACAAGGTCAATTATTAAATAAACAAAATTAGGCATGCCAAAATGTAAGACCATATGGCCAAAAACTAAGATGAAAAAAAAGAAAAAATTACAAGTCATCCAGCTATTGTAATGACTTGAAAGAGAAAATTATATGTGTATATATATATGTGTGTATGTATATTAAAAAACCTGTTGGCATCTAGCCAATTCCGACTCACAGTGACCCTATAGATCAGAGTACAACTGCCCCATAGAGTTTCCAAGGAGCGCCTGGTGCATTTGAACTGCTAACCTTTTTGTTAGCAGCTGCAGCTCTTATGCAATACACCACCATATAAATACATACATATATATATATAAATTTGTCTTAACCACTATGCCAGCAGGGTTTCTGTGTTACATATATATATGTATATATATATATATATATATATATGGAAACGCTGGTGGCGTAGTGGTTAAGTGCTATGGCTGCTAACCAAAGGGTCAGCAGTTCAAATCCTCCAGGTGCTCCTTGGAAACTCTATGGGGCAGTTCTACTCTATCCTATAGGGTCGCTATGAGTCGGAATCCACTCGACGGCACTGGTTTTTTTTTTTTTTTTATATATATATATATATATATAAAATAAATTTGTCTTAGTAAAAATCTAAAAGATGGGAAAATAGATGTCCATGTGAAGATTTTGATGAGAAATGTCAATTGTCTATTTCAACCAAATGGAATTATTAGACTTGTAAAAGACAATATGTAAAATTAAGATCTTACTAGATTGTTTGCAAAGCTCTGAAAAGGCAGAAGACATGATAAATGACTTGAAGAGATTTACAAAAAAAAAAAAAAAATCAATGCGCTGTTTAAGGAAATAAAAAAAAAAACCCTAAATGGAGCACAAGAAACAATGAAAAGGCCTAACACATGTGTAAATCATAGATAGTGTAGATCCAGAGTGATAGCAAGAATGTGTCAAAAGAAATATACAAAAAAAATAATTTCTAAGAATTTTCCAAAATTGAAAAAAGACTTCCACAAACAGGATCAAGAAATTCTGTGGATTCCAGCAAGGGAAATATAAATAAAAAATATAAAATTTACAAGACTGTTCTGACATTTTAATAATGACTTTATGAAGTTTACTATGACCACTGAAAGCTGGAGGTAATGAGAAAATATCTTAAAGCAGTCAGAGAAAATTAATATCTTACTTTTAAAAGAGCAACAAAATAGGTTGCCAACTGACTTTTCTGTAAACCCATTGTCAACTCATAGCAACCCTACAGGAGAGAGTAAAATGCCTCCAAGGAGTTTCCAAGGTGCAGCTTGTAGATTTGAAGTGCCGAGCTTTTTTGTTGTTGTTTTTTTTTTTTTGGTTAGCATCCATACCTCTTAACCACAGTGCCATCTGGGCTTTCCCATAAAACACATTTCGTACCAGACATACGGAAATGCAAAAAAAGCATTTATAGTTTATGACAATTTTTTTCTTTTGTACTAAACTGATTATAAAACAAGACTGTAAACAAAATGTAAAAGTATGATAAATAGTTGCATCTTCCCACTTAGCTACTCTGGATTTGTGCAACTGCCCTTCTGTATCTATCCAGAGTATGCCATAGCTCAGAAGCCAGACTCTCCAGCTTACTCCTTATTTTTTTTTTTTTCCTTCGTTACACATGGCTTTACAATTGAATCTGTATATCTTGGTGTCCTTTTAGTTATCTAGTGCTGCTATAACAGAAATATCACAAGTGGATGGCTTTAACAAAGAGAAATTTATTCTCTCACTGTTTAGGAGGCTGCAAGTCCCAATTCAGGGCTGTAGCTCCAGGGCAAGTTTTCTCTCTCTCTCTCTGCTCTGGGAGAAGGTCTTTGTGATCAATCTTCTCCTAGTCTAGGAGATTCTCAACTCAGGGACTCCAAGTCCAAAGGATGTGCTCTACTTTTGGCTTTTCTTTCTTGGTAGTAGGAGGTCCCTCTCCTCCATGCTCCATTCTCTCTTTTATAACTCGGAAGAGATTGATTCAAGATACAACCTAATCCTGCAGATTGAGTCCTTCCTCATTAACTTAGCTGCCTCTAGTCCTGCCTCATTAAAGTCATAGAGGTTAGAATTTACAATGCATAGGATAATCTCATCAGATGACAAAATGGTGAACGACTACACAATACTGGAAATCATAGCCTAGCCAAATTGATACACATTTTGGAGGGACACAATTCAATCCATAATACTAGGTTTATATGAAAGTTTCCATAATAATTAAACAAATGTAATTTACAACTATGAAATTTGTATTATCATATCCTATAGAAACTTTACGTAATGCAGTCATATTAAATTACTTTATTAAAATCTAACTGTAAAACATGCACACACACGCACACACACACACTGAAATGTCAGAAGAAGCACTGAATTAAGAGTTAGAAGAACAAAATTCTATTTCTAATTCTGCTTTAAAATCCCAGCATGACATAGGTGGAGAAGGGTCTGATTAACTTTCTCTGGGATTTGGTTCTCTCAAGTGTTACCAAGTGGTGGAGGAGCTAGTATGTTAGCATCTAATGCTTTAGTTTTTATTTCTTTTCCCCCAGCTCAGCTGGGCTATGTGTGGGCAGGTTTCACATTCAGAGACTATGATAGGATTGGAGTGTTGCATATTGAATTATTAGATTATTCCCTTAAACTATGCATGCATTTTCATATAGGTTCACTTTGCTTCCTTCTATGTATTGAGCCAAGGAACAAAGGGCAAGACATTGTACATTTCACCTCTTAAAATAAGGATGAAGAGAGACTTGCCAAAGAGGATTCTTGATGAAAATTTAAGTGGATCTAATTCCATCAGGGTTTCTGTTTGACTCTTATCTAAGGTGACAATGAGCTGACCCGATGATTTCATTGCTGGGTTAGGGGAAGGCCTCAAGGTCCTTTCTCTCAAATAAGATCCATGTGTCAAAACACTGAAGAAGAAGGATGGGTACACTCTGAACTTTCTTGACATACTGTTTCCAGTATCACACTAAGACACATTTACTAACGTGAGAGTATCGCTATATTTATAATTTATGTATATATGAATAATGATTAGCCCTTTCATGCTTTTACTTTGAACTATAAAATCTTTCTAACATCATTTTGCTGAGACACAGGCATACATATTGCAAATTGAAAGTGAGGTTCTAAACTCTGGTATCATTTTAGCCATCTCTGAGATTAAGTTTATAGACAATGGGTAACAGATAGAATATATACCTTTTTGAAATTATGTTTATGCATTATTTGAATTTTACAGGCTATGCCTTGCTTCATGAGTTCCTAAAGTTGATTGTTTTTGTGTGACATTTTAGGAGCTCCAGAAAAGATCCCCTGCTCTCAGATATGCTTCTGTCATCTGGTGGTCAAATCTCTTTTACCCAACAACTAAAGTAATATTTTAAAGTCTATCACCTAGAAGATAAAAGCCAGCACTAAAGTCAGTTTATATAATATATAGTTTTAATTACTAAGATTGGAGAAGCAGTGGCTTGTAAATTCCATAATCATTAACAGTGTAAAATCTCTCTAGCCCCTAGGTTTACTTTTCTCTCTCTTTCCTCATGCAGAATCACCACTTCTTTGAACTTCCGACTAGTTACTATGGAGTTGGCTGTAATTCATGGCCACTGTTTGCATGTCAGAGTTGAACTGTGTGCCAAAAAACTTTTGATGGTTGATTTTTTGGAAATAGATCTCCAGGGTTTTCAGGGTTGGTTCAAACCACCAAACTTTCATTTACTGGCCCAACACTTAACATTTTGTGCTACCCAGGGACTCCTATTTGAACTGAACCATCTCTAAAACGTGCAACAATGACGATTGTCAGGGCCCACAAGGAATTTGGAGTTATCTAGAAATGAAGGCACACGCCACCAACCCTCATCAATCTCACCTCAGAGCCCATCTTTCCTTCCTAATCTCTAACCTCTTTCCTTCTACAGAAGAGAATGTTAATTTACAATATTAAGAGTTTGTATTACAGAACTCCATAACCTCTGGCTGCACCAAAAGCAATGAGTGGATATTCGTCTTACGTTTATGGCAGAGTGATTTTGGAGACTATTGATTTTTTGTGACAGCTTCTGTATTTTTTTCTTTGCTTCTGTTTGTCAGGTAGAGAAGCTTTGCAATTTCTCACTTTGGTGATTTTAGTGAGGTGGGAAGAAAAAGCAACCTTAGGTCAACAATCTTCCTGTCTTTTGTTAAAATCTAAACTGACTAGTTTGATTATACACTCTGCTGACATGGAGAAAAAAGACAATGAAGTGTGCCTCTGATGAACTGCATAGAGGAGAAAAATGCTATCAAGAAATGGGAGACAGAGGAATGTCTGTTGGCCTCATAAGCAATGGGAACACAACACTATTCTAGGAGAGCATACAAAAGAGATACAAAAGAGGGGCTATGTAACTTTGATGAACAGCTCTGACAAACATTGCTGGGTCTCAACACAGCACAGAAGAAGCAGCAAGATTTTCAGCCTAAAACGACTGAGGAAAAGGGCATCTGAGTGGTAAAGACTGGAATTTAAGCCATTAGTATATAAATTCCATGAGTTTAGGGACCTTATTTTACTTGTTAAACATTGCATGCTCAATAAAGAACAATTGTATATATAATGTAACTGTTTATATAATGAACGAATGGATGATTAGATACCCAGAACATTTGCCCAAACTTTCTGGAGGTGGGGGAGACAGGATGGATACCCCATTAGGAAGGCCGTTTTTATTTGGATCAAATAAAACAAAGAAAATCATGATTTTATGGCTGCCTTGCAACACGGGTTTAGATTCACATCGACCATAGACGTGTGTTTGTGTGTGTGTGTATCCACTCTGATTATATAATAGAAAAATAGTATGTACATATAAAACCACTAAAAAAAAAAGGGGAGAGTTATTATCAAGTCATTTCCAACTCAGAGAGACCCAATAGGACAGAGTAGAACGGTCCCACAGGATTTCCAAGTTGCTGCTGGTGGATTCTGGATTCAAACTGATGACCTCTTGGTTAGGAGCTATAAAGCCACTACCCACTTTTAAATTATGTATGTCACTATAATGTTACAGTAACAGCAGCAGCAGTAGTAGCAGAGTTTCTACTTGGGTATTCTGCTACAGCTGCATTTTTTCCTATAAGTTAATCAGTTACTAATGGTAGGGGCAAGAGATCAGGCTGGCTGTAATTAAATAACCTCTGATTCAGTATTCTTGGACTCAAAACCTAAGCACAGACCACCACGTAACTTTTACTGCTAGCACCCAAGACTACTTGTGATTAACAAACTAGGTGCTCAAATAAGATAAGGGGCTACATTCCAAGGCCCTGTGTGCTAGACCAGCTATAATTAAATAACCTCTGATTCTGCATTCTTAGAATCTGAACCCAAGTGCCAACCACCACATAACTTTTACTGCTGGCACTCGAGGACTTCTTATGACTAACAAACTAGGTGCTTAGACAAGATAAGGGGCCGTATTTCTTATTCCTACATGCTTGACCAGATATAAATTACTGATCACCCTCCTGAGTTGTTTTTCAAGTTCCCCACCAGGTACAGAGCATGCACAGTAAAAATCAAGGTAACCTATGAATGACATTTCACATGAGGTAATCGTGAACAAAGATCCTTGCTGAGACTCAAACCAAGATCCAGAAACACTATGCGTGCGCAACATCCCAGAATAAATCTTGTTAGACATCCCAACAGCCTTTGTGATAGACTCCATCTTAGTTCCAGCAACCTCTGTGAGGAAATCTATCTTGAGTTCCAACTGTGCGTGCATTCAATTTTCATAATCCCTCCCCTCCCCCTGAAAATCTTCACCCATCTAATGAATAAAGATAATCCCTTTTTATAAGCCCTAAGAAATCCATCATACAGAGAGAAGCTGAATGCTAGCGTAGGTGAAAACCCCTCTCCATCTCTCCCTTGTGAGCCTTTTCCTAATAAACCTTTGTTCGTGTAGAACTTCTGGGCCTCTCCTGGTCATTCTTGGTCAGGAGAAGGTAAGAGGCTAAGCAAGGCCCAGTCCTGAGCTGGAAAGCCCTGCCCTGTAACAGTAACTCTCCCTTGAAGATAAAGCAGGATATCTTTATTTCAAAGTTGAGGTAGACTGACTAACGGCACCTTCTTGATGAGGTCATGTCTTTTCATGCCCCTGTGCCTTTGCACATGCTGCTTCCTGGGCTTAAATGCCTTTGTACCATCTGTACCTGGCTAACTTCCAATTCACATAGTTTTGCCTAGGACTTCTATCCTCCAAGAAGCTTTTCTTAGAAAATAGTTTTCAGTAGAGAAGAGAGATAGTGAAAACATCAGTAGGTGTCTGCAACTAAGGGTGCGTAAGGATAAGGAACAGACAAGGATGACTAAAAATAATTATTAAAGTGTTTTACTACTTCTCAATTTTGCTCAGATCTACATTTAATATTGTTAAAGTTATATAACATAAATTAAATATTGTAAAAATGATAATATTTAGAACAAATTTTACTATAGAATTTGAGTACCTTCACTGATAGTATATCTAGATACTATTGTTCAGATGTAGCTTTTTTGAGATCAAGTTGTAAAACAAGCATTTTTAATATCATCATTAACAATGTCTTAGGAATGTACAATTTACAGAGAAAACTGGTATACAGGTAGATAAATGATAGATATAGATAGTTCAGATTATGGCATTTAAAATTCAGATCAAAATTTAAATGGAAGGATACCACCTCAAAGAAAACAAAATGTTAGCATCCTATGCCAACACTTTAAAACTAGTACACTTTACCCACTATTAACATCATTATTTTGTTCAAAATAATCATACAGTCACTAAACAACAGTTGGTGAACTACCTACCTTTTGTTAGGACTGCCTGTCTTCAGTCAATTGAAAACACGTTATTATGAGTATGAAATGGTACAAAATATTTATAGTTTATAAATGGGCTACATTGTAAACTAAATGGTAAGAAAACAAAACAAAATCCTAATGTTGATATCTTTACTGAGGTAAGTGTTTTTAACAATATTACCAGTGTTTTACAGGAAAATTATTGCCTAACATAAAAGCAGCTTTCAATCATTACTTCATTATATAGGCTATCATTACCAACAGGGTTAAATTATTTAAAAGGAGAAAATAGAATTCTTCTTATCTTAGCACTGAACAGAACTTTTAAAGTCATCTTATCCTAGTATCACTACCTGTCCAATCGAGATCAACTAGTAGATTCCTGGGTTACTCTATGACTATTCTCCAAATCATGGCTACAGGCAGGGTCACCTTCCAGTTTTAAATAATGGTAAGTAAATGAATGGCATGAGACTAAGCCTGACAATAGCAGCTTAGAGATGGAAGGGTGTGTGTGTGTGCATATGTGTGTGTGTTTTCACACAGATAGTTGGGGATTAGTGCAATGGGAAACAGAATCTTAGGCAGAGGATAGGAAGAGAAGAAGCTGTGTGTTTTTAAAATCTGAATGCCCACACAGAATTACAATGAGCAAATGATACATGAAATATTTTCCCTGGCCACAAAAGTCTATTAACTTATCTGGTATAGTTTAAACTATAGCCTGGGAAACCAACCAGTATATTTGTGATTGCATTTCTACGGGAAAACTAATTTCTGTTTTACAACAACAACAACAAAATCTTTAAAAGGAAGCTTTCGAAGTACAGCCTGTATGTCAACTGGGGACACATGAATAATTCTAGATTTGAGTAAGGAAAATCTATATCCGTTTATCTCATTACAGCATATTTTGCTTAAACTCGTCTGCACATGGAACTGGTTACACAATTTACATTCCTTCCTGATTGCATTCCCTCCATCAAAGTTTACTAAATATACAAAACACTGTGTGCATTGGAGACCTGGTGGTGAATTTGTCTGCTAAACCATGAGGTTGGCAGTTCAAATCCACCAGAATTCATTGAAAATATAGCTTAGCCCTATATTGTATTTTAGGGAGCCTATCGGGTCTCTGTGAGTCAGAATTGACTCAAAGCAATACAATAAATGCAGCATTGCTATGAGTCAGAATAGACTCTGGAGGCGATGGGTTTGGGCTCTTTGTTTTAAGCATAGCAGCCATTAGTCAATACTATTGACAGAAAATGTTAAAGAATTAGAAAATTTAGAAGCTGGTTATTTTTAAAAGTAGGCTCCTACAATTCAGAGTGCATACATGAGCTAAAGATTTATATGTGCCCATAGACTCAATTCTGGACACTGCCAGAAGTTTTGTAATGGCTTAATGCTAAGCTTATTCATGGTTGACTAGAAATTATCTTAATTGTGATGTGACATGGTAGTCCCTAGAATACTTTCTTTTCAATTTTATTGTCCTGGAGAAAGTGCTTTGAATTAATGTGAAATATTGGAAAATATATCAGGGTAAAACCGGAGGCGGAAAAACAGTTTAGAATTAAATTGCCTATTGACTCTCCTTTCTGGGAGGTAGCATAGGCTAAAGCACTGAAAAAGACATACAAAACTTATGTCTTGGTTGAATCTTAAATAATTTTACTCCTAGGATTATAAATTTTAAAGTAAATAAATAAAAGAGGGAATTACTTAAACTTATAGAATATTAAGTATCTTTTTGTAACTTTTTTTCAGTGAACTCTAGCGCATTCTAGTAAAGTTGCCTGGGAAGGGAATACAGTAGAAGACTCTAAGAAAGTCATAGATAGGTAGATAGATATATAGACACAGATATAGATATAGGTATACATATATAGACGTGTGCGTTTATTAACATTTTTTCCTATGTTTATTTTAAGAATGTTTGTTCAAAATGAACACAGAAGTCTTTGCAAATGGTTCTTCAAAGGGCCAGGTAATACATTCAACTGTAGGCTAAAATGACTGAGCCAAAAAAAAAAAAAAATCTAGGAAAAGGAGGTTTAAATGTCTATGGTATCACTTGATCACCAGTATTATTTGGAACTTCTGAAGTATGACGGTATTCCACTACGCAACACAATCTAGTTAAAATTAATGCGGTACCAAAGAAGCGCATGTCCAGCAGTTTAAGTTATTTAAAGGGGATGATCAAACTCCAAATTTAAAGCAGATGCTCAAATGTGTCTAAGGATGAATATATTATAAATTCTGAGAAATGTTTGCGGGCTTTTTTTTTTTTTTTTGAGAACAACTTTATTTATAATTGCCCCAAACTGGAAGGAACCAAAATAACCTCCAGTGAGGGTAGAGACGAAGTTCGCTGGAGTGTAATATTCTCTGTACTTTTAGGTTAAACTTTAGGATTTTTTTTTCAGATTTTTTTTTTTTAATTCAGATACATGTTGGCACACTATGCTTATAGCCGACTATCAGTTTGGAACTCCTTATATTTTTCACTAAAAAGAAAAAAAAAGTTTTAATTCCTTTGTACCACCTGCAAATTTGTATTTATTTCATTTACAAGTATGTTTATTTCATCTGCACGATGATTACTAACACATCTATCAGAAGATAAAATGATATGACAGTCGTTATAAATATAATCTGTAAAATATAATCTGTAGGTTTAATGAAATCTGGACTATGCTAATTGAAGTGTCACCTCCTTTGATGTCATAGACTCTTCAAAAGAGAAAGTCTTGTCACTTTTATATAAATGTGATTTAATCTACATTGAAGTACAGTTCTCTATGAGATTAATTTGTTTTCTACCTGTCAAAAAACAAAAGATGCAAATGTAAGATACCTTCATACAATGGAATATCAATGATGATGAATAAGAAAAACTACTTACGTATGCAAAAAAAAAAAAACAAACTTCTTTTTGCTAAGCAAAAGAACCAGACCCAAGAGACTGACAATTATATGATTCTACTTTGTGGCATTGTGGAAACGGCAAAACTACAGGAACAGAAAATAGTGTTGCAAGGGGTTAGAAAAGCAGGAGTTGACTGAAAAGGGATATATGGAGAAAATTTTAGGATGATGAAACTCTTCTATATGGTGTTCGGGTGTTTGATACATACATCTATGCAAATATCAAAACCCATAGAAATATGCATTAAAAAGAGTGAATTTTAATGCATGAAAATTAAAAAAAAAGAATCAGCCATGATCCCAGGGTGAAATACAAACTATGACAAGTGAATCCAACTGCATTAAAAATGCATAACATAACCGCATTGAAGGGGGTGGAGTAAAAAATGAGCTAACTGAAGTAAGTTTGGAAAACTATTTTGACTGGAAACTTTAAAGCTAACAACTTAAAGAACTGTATTTATACTCTGTATTCTAGTTATTAAATTTTTTCTCACAGAGGTACAGGTTAGCAATTCTAAACTACTTTATATAGATACCAGGGTTGAAAAAATAAGTAATATACTAAAAAAAAAAAAGCCATTGCTGTTGAGTCAATTCTGACTCATAGCGACCCTATAGGAAAGAGTAGAACTGCCTGATATAGTTTCCAAGGAGTGTCTGGTGGATTCGAACTGCCAACCCTTTGGTTGGCAGCCGTAGCACTTAACCACTACACCACCAAGATAATACATGATAGATAATAAAAACCAGGCTACTCACTGTCAGAGAACTGAGTTACCAATAACCAAAGTATGAAGGTTAGAATGAATCCTATGGTGCTGGATTAGTATCGATGAGTATACAATCATGTTTATTTCAATATATACATACATCTTAAGAGATTTAGAAATAATTATAGATATAAGTATATGCATAAGTTAATATACAAATGTACAATTCCTAGCTCTCTCTGCTGAGAAGGCCTAGAAGCAGTTGATATCCCAGTAACAAGAAGCACACCCAACACATAAATGCTGTTTTCTAAATATCATTCTTCAAAAAAATAAAGAATCTAGGCCTCCTTGAAGAAACTGTACATTCTAAGGCTGTTGCAAGGGGCCCTGGTGTCACAATGATTACGCATTTGGTTTGAACTCACCAGCCGGTTTGCGGGAGGAAAGATCTGATGATCTGCTCCTGTAAAGATTAAAACAAACAAGCAAAAAACTAAGCCCATTGCTGTTGAATCGATTCCGACTCATAGAGATCCTAGAGTGACCCTATAGGACAGAGTAGAACTGCTCTGTAGGGGTTCCAAGGAGCGGCTGGTGGATTCAAACTGCCGGCTCTTTGTTTAGCAGTTAAATGCTTAACCACTGTACCACCAGGGCTCCTCTATAAAGACTATAGGATAGCAACTCCATGGGACGCTTCTACTCTGTCCTACAGTGTTGTTATGAGTTGGAATCAACTTGATGGCATACAAAAACAACAAGAAGGCTGGGGGAAAAAAAAAATACAAGATGAGCCCGAAGCATCTTGCGGTTCCAGAAAGTAAGGAAATGCTCAAAAACACGAAAGGATGAAGGCATGTCACAGGGACCCAAGAGCTGATCTCTGCAATATCTCCCCACAGTCAAAGCTGGGATAATTGAGAAACAAAGTAATTTATAAAGGAAGGTAAAGAATATGTATATCCATTATTCCACACTTATTTAATAAATAATTCAATAAATGAATGAATGAGGGGGAAGGGATAAATTTTTCTTGTACAAGACATCTGAATAATATCTTTTAGATGGTCCACTGTCTAGGAGGTAGAACTTAATGTTCCCACCCCCTTAAATATGAACTGGCCTTTGTAACATGATTTTTAAAAAGAGTATAAAAAAGGAAATATGGTAACTTTACAGTGGTGAACTTAATCATGTGATCAAGGAAACATCTCCAGTGATGTCATGCAGATATCATGTACCACTATAAATGATGTGATGATGAGAGGGCACTTAGCCTTTGTGGTTTTCTTCTCCCCAAAACCACAATCCCAATCCAATCTGAGGAAAACATCGGACATACCCAAAATGAGAGGAATTTTACAAAATACCTGAGCAACACTCTTCAAAAGTCTCAGGGTCATGAAAAAGAAAGAATTACAGAGAAACTGGCATAAAAAAAAAAAAAAATAGACCAGAAAATTCAAAGGAGACTTGAGGACAAAATGCAATGTGGTATCCAGGATGGGATCCTGAAAGAGAAAAAGAACAGTAGTGGAAAAACTGATGAAATCGGAATAAAGTCTGGAGTTTACTTAAGAGTAATATGCCAGTGATAATGTCTTGGTTTTGACGAATGTACCGCGCTTATGTTAACATTAGCGGAAAATGACTGAAGTGTATACAGAAACTCTCTGTACCTTCTTCGCTGTTTTTCTGTAATTCTGATTTCACTCTCCCCTCAAAAAAAAAAAAAAAAGTTTATTAAGAAAAGAAATGAGTGACTATAAAAATCTACAGTATTTTGGATATTTTAAATATAGGCTGAATTACCACTTGCTCAGGAAATATTGACTGTCCATATGATAAACGCATTTAATTATTTTTCTGGTTTGGCAGGGCTGAGATTGTATCAATATACAGTAATCTATGACTTTGAATTTATAACTACTAACTCGTTGAAGTGATATCACCATTTTTTGCCTAATCAAGTAGTTGTATCTATATTAATTTCATAATTTTTTTCAATGTCCTAGCAATATCCCCATTTTTGGACTTTCAAATTATTTTACTTTATTGTGTAGAAGCATGTTTTGTATCCCCAGTAGATTACACATTATTGTACAGGCTACTTTTGGAAAATATAACAACTTACACACCAAAGGGTGATTAAGAAATGCTGGCTGAATTAATTAATCAAAGAAGTTCATTCTCTAGTCTCCCTTTACTTCAATCATAAGAACACAGAATTTCAAAGTACGGTATGTACAATTCCACACGTAAGTCAGACATCTGAGAATTTCTTGAATCTTATTTCATACAATTGGGTATTATTTTAAAGTTCCATTTAGTAACGCATCTTAAATTCAGCACATGTAAAGAAATGTATCATTTAAATTCAATGAAAGAAAGGCATCACTATAGCTTCTCAATTCACTTTAATCTCCAGAAGCCTGGAGATTGTTTTTTGGCTGACTTTCTAAATCATTTTTCTTCTTCTTTTTTTTTTTCACTCCATTAATTCTAGTGGATTTAAAATATTGTTAACTTACTTAGAATCTTTTCTCTTTATGTGACATATTATTCAGATGAAAACGTTAGGAAGACTAGTTATATTTCAGACTAAAATAAATGTTTTAATTTTTGAAGAATTCATGAACTGCTGAAATATTTATTGCCAGCATTTAGACATCACACCCTAAAATAAAAAACCCTGCCAAGTGTTTTTTGTATAACTAACGCTCGAATAGTTGTACCAGAAAGATTAGTTGCTATGCATATTTATTAACTCATGAATGTGAATAATTTAAAACCCGACCTATTAAGCTTATCTGGCTTTATAGAAATCACTCTTACTGCGTAGTACAGAGTAGTAAAGTGGACCACAGAGGTGTCATCACAAATTAATAAATTATATAATATTTGTTCCCAGTATCTACCCAAAAAAACCCAGTGCCATCGCCCCAATATCTAATCTAGTTGTATGAAAATCAAAAATTGACTACCTTGGAATGATTCTTTGGGAGGAAGTAGGCTGTAAAGGTAAACTTCTCCAGGTTGACAGTTTGGCTTACCTGTTATGTGAATCTGTAGGTTATAAGAACATGGAATTAAGATACTTGATAAAAGGGAAAAATTTGACACATAAAAAAAAACCCAGTTTGACACATAGTGAGTTTGATATCCCTAGGAAAAATGTTTCTTATTAATGATAAAACTTCATTGCTAGGTTTGATATCTCTGTGTGGAAAGGTCAGCATAAGTTTTTAATCCTCAGTTTCAGTTAAAAAACAAAACAAAACTTTGTACCGGGAAAAGCTTTCCATATGAAGAAGGAATATTTTTACGTAGAGCCAACAGCCTGAGAACACAATAACATCTTTCTAAGAAAGCAAATCACTAACTGGTTAGACCCAAAAAATACCTTTTGAAAAATCCAGAGAACCAGAGTTTGAAGTGCTTAAAATACAAAGAGGGAAACTGAAGTTATGAAAAAAAAAAAAAAAGAACCCACAAGTGAAAACCATTTTAAATAATTCGGCGTACTTTAAACTTATTTCCTATGCAGTATTCCTATTTAGTGTAACTTTTGACAAAATTGATTGCTGCCGTACATTTTTGTATCCTTTTATTGTTATCACCTCATTATATATTCCTAAATCTAGACATTTAATTGAGGTCTAACATTATTGATCATTACCTATTACTGAACATCTAGGAATGATGTAGATTCTGGTATATTCTAATAGAATTGGGAATTTGTGAATATTTACATCAAGAAACCAAAAGACCCAAACCAAACCTGTTGCCATCGAGTGGATTCCAACTCGTAGTGACTCTATAGGCCAGAGAAGAACTGCCCCATAGGGTTTCCAAGGAATGGCTGGTGGATTAGAACTGTCAATCTTTTGGTTAGCAGCCGGGCTCTTAACCACTGCACCAGAAGTGGAGGAAATTCTTATCCTCATGGCTTTTACTTTCTCTGAGAAGTAGGTCTACTGTGAATGCAGAGATGTGGAAATAGAGAAGGCTTGAAATAATCATTAGGAGGATATGGAAAGCAAATAATTTGAAGAAGTATACAAAGTTTTCTAGTCCATTTGCCTCCAAAACCAAAAACCAAACCCACTGAGCCAACCTGAAAGGCAGAGTAGAACAGTCCCATAGTTTCCAAGGCTATAAATCTTTGTGGAGGCAGCCAGCCACATCTTTCTCCAATGGAGCAACCGGTAGATTCCAACAGCTGACCTTTTGGTTAGCGGCTGAGAGCTTTAACCACTGCACCACCAGGATCCACAAATGGATATAGGTGCCAGTCTTTTCCTTTTTCTTATTATACATGGCAGCATGTATAAGTCAATACACAAAGAAGAAACACCCAGAATGCCATCATGTAGAGATAACACATAGCGATGTTTATTCTGTCTTTTTTTTTCCCTATAATTATCTAGGCATTTTAACTTAAATCATACTTCTATACAGATATGAAAAGGGCCGATGATTAGATTCATCTGAGATTGTAGTTTTACTAGAATGCATGACAAAGAACCAAAGAAAAAGGCATTTTAAGGGGTTTGTAGGATAGTGAGTAGGGAGAGAAAAGCAAACTCTACAGGCAGTCAGGAAAATCTAGATTGAAGAATAACTCTAAAACAGAGAGAAATTCACACATGTGGCTTTCTGTTCATGTCCTTATTTATAGCAGAAACCAAAAGAATCTCTGCTCTACTGAGGTAGTATCTTTGTTCAGCACCATGGTAATGACAAAGTATAATTTTCAAAAAGCTTAAAACATGATTCATACAAATATATAGACTGAGTACATGGTAAAGAGGTATTTACCTCATTAACAAGGGAATCAGCAAGAGAGTAAAGCTTGTTAAAAGAGGATTTGAAAAACAGATTTATATAGTCATGGTCAAGATTGTGATGTTAAACTAAGGTTGCTAAGTTAGGGACAAAACTCATCCTACAGAGTAACAAAAGTGAAACCTTGGGAGTTATCTATCAGACAGAAATTGTTTTCATTTTTATTGGGAAAAGAACATTCACATAATCACATAACATCACAGAGTCAATAGCAAATAAGTTAAAGAAGAAAGAAACAAAAAAATATTCTTCTTAGAGAATAAGATTGTCCTTGGAAGGCCCCAGTAGACAATGCCCCATTATGACACTGAAGATACCAAGTTTATGTTTTTGCCTTGTATCCAATTCTGCATAATTTTTCTTCACAAAATTAATATACATTATCTCCTGAAAACCATAGTACCCAGCTTAAATTCCAACAGACTTCTTTACCTTCTTATCCCTGACTAGGCAGTTGGATATGCCAGAACACAGGTTTACACTTATTTTCTATTAAGATATTTTTCTGGATATAGAAACTATGACAGCAAGCTGGAGGAGAGGAGGTAAGTGAGTTCCTCTGTCTTTTCAGGCTGTCGTGAAACAAAGGCTATGTAGGCCAAGCACTGAATCCCCACACCACCAATCCAGCTCCATCTGTTTTCTAGGTTCAAGCCAATCAAATTTTGGCATTAGATTGTCAGTCTACTGATATTGTGAATTCCCACCTTTGCTGTGTCTTCATAGGGATCTATGTGTGTTAACTCATCACTGTAGGGAATGGAGGACTCGTTTCACTCTCCATATTCAGCATATGAAATCTGAAAGCAAGATAAACCATTTCAGAGGTTGTTTTGAGTTGTTGTATATCTGACCAGATTTCCACAAGTTTCTGATTGATGTTTAAGTTTTTTTTTTTTTTTTTCTCTACCAAATGAAATGATTGAAGTAGAAAAGCAATATATTATTTAAAGTGTTTACTTTTGAGGTAGATTTTATATATGCTAATATTTTGTCAGAAACCCTGGTGGCATAGTGGTTAAGTGCTACAGCTGCTAACCAAAAGGTCAGCAGTTCAAATCCACCAGGGATTCCTTGGAAACCCCGTGGGGCAGTTCTACTCTGTCCTGTAGGGTCACTATGAATCAGAATTGACTCGATGGCAGTGGGTTTGGTTTTTTTTTTTTAATTTTGTCACAATTTAATGTCACAATGCTTAAATTTATCAGTAAGCAGCTTGACCATCATTTTAAGAAATCACCCTGTTTTGTTAAAATCTATCTTTGGAAGAGGTCAATGACTTAAAACCTAAAAAAGAAAGAAGGAAACCAAAACCAAGTCATGCTGTTAAACCGGGACAGTTGCTGCCTTTCATAACACTCCAACAGAGCCATGCATCTTTAGTGAGTTGTTTGTGGATCCGTATTTCTAATCATTCATTAAAATTCATTGTTAGTTGCTAGGAATATGCTATAACATGAATTTCCATGAATATAAAATGGAAATCAAAGCACATGATATTAAATCTTCAGAAGCATTTCCATAAAATGATACTGGAGTTCCTAATTATAAATGTTTTATAAAGTTCCATAACTTTATTGATAACGGTAATTCAAAAATAATTGCATATCTTTGTACATTAACAGTTCGACCAAAATGCTAAAACTAATTACTAAAGTAAAAAACATTGCGCATGTATTCCTTTAAGCTAAAAAAAACAGTATCTGATGAAGAGTTCTAAGGTTATCTACCACTGTTTCATCCACCTCAGACTTTCTGAAGGTAAATCTCCAGGGATAAGTCAGATGGAAGCAAGAACGTATTTTTTTAAAACTCAACAAGTAACTTGCATGTAGATAAATACTGTCTTTTTTTTTTCTCTTGCATTTACAGGGATTTCTAACATAGATTCTTTAGCATCTTTTCCCAAGTTCTCATGCACAAAGGATTAGCTCTTGCTTAGTCACCTCTGTAGGCACACACTCCTTGGTTCAGAAGCTATTCATTGGAGAGTCTGCTCTTCTAGGGTTAATTATTCAACAAGAACAAGACAGAAAAGGCCCCTCTCTCATGGAATCCCATCTTGGTAAGGGGAAAACAACACATTGGTGACGAATATTGAATACTCCATGGACTGCCAGAAGAACGAACAATCTGTCTTGGAAGAAGTACAGCCAGAATGCACCTTAGAAACAAGGATGGTGAGACTTCATCTCATATACTTTGGACATGTTATGAGGAGGGACCAGTCCTTGTAGAAAGATATCATGTTTGGTCAAGTATAGGGTCAGCCAAAGTGAGAAAGTCCCTCCGAAAGATGGATTGACACAGTAGCTGCAGCAATGAGTTCAAACTTAGCAATGATTGGGAGGATAGTGCAGGAGTGGGCAGATTTTCCTTCTCTTGTACATAGGGGCTCTAAGAATCGGAATCCACTGGATGGCACCTAGCAACAACAACAGAAACAACACATTCAAACACACATTCATTTATGCACACATCTCAGCTGTTAAGGCAATAGAGGCAAGTGACACTTGGTAAGGGAACACAGAGTGAAATAAACTTATATTTAAGATAAAATGGCTAGGGAAGTCATTTGTTAGTAAGTGACACTATACCGAGATTTGATAAATCGAGGGAGCAATTCCAAACAGATATCTGGAGAAAGAGCATTCCAGGAGAAACGAACATCAATAGCAAAAAGCCCTGAATAGGAGTGACCTTGCAATGTTCACAGACCAGCAAAGTGATCATCTATGGAAAAGAGACAACAAACAGGAGGGTGGTCAATTTCAGAGAGGAAACTGAAAGACAAATTATGATTTTTTTCTTCAAAGCAAAAAAAAAAAAGAGAGAGACTTTAAGTTTTATGCAGAAGAGTAACATAATATGGACTATAATTTCAAAAGACCACTCTGGCTACTGTAAACATGGACAAGAACTGAAAGAGGAAGACTAGTTAGGAAGTGATGATAAAAGATAGGCAAGATATGCTGATGGTTTAGACTAGGGCGATAGAAATTGAGGCCATTAACGTGTTAATATTCCAGATAAAGTTTTAGAGTAGGTTCTTTCTTACATCATCTACTCTTCATGGACATCAACAGCTTGAATGCCAATACCTTTTGAGGTAAACTTTCTAGTAAATGTCAACAACAATATTTGAAATATAGTTTTAAAAGTATTTTTTTTAAATATTTTTGAGATTACAAAAACATTACATGTTCAACACAGAAATTTTGATAAGTAAATACACAACGAAGAAATACCCAGAATGCCATCATGTAGAGATAACAATTCACGTTGGGATGTTTATGCTGTCTTTTTTTTTCTATAATTATTTTGGCATTTTAACTTAAATCATACTGTTTATGCAGTTTGAGAATCTATTTTGATCAAATTATTTTTTCACTCTTTTAGTGTATGCACAATATTAAGATATTATTTTTTCCTAATTTTTAAATACTATGTAGAATTGTACTGTGTCAAAATTTACTCAATCAAGGCATTCTTGTTAACTCTGATTCTTGTTACTAAAGGGTAGTAACAAGATAGTTAATTAAAGGCATAATATGGAATGAATACTCTAAATAGTTTGTTAAATATTAGAATCGCCTAGATTTCTATCCTTAACCCTCTTCTTCTCTGGCTCCATATGTGTTCTTAGGAATTCTCATTTATGTGTTTGGTTTAACTTCCAATTAAATATATATTGAACTCCTCAGTTTATATTCCAAATTGTGGCCCATTTGCAAATCTTTATATCCATATATGAATAACAGCTCATGAGTGCTTAGAGAACTTCTTCATATGAGATGCAGGACCTACAACTAAATATGCTGAAGACTAAAATTACTCTTCTCTTACGATTCCTTCCAAATATAATCTTCTACCAAATTATCTACTTTGGTTGATGGCATCATTTATTCAAATCAGAGAACTACCATGTCTTCCAGACACCACTTTCATTCACTCCACTTTCATGAAGACCTTTCCATGGTGATCCATAAATAGCCTGCTAGCTGTTTTCATCTCGCCATCTATGTTGACACATCATTAACTCAGTTCTTTTCTTCTTTCACATGGACTCTTGAATTAATTTTTATAAATTCTCTTTCTGCTTCTATCTTTACCTTTCCATAAAGCCAATGTAATGATTATTTTACTCCTGTACTTTTATCCTTCAATGATTTCTCATTATTTTCATAATAATTTTAAAATTCTTAGATTACCTGCCTTCAAACTGTTGTTATTATTGTTGCATGCCATTGAGTTGATTCTGACCCATAGCAACTCTATAAGACAGAGTAGAACTGCCGCATAGGGTTTTTTGGGCTGTAATCTTTAAGTGAGCAGATCACCAGGTCTTTTCTCTCATGGATCCCCTAGTGGGTTCGAACTGCTGACTTTTCAGCCAGCAGCTGAGTGCTTAACCATGGGGCTACCAGGACTCCTTATCTCTAAATTAGACTCAGATTTTCATCTCTTCTTAGTGCACACCATACTCCAGTACTGCCAAACTAATTGCATTTTGAACAGATGCCATGTTATTTCAGGCTTTTTCTTCCCATTGTGCTCGTTTCTCTTTGTCAACTTGATAAACTTTTCAATCCACCCTAGTTCCTAGGCTCAAAACACAGAGATTGAAATTAACCTGACATTCTCTGTTAAAACTTTACCCTCTTTGTGACCGATCCCTGTTTCCATTCAACACAATTAATCACTAACTTCTCTATATTATTTCTAATCATTGTACAAAGTTTGAATGTTACACCTCTATATAAAAAGTACAAACTCCTAGCATATGAGTGTGTATGTTTTAAGACTAGCTTTTTGAGGTGAAAATCATGCATTGTTTCTTTTTTTCATCTCTGATGCTATACACAGTGCCATGTAGAAGCAGAAATCTATATCATTTTAAAAAAAAAAAAATTTAAGCAACAATAAAAGAGTGATAACTACTACTAACATAGAAAACCAAAGATTTCTCCTAAAGTATTAAATAACCCTTACCCAAAACTCTGGGTCAGTGTTCTCCTAAAACATTTATTTTTGTCATTGGGTTTTGTGTCAACAGTTGACCATCTTCCCATTCACAGGCCAGTTTTTTTTTTTTTTTTAACTTTTTTTTTTTTTTTTTTTGGACTTTAGATGGTTTACAGAACTAGCTTCTCATTAAGCAATTAGTACACACATAGTTTTGTGATATTGGTTACCACCCCTATGACATTTTGACACTCTCCCCTTCTCAACCTTGGGTTCCCTATTGCCAGGTTTCCTGCCTCTCCTGCCTTTCAGTCCTTGCTCCTGGGCTGGTGTGCCCCTTAGCCTAGTTTTGTTTTATGGGCCTGTCCAATCTTTGGCTGAAGGGTGAACCTCAGGAGTGACCTCATTACTGAGCTGAAAGTGTGTCCAGGGCCATACTCTCAGTGTTTCTCCAGTCTTGTTAGACCAGCAAGTCTGGTCTTTCCTTTTTGAGTCAGAATTTTGTTCTACATTTTTCTCCAGGTCTGTTTGGGACCCTCCACTGTGATCCCTGTCAGAGCAGTCAGTGATGATAGCTGGGCATCATCTAGTTGTACTGGACTCAGCCTGGTGGACGCAGTGGTAGATGTGGTCCGTTAGTCCTTTGGACTAATCTTTCCCTTGTATCTTTAGTTTCCTTCATTCTTTCTTGTTCCTGAAGGGGTAACACGAGTGGAGGATCCTAGATGGCCACTCACAGGCTTTTAAGGTCCCAGACACTACTCACCAAAGTAGAATGTAGAACATTTTCTTATAAACTATGTTATGTCAATTGAGCTAGATGTTCCCTGAGACCGTGGTCCCCACAGCCTTCAGCCTAGCAATTCAGTCCCTCAGAGAGTTTGGATGTGTCCATGGAACTTCCATGACCTTGCCCTGGACAAGTTGTGCTGGCTTTCTCAGTATTATGTACTGTCTTACCTGTCTCCAAAGTTACCACTTATCTATTGTCTATTTAGTGTTTTTCCATTCCCACCTCTCCCCTCTACCTAACCATCAAAGATTGTTTCTTTTTTGTCTGTAAACTTCTCCATGAGTTTTTACAGTAGTTGTCTCATACAATATTTGTCCTTTTGTGACCGACTTATTTCACTCAGCATAATGCCTTCCATATTCATACATGTTATGAGATGTTTCACAGCTTCATCATTGTTCTTTATTATTGCATAGTACTCCATTGTGTGTATGTACCATACTTTGTATATCCATCTGTTGATGGGAATCTAAGTTTTCTCCATCCTTTTGCTATTGTAAACAATGCTGCAATGAACATAGCTGTGCATATGTCTTTTGTGTGATGGCTGTTATTTCTCTAGGATGTATTCCTAGGAGTGGGATCACTGGATCATATAGTATTTCCTTTTCTACCTCTCTAAGAAAGCATCATATCATTTTCCAAAGTGGTTGTACCATTTTGCATTTCCACCAGCAGTGTCTAAGAGTTCCAATCCCCTGGCAGCCTCTTCAATATTTGTTATTTTCGATTCGTGCCAGTAATGCTGGGTTGTGATAGTATCTCTTGTGGGTTTTTTTTAATGAGCTCTAGTGACTGCGAGCATTACCTCCTGTGTCTGTTACCTGCTTGAATTTGTCTGTTCATTTCCTTTGCCCATTTTTAATTGAATTATTTGTCTTTTTGTTGTAGAGGTGTTGGATTTTAGAGATTAGAATTTTGCTGGATTTGTCATACCCAAAATTTTTTTTTCTAGTCTGCAGGTTCTCTTTTTACTCTTTTGGTGAAATCTTTTGATGAGCATAAGAGTTTAATTTTTAGAAGACCCCAATTATCTAGCTAGTCTTCTGGTGTTTGTGTATTGTTCGTTATGGTTTGTATCCTATTAATGTTGTGTTAAGGTCTCTGGCATTGATTCTATTTTTTCTTCTGTGATTGTTATGGTTTTTGGTTTTATATTTAGGTCTTTGATCCATTTTGAAGTAGTTTTTGTATATGGTTTTGGCAGCACCATTTGTTAAAAAGACTGTCTTTTCCCCCATTTGATGGACTTTGGGCCCTTGTCGAAGATTAGGTGACTGTGGGTGGATGGATTCACATCTAAGTTCTCAATTCTGTTCCATTGGTCAACATATCTGTTGTTGTACCAGTACCAGCTTGTTTTGACTATCATAGCTGTATAGTAGGTTCAGAAATGAGGTAGTATGAGTCCGCCCACTTTATTCTTCTTCTTCAATAGTGCTTCACTTATCTGGGGCCTCTTCCCTTTCCATATAAAGTTAAGGATTATTTTTTCTCTTTAAAGAATATGGTTGGTATTTGGATTGGGATTGCATTGTATTTGTAGATTGCTTTGGGTAGAATTGGCATTTTCACAATGTGGAGTCTACCTATCCATAAGCATGGTATGTTTTTCCATTTATGTAGATCTCTTCTGGTTTCTTGCAGCAGAGTTTTGTAGTTTTTTTTTGTATGGGTCTTTTGCATCGCTGGTTAGATTTATTCCTAAGGATTTTATTTTTTTAGGGGCTATTATAAATGGTATAATTTTCCTGATTTCCTTGTTGTAGTTCTCTTTATTGGTGTATAGGAATCCAACTGATTTTTGTATGTTTATCTTATATCCTGCTACTCAGCAGAATCTTAGTAGTTTCAGTAGTTTTCTTGTGGAGTCTTTTGGGTTTTCTATGTATGGTATCATATCATCTGCAATAGGGACAGTTTTACTTCTTCAGTACCAGTTTGGATGCCCTTTATTTCTTTTTCTTGCCTTATTGCTGTAGCTAGGACTTGCATCACAATGTTAAATAGGAGTGGTGATAAAGGGCAACCTTGTCTTGTTCCTGTTCTCCAGGGGGATATTTTCAGCCTCTCTCCATTAAGATTGATGTTGGCTGTTAGTTTTGTATAAAAAAAAACCTAACTGTATAGATGTCTTTTATTACGTTGAGGAGCTTCCCTTTCATACCTATTTAGAGTTTTTTTTTTTATATTTTAATCAGGAATGGGTGTTGGAATTTGTTGAATGCCTTTTCGGTGTTGATTGAAATGATCATGTGATTTTTTTAAATTTTATTTATGTGATGCATTCCATTGCTTGATTTTCTTTCTAATCTAATGTTGAACCATCCTTGCATACCTGATATGACTCTCACTTGGTCGTGGTGTATTATTTTTTTGATATGATGCTGAATTCTATTGGCTAGTATTTTTTTGAGAATGTTTGCATCTATATTCACAAGAGATATTGGTCTGTAATTGTCTTTTTTTGTGGTGTCTTTGCCTGGTTTGGGTATGAGGGTTATGTTGGCTTCATAGGATGAATTTGGAAGTCTCACTTCCTTTTGTATGTTTTGAATAATTTGAGGAGTACTGGTGTAAGCTCTTCTCTGAATGCTTGGTAGAATTCTCCAGTGAAGCCATCTGGGCCAGGGCTTTTTTGCTGTTGGGAGTTTTTTTTTAGTTATCTTTGCAATCTCTTTTCTTGTTATGAGTCTGTTCAGATTTTCAACATCAGTTTATGTTAGTTTGGGTAGGTAGTCTGTTTCAAGGTTTTCTCCAGGTTTTCAAATTTGTTGGAGTATAGTTTTTCATAGTGCTCTGTTATGATCCTTTTCATTTCAGTTGCGTCTATTATGTCCCCCATTCCATTTCCGTTTTGGGTTATTTGCTTCCTTTCCTGTTTTCCTTTTGTCAGGTTGGCCAGTGGTTTGTTGATTCTGTTGATTCTTTCAAAGAACCAATTTTTCAGTTTTACTGATTCTTTTTCCTATTCTCCATTTCATTTATTTCTGCTCTGATCTTTATTATTTCCTTTCTCCTGGTAGCTGTTGGCTTCTTTTGCTGTTCTTTTTCTATTTGTTTGAGTTGTATAGCTAATGTTTTAATTTTGTCTCTCTTTTTTTTTTTTTTTTATTCCATCTTTGGTTTCTTCTATTGTCCAGTGTTTTTTAAGCAGGGGATTATTTGGTTTCCATGTATTTGATTTTTTTTTTCTCCTCTTGCTTTTTCTGTTGTTAATTTTTTTTTCAGTGTTTTGGATTTTGTTGAGGGTTGCTTTGTGGCCTAAGTGTGGTCTATTCTGGAGAACACCCCATGTGCATTAGAAAAGGATGCGTACTTTGCAGCTGTTGAGTGGAGAGTTCTATATACATCTATGAGGTTAAGCTGGCTGATTGTGGCCTTCATATCCTCTGTGTCTTTGTTGAGTTTCTTTCTACATCTTCTGTGCTTTACTGAGAGCAGAGTGTTGAACTCTCCTATTATTATTGTGGAACTATCGATTTTTCTTTTTGGTGCTGTTACAGTTTGTTTTATGTGTTTTGAAGCCCTGTCATTGGGTGTGTAGATATTTATTATGGTCATGTCTTCATGGTGGAGTGTTCCTTTAATCATTATATAATGCCCTTCTTTGACTTTTATGGTGGATTTTGTTTTAAAGTCTATTTTATCTGAGATTAGTAAGGACACTCCTGCTCTTTTTCGGTAGCGGTTTGCTTGATGTATTTTTTTCCTCCTTTGATTTTTAATAAATGTATGTCTTTTTTTGTAAGGTGTGTCTCTTGTAGACAACATATTGATGAATCCTGTTTTTTTGTCCATTCTGAATGCGAGCTTTTTGTTTGTTTTTATGTGGTTTCATTAATCACCTTCTTTTGTAGGATCTAGCAGACTTTCAATTTCTGCAATTATTCAATGTTCACATCTTTAAGTGCAGGAATTTCATCAAATACATTTCTTTAGTTCTGGCTATTCCCTCCCTCCCCCCTCCACTGGTTCACAACTGTTCATGTATATTGATGATTCAAGAATTCAGCTGTGCATCTTACCTCCAGGGCATGCTCTAGAAAATTACCTCTACAATTGTTCTCACTGCCAAGCAATATTGGAAACAACTGATTTCTAGACAGAAAGACAACTTTAAAAGATATCCTTGAGTAAAAAAAAATAAATCCTCATCATTTCCATAGCTATATAATGAAGACTCTCGCTATATCCTAAACCCCATATTCACCATAGCCTATAAGGTATTACTAAGTAACTAATAAACATGTTATTCATATAAGTTAGGATCCAGGCAGGAAACCAGAAATCATACCAGTTATTGGCATTGGAAATAATATAAGAAATCAATTATTAGAGGACAGGAAGACAAAGTGGGAAAAACTGAGGCATAACAGAAGTAGTATTTGCAGGAAGCAGCTACTGTCCCTAGGGTTTTGTGAAGAAAAGGCAGAGACTGTGGTTATCAGAACCTCAAAGTTTGGAGCAGAGCCCTTAGGAGGTGACTCAGATCTCTGAAGAGGAGACATTAACCATCTAGGGCTGGTATCTCAGGAACCAGGAGCAGGGCTTCTTCTGATTTGGGACTCATATATTTAATAAATTGTCAGGGCTCAGCTGGTGTCGGTGTCCCTGAGGGCTACCATGAGACTGGTTATGAGAGAGCTGAAAAAAATCCTGGAAACTAAACCAGCTGCTTGTGGCCAAATGAAGAGTCGTTGTAAAATGAGGCTGACAGGAACACTTAACAAATAGGAAGGAGCCAGTAGCTCTCTCTCCTCCTCTTCCCTTGGAGTCTCCCTCTGGTGGTCAGTATTGGCTAAATCAAGCAAGGAATGAGTGGTCAAAGGAGAAATAGGGTTTACAGAACCTTAACTCCAGTACACAAAATCGGAGGATAGAAGTGGATATACGGAGTGACAACAGCTTAATAACCAACACACAAACCTTTTGGGAATGACTGCTACTGATTTAAAGTTTTGATGTACATATCAAGTCACTGTTAGAACAAAGTGATCCATGACTGAGATCCATAAAACACAGGTTTCATTCTGTGCAATGAGCAATATCTGGACAACTATCTGCTCTGGTGGGGCAACAGTTAAGCGCTCTGTTGCTAACTAAAGATTGGCAGTTCAAATCCACCCAGCAGCTCTGTGGAGAAAGACCTGGTGATCTACTTCCTGTAAAGATGACAGCGGAGAAAACCTGATGAGGCAGTTCTACTCTGTTCCATCTAGTCACTATGAGTGGGAATCGACTCCATGACACCCAACAAAAGTCAGTCTACAGCTAACACGTATTGAATCATATTTCTGGTCGATTATTTATCTTTTAGAGATACAAAACCAAATTCTTCAGAATATTATCATTCATAAACAATCACTAGATTTACTTGAAACCCCCTCACCCCATGCCAAAGAGAAAACATCAACCTAAATATTTCACAGAATGCTTTATTAGACTGAGCCAATTTTGAATTAAAATATCCCCATGCTGATATTCACCAGCGTTCTCGTCTTTATGTAGACATAACCTAATCAATTTCAATTATCATTACAATGATTTAGATGGTCACATTGTGGCATTAGCAGAAAAGCTCATTGAGTGCATGGGTCACCTCTGTACCTCCTGCAGTAGGCGTGTTGCCAATGCCCAGCACAGTGCAGACACCTAGTAGGCCTTCAACATGTTTTTGTTGAATAAATGAATGTAATTTACACATTAAAATCATATCTTGTGAGACACATTTAATCATTTCACTAACTAGAACAACAGGAGTATTTACAAAAATCAGTGACTTGAAAGCATTCATTAAAATTATTTCCATAGTTCCTAGCTGTCATGTAGAAATCTATTCACTGGGAGAATCTGTCTTCACAAGACAGACCAAATGTTATTTAATATGTAATTATACAATGTAAACTCAATATGTATGATTTTTTGTTGACTTTAAAGACTAATCTTTTTTTTTTTTTTTTTAAAGTTCCTGTATTTGTGCTAAGAGGAATGAGCGGCTATGCTGCAGGCTCACCTGGCTCTTCCAATCTTTCATGGTTTCTCTAATTAAAATACATTTAAAAATGTGTTATCAGTCATAGTCCTCATTAATAGAGTACAATACATTGATGGCCTAAAATTCTTTTTAAAATAAAGTACCTTAAAGGTGACTATAAAAAGAAAATACACACACATATACATATATATTACATACCAGTGGTATTAATATTAGCTTAAAATATCTTTATGTATTTGAATTAAATATTTCATAATTGCTGATATTCATAAAACATCTTGATAAATAACATCTTTATGTATTTGAATTAAATATTTCATAATTGCTGATATTCATAAAACATCTTGATAAATAACATAATTATATAACTTTTATGTATTATATAGCAGATATATTTTATTATATATTATATTTACTTTATACTTTTAGGTATATATTATATTAATTACACAATATTTTTATATAACAATCTATCTGATTTACTAGTAATGTATCTGATTTTATTAAGTGTTAACTATATTCTATCCATGCTGTAAAACTTTGAGAACATAAAGAGAAATAAGACTGTCTGTATTCTCAATGAACTTACAGTGTTTTCATTTTTTTTTTCCAGTCATTGACTTTCTTCCACATTTTATAAAAAATTTATAGCAGGTTACAAATTGTCTTTGTTATCCAGAGCAAGTGTAGGAGGCTCAAAGTTGGAATTCTGGGCACTTGCTCTAAGAGAGGGCTCTCTCTCTTTGTCCACTCTAGGGGAAGGTCCTTGTCTCTTTTCAGTTTCTATTCCTAGGTTTCTTTGTAAACATATTGCATGCATCTTCCCCTCCATTTGTGCTTTCTTGTCTTGCTTGCTTGCTTAATCTGCTCTTTTATATCTCAAAATAGATTGCCTTAAGATACACCCTACACTAATACTGCCTCATCACATAACATTTTATGTTAATGAGGGAGGAACAACTCACAAAACCAGGGTGAGAATGGTTGCACAACTTAAAGAATGTAATCAATGTCACTGAATTGTACATGTAGAAACTGTCATATTGGTGTGTTTTGCTATGTTTATTCTCAACAACAAAATTTTTAAAAAATACAAAAAAAGATCCATTCCCAAATGGGATTATAACCACAGGTATAGGGGTTAAGATTTACAATAAATATTTTGGGTGGATACAATTCAGTCCATAACATGAACATATTCGGAAATAGTTGCAGTAGCAAATATAATATTAAAATTTAAATAACTATAATAATACCTTGTGTTTTTATATGATTGGGTATTTCTCAAAATGCTTTAACATATATTTTCCATTTTCTTACCTTAATCCATGAATTAGTACAAAAATGTGAAGATTATAAACTGCCTAGCTTTTACATTTAAGAAAAATGAAGTCAGTGATAATTCATAAATATTATTTGTACAATTTTAATCATTTCATACATAATTGAATTTAATAGTTGAGTTTTAAAAAATACCTCCACCCTTATATTAAACTATTTTCTCCTCACTTACTATAAAAACGTGTATATATATATATATTTTTTTTTAATTTAAAACAAAAGCTTGGTTTTCTGTTTACCCTCGCTATGGTGAGATTGTCTAAAGTATAAAAGCCAATGTGAAACTCTTTTTATTCTTCTACATTCCTTCAAGATCAATTGATGTGTTTCCTTTTGTGATTACCTACTCCCAAAGCAGAATGCATTGCTTTCTTTCCTATGCACAAACAGAGAGGTTGTTATTTCTGCCTACAGAACATGTGTCCTATAAACACTTCTAAAAAATTCTCAGACATAAGTGGAAGTTATTTTATTTGGACATTAAAGGGATAGTGAACCTGAAATCTTTAGGCATTTGAAGGCCCTCAGGTTGCAACTGGGTATATGGATTCAGTCATATTTCTTAGTCATTCAGACGGCATTTGGGATCTTGAGTCCTTTTATGTGAGTTCTCCTATTGAAAGATTTTTACATTCAAACATAAATAGAAAAAAGGAAAAAAAGAAACAGTTTTATTAACCTAAGCAAGTACATAATAGCTTCTGAATGTGGGAATCGTATGGTAAGCTCTGATGGAACAAAGACCTGTAGGTGAAGCCACTGTTTCCTGCCCCAGAACTCCTGGCAATTATACCCCCACCCTCACACCAAGGGCACAAAGAAATGACAACTCCAAGTATGCCTAAGAGAGTAATGAAATGCTGTGGAAGGGTGTTTGCAACTAATACCTCAACTGATTCTATGAGAAGATAAGAATCCAGAATGACCCTTTAGAGTTGTCCTGAATTGAAGCAAGAGGCAAGAGAACCAGGTCTTTGTATCCTCACATCAACCTGGCAGGCTCTGGGCATAACCTGGGGAAACAGTTTCCTGTGGTGGAAGGCAATTCCAGTGACAGGCACAGCTGTGGACATTCAGCTGCTGATATTTCCAGCATGTGGGGAATGCATGTGTTTGCCTCGAAGACAGCTTTCAAGCAGATTGTCACATTATTCAAGATGACAAAATTCTTCGAACATTAAATATTGTTCAGTTTTTTTCTAGGCAGTTGTCTTGTGTTGCTATTACCAATACAATTATATCTTCCATTATATTTTCTAAAATACTTTTAATATACTAAAACTATTGATTTTTACATATTAATGTGTAACCAACACTGTACTGAATTACCTTGCTATTGTATCATCTTGGATTTTACAGGCATGTAATTAGGCATATGTGCAACTAGTTTACCCTGACTTAAAATAATAATTTGTTCTTAGAGGGGTGGGGAGTGCAAGGTCAATTTTCATCATTCGAATAACAAGTGTCAGAGACATTATTGGTTTACAATTTCTTCAGTAGTCAACAAACAGAGGAATTGTGATAGTCAATGTAAATGAAACTTCAATGCAAAAAAAACAAAAAACAGAAGAACAGTACAGGCAAAATAAATCAATATTAACAAGGCAAACAATGCATGAAATCGCAACTCATGCTATACACTGAAGAGCCTGAGCTGTTTGAAAGACCTTAACACTATGGTGCCTACTATTCACCTAGGAAGATAACTGCCTAGCTGCTCTCTTTTCTGTGCTCAGCTGCTCTCAAGCTGTGGGAAATCCAGATCAGTTCAACCATGCAAAGAAATGCCTCCCAGCAGGAAAAAACGATATGGAAAGTTTCTCCCTATAATAGCAAGTTCTTGTAACCAAATGAGCATATTTCAAGTTAAATCTGTTGTGATAATTTTCACCCTTCCCAATTTACATAATATTTCAGATTTAGTAGAAGATTGACTGACACACCTGCAACGTTAAATAATAATAATAGTCAGCACTTTGTCTTTTTTCATATGTTAATGAGAGCTTCATGTGTTTTGCCATTAATTATGGTGACATGTTTTTCTCTATATATTATTGCCTCTATTTATGCACAAGTATAAAAATAGAAATAAAGATACATAAACAATTATAGCTACAGAAAAAATTGTGTTAAGACAGTATCTAATCTTTTACTGGGGAAACTCTGGTGGTGTAGTGGTTAACAGCTACAGCTGCTAACCAAAATGTTGGCAGTTCAAATCCACCAGGTGCTCATTGGAAACTCTATGGGGCAGTTCTACTCTGTCTTATAAGGTTGCTATGAGTTAGAATCAACTTGACAGCAATGGGTTAGGTTTTCAGTTGGTTTTACTGACACCAGGTGGAAACGCCAGGGTCTTGCTTGGCATGACTTGTATTGGCCAATAAACGAGAGACAGAAGTAAGAGAACAGGAGAGGCAACTTTATTTTGTTGTGCAAGGAAAAGGAGTCAGCCAGAGCTGCTGCCACCAAGACTGCTCCTCAAAGGTGAGGAGAAAAGTTACTTTTAAGTGGTTTAAAAGTAGAGGGTTCATATAAATCACGTCAGCAACATTCTTAATCATACCAAGCAAGCACAATGGGCTTTATGTACAACTCTGAAGCAAAAGCTGTATTTAAATGAAAAGCTGGGGTGGAGGGAGGAAGCCTAGCAAAGAAAGAGGGTTTTTAATGCAACACTGTGCGGAGGAAGCCAAACAAAGAAAATAGGATTTTAATGCAACACTGTTGGGGAGGAAGCCAAGCAAAGAAAACAGGACTTTTAATGCAACACTATGGGAGCTCTGTCTCGTTCTTTCCAATTCTTTTTGGACATCGGTCATTCGGAACCACCGCCCATTTTGAACTATAGCCTGGCTCGGAATTGTTTGGTATATTCTCAGGGTGGGAGAAATATTGGACCTAGGCCTTTCATTGTGGCCACTGATCTCCTGTTGGTTTAAAACTATTTACTAAATATTAAAAAGATAAGAGTGGCTTTTATGCCCTGTTTAATTGAATGTTTCTGTCTTAGTCATCTAGTGCTGCTATGACAGAAATACCACAAGTGGATGGCTTTAACAAAGAGAAGTTTATTCTCTCAGAGTCCAGTAGGCTTGTAGTCCAAACTTAGGGTGCCTACTAGCATCACACGAAATATCATTAATATCACACGCAAGCAAAATTTTGCTGAAGATCATCCAAAAATGGCTGCAGCAGTATACAGACAGGGAACTACCAGAAATTCAGGCCGGTTTCAGAAGAGGATGTGGGACCAGGGATATCATTGCTGACGTCAGATGAATCCTGGCTGAAAGCAGAGAATACCAGAAGGATGTTTACCTGTGTTTTATTGACTATGCAAATGCATTCAACTGTGTGGGTAAAATAACAAATTACGGATAACATTGCAAAGAATGGGAATTCCAGAACACTTAATTGTGCTCATGAGGAACCTTTACAGAGATCAAGAGGCAGTTGTTTGGACAGAACAAGGGGATACTGATTGGTTTAAGGTCAGGAAAGGTGCGCGTCAGAGTTGTATTCTTTCACCATACCTATTCAACATGTATGCTGAGCAAATAATGCTAGAAGTTAGACTATACGAAGAAGAATGGGGCATCAGGATTGGAGGAAGGCTCATTAACAACCTGTGTTATGCAGATGACACAACCTTGCTTGCTGAAAGTGAAAAGGACTTGAAGCACTTACAAATGAAGATCAAAGACCACAGCCTTTAGTATGGATTGCACCTCAACATAAAGAAAACAAAAATCCTCACAACTGGGCCAATGAGCAACATCATGATAAATGGAGAAAAGATTGAAGTTGTCAAGGATTTCATTTTACTTGGATCCACAATCAACAGCCATGGAAGCAGCAGTCAAGAAATCAAAAGACACATTGCATTGGGTAAATCTGATGCAAAAGACCTCTTTAAAGTGATGAAGAGCAAAGATGTCACCTTGAAGACTAAGGTGTGCCTGACCCAAGCCATGGTATTTTCAATCGCATCATATGCATGTGAAAGCTGGACAATGAATAAGGAAGACCAAAGAAGAGTTGATGCCTTTGAATTGTGGTGTTGGTGAAGAATATTGAATATACCATGGACTTGCAGAAGAACGAATAAATCTGTCTTGGAAGAAGTACAACCAGAATGCTCCTTAGAAGCAAGGATGGCGAGACTGCGTCTTACATACTTTATACACGTTGTCAGGAGGGATCAGTCTCTGGAGAAGGACATCATGGTTGGCAAAGTACAGGGTCAGCGGAAAAGAGGAAGACCCCCAACGAGGTGGATGGACACAGTGGCTGCAACAATGGGCTCAAGCATAACAACGATTGTAAGGATGGCACAGGACTGGGCAGTGTTTCGTTCTGTTGTGCATAGGGTCTCTATGAGTTGGAGCCAACTCAATGGCACCTAACAACAATAACAACAACTCCGAGGGAAGACTTCCTCTCTCTATTGGCTCTGGAGGAAGATCCTTGTCATTTCTTCCCTTGGTCTGGAAGCATCTCAGCCCAGGAACCTCAGGTCCAAAGGATGCACTCTGTTCCCGGCACTACTTTCCTGGTGGAATGAGGTCCTCTGTCTCTCTGCTCACGTCTCTCTTTTATATCTCAAGAGACTGCCTCAAGACACAACCCAATCTTGTAGATTGTGTCCTGCCTCACTAACACAAATGCTGTCCATCCTTCCTCATTAGCATCATAGAGGCAGGATTGAGAACATATAGAAAAATCATAGAATACCAGGAATCATCATCCAGCCAAATTGGTACACGCATTTTAGGGGGACAAAATTCAATCCGTGACGGTTTCTCTAAAAGACATATATATATTTTTAAGATTGTCCTAGCTATTGCCTTCTTATCTCATGTCTCAGTTGATGTGTCTTTATGAGTCCTTGCAAGTCCAGCTCCAGGGTAGTCATTCTTTTTGTTCAAGGACAGGGAATAATATCTCCAATATTATCTCCTAAATCTTTCTTTTCTTTTGATCAGAGATTGGAGATAACACATTGATAATTAATACATGGACTCTTTGAGCCCCTAGATGTAGGCCATGGCAGACACTTTAAACTCATGGCACTGTTTTCCACCGTGTATCATCTAGTTTTTTACCAGACCTTAAATAAGAGCAATATTCCCATCAATCACATTGCCAAAGTGAGCGACTCACTGTACATCAACATTTAAGCCTGAGGCTTTTTTAAGTGTGTAAGACGTGGAAAATCCGGTGCCATAATGGCTAAGTGCTATGGCTGCTAACCAAAAGTTCAGCAGATCGAATCCACCAGACACTCCTTGGAAACTCTATGGGGTAGTTCTACTCTGTCCTATAGGGTCGCTGAGTTGGAATCGACTCCATGGCAACGGGTTTTTTGGAAGACAGTAGAAGATGAGTTTTAATATGCCTAATACTATCAGGATGCAGACTAAGAATACTATTATTTCTTGCAACAGTGATTTAGCGCATGTATTTATTCTTTACGGTAACTGACCAAATAAATTTGGTTTTTCTATGGTTGTTATAGTGTGTACCCAAATAGCTGCTGTCTAACTTTATGTATATGCTGTTTTATTTCTCTTCTGTAATTTTTCTGAATTCAACAAGAGGTATTTGCAATAGTACAGATTACCCTGTCTTGGGCTAAAAATTCTAAGGCTATTTGGTTATCTCATGTCACCTTGGCTAATGAGGTCAGAGATGGCTGTTGCGTTTTTATCTCATTAGCAATTTTGTCTGTTATTTGTCCCATAACGACTGATAAATTTCTTAAAGGTATTTTCAACTTAACTGTGCCATAATAGGAATTAAAGCTACCAATCCCACCCTGAGTATTGTACCAGTTTCTTTTTGACTCTCATTTGATAATGTCTAACAATTTAACATTACCTTTTCAATATTTACTACCATCATTACTAGGAATTTCTAAAAGTAATCTTAAAATTCTCAAAGTGCATTCCCCATGCATTCACCAGGAATATAAACAAGAGATTGCCCAAGTAAATTCACTTTCATTTGGAAAGGGATCATTTAAACTACTATAGTTGGATCCACCACACAAAAACATGTATCCTTAAGGAGTACACAAAGTTTGACTAGAGGAAACAGAATAAATAGAAAAATTCACATGTGACAACCAAATCTTCATTAGAAAATACACGATTAGCAAGATAATTCAGGACAGACCTCCCCTGTTGGAAGTCTTCAGTTAATCTGTTTAAAACCTACTAGGTATACTTTCCAAGGGGAAGCTGTACCCACTTGGTTTACCTATTAACAGTCATAGGTCACTTTCTCAGAAGCAGAAGTGTCACAAAACTGTTTTTTGAGAGAAATAATAGGAAATTTAATGCTGTTGTATTTTGAAAAATCATAACTTGAATGAGTTTCAGACACTTCTCTGGTTATAATATTTACAATTTTGTTAACTTACCA
This sequence comes from Elephas maximus indicus, assembly GCF_024166365.1. Classification (NCBI taxonomy): domain Eukaryota; kingdom Metazoa; phylum Chordata; class Mammalia; order Proboscidea; family Elephantidae; genus Elephas; species Elephas maximus. Next base: position 62,117,699 of record NC_064832.1, on the reverse strand, counting down.
ATTAAAAAAAAAAAAAACCTGTTGCCATCGAGTCAATTCTGACTCACAGTGACCTTATAGGATACAGTAAAACTGCCCCATAGAGTTTCCAAGGAGCACTTTGTGGCTTCAAACTGCTGACCTTTTGGTTAGCAGCCATAGCGCTTAACCACTATACCACCAGGGTTTCCAATTTACCAATAATAACTTCTAATTCAAGAGTTACGATGTCTGAACCCATTAGTTAAATAATTTAGAAGACAGGAAAATGGTTTCTTATATCCAGAAAGTAGGACCTTAAAACATCAGCAATATTCCCACATAAAACCCATGGCATTCCTTCACTCAGTCTTATATAATTTCTGTTCCACTTTGTTCACAGTCACGGTCTGTGAACCCATCAGCTTCTACATAAGTGTTTTGGAAATCTTTATTCAGTCTAGTGACAGTTTTTTTCATAAGTCCAATATAGCCCGCCTTTTTTGTTGAGATATTTTGGTCAAACATTTTCAGCAAAATCAACAAAGACTTATCTGCAGGCAACAAATCTTAATACGGCCATGATTAATTTATAAACACAATACTCTTAATTAAAAAAATTCAGATCCAAAAGAAGTCAGTTAAAAAAAAAAAAAGAACAACTTTAAAACCAGGAAACCCTGGTGGTGTAGTGGTTGTGTTACAGCTGCTAACCAAAAGGTTGGCAGTTTGAATCCACCAGGTGCTTCTTGGAAACTCTATGGGGCAGTTCTACTCTGTCTTATAGGGTCGCTATGAGCTGGAATCCACTTGGTAGCAATGCATTTAATAGGTTTTAGTCAGGATATGCCAAGATTATCAAGTCTCTAGACACCTGAATAGCAATAAAAAGACTTCGTAGGTAAATGACGTGAATGCCCCAAACTATTGACTTTGATGCTAGATTCAAAAAAAGTTGCAGCTAAGTTGGCAATAATGAAATAATAATAAAACTATGGCATAATATTGTGTGTTTGCTGTCTAATGTTAGGCAAAAACATAAGAGAAAATACACGAATTTTGACCCAAAGAGATCAGGTGTTTCTCTTAATTTTGACTCTAGATTTTATGTAATTTTTAAACCAAACCAAACCAAACCCACTGCCGTCCAGTCGATTGCGACCCTATAGGACAGAGTAGAACTGCCCAGTAGAGTTTCCAAGGAGCACTTTGCAGATTCAAACTGCCAACTTTTTGGTTAGAAGCTATAGCACTTAAACACTATGCCACCGGGGTTTCCTCTCTTAAGATAGAGAGAACTTATTTACAGTTCTTTTATGATTGAGATCTGTCTAATTTTTGGTAACTATAGTAAAGCAGCAATTTTTTTCTTACTTATTATTTCTGTCTTAAAAAGTCTCCCCTTTGTTGGAAGGGGCCTTTTAAAAGCTTTCCTGGAGCTATATGACTTCAGAGACTGGGGGTGGAAATGCCTGATCCTGTCCTTCCCTTACAGTCTTGACTCAAAGAAGACAAGATTGGGTCATCCCAATACACTTATATATGTTTAAATTGGCCTAGGCACTTTGTAGGGCTATCTACCCAGTAAATATCCAAGCTCTTTAGCAATTTTGTAAATGAATCTATCAATTCTTGGCTAGTGAGATTGGGGTGAGGAGGGAGGTGGCTAGAGAGGCTTGATCCTGACCTACCCTCACTCTCTTAACTCACTTTACAGAACCAAAAAAAAAAATCAGGCTGTAAATAAAACATTAACTTTCCAGAGCCTCAGATGGAGCTTTTGACAAAATCTGAGCATCAAGCAAAAGTTCCCCCAGGAGGAAAAGAAAGGACAACACAAATGGAAGCTCATTTTCCCAAAGTGGCCACTGAAATTCTAAACTGCTTCTAGTATATTCAGTTTACACTGCTTTTAAATGTTGTTGTTGTTGTTAGGTGCCATCAGGTTGATTCTGACTCATAGCAACCCTATGCACAACAGAAAGAAACACTGCCCGGTACTGCACCATCCTCAAAATCACTGTTATTTTGAGATCATTGTTGCAGATACTGTGTCAATCCACCTCGTCGAGGGTCTTCCTCTTTCCCGCTGACCCTGCACTCTGCCAAGAATGATGTCCTTCTCCAGGGACTCATCCCTCCTGACAACATGTCCAAAGTTTGTAAGACGCAGTCTCGCCATCCTTGCTTCTAAGGAGCATTCTGGTTGCACTTCTTCCAAGACAGATTTGTTCATTCTTTTGGTAGTCCATGGTATACTCACTGTTCTTTGCTAATACTGCAATTCAAAGGCAACAATTCTTCCTCGGTCTTCCTTATTCATTGTCCAGCTTTCACATGCATATGATGCAATTGAAAATACCATGGATTGGGTCAGGCGCATCTTAGTCTTCAAGGTGACATCTTTGCTTTTCAACACTTTAAAGAGGTCCTTTACAGCAGATTTGCTCAATGCAATGCATCTTTTGATTTTTTGACTGCTGCTTCCATGGCTGTTGATTGTGGATCCAAGTAAAATGAAATCCTTGACAACTTCAATCTTTCCTCTGTTTTTCATGATGTTGCTCGTTGGTCCAATTGTGAAGATTTTTGTTTTCTTTATGTTGAGGTACAATCCATACAGAAGGCTGTGGTCTCTGATTTTCATCAGTAAGTGCTTCGAGTCCTCTTCACTTTCAGCAAGCAAGCTTGTATCATCTGTATAATGCAGGTTGTTAATGAGTCTTCCTCCAATCCTATTGCCTTGTTCTTCTTCATAGAGCCCAGCTTCACAGATTATTTGCTGAGCATACAGATTGCATAGGTATAGTGAAAGGATACAACCCTGACACACACGTTTCCTGACTTTAGACCAATCAGTATGCTTTTGTTCTGTCTGAACAACTGCCTCTTGATCTATGTAAAGGTTCCTCATGAGCACAATTAAGTGTTCTGGAATTCCCATTCTTTGCAATGTTATCCATAATTTGTTATGATCCACACAGTCAAATGCCTTTGCACAGTCAATAAAACACAGGTAAGCATCCTTCTGGTATCCTCTGCTTTCAGCCAGAATCCATCTGACTTCAGCAATGATATCCCTGGCTCCATGTCCTCTTCTGAAACTGGCCTGAATTTCTCGCAGTTCCCTGTTGATACACTGCTGCAGCCATTTTTTAATGATCTTCAGTAAAATTTTGCTTTCATGTGATATTAATGATATTGTTCTGTAATTTCCACATTCGGTTGGATCACCTTTTTGGGAACAGGCATAAATATGGATCTCTTTCAGTCAGTTGGCCAGGAAGGTGTCTTCCATTTTTCTTGGCATAGACAAGCGAGTACCTCCAGCGCTGTATCCGTTTGTTGAAACATCTCGAGTGATATTCCGTCATTTCCTGGAGTCTTGGTTTTTGCCAATGCCTTCCGTGCAGCTTGGACTTCTTCCTTCAGTACCGTTGGTTCCTGATCATATACCACCTCTTGAAATGGTTGAATATCGACTAATTCTTTTTGATATAATGACTTTGTGTATTCTTTCCATCTTCTTTTGATGCTTCCTGCATCATTTAATATTTTCCCCTTAGAATCCTCCACTATTGCAACTCGAGGCTTGAATTTTTTCCTCAGTTCATTCAGCTTGAAAAATGTTCTTCCCTTTTGGTTTTTCATTTCAGCTCTTTGCACATGTTATTATACTACTTTGCTTTGCCTTCTCAAGCCACCCTTTGAAATCTTCTGTTCAGTTCTTTTACTCAAAAGAAGGCTGGGAAAGAGCTGCCTCCTCAAAGTAGAGTCGACCTTAATGACATAGATTGAGTAAAGATTTCAGGATGTTCATTTGCTGATGTGACACAACTCAAAATGAAAAGAAACAGCTGCAATAATTAGAACCTAGAATGTACGAAGTATGAGTCTAGGAAAATTGGAAATCATCAAAAATGAAATGCATAAACATCGATATCCTGGACGTTAGTGAGCTGAAATGGACTGGTATTGGCCATTTTGAATCAGACAATCATATAGTCTAGTATAGTGGGAGTGACAACTTGAAGAGGAGTGGTGTTGCATTCATTGTCAAAAAGAACATTTCAAGATCTATCCTGAAGTACTACACTGTTAGTGATATGATAACATCCATATGCCTACAAGGAAGACCAGTTAAGATGACTATTATTCAAATTTACACAAACCACTAGGGCCAAAGATGAAGAAATAGAAGATTTTTATCAGCTGCTGCAGTCTGAAATTGATCAAACATGGCAATCAAGATGTATTGATAATTATTGGCGATTGGAATGAGAAAGTTGGAAACAAAGAAGAAGGATCAGTAGTTGGAAAATATAGCCTTAGTGATAGAAACAATGCTGGAGGAGGTCAACTGATAGAATTTTGCAAGACCAACATCTTCTTCATTGTAAATACCTTCTTTCACCAACATAAATGGCGACTATATACATGAACCTCACCAGATCGAACACTCAGGAATCAAATTGACTACATCTGGGGGAAAAGACAATGGAAAAGCTCAATATCATCAGTCAGAACAAAGCCAGGGGCTGACTGTGGAACAGACCATCAGTTGCTCCTATGCAAGTTCAAGCTGAAACAAGAAAATCAGAATAAGTCCACGAGAGCCAAAATATGACCTTGAGTGTTTTTAAATATGAACCCTAAACCAGTGTCTCAATAGCAAAGGAATCCAGGTTCATTTATCAAAAACGTTAAGCTCTAAGGTTCAAGCTTATGGTTTTTTTCTTTCTTTTTTTTTTGAACTTAATTCATTCTGTTTGCTAGAGGCCTAGCCTCTTATTTTAGACCTTAAATATACCAGTTCCTTTCATTGGAAAGTACTTTAAAGTAGCTACTGATGATTTTAATTTGAACATTGTGATTCTTTATTGAGAAACTGTATCATAAAACAGGTGCAGGCCTACCACTTCTCCCTGCAAGTTTCTTAACACAGGTCAGGATCCGTGAATCTGGCAAAACAGAGCACTATTCCCCAGGTTTTGTCTAGTGCTCTAGCTTGTCTCATGACCACTTTATTCTGTCACAGGAGCCATAAACACTTGTGATGAGTGCTGGTGACCACCCTAACAATTTTTACTGGTTGACCCATGGCTGAATTTTGCAGCTTATATTGACCCAGAGCTCTTTGGAAATAGAATTACCTCTTTAATATTTCAAGTGCCTGAATCTGGACACTAAACTGTATTTTGCCAAAAGAGTTAGTGTATGTCACTCTTAACAAAATGATCAAACAGAAAACCTAAGATTCTCCTTAATCAAACAACTGCTTTTCAAAACAAATGTCCAACAAAACTTAAGAAAACATGAGAAAGAAAACAAAAAGAATAATAAGCAAAGGCTCGTTTTCTGAGGGCACTCGCCCTGTCATTGTCGAAGGGACATGGAATACGAACACGTGGGTGCAGAAGATAGGGTCTCTCTCTTTTTTTTTCCCCTGGCTTCTACTCAGTACTCCAGGTCTTCTTGAAGCTGACTGGGTTCATGGTTTTAGAATCCCTGCAACGACTATACCATTAACCCCTGTAGTGTGGAAACACCACAAAGTTTAATAAAGCAAAAGAAAGGTCTTATTTGGCACATATTTAAAGAGGCAAAGGAAACCTTGGTGGCCTAGTTATCAAGAACTATGGCTGCTAACCAAAAGATTGAAAGTTCAAATCTACCATGTGTTCCTTGGGAGCCCTATGGGGCAGTTCTACTCTGTTCTGTAGAGTCACTATGAGTTGGAATCAACTCAAAGGCAATGGGTTTGGGTTTTTGTTAAAGAGGCAAAAGTTGGAAAGGGACAAGCATGCTGCCAGAGCCATGTCTGCCCGAGTCTCTGTTCCTAGTTCTTAAGGATGCATCCTAGAGGGCTGCACTCTGGCATCCCTTGAACATTCTCTAAATACATACACTTATACATTCACACAACATAATCTGGTGCACCAACCTAACAGGTATCTAGAGTCTTTTATGCCCTCAGTGGTCAATTTCTCCCACTTCTTGGTACTCTTCTAAGGCCTTACCTAGGAATTACCCTGTTATTTAAAAAATAAGCTCAGATTCCTAATGCCCTCAAAGGTCAATTTCTCCTGCTTCTTGAGACCTTCTAAGGCCTTACCTAGGTACTTACCAAACAACCCAAACATGTTGTGTGTCTCTCATGGAGTCATCTTTTTGGTCCAGGTAGAACAGCTTTCAGGGCTGCTCCAAGTTCTCCAGGGGATAACTCCTGGTGGTGCCAGGCATCGGGTCTGGTCTGTTGTCTGATCCATCTCAGGAAAGGAGCATATAACTTCTGGCTGGCGCGCCAGAAATACTACCAGGTAGAAACCCCAGGTTCTTGCTCGGCATAGCTCGTATTGGCCAATAAACGAGAGACTGAGGTGGGAGAACAGTAAAGGGAACTTTATTTTGCTGTACAAAGAAAAGAAGTCAGTCAGAGCTGCTGGCACCAAGACTGTTTTGCTAGGACTAGCAGGCAAATTACTTTTAAGGGGTTTACAAGTAGAGAGCTCATACAAGTTAAGTCAGCAACATTCTTAATCATACTACACAGTCGCAATGGGGTTTACGTATAGCTTCCAAGCAAAAGCAGGATTTAAATGCAAAGCTGTGAGGGAGGAAGCCCAGCAAAGGAAACAGGATCTTTAATGCAACGCTGTGGGGGCTCTGTCTCATACTAAAGTAATCGATACTCTTAGATTTGTTCTTTTGTTTGTTTTTCATTTTCTGCTGGTTTCTGTGGTCACCATTAATTACTGTATATTACTTTTTGTCATCAAAAATGTTGTTTGTTTTTCTCAAAGACTCATGGAGACAGCAATCCGTTCATTTTTGCATATTTGAGCATACCCTTTTTACCTTTCAATTTCAATAAGATTTTGACTGGAAATAAAATCTGTGAGACTTATTTTCTTTTGCTGAGGTTTTTTTTTTCCACATGCCCCGTCTTTGATTGCTTCCCTAAAGGACTCTAAATCTAGCCTGATCTTTCCCTTTTTATATTTTACCCACGTGTGTGTTTTCTAGCCTGGGTACTCTCAGAATTCTTTAAGGAAGAATTTTCATACATTTGTAAAAAATCTGTCTGGCTATTATTCTATTTGAATCCTTTTTTCCAAGCAAGGCATCTCTTTTCAATTTGTACATTCAGTCTTCTTTCATTCAAATTACATGTTCATCAATGATAACTTTTCTTCTCTATTTATAAGTTTCATTTATTCTTTTGTCTTCTTTAGGGTCCTTGCCTATTTGGAATCTTTATTTATTTATTTATTTACGATCAGCTTTCTAATTTTCACTATTCTTTTTCTGTTTTATTTTGGGCATGATTTCTTCTGCCAGTGTTATCATATTCCTGACCGATTGTCAGTGAAGTGGATTTCTTTTTGCCATTAACAATGTGACTTTAAATTCTGGATAATGATTTGTTTTTCTTGTGCAAGAGCCAGTTGTTCAAACAGAACAAGGGGATACTGCATGGTTTAAAGTCAGGAAAGGAGTGCATCAGGGTTGTATCCTTTCACCATACTTGTTCAACCTGTAAGCTGAGCAAATACCCAAGGAGCTGGACCATACGAAGAAGAATGTTTCATCGGGGTTGGTGGAAGACTCATTAACAACCAGATATGCAGATAACACAACCTCGCTTGCTGAAAACAAAGAAGACTGGAAACACTGATGAAGATCAAAGACTACAGCATGGGTTGCACCTGAATATGAAGAAACAAAAATCTTCACAAATGGACCAATAAGCAACATCATGAATAATGGAGAAAATATTGAAATTGACAAAGAGTTCATTTTACTTGGATCAACAATCAACACCCATGGAAGCAGCAGTCAAGAAATCAAATGACATATTGCATTAGGCAAATCTGGTGCACAAGACCTCTTTAAGTGTTAAAAAGCAAAAATGTTACTCCGAGGTGCACATGACCCAATCCATGGTATTTTCAGTTGCCTCATATGCATGCGAAAGCAGGACAATGAATAAGGAAGGCCAACGAAGAAATAATGCATTTAAATTATGGTGTTTGTGAAGAATATTGAATATACCATGGACTGCCAGAAGAATGAACAAATCTGTCTTGGAAGAAGTACTATATATATATTTTTATATGTAAATCTATGTTTTATATTTATATATATTCTTTTGTCCCTGAGTTCAGCTAGATCAACTTTCTAAGGTATATTAGCAAGAATATTTTCTATTCAACGAGGGATAATTTGAGCTGTAGATATTCACCTAACGCACAATAAAATTTGTTAAAAAAGAATATTTTCTATATGTTCTTCTATAAAATACTCTGATTTTATCTTTACTACATGATACAATCAATGAGGACTATAAGCATGCAGACTGTATTGAAAATGTAATTATAACAATATACTAAGGTTAAAACGATACGTTTAAAAAATAGGAAGTTTTATCCAAATTAATTATTATGGGAAAATATGTGCTAAATTAATGTCAAACTAACTTCAGATCCAGCTTAAGCCATATCAAATACACAAAACCACACAGTGAATTTCTCTAAGAGCATCCCTACTAGAGTCAATGCTAGCCGCTATGTGGTTTGAACATACTGTAGCTGGAGCAGAATTCCCTTTAAAGTAGTCAATCATATTGCACCACTTTAAAGGCATTTTCTGAAAAACATTCATTTCCAATTTCCAGAGAATTACTTCAATATTTTTAATGAAACAAAATTATATTGAAAATAATAACCACAAATAGTACTATTCAGCTTTCTTGCAGTTTCTGTATTGGATTAAAAATGTTTTATTGCTTTAAGGGAAATAAATGAATCACAATTTAAGAGTAAAGAGAATTGTAAAAGGGATTCTTAACCATTCTACTTTGAATTGTAGAGTGCTTTTGAAATACTACATACAAAAGATAAGCTATTAATATTTTAATAGCATAATGAACGTTACAAAATAAATATTAAAGAAACCCTATAGTTGGTTAGCTTTCTGGGTTGTTTTTGACAAGATACCTAGCTTAGTATTGTAAAGTTATAATAAAAGATAAAAATTAAGTTAAAGAAGCTTAACCTACTGGAAATTCATTTGACTACAGAAAAGTCTGTTTTGGTTTGCTTGTTTGCTTGCTTGCTTTTTTCTAGGACTCAATATTTCCAACAGTGGACCATTAAAACACTACTTCCTACCAGGCTCTAATTGCATGCCTTTCATACTCAACACCCTTATGCGTCTTGACATAGCTTAACATAAATATTAAAAGTAATCCTCATTGATGAAATCAGTAGGTCTATAAAATAATAATGTATAAATTAATGTAAGAGTATAATATATATATCCTCATCTAATTATGCATTTATTCTATTTTTATTATACAAATTGTTTTCCAATATTTTATTGCTATGCAGTAACTTTAAACTCATTGCTGTTGTTGTTTCCGACTTATAACGATCCTATAGGACAGAGTAGAACTTCCCCATAGGATTTCCAAGGCTGTAAATCTTTATGGAAGCAGACTGTTGCATCTTTCTCCCACGGAGCAGCTGGTGGGTTCCAACTGCCACCATTAGGTTAGCAGCCGAACACTTAACCACTGTACCACCAGCGCTCCTTATGCAGTAGCCTTAAAGGATAATAATTATTGGGGTCTTATGACTCTTTTAGCCTTAATGATGGTTTTGTTGGACGCATCCACATTTCTTATAACACTGACTTTAGTGTCCTTACCTCATTCATCAGAGAAGTATCAACTTTGGAATAGCAAAAACCCTTTTTTTTTTTCAGTGTTTTTGTTTTTTTTATGGTGATAGTTGTCATTTTTATTATGCATGTGTGCACATAATTTTGTTTTCTTCACGTAAGACAAGAAGAGTTTAACTTAAAATCTTTAAACTTTGTCACCATTATAACTGCTCCCTAGAGGCAATCTTTTTTTTTTTTTTTTTTCTATTTTAATATTTTCTTGCTTTCTTTTTTCATTAGAACTTTCAAGGACTATCTCTAGCCTTCTAGCATTTATTGTTGCTGGTCCATAATAGGATCAAATGTCAATTGTGAGCAGAGGTAAGGAGGAGAGTTCCTGAAACGACTACTGAGTTCATGTGAGTTGTCTTGGGTTGGGAGGTAGATAAGAATGCTGAGAATCACTAGAGTAGTTTCAGGAACTCCATGTCAGATAAGATAGCCTGAAAGTTCTACTCTGTCACATGGTTGCTATGAGGCAAAATCATTTCAACTACACCTAACAACAACAACCTGCACTGAATTTTCTTCTGACTTCTGGCAGTTGTTCCCTTTGGCAATGAGAAAGTCCTTCTATGAAGTATGTGAAAGACAAGACGTGGAGACAGAGTGACAGACTAAGATAGACAAGGAGATAGGAGGCATTTACCAACTTGAGTTTTAATAATTTTTTAAATCTTTAATTTGAAATTTCCAAATATAAACAAGAGTTGATAGGATAGTCTAATCCCTACATATCCACCACTTAGATCCTATAATTATCAATATTTACACAATTGCTTCATCTATTTCTCCTGCTTTTTTTTCTTTTTGCTGAGCTTTTTGAACAAAGCACTAACATCTCATAGTTTTATTCCTACATAATTCAATACTCACCTCTAAAAAAATGTGCATTTCTTATTAAACACAGTACCATTTTTATACATGTCAAAATTGAAAATAATTACCTGGTATCTTTATCTTCTAATATTGTTGTTTGCTGCTGTTGAGTTGATTCTGACTCACAGCAACCCTATGTAGAACAGAAATAAACACTGTCTGGTCCTGCCTGGTCCTGCGCCAGCCTCACAATCATTGCCATGTTTGAGCCCATTGTTGCAGTCACTGTCAGTCCATCTCATTGAAAGTCTTCCTCTTTTTTGTTGATCTCTACTTTACCAACCATGATGTCCTTCTTCAGGGGCTGGTCCCTCCTAATAATACGTCCAAAGTGCTTGAGGTGGTCTCACCATCCCTGCTTCTAAGAAACATTCTGGCTGTACTTCTTCCAAGACAGATTTGTTCTTTCTTCTGTCAGTATGTAGTATATTCAATATTGTTCTCCAACACCATAATTCAAAGGCATCAATTCTTCCATCTTCCTTATTCATTGTTCAGCTTTCACATGCAGATGAGGTGTTTGAAAATACCACAACTCGTGTCTCGGGCACCTTAGTTCTCAAAGTGACATCTTTGCTTAATAGTCCATACAAATTCAAATTTCCCCAGCTATCTCAAAAACATCTTTTTACAGTTGTTTATTTTTATTCATTGTGGGCTATGAATCTCATTTGACAGACCTGTGTGTGGTTTTAGCTTTCTCACCATGTTCTTAAAATTGCTTTTCTATGTATATTTCCTAATAAATTTTAATTTAGCTCTTATAGCTTAAAGATTTTTTTCACCCCCCCTCCGAAAATTTTTTTCAAGAATACTTGATTGTCAATAATAAGCACTTTGGAAAATGGTTTGGCAGTTTTTAAAAATATTAAACACACACCATATATAACCAACCCAACCATCTGCTTTATATATTGATATGTTTTACTGGTTTTGCTTATCTAGAGAACTCAAACTAAGACATCTGGTACCAAGAGTGGTTCTAGAGAAACAAAACTGTAAGGATGAGTTTTCTAAATTGGTTATCAGTTCTGGTTAGTCTTAAAGATGTTGATGACTCTGATTCCAGCAGTATAGAGGGCACTGATCATCCATGGTGTGAGGTGGAGATAAAAATATGCAAAATATCACTACCAATAGATCAGGTATTAGTGAAAGGTGAGGCTCTGGGTGAACACATGTATGATATCTTTCAATGCTTTTGTAGTAATGAGAAGTATAAGGAGGCTGGTTGGTTGGTCTTACTTTCACTAGACAAACTGGTGAAAGGGTTGTGCTCAGGGCTTCAGAGTCAAAGGTCAAGTGCTTCATAAAAGGCCTTAAATTTTCCACGTGTGCTTTGAAAGAAAGCCTTATTTCTTGTAGTAAAGGGGCTGATGTTGCTGACAACCAACCCAGGGTCTTATTCTAAGAGTGCTGAATTACAATGACAGCTCAATTGCCACCCTTGAGAGGTGTCTGAAGTTAAAGTAAGGGCATTGATTGGGAAGAGATGGGACCCTGAAACTTGGGATGGGGACCTTTGGGCAGATAATCAGGAAGCTGGAGGCACTGAGCCCCTAAATTATGTTGAATCACTCCTGTGAACAGAACCACTCCCATCTGAAGAGATTAGTTCATTATTTGTCTGCTACACCACCCTAGAAAAACCATTAGCCCCTCCATTCCCATTTAATGAGATTGGCCTAGCCCAGCTACTTCTAAAGATCCTTTGCCTGAGTCATTGCCTGGGGGCATCGTCTGAGGCAGATGTTTTCCAAGACAATGCTGAATGTTCTCAAAACAATTTCACACTGCTAAATCTGGCTTCTAGACCTATAACTAAACTTAAGTCCCAATGAACCTCAAAAGATGAAGTACAAAGTGTGGCCCAGGAGGAGGTATACTACACTTCAAAAGAACTACATGACTTTTCTAATATGTACAAACAAACACCTGGGGACTATGTGTGGGAATGGCTATTAAGGGTGTGGAATAATGGTGAAAGGAGCATAGAGATGGATCAGTCCGAGTTTGTTAATATGGGTCCACTAAGAACAGATACTTCATTCAATGTTTCAGCTTGAGAAGTTAGGAAAAGATCTAATAGTTTATTTGGTCGAGTTGCTGAAGCATGGATTATGCAGTGGCCTATAGTTTTTTTTTTTTTTTTTTTATGCTAAATAAAGCTGAAGTACCAGACCTGCCTTAGTATACTGTGGAAGAAGGTATCCAAAAAAAAAAAAAAAAAAAGTTTTATCCAAAGGCTTAGGGAAATTGGCATGCTGGAGTGGATTTATCAGGTTACATCCATAGACTCACACGTGGAATGCCCAGAGGACACACCTTTTACCACAACTGTGAGGAACAAATTTGTGAAGAGAGGTTCAGCATCCTTGAAGACTGCTGTGATTACAATTTTACATAAATCAGATTTAACAGTGGGAACTGCCCTAACAGAATTAAGGCACCTAACTACAATAAGGTTGATTGGACCCCCTGGTAATATGGGCCAAGTGGTGGCACTCAATCAACAAAGACAAGGTGGGCATGATTACAGTAATGGACAGCAGAGTCAAAGCAGTAATCAGAATAGTTTGACTCATATGGACTTATGGCTTTGGTTATTTAGTCATGGTGTCCTTAGGAATGAAATAGATAGGAAATCTATTTAATACTTACTTGACCTGTATAAATGGATGAGTTCAACGTTAGGTGAACAGCAGTCTAACTCGAATCAGCAGCATAGAGAGTCAGGATCCCTCAATCAATTCCAGACATGAACACATTTAAAGACCCACAACCCCTTGAATGAAGAGTAGGCCAATTCCCCTTGAGGAAGGACTCCAATACACAACCAAAAATTTATACTGTTAATCTCTCTCCCAGCCTTCCCTAAAAAGATCTACTGCCTTTCATGAGAGTGACTGTTCATTGGGGAAAAGGAAATAATCAGACTTTTCAGGGATTATGGATATTGACTCTGAATTGACACTAATTCCAGGAGGACTAAAACGTCACTGTTGCCCACCAGTCAGAATGGAGGCATAATGGAATCTTGGCTCATGTCCATCTCACAGCAGATACAGTGTGTCCCCAAACCCATATGGTAGTGATTTCCTCAGTCACAGAATGCATAATTGGAATAGATATACTCAGCAACTGACAGAACCCCAATATTGAACAGCTGACAAGTGCAGTAAGGGCTATCATGGTAGGAAAAGTCAAGTAGAAGCCATTAGAACTGCCTCTACCTAGGAAAATAGTAAACTGAAAGCAATACTGCATTCTTGGAGGGATTGTAGAGATTACTGCCACCACCAAGGACTTGAAGAATGCAGAGATAGTGATTCCCACCACATCCCCATTCAATTCGCCTATTTGTCCTGTGCAAAAAATAGACGGATCTTGGAGAACAACAGTGGATTATCAAAAACGTAACCAGGTGGTGGCTCCTATTGCAGCTGCTGTTGCAGAGGTAGTTTCATTGCTTAAGCAAATTAATATATCTCCTGGTACCTGGTGTGCAGCTATTGATCTGGCTAATACCTTTTTCTCTATACCTGTTTCAAAGGACCATCAGAAGCAGTTTGCCTTCAGCTGGCAAGGCCAGCAATACACTTTCAGTTCCCTACCTCAAGTCACATCAACTCTCCAGCCCTATATCATAATTTAGTCAGCAGGGACCTTGATTGCCTTTCTCTTCCACGAGATGTCACACATTACATTGATGACATTATGCTGATTGGACCTAGTAAGAGAGAAGTGACTCTGGACTTGCTGGTAAAACATTTGTGTGCTGGAGGGTGGGAAATTAATGCCATGAAAATTCAGGCACCTTTCGCTAAGTGAAATTTCTAAGGGTCAAGTGATTTGGGCTTTGTTGAGATAATCCTTCTAAAATGAAGGATAAGTTTTTGCATCTGGCTGCTTCCACAACTAAAAAGGAGGCACAATACCTAGTGGGCTTCTTTGGATTTTGGAGGAAAAATATTCCTAATATGTGGGTACTGCTCCAGCCTATTTATCAAGTGATTCGAAATGCTGCTAGTTTTGAGTGGGGCTCAGAACAAGAGAAGGCTCTGCAGCAGGTTCAGGCTGCTATGGAAGCTACTCTGACATTTAGGCCCTATGATCCAGTTGATCCAAGGGTGCTTCAAGTGTCAGTGGCAGACTGAGATCCTGTTTGATCTTTGGCAGGCCCCTATTGGTGAATCACAGTGAAGACCTTTAGGATTTTGGAGCAAAGCCCTGCCATCCTCTTCTTTTGAGATATAGCTTTTGGCTTGTTAGTGGGCCTTAGTAGAGATTGAACACTTAACCATGGGACACCAAGTCACCATGCAGCCTGAGGTGCCCATCATGAACTGGGTGTTGTCTGACCCATAGAGTCATAAATGTGGACGTGCACAGCAGTCCTCCATCATTAAATGGGAGTGGTATATATAAGATCGGGCCCAAGCAGGATATGAAGGCACAGGTAAGTTCCATGAGGAAGTTGCCCAAATGCTCATGGTCTCCGCTCCTGTCACATTACTTTCCATCTCCCAGTCTGCACCTACAGCTTCATGGGGAGTTCCTTATGATCAGTGGACTGAAGAAGAGAAAACTCATGCTTGGTTTATAGATGGTGTCTTAGTGCTGCTATAATAGAAGTACCACAAGTGAATGGCTTTAAAAAAGAGAAATTTATTCCCTCACTGTCTAGTAGGCTACAAGTCCAAATTCAGGTTGTCAGGTCCCGGGGAAGACTTTCTTTTTTGGTCAGCTCTGGAGGAAGGTCTTTGCCATCAGTCTTCCTTTGGTCTGGGAGCATCTCAGCACAGGAACCTCAGGTCCAAAGGATGTGTTCTCCTCCCAGTGCTGCCTTCTTGGTGGTATGAGGTTTCCATGTCTCTCTGCTTGCTTGTCTCTTTTATACCTTAAAAGAGATTGGCTTAAGAAACTACTTAATCTTGTAGACCTCATCAGCATAATTGCCACTAATCTGTCTTATTACATCATAGTGATAGGATTTACAACATATACAGAAATCACATCAGAAGATAAAATGGTAGACAATCATACAGTCATACAAGGGAATCATGACCTAGCCAAGTTGACAGACATTTTTGGGGGACACAATTCAATCCATGATGGATGGTTCTGTGCAATACGTAGGCACCATTCAAAAGTGGACAGCAGCAGCACTACAGCCCGTTTCTGGAACTTCCCTGATGGACAGTGGTGAAGGGAAATGCCCCAGAGGGCAGAATTTTGAGCAGTGCACCTGATTGTTTACTTTGCTTGGAACGAGAAATGGCCAGATATAAGACTGTATACTGATTCATGGGCTGTGGCCAATGGTTTGGCTGTGTGGTCAGGGACTTGGAAGGAACATGGTTGGAAAATTAGAGACAAAGTTTTATGGGGAACAGTTATGTGGATAGACCTCTCTGAAAGGGCCAAATAAGTGAAGATATTTGTGTTTCATGTGAATGTGTACCAAAGGGTGACCTCAGCAAAGGGTGATTTTAACAATCAAGTGCATAGGGTCACATGTTCTGTGGAAAACGGTCATCCTCTTTCCTCAGCTACTCCTGTTGTTGCTCAATGGGCTCATGAACAAAGTGGCCATGGTGGTAGGGATGGAGCTTATATATTGGCTCAGCAACATGGACTTCTGCTCACAAAGGCCAACTTGGCTACAGCCACTGCTGAATGCCCAATCAGCCAGCAGCAGAGATCAACACTGAGTCCCCAGTATGGCACCATCCCTTGAGACGATCAGCCAGCAACCTGGTGGCAATTTGATTACATTGGACTACTTCCATCATGGAAGGGGCAGCGTTTTGTCCTTACTGGAATAGACACTTAATCTGGATATGGATCTGCCTTCCCTGCATGCAATGCTTCTGCCAAAACTACCATCCATGGAGTTACAGAATGCCTTATCCACCATCATGGCATTGGCTCTGATGAAGGGACTCACTTCACAACAAATGAAATGTGACAGTCGGCCCAAGCTCATGAAATTCACTGGTCTTACCATGTTGCCAATCATCCTAATGCAGCGGGCTTGATAGAATGGTGGATTGGCCTCCTAAATATACAATTACTGTGCCAGCTAGGTGACAACACCTTGCAGAGTTGGGGTAATGTTCTTCATGAGGCTGCATATGCTCTAAATCAGTGTCCAACATATGGTGCTGTTTCTCCCATAGCCAGGATTTATGAGTCCAGGAATCAAGGGATGGAAATGGTAGTGGTGCCACTCACTATTACCCCTAGTGACCCACAGCAAGATTTTTGCTTCCTGTTCCCACGACCTTATGCTCTGCAGGTCTAGAGGTCTTAGTTCCAAAGGGAGGAATGTTCCCACCTGGAGACACATCACTGATTCCATTGAACTAGAAGCTAAGAATGCCACCTGGCCACTATGGGCTCCTTATGCCTCTGGATCAACAAGCAAAGAAGGGAGCTATCATACTGACTGGAGTGATTGATTCTGATTACCAACAGGAAATTGGATTGATATTACATAAGGAAGGTAAAGAAGAGTATGTCTGAAGTGCAGGAGATCCCTTAGGGCATCTCTTTGTACTACCATGCCCTGCGATTAAAGTCAATGGAAATCTACAACTCTATTCTGACATGACCGCTAAAGGCCCAGACCCTTCAGGAATGAAGGTTTGGGTTCTCCTACCAGGTAAAGAACCATGGCTAGCTGAGGTGCTTGCTGAGGGCAAAAGGAATACAGAATGGGTGGCAGAAGAAAGTAGTTACATCCGTGTGACCAGTTGTAGAAACGAGGACTATAATTGTTACGAGTATTTCTGCTTCATATGTGTGCATCAAATATTTTTGTTTTCTCACTTATAAAATATAAGATGTAAATGGGGTTAGTTTGTTTTCACTTGTCCCTGTGTCAGTTGTTTCATTTTTGGCACCAGTGTGACTTTGTATTTGTCTTTATTCAGAGATTATGTATGGTTTGCAGAGATGTGTACAGGTGGCAGGTTGACAAGGGGTGGACTGTGATGGTTAAGATTGTGTGTCAATTTGGCTGAGCCATGATTTTCAGGGTTTCTATGTGATCACCCCCATAACGGGATCTGCTGTGAGCATCCAACCAGTTGAAAGGGAATTTCCTTGGTCGTGTGGTCTGCTTCTGAATATAAGTGAATGTTCTGGCTTTTGCCTGCACTGGATCCTGCAGCTGCCTCCTGTTCATCTGATCTCTGGTTCTTGTGACTTGAGCTAGCAGCTGACCTACAGATATTGGGATTTGGTGATCTTCACAGCCTGTGAGCAAGAGCTCTGCTCTCTAACCTGTCAATCTTGGGTTCTCCAGCCCCTGCGATTACGTGAATCAGGAGAAGCATCCATTCTGGAATGTTTCAGCCTCTACAATTGTGTGAGCTATTCCCTTGATATAAATCTCTCTAAATACATATTTATAGGCTTGAATGGTTTTGCTTTTCTAGAGAACCTAGCCTAAGACAGAGGTTCTATGTACAACAGAAAGAAAAACTTCCTGGTCCTGTGCTATCCTCACAATCATTGCTATGTTCGAACCCATTGTTGCAGCCTCTGTGTCAGTACTTCACATTGAGGGTCTTCTTCTTTTCTGCTAACCCTCTACTTTACCAAACATGATGTTCTTCTCCAGGGAATGACCTTCCTGATAACATGTCCAAAGCATGTGAGGCAAAATCTCTTTGCCCTCACATCTAAGGAACACTCTGGTTGTGCTTTTTTGTTCTTCTGGCAGTTTGTAGTTTATTCAATGTTTTCTGCCAACAGCGTAATTCAAAATAATCAATTCTTCTTTGATTTTCCTTATTCATTGTCCAGCTTTTGCATGCATATGAGATGATTGAAAATACTATGGCTTGGGTCAGGTGCACCTTAGTTATCAAAGTGGCATCCTTGTTTATTAATACTTTTGATAAAATCTAATACCTTTTTCTGATAAAAAACATTTGACAAAATAGGAATAGGAGGGAAATTCTTTGACATGTTTAAGGGCATCTGTGAAAAACCAGTTGTCAATATTATAATCAATGGAGAAAGACCAAGAGACCTTCCCTTGAGAACGGGAATTAAACAAGGATGCCCATCATCACCACTTCTATTCAATATTGTACTGGAAGTCCTAGCCAGAGAAAACTGGAAAGGAAAAATTTAAATTATTTCTAATTGCATATGGCTTGATCCTTATAGAAAATATAGAAATCTTTGAGATTTTCTACATATGTATAGAAAATTCCAAAGAACCCACAAAAAAAGCTTCTAGAACAAATAGAGGAATTCAGCAAAGTTGATGGATACAAGCTCAGGATGCAAAAATCAGCTGTGTTTTTATACACCAAAAAAGAGAAACATGAAAATGAAATCAAACAAACAATACCACTTACAACAGCATTTAAAAAATAAAATACCCAGGAATAATCTAAACAAGAATGTAAAGGATTTATACAGTGAAACTATAAAACACTGTTGCAAAAGACTAACTTAGACTCAAATAAATGGAAAGAAATTTTGTGCTCATGAATTGGAAGAATTAATGTTGTGAATACGTCAATATAATCCAATGCTCCATATAGATTCAACACAATTCCCTTCAAAATTTCAACAGCTTTCTTTGCGGAAATGGGGAGAAAAACAAAAACAAAACTAATCCTAAAATTTATATGGTAAGGAAAAAACCTCAAATAACCAAGGCAGTTTTGAAGAACACAGTTGGATGCCTCACGCTTTCTGATTTCAAAACTTGCTGTACAGCTACAGTAATCAAAATAGCCTGGAATGGTTTAATGATAGACACATAGACCAATGGAATAAAGTTAATAGCCCAGAAATAAATCTATACATCTACGGTCAACTGATTTTTGACAAAGGTGCTGAGTTCATCCAATGGGAAAGGAATAGCCTCTTCAACAATTGGATTTCCACACGAAGCAAGACTCATATCTCACAATATATACAAAAACTAATTCAAAATGAATCAAAGACCTAAATGTTATAAATAAATTCATAAAATTCTTAGAAGAAAATATTGGAGTGAAATTGTAGGATCTATTTTTTTTTGTTGTTTTTTGTTTATGATAGAATCTCAAACAGAACAACAAATACATGAGCTGCAGAAGGCAAAATAGATAATTGGGATCTCATGAAAATTAAATACTTATGTTTATCAAAAGTCTTCTTCAAAAGAGTAGAAAGACAACCTATCCACTAGGAAAAATTCTTTGGGAAACACATATATAATAAAAGGTCTAATATCCAAATTATGTATAAAACATCTACAACTTAAAAAAAATAACCCAATCAAAAAATGGGCAAATGACATCAATAGACACTAGACCAAAGAGGATATTCAAGTGACCAACAAGCACATAAAAAGAGGGTCAAAGTCATTAGTCATTAGAGATAGGAAAATCAAAACTATGAGATACCATCCTGCATCCACTAGAAATGACAATGATCAAAAAAAAAAAAAAAAAAATCAGGAAATAACAAATGCTGGTGAGAATGTGGAGCAATCAGAACCCTTATCCAATGCTGATGGGAATGTAAAACGGTATAACTGTTGTGGAAAACAGTATGGTGACTCCTCATAACTTAGGAATGGAACTCCCGTATGACTCAGCTATACTACTCCTAGGTTTAGACCCTAAAACCCATCACCGTAGAGTTGATTTCGACTTATGGTGACCTTATTGGTCAGAGAAGAACTGCCCCACAGGGGTTCCAAAGCTGTAATCTTTATGGAAGCAGACTGCCACATCTTTCTCCCATGGAAAGACTGGTGGGTTTGAACTACTGACCATTTGTTTAGTAGCCCAGTGCTTTAAGCACTGCTCTCCTAAGACTCCTTGGTGTATACCCTACAGACCTAAAAGTGGTGATGCAAACAGATGTATGTACACCAATGCTCATTGCAGCACCATTCACAATAGCAAAAATGTAAGAACAATCCAAGTGCTCATCAGCAGATGAATGGATAAACAGAATATAGTACAAATATACAATGGAATACTGTTCAGCTTTAAAGAGAAATTAAGTTCTGATACATGCTATAACATGGATGAACCTCAAAGACATTATGCTGAATGAAATAGGTCAATCACAAAAGGGCAAATATTGTATTGTCTCACTTATATGAAATGATGAAAATAGGTAAATATATAGAAACCAATGGTTACTAGTGGTTACCACGGGCAGGAAGGGGGAAGTAGAGGGGGGAATCATTCTCTGGAAAGTATTACTTGTCTAAGGGAATGGTAGAATTGGCATCAACTAAGGGTAATGTTTACACAACTTGACTGATATGACTGATATCACTAAGCTGTACACCAGAAAAAAAAGGGGGGGCAAAATGCAATACAGTGGTATATATAATTTTACAACAGTAACAGCAGCAAAACAAGACAAAACAAAACAAAAAGGCTGCATCTGTTGATACTACTTCAGTATAGGTAAAACTGAACACCTTATGGTATCAGTTTTTGTGGTTCAAATGTCTGTGGTCATTGTTTCATGGGTCTATTCCACCAAATGGCCTATTGTCTTTAGAGCTTCTGTTTTGCCTCCTAGTGCCTGGCATTTGAAAAGCTTGCCAGTGGACACCCAAGATACAACAATTTGTTTCTATTCATCTGGAGCAAGAGAAGAAGGAGACCCAGAAATTGGAGAAGGAAATGGACTACAGTTCTAATTCTCTCTATGAAATACTTACAACCTCCTTTGCCATGAGACCAGAAGAAATGGATGATGCCTAGGTACCATTAATGAATATTTTGATCAAGGTGCCAATAGGTGGATCCTGATCAAAGGAGGAAAAATATGCAATATAACTTCAAAATCTTATCAGAACCAGATGTATGGGTCCATTGGGACTGTGGGAACCTCTGAATCTATTCCCTGGAAACAATCTTCAAGCTTTGAATTGAAACTATTCCATGAAGTCACCTTTAAACTAAATAACAATTTAGTTTAACTAATAAAGAATGTTTGCCTTGTGCATTGCACTCTTTTAAAGAATTTTCTGTATTACACCAAATTTACAACAGTAACTCTAAAAGACAGATGAGAACTTGAAGGAACCAAGAGTCTAAGTTAATGGTGGTGAAACAATATGGATAGAGATAGTAAGAATGGTGACACAAGGTGAAGCATGTAACCAGTGTCACTGAATGACACGTGTAAAAATTGTTGAATGGGTGCAGGTTTTGTTTTATTTTTATGTGCACACACACACCTAGTAATTTATAGATAGATCTGGAATAGGCTGAAATTTAGAATTATCTACTGAGGAGTATCCAATTCTGAGTAGACAAAATGAATCATTGAATAGTCACCCAAGATAAAGCTTGAAGTTAGAGAAAATAAGCATTTTTTCATTAAGGGAAAAATGCAATAATGAAGGATTGCATCTTTGTTTAGCACATTTATAGCTTACTTTCAAATTTATTTTATTGAAACTAAAAGCCTATATAAAGTAAAAAAATATATTTATATGTACTAGAGAAAGAATTTGTTACTTACAAAAGTCACTGGATTTAATGAGATGCCATATGTCTTAATTTTCTAGTGCTGCTGTAACAGAAATAACACAAGTGGATGGCTTTAACAAATAAATTTATTCTCTCACAGTTTAGGAGGTTAGAAGTTTGAATTCAGAGTGCCAGCTCCAGGGGAAGACTTTCTCTCTGATGGCCCTAGAGGTAGGTCCTTATCATCAATCTTACCCTGGTCTAGGATCTTCTCAGCTCCAGGACCCCAGGTCCAAAGGACATGCTCCACCTCTAGCACTTCTTTTTGGTAGTATGAGGTGCCTCCTTCTCTACTCCCTTCTTTCTCCTTTTATCTCTTATAAAAGGTGATGCAGGCCACACCCCAGGGAAACTCCCCTTACATTTGATTAGGGCTGTGAGCTGAGTAGGGGTGTTACATCCCACCCTAATTCTCTTTAACATAGCCTAATCTTGGCAGTTCAAATCCACCAGGCACTCCTTGGAAACTCTATGAGGCAGTTCTACTTTGTCTTATAGGGTCGCCATGAGTCGGAATCAACTCAATGGCAACGGGTTTGGTTTTGGTTTTTGGTAATCTTGGCTCATTAACCACAGGCAGAGATTAGGATTTATAACACACAGGATAATCACATCAGATCAAAAAATAGTGAGCAACCACACAATACTGGAAGTCATGACCTAGCGAACTTTTGCTCCTAATGATGTTGGACAGAACTGAAAGTTTGTGCAGGTGAGAGACTGTTTTATAAAAAAGTCTACTCTCTAAAACTTAGAGCTCAAAGAAGAAAAAATCAAAAATGAAAATACACTAAGGTAAATATAAGAAAAGGTAATTAAGAAAACTCCTAATGTGCCGTCAAGTTGATTCTCTATTCAGAGTAGAACTGACCCAAAAGGTTTTCTAGGATGTAATCTTTACCAGAGTAGGTTGCTAGGTTTTTTCTTCTGCAGAGAAGGTGGTGGATTCAAACTGGCTACCTTTTAGTCAGCAGCCAAGGCTTAACCATTGCACCACCAGGTTTCCTTTTACAGAGTTTAAAAGGATAAATTCATACAACTTTTTTTTTTAATTCTGTGAATTCAGCTCTATGATTTGTCTTGTTTTGCTTTTAAATCAAGGGAGTGTGAAAAATGACATTTGATAATAGATGGAGCATCAGCTAGTTCTTGATTTTCTAACGGAAAATCTTATTTTCATTCAATGGTAATTTTTTTACTATCTAAAATTCACCTGACAACATTTTATAGCATAGCAATTTCCTTACAGATGAATACACGGAAACACACACAATTGAAAAATGGAAACCTATTTCATTTTTACAATAAAATGCTATCTAAACATATATGTGATAAAACATCTGGAGAATCATAACAAAATATCAAACCCAAGAAAAAATATTTCATATTATATACTTGTAGCTATTTTCTCATTTCTTGATGCAAAGGCTTGCCATCTTGAAGTTTGTGCTTCAACACAGGGGTCAGCAAAGTATAGTCCATGGACCAAACCAAGCCTGCTGTCTATTCTACTGGCCACAAGTTTTGTTTTTTTTTTTCCCCCTTTAGAAAATGGTTGGAAAAAAATAAAATCAAAAGAAGGATATATTCCATGGCATGTAAAAAACACATTAAATTCAAATTTCAATGTCCATTAATAAAATTTTATTGGCCCGCAACCATACCATTTGGTTTTTGTATTGTCTATGGCTGCTCTCATAGAACAAAAAGCAGAGATGAGTAGTTGAAGTAGAGACCATACCAGCACAATATCAAAAATATTTACTATATGTCTTTTTTACAAAGAAGTTTACCAATCCCTGCTTTTGCATGTAGTGCACTGGGGAGAAGATACATCACCTTCTGGGCATGTCGTTTTGAAAGGGATTGAAGCAGTAGAAGGAATCAAATGTTTTTAGTTCCCTAAAACATATTTCTGCCCTTCTACCTTAAATAAATGTGAAATAAACCTATATTGAGCTTTACAATCAATCTCTTATTTAGAGAAGTTGGCAATATCATTCAGGATAACTTTTTACTGGTTAAATGTGTCTGGGGATTAATATACATTTTGCATGCTGAATGGGATTCTCATGGCTCTAATGCTTTTTTGCAAGGTTGTTTCGGGGCTGCACTAATTAAGAAATTTATATCATGGTTAGTTTGCAGCCATGGTCTACTTTGTTACTATAGTATATACATGTTTCTTATCTGTCCAGGGTCTTGTCTTTAGGGATCCATGCTGTTGTTCTTGTTAGTTATGATCGAGTCGATTCTGATTCGTGGTGACCCCGTATGTTACAGAGTACAACAGCTCCATAGGATTTTTTGGCTGTAATCTCAATGAAACAGATTGCCAGGTCTTTTCTTCGGCAGTAGCACTGGGTGGGCTTGAACTACCATCTTTTTGACTAGCAATCAAAAGCAAGCCTCGTGTTCCACCTAGGGACATGCTTCTATTCCATGCTGATGATCAATGATTTAGTTTGGTCAGTTGGAGTTTCCCTAGGGAATTTTATGTTTGCAGGGAGGAAACATACATATATGTATGTATATATTTTACCCTCTAGAATTTTAAGATCTGAGAACAATACGTGATATTGCTGTTTATGCCAGTATTCCCTATCTACATGTTCAATTGTGTTCAGTAGGAAAGAACAGGGGTTACAAGCATAGGGGAGTATGGACAATAGGAAAGTAAAAGGGTGAGAGAATGAGGAGTATTGTTTAACCTTTTGGAAAAGAAGTTCCTGGAACAAGTATGTCTCAGATGTCTCCATTTTGTTCTCTTTTTTACTTAATTTAATCTAGTAACAATTGTATTTTTTTTTTTAATTCTTGTTAACTTTATATATTTTTATTAAGAGACCCAGATCCTAAATTTGAATTTACTCCTTCAGGATCATTCTTTTTAATAATTTTCTGCATATGGAAAAAAAAAAAAAAACTTTTTTAAAGTATTTTTAAACAGAAAGAAAATTAAAAATACTTATTCTTTTCTCAAAAGTGTTTTCTGAGACATAGAATTCTATTTAATAATGGATATAAAACCAAAAAAAAACCAAACCCAGTTTCGTCAAGTCGATTCCAACTCAGAGCGACCCTGTCAGAAAGAGTAGAACTGTCCTGTAGAGCTTCCAAGGAGCGCCGCGGATTTGAACTGCCAATCCTTTGGTTAGCAGCTGTAACACTGAACCACTACGCCACCAAGGTTTTCCTAACAATGGATATAGTTTGTGTAAATGTTTTCCTTTATTTCTGTCATGCCTATTTATGGTATAGTGGAAATACATTTGAACTAGTTCCTAAAATTCTTAAAATACTATTGTGAGACTAACCAAACAATCAATGTGAAAATATTAGAAAATTAGGCTAAAACCAAAGGGTTGCTCTTAGTTTTTCCATTGGTTTATGGAAGTGGTAAATTCTTTTTCCCTACATTTTTTATTTATCCTTTATTGTGTACTGTTTCCAAAGTTGAAAGTATGTTGCATTGATTGGCACTATGAAGAAAGACAATACACAACGGGCATCAGAGTAATAACATGTTGTCAGCAACCTGATTTCATAACCTTTTTTACTAGTTTTTTATGACTCATGATGGGAATTTATTTGGACTTTAAGAAAATAACTGAAAGTATAAGCATAGACACCTTATTGATGAATCAATGCTGAAGACCAACAGAGATACTGATTGGGAGTTAAGTTGACAGTGTGGTCCTTTTCCCATAAGGATCTACTTATCAAGGTAGTTTATGAGAACTCATGCTTGTCCTAGAAAACATAATAAGAAAGCTTGACTTTTTTTGCTTTTTCAGGACATGATCTCTTTTCTATTCACTATAGTTTTGAAAAAAAGAATAACATGTTTTAAATGATTAACCAAGATAAATTTTACTAGGTGTATTTGTGAAATTATCTTCTAAGGAAACATATACAGAAAAAACTATTGTTGTGTGACTTCAAGATGATTCTGACTCATAGTAACCCAGGCGAACTGCCTCAGACAGTGTCCAAGGCTGTAATTTTTCTGGACTCAGGCTGCCACATCTTTCTCCCATTGACCACTGAGCTTTTAGTTAGCAGCTGAGCACTTAACCACTGCATCACTAGGGCTCATTAAAGAGAACCTAGTAACCTGTTTATCTTATACATAGACGATATAACAAAATACAATATTTGTGATTACTTGTAGTTTTAACTTGCAGACATTTTCCATCATATACAATGCAGAATAAAGTTAAGATGATTTAAATATATAAAATAATTCAGTGGCTAAATCCCCTAAAATTATGTGTTCAACTTCTCAGACCAACTAGAAATTAAAACACAAAACAGATTAAATAATTTGAAAAATGTGTTTAATTAAAACGCACACACGCACACACGCACACATACTCACACACCTGCAATTGGTGGAAAAGGAATAAGTAAAGCGTAAGTGCCAGTTACACAAACAGTTACAGATACTAAGAAAAATATATATATCTTTTAATATTAAATGAATCAAGGTATACATGGGGAAAATAAATTTCCAAGAATGACTTTCTATTTATAAATTTAGGAAAATTCAAATATTTTAGTCAGAACATGGTAAACTGATTTTATAAAATGACAGAGATGGACAAAAGCATATGAAAAATAAGTATAGAATAAGA
The DNA here is from genome assembly GCF_024166365.1 of Elephas maximus indicus. Classification (NCBI taxonomy): domain Eukaryota; kingdom Metazoa; phylum Chordata; class Mammalia; order Proboscidea; family Elephantidae; genus Elephas; species Elephas maximus. Next base: position 62,090,980 of record NC_064832.1, on the reverse strand, counting down.
ATCAAATGGAATAAGAAAAAGTGTATGTCGGTTTTTTACGAAAGAGGAGGAAGTAGGAAAATAGGAAGTGACAAAAGTCTACACTTGATATTTTCCTGGTAGCACAATATATGACCAAAAACCCATTGCCTTTGAGTCGATTCTGACTCATAGCGACCCTGTTCCATAGGGTTTCCAAGGAGCGGCTGGTGGATTCAAACTGTTCAAATTGCCAACTTTTTGATTAACAGCCATATGACAGAAAATTAAAATGGAATTTTTCAATCTCGGCTTTGGCAAAAGCCTCAAAGCTTGACTCAGAGGTCAAGAACAATTCAATAGGTTCAATGTACCCTCAGATCCTAAGCGAAAAGCTGGCCCACCTATACAAGGCATGCTGAGATTGTGAAATGGGCTCTGCTGTGTTTGGTCTGCATAAAAACTGGAGGTTGAAAACCCAGTTGGATGAGAGGATTTCTCAATCCCGGCTTCAATTCCCTTTTGCAGAATGGAGGAAGGTGCTTCCCCGTTTATTTAAAATAAATGCAGGAACACTTTAAGAGAGCCGCTTGAGGCATTTTATGTGTTCCCTGGAGTTCAGGGGACACTGCGATATAATTTGACTCTTGCCAGAAGGAGTCTGAAGACAGAAGCTATAGAAAGGGCTGCCATTGTCTGACAATGAAGTAAAGAAAAAACAACTTAGGGAGGGTATGTTCCCATGCCCTATATAATAGGTACATTTTTTATGGCCCACATATAGCGCTGGGCAAAGGAAGCAATGTAGGATAGTCCTAAAGTGAATCGTTCTTTAAAGTATTGCCTAGAGGTTGAAAGAGAAGCAGACTTCTGAAAGCCTGAGTGCTAAAGAGGAAGTAGAAAGCTGCCAAGCACAAGCAACATTGTCTTATCAAGAGAACTGCAATTGGATCAGAAATTGAAGATAAAGACCTATAACCTGGAAAATTTCTTATTAAGAGGACAACACCACCAGAGAACGTCTCTACCAGTCAAATGAAAGCAATTCAGTACATCATTCCTCCTTCTCCCTACTCCCGCCTGCTCCAACCCAAAGGAGGCAGACATAGCAGATGCAAAGTGGGAGAGGAGGAGAGGAAAGGAGGGAAAGAGAAGTCCTTTCCCAACTGCAGGCCTTATGGCTCGAGGCAGGACTGACTTGGAATTGGAACAAAATTTTAAACTGAATTTAAACATAGAATTTTAATATTCGATTGAAAAAGAAACCTTACTGAAATGCGATTCTACTTGTGATTGACATGGACTTGAAAATTATGAACCATGCCCAAAATTTTATCCAAGGGCCAAAAAAAAAAAAAAAAAAAAAAAACTAGAGCATGGGTTTAAAAAGTTTCTTGAAAAATAAAATTGCTTCCTGATCACCCTCAACTAAGTCCCACTTGTTCGATATGGTTATACATATAATGCTAGGTTTGTCACATAAGACCTAAATGAGGGCCCTAGGGACACTGTGGGAATGACACAAAAGGAAGAAAATTACCCCCACTGAAGGGGGTAGTTAGAAAAACAATAAAAATACGCTGCCAGCACATTATGATAAATTCCAAATTTTAAACAGGGACAGTCTTCAATATGAGTTCAAGTTGTATTTACCTCATAACGAGAGACAAGCCAAAAAAACTCCCTGATACTGATTCTACCTACTAATTAGCTAGTCATTTCTGTAATGTTTTCTGCCCTGAGAAACCTAAGGAACCCACTTAAAGATCACCATAGGACTTTTTAGTGCCTCTTTTGGTCTTTCTTTCTCTTGCTCTTTCTCTCTTTGTTATTAGCTACCTCTTCACATAATAATATCCTTTATATAATGTATTTTCCTGATGCATTTGTCTCTCCTATCCAGTGGCTCCTTATTAGCTGTAGTAGCTTCCAAATTAATTAGCTTGACATTCACTACTCTCTAATTTTGACTTTTATTTTTTATTCCAACTCGTGTAGCAATGAACTTAAATTCTTCCTCATTTCCTTCAAATTCCTTCCCCATTATTTTATTCAAAATGTTTCCTGCGCCTGAAATTCCCTCACCCCATCTTTCCTCTCTGTATATGCTGAAATTCTACCTCTGCATGAAAATGTAGGTTCAAAGCCACCTCTGCCATAAAACATTCCTTGATCATCTCAGCCAAATTTCACCTTCTCTCTTTCTTATACTATAGTTTAATTTATTAATTAATTTCAAAAATATGTATACACACTTTTAATGGGCAGGACATTCTGCTAGCCCATTTAAAAAAATAGGATAAACATGACAAGTTTTGTGGTAGTGAGAGAGAAACATGTTTCTTCATATGAGTTATCATGCAATGTTTTATTGTGGCAAATCTTATAGTAAAGACATATGCTATCAACCTGTGAGCTCAAAGAGCAGTACTAAATGCTGCCCAGAGGAGTCAGAGATGTTTTTACAAAGGAGTCATGACTAACTGGGCCTTGAAAAGGAAAAAAAGCTTTTTAGATAAAATGGGGGTCAAGGTCTATTCCATAGAGGTGGAATGCCTGTTTGTGTCTTACCACTTCTTCTAGAACATGTACATGCTGACAATGGGATCCCTATTTACCTCAATATACATTCAGTAGTCCATATTCTGCTTTGAACAGAGTAAAGACAAATCTCTTCCTGTCAAACCTTTCCAAAATAAGTACTGAAGGCTAGAAGGCTCATGAAGCCTACCTGTTAGGCCCTATCATGTATCTTTACAATATTAGTGCCAGCCTAGTACAAACCAAAGTTCATTGCTGTTTACATACCACTCACCAGCACATCACCTTACTAAACAGACAAGTTATTGGGGAAACACTTTATCTCCACCCCTATGCTATCTTTCTTGAGAAGAGCCACCTGTTAGTATTGTAGTTCTGGCCCTTTTCTCTCATCTCCTTCACCCATGGGGTAAGAGGAGTAACTTTCACTGTATTGAAAGTTTGGCATGGGAAATGAGGCCCAGATGGCTCTTCCCTTTCCTCTGGCCTTTTACTTGGAGGTCAGCTGACGACAGGAAACATCCACTTGTCTCAGGGAAGACGAGGGGTGATCCTACAGAAGTATGATCTTACCAGAAGAGGAAGTCTGTTTAATTCTGGAATTCTGAATTAAGGAGTCAGTTTCTTTCTTTTTTATTTTCTTTTTTCTTTCATTCCCTTCTTCCTCCCTCCCTCCCTCCCTTCCTTCCTCTCTCTCTTTCTTTCTGCCAATGATAGAAGCAATACCTTATTAATACACACAGTGGGTCCTGTAACTAGAATGGCTAGGCATTCCCTGTGTGTCAAATTTTAGTCAGATGAAGTCCCCTAATCCCAGCCAATAGCCAGTTCTAGCTTTCTTTCCAATGGCATGCTGGTATGGTTCCAGACTGTCCTATGGGTAAGCCATTGTGTATCATGACAATAGTAGTATTCAGTAGATATTTATTTAGAGCGGATGTCCTATTATTTTGTATTTACTACATTTGATTTAAAATGTCAGTGTTCTGATGGCTATTCGTTGTTGAGTGTATGAACAAAAGTTTCCAGGATGTAATTTATTATGTGATCCTGTTCAATGAAAATCAAATTCAATTTTAAAATTAATTAATCATTATTAATGTTTAACTAAATATAACCTAGTGATTAATAATTGAAATAAATGGCATTTAATATAAAGATTAAAAGGATATGTATAATTTACTGTAATAAAAATACCTGTATTTTCATTTAAAATGTAATGAAATTGGCTTCCTACAAATTTCACATATGCTTTCCTTTACTTTTTTTTTTTTTTAATTCTTCCTTTGGTTTTAGAAAGGGAGAAGTGTAGTTGTTAAATGACTCAAAACTGATGTCTTCATTCAGGTTTTTCTCATCCTCAAATATACAAGGATTTAGAGAAGGATCCTTTATTTTACCATAAAAAAGAAAACAATAATTACAGTATTATATTCTACAGAAATATTTACACAGTGACACTCACTTTAAGTGAATTGTCTATACTTCTGACCAAGGAATAGTGCATGGATGTTTCACATTATTTGAAGCAAGGCATCTGATGAAAATATATTACTTTTGATTTTCTTATGTTTAGGTGAATATTGTATCTCATCATATAGTGTAAGTTTTACATTAAGCATGCCCGAAAAAAACAAGATTCAGAGAGTTATTCCAACTTGCGTAATTCTGGGACTACATTCTATCACAATTGTCAATAGAAACAGCTCTTCTTAAGACTGAAGTCATTTGTTAAGTTAAATTGGAAAAAAAAATACAAATTTTACACATATTAAAAGAAAAGTTCAAACAGGGCAAAATCAAAGCATATAACTGTGTCTGAAGCCTTATACTCAGCTCCACTATTTTAAAGTAATCAATGTTAACAGTCTTGTCTTTATCTACATTTTGTCCTAAACATTTTCTACACACTGTAAGCAATAATGAGATGATAACACATATGTTCCTGTCATCATTTATTTAAAGATATTTCCACGTATACAAAAAAAAAATACATTTCTTACTGAGAATGAATGTTTTCGTTTAAATTGTTTCTATTAGAATAAATTGTTATATAGACATTTTAGGAGATCATATATTTTCTTTTGCATGCCTTCTTCAATATTTAAAATAGATACAAATCCTTGCTCCACATAAAAACACTTGTCTAGAAATTTTCCTCAAAGACCAAATTTAACTTGCAAAAAAAATTGATCACAGGATTTAAATTATAAAACCAAATAATTTTTAAAATAAAGGAAAAATAATCAGTCTTTAAAGCCACTGAAATACAATATAATGTGTTCTGATATTTAAAGTCAAGGCTGGTGATATCTCTACATTTGAAACCGAAGGAAGAATAAAATACGTACGACTTCTTTTCTCCTGGTTAGAAAGTCATCAGGAACAGTTCGGATCACTCATACATTTGACACAGCGTTGGCAATGAAGAAAACATTGGGGAAAGTGGCATATGTACTGTCTACATCATGAAATCAGCTCAAGCAAGAAATGCGGTAAATTACATTTTCCAACAGATTTAAGATCCTTCACACTTTATCCAGATTTAGAAATTAAAAAAAAAAAAAAAAAAAGTTAAAATTACTCATAGTCATTTAAATCACACTTCTTTTCTCTAACATGTTGGCAACTCCTCTGGCTTTCTTGTCATTTGAAGTTTAATTAGTGTGGTCATATTAATTTTCAAAACATTTGAGACAATTTTTTTTTCTAGAAGGCTTTTGGAAGCAGGTTCGACCTGTTGATTTTTCACTCTCCTGGAATCCTTCTGTAACTGATTAGAAATTCATTGAAATGAAATGTTGATTCAGTCCTATTTTGAATCATTGAAAAGGCTAGGATTCAGGTTTTAATAAACATTTTTGCTAACATCCAGACAAATCATGTCTTCTCATCTTTTTTTTTTTTTAACTAAGCATGACTTTTTGACCTGGCAAAAATGAAAACAAAACAAAAATCCTATATATGCACTTCAAAATACTTATAAATTGATTTGTGGAGTTGTTTCTTCAATAATTTCCCAGAGAAACACAAGGATATTTGCAGGTCATTCTAAGATTTGCAAGATAATCTTTTTTTTTCTTAAGTCCAGTTATTTAAAGACTACATAACAAAAAAGCATTTTCAGCAAAACAATGCTAAGTATATTGACTTCCAGGAAACAACACTAATTTTAATTCAAGAGATATAGAAGATATGTTTGAGATCACTCTACAAAGACTGTCCACCATGCACTTGGCTGACTGCCACCATGTGCTGGGGTTACTATTCATAATGCATTGTTTCCTTTGTAGGCCTGAGAAATTTTGCATGTTTCCACTAGAAGACACATTTCTTCAAAAAATTTTACATCTCTTAAAAATTTCACTGAATATTAAGGATAAATTCATTTAGAATTCTGTTTTTTTTTTTTTTTTTTTTGTAGTTCTACTCTGTCCTGTAAGGTAGTGCAAATGACTAAGCATTTGGTTACTAACCAAAAGATTGGTGGTTCAAATCTACCCAGAGTCCCATTGGAAGAAAGACCTGGCAATCTGCTTCTGAAGGATTCATGTCAACACACTTCATGTGAAATAACTGATACCAACATTTTCAAATTTAGTTAGAATTCTTGCTTTACATAAAACTTATTTTTAAAGATACTAAGTCTTTAAAAATATTATAGAACTCTATAGACTCATGTATATGTTATGTATATTGTATAAATATAATAAAAAAAATCCACTGCCATCGAGTTGATTCTGACTCTTATAGGACTGAGCAGAACTGCCCCATAGAGTTTCCAAGGAGTACGTGGTGGATTTGATCTGTTAAACTTTTAGTTAGCAGCCGTAGCTCTTAACCACTATGCAACCAGGGTTTCCATAAACATAATAGAGACATGTATATATTATGATGAATTGTTTGCAATGCACAGCTAAATACATGTGCCTAGATATATGAAGCAGAAATGAGATCCTCAATATTAAAATCTCAAGCCAAGTTCTCTGTGATCAAACATATGCACACATTGGACCTGAAAGGAGAAAATCAGCCTCATCTTATCTATGGCCTCAGTTTTAGTTTGAAGGAAGCATAAATTATACAGATTAAAAAAAACAAGAAAAAAAATACCTTAATTCTTGTTTGGCTTGAACACAATATCAACAGAGAGATGTTTAAACTTACAAATTAACTGAACAATGTTCACTGTTCAGTTGTTTCATATTTATTTCTGAGGCTTCAAGTGTAAAAGAGAACATTAAAACCAATAGGTGAAATCCTCTGAGTGACGTCTGAGATCAGCAAATGAGAGCAAAAGAATTCCTGCTGGAAACTTTAGATTAAATCAAATAACATTAAAAGGAAATATGTTAATAGAAAAACAGAATTTAATATTTTAAGTGTGAATTTATTTCAATTACTTTTTAGTCAAATTTATAACAAATTTATCTTTTAAAGTGGGGTTAAATACATTTTCAAAATTCTCTATCTGCTTAAAAATACCACATAAATTTATTAATTTATATTACAATCTAGTTTTTTTTTTAAGTATTCATTCTGTTAAAAAATAAGAAATTGGCCAGATAATCTGGTCCAGATTCTGAAGACCTTTTATCTTAAGATCCATGGTACCTAACTAATCTATGGCACTGTCTAATGGTGAACACCACAAAGTACAGATGTAAAGTCCTGGAAACATGAACAAGTTTTGAGAGAACACCTTGCAAGTTAACTTATATAAAATAATGTAATCATCTTGCTATGTAATAAGTAACTCAAACATCACTTTAATACAGACTTCACAAAGAAAAGTTTCCAAATTCACTCTGATGGACAGGTTTTGAATTGTCTATACTCTACAGTCTAGAAAATTGTGACCTCCTGTGCCACTTTAAAAGACAGCAATTAACAAATGTTAAAGGCAAAGTAAATGTTGACCATGAGAAGGAAAGTCTTTGTCCAAAGCCCAGTGGAGGAGAACCCCAAGTTATAAGCAAATTTATTAATTGCCATTGTGTTCAGATTCCTCTCTTACACAGGCACACATACGTACTATGATATATACACCCACATATAAACAAAACAAAACAAAAACCTGACTCATAGCAATCCTATAGGACAGGGTAGAACTGCCCCATAGAGTTTCCAAGGAGCGCCTGGTGGATTCAAACTGCTGACCTTTTGGTTAGCAGCTGTAGCTCTTAACCACTACACCACTAGGGTTTCCACATACACACAGCTATATATAATCTGTAGATATCAATATCCATTCAGTAGTTTTATCCCACTGACTCAGTGAAGCTTTCCATTTTCATAATTCGTTTATAAGAAGCCAGTGAAATAAGCGTAGTTTTCTCTCCTTATTGAACTAAACGTCTCTGTACATTCTGTCAATTTATTTCGTCACTGTAGCATGAGGCTAGAAAATGTATGGTCTTGATGACAGAGACTGATGGACACTATGGTTGCTAAGCTTTTTGCAAGAATGTCAGATGTCCTGATTGAAAGAGTTGACATTATTCTTTCTTATTCTCATTCACTTGGAAAACCGTCCTTTCCTATCTTGCCATTGATTCAAATTGCATCAATTTATAAAACAGAGTTTATTCTCCTGATCATGATTTACAATTAACATTGCAATTTATTGGTAAAAACTTCTATTATAATTGGTAGTACAAGTTATATTTAATAATCAAGTGTTTTCTGTAAAAAGAAAACCCTTCCCAAAAGACTTCTCTGCTCTAAAGTCTCCAAGGTGTAGATGATATATAACATCTCCTGACAGCAAACTCCTGGAGCTGCCCAAACTGAATTAAATCCTTTGTCATTATTTACCAAAATATCTTAAGTAATTGTCTTTACACATTTACTCTATAAAATTATTTTATATATTTAATTTATTGTTTGTCTCTCCTCCAGGATATAAACTGCACTTTGCTTAATATTTTGCTCCTGTGTTTTGTGTTTCTAGCACATAAAGCAACACTTGAACATTCTAAGAAATAATTTGATGAATTAATGAAAACATACTATAATCATTTCCTATTTGGGGCTAGAGGGGGTCAAGAAATAGCAAATCAATTCTTTAAAGTTAAGAATTTATTATCTATGTCTATGCATCACAATTGTTTAGAGTGTTAGAAGTTTTCTTCATTGTATTCTGCAAACAATGAGTTCCATAAAGTAAAAATAATAATGTTTCATAAATATGTTTGAAAGTGTTAAAACAATGTGTACTTATATATTCTTGTATTATACTAAAGGTCATTTTAATAAAAACATACATGGTAAGAATGTATAAATACAGTTGGATAAGCTGCAAACTGCACAATAGCACAATATGTAAGGAGGTTCCACTCTCATCACAGAGATTGTAGATTTAATATTTATTACAAAAAAATTCCAGCAGGTCAATGTAAAAAAAAATCTATTTATTACAATAATCTTATAATAGTCTTCTAATAGATTGACTAAAGTTCCTTGAGGAAGGATCACTTTTGGTCATTAGCACCTAGGTACCACAAGAACATTGGTAAAGAACCTCTCTCCACTACCTGAATAGAAAAACGATGAAATTTAATACAGCAGAAAAAGATGAATGAGTACTCAGAGAGGAGCATGTGGTGAGAGAGAGAGAGGCAGAGAGATAGATGTCTTTTCTTGGAAACCCATTTTCCAGTTTCAGTCTATCAAGCCTGTAGATTCTTCCTACCTTTAAGTTCATGTACCTATGTAGTAAATTATTCTTTTTTTCCCCTTAAACAAATAAAGGTGAAATTCTGTTATTTACAACCAAAGAAAGAGCAAGACTTTTCTTTATTTCCTTGCAAATATTTGATTTACTTCAAATAGTTCAAGTTTTTCTCTAAAATATCATGCACAAGGGTATCAAAATATGCATCAAGATGTCTTCTGGGATATACGTGTTTTAGTGAGGACTGTCAGAACACCACCAGTCACCACCATTGGAGGAGTCAAGAGCATAGTAATGTCTGCCACAGGAGTAGCAGCTCTAGGATGGCAACCTACCGCATAATTTCCAGGTGTCATGGTCATCAAAAAAGATACAACAAAAAAAAGCAAAAAATAAATAAAAAAGACGCAGCATACACAGGTCATGAATGAAACAGTGTTTACTCACAGGAACTCAGAGTAAGATCATCTTCGATAGTGGGTGTTAGTCCTCCACGGTCAGAAGGTCACTCTCCCCAGGCCATGCCAGATGGCGGGCTGCATGTACCCCTCTCATGATGAAGGCCAAGAACCCTGTTATTTCTCTTTAGGGGACAGATATACCAGTAGGGTTCACCACACGCATAAGCAGGACAAGAAATACACATTGACTTTGGAACAGGTTAATATCATAAACAAGGCAGAATGTCAGTAAAAATTGTACTATCTCCCTATAAGAAAAATTTTCAAGGCTGAGGCCCTGACTGGATAGCCCAGAGGAGGGGCAGAGTTGTTAAATAAGAACTGCTTTCCAAACAAACACATTCAGCATGTAATATCAATGCTATAAAACCAGAAACCAAACCCATTGTGGTCGGCAGTTCAAATCTACCAGCCACTCCTTGGAAACCCTACTGGGCAATTCTACTTCGTACTGTAGGGTCACTATGAGTAGGAATCCACTCGACCACAATAATAGAGTATTGCATTATTTGTATTTATGGCTTTTAAATGTTGTGTCAGTTTTATAATCATGCTTTATGGTTATTACAAAATTCTAGGTACATTGGAGAAAAATTAGTAAATCTACACTTTGCCAATACTCTGAATATTTGTTGTTGTTGGAGTGCCGTCGAGTTGATTTCTCTCACAGTGACCCCATGTGACAGAACAGAACTGCCTCATAGGGTTTTCTTGGTTATAATCTTTATAAAAGCAGATCTCGAGGACTTTTGCACATGTAGTCACTGTATGGCTTTGAATCGCCAATCTTTGTGCCACCAGGGCTTTTCTAAATATTTGTATTACTGGTAATAATTGACTAATGCATATTAAAGGTAGAAGTGTTTTAAGATAGAGACAGATTTATCTAACGATATATATATATTTCACTTGTTTTGCTTCTCTAGAGAATCAAGCATAAGACATTTAGTACTGAGAGTGGTTCCAGAGAAACAAAATTGTAAGAACTAGTTTTCTAAACTGATTCTCAAGTCTGGTTAGCCTTCGAGATGTTGATGACTCTGCTTCCAGTAGTAAAGAGGACATTGCTAATCCATGGCTTGCGATGGCAATGGAAATATGCAAACTATCACCACCAATAAATCATGTATTGGTGAGAGGCGAGGCCCTGGGTGATCACATGTTTGACACTTGTCTACAATTTTGTCAGAATAAGAAGTTCTAGGAAGCTGGTTGGTTGATCTTCTTTTTGCTAGACAAAACACTGAAAGAGATGAACTCAGGGCTTAAGAGTCAAAGCTCATGCACCACATAAACAACCTCAAAGCTGCCATTGTGCCCTGAAAGAAAGTGTTATTCCTCATAGTAACAAAGCTGATATTGCCAAAAACCAAACGTAAAGTCTTATTTTAAGAGAGGCTGAATTTCGATTTCAATTGAATTCCCAACCTAGAATGGACCTGAAGTTAAAGTGAGAACACTGATAGAGAAGAAATGAGATCCTGAAACTTGGAATGGGGACATACGGGCAAGTAATCAGGAAGCTAGGGACAATGAGCCCTTAAATTCCATTGTATCACTGCTGCCAACAAAACCATTAGACCAACCACCCTCATTTGATAAGATTAACCCAGCTGTGCCTGAAGAGTCCTTGTCTGAGATATTGCCTGGGGTGACATCTGAGTCATTGCCTGGGACATCGCCTGAAGCAGATGACTCACAAGATATTACTGAATGCTCTCAAAACACATCCCCATCACCGATTTTGGCTTCTAGGCCTATAACTAAAGTCCCTGCAAGCTTCCAAAACTGAACTACAAAATGGGACCAAGGAGAAGTTACTCTATACTCCAAAAGAACTGGTTGACTTTTCTAATACTTACAAACAGAAACCTGGGGAATATATGTATGAATGGCTATTAAGGGTGTGGGATAACAGTGCAAGGAACATAAAGTTGGATCAGTCAAGTTTGTTGATACGGGCCAAATAAGCACAGAGTTTTCATTCAATGTTTCAGTTCAGAAGGATAGGACAGGATCTAATAGTTTATATGATTGGTTTGCTGAAACATGGATTATGGGGTGACCTATGCTAAATCAAGTTGAAGTGTTAACATTTAGTTGTATGCATGCTAGTTGTATCGTGTTGGGTATAACTATGACTATATAAAAAACCAAACTCTTTGCCCTCAAGTTGATTCTGACTCATAGCGAACCTATAGGACAGAATAGAACTGCCCCATAGGGTATCCAAGGAGTGGCTGATGGATTCAAACTACTGACCTTTTGGTTAAAAACCACGTGCTTAACCACTATACCACCAGGGCCCAATGAATACAATTGTCTTTATTAAAAGATTATATATGGCTTAAGCAGATGTGTACAGATGTCAAGTTGATAAGGAATGGACTGTGATGGTTAAGGTTGTTGTGTATCATTTTGGCTGGGCCATGATTCTAAGTGGTGTGGCTGTTATGATATAGTTTGGCCGTTATGTAATGATGTAATCACCTTTAAGACGAGATCTGATATAATGTACTCAGAAAAAAAAAAAAAATTATATAAATCTCTGTATACATACATACATACATATATACTTCACTGGTTTTATTTCTCTAGAGAGCCCACCCGAAGACAGTGTGTTGTTCTTTGTACAGGGAGAAAAGCATGGTTTTAGGCTCCAGCATATTGTAATTTGAAAATACCTAAAACTTTGAAAATATCTCAAACTTTTGAAAAATTTCAAAACCAGTAGAGTAAGGAATTCATTAATTATAAATAGTTTTGTATAATTTTCAGTGAAACAAGGAGATGGTATTTAAAAAGGAAGAGAAACAATCAACCATCTAAAAAAAAATGTTTATCAAGCATTCCCTATTGGGATTAAAATGACTAATATATCATTCATGCTGGTTCGTGTTTTCAATAAATGTGAAAAAATACCTATATTGTTTCCAGGGCTACAATTTGGTATCACTGCTATTGTGTCTGAGAATAGCTCATGAAACTGAAGAATGCACAGGAGAGATCAGCTAACCCAGTCGGAGAGAATTTCTTAGAAGTATTTATTGAAAAACCAATACTCAGAGGAGTCCTAAATTAACAATCAAGAGTTAAGTGGAGGAAGGAAGTGTGGTGAAAATAAATAAATAAAATAATTAATAATAGTAAGGCAGTTTGTCTAATGTGAAGGATGTGGGATTTAGCCTAGAAAGGGATGTTTCTTGGGCCTGGAATCAATAAGGTAAATCTTTCAATAGAAGCTGGGAGTCAGAGAAAGCAATAGGAATGCAAAGGCAAATGAAGAATTATAGAGCATCAGCAGCAGGCCCTGGCATGTCTTAGAAATAACAAAATGGAGCAACAGATCAAGACAGTGAGTCTGGAACTAAGAACTAGAAAATCACGTTAAGGTATTGTTTACCAAAACTTGTCATATTCCAAGGTATGATGAAAAATAAACAGACATTTTAAAAAATCTAGGTATCTAGTTCATGTTATATTTTAAAAAAAGTATAACTAGAAAAAGAAACTAGTGATTTTGTGCATATTATTAGGTAAAAAGTAAGGTAGATAGTATGGTCGGTCCCATGAATTACAGGCATGTGTTCCCATAGTCTTTAAAACCTTCAATAACTGAAACTCCCTTCTAACTGGAACATGGATAGTACCAGGTTCAAGAATTATTAATAAGAATTTTCATGTACTGAACTTCAGTATAAATTGTTTAGTTTTTTTTTCAATAAGTTAAAATGTTATTTATATAAGGCACTTGTTTAGTATAGAATGATTATATAAATACACAAAGTCTAAATTAAGATTGGAATAAGACCTGAGCTATGTTTCACTCCTTTCTTTTTTTCACACTGTGTTGGACTCATAATATATTAGTAACAATTTTTTAATAAATGTTGAAAGAGTGAATATTACTGGTAACAGTAAAAAATCACAGGATGTTTTTGTCTTTTTTGTTTACTGATGAGTCTTAGCAACTAAAACTATGTCTGGGATAGAATAGTCATACACCAAATATTTTCTGGATGAATGGATATAAGTATGATAGGTTTATAATTCCCAGATTAAATAAAACATTTGAGCTATCCTTTAGAGTTGGAAAAAAATCCAACTTCAAAGAAAAATAATTACATAAATATGATGAAAACTAAAATTTAGGTTGTAATGACTTGGTAATGAAAGCGAACCTATTCTATGTTCTTTATTTGAATCTAGTCACATATTCTTGACCAAAACCATGCAATTTGAAACAGCACTTTAAATTACTGCAAATAACCAAGTTAAATTTTTTGAATAAAGCAAAATGGAATATTTCAACCATCCTAAAAACAATGTGCGGTATGACAGGAGAAGATATTGCAAAAGTTGAAGGAGTTATTGTATAATATTAAATTGCAAATATCACAGCTCTTGAGGTAATTGGTAAGGATCTTATTAAACCTGCTTCAAAACAAATGAATATTCCAATCAGGGACCAAAAATGGAATATCATTGATGAGGCACTTCTTCATTTCAGAATTACAGTTACATTTGCAAAATGTAAGTTATCCAGAGTAAAATAAAATCAAAATGTTGTATTGCAAACAGAAAAATTCTGATCATGTCTATCCACCTAATATTTTCCAGCCAAATAGGAGATAGATTGACATAGTCCATTTAGCTCTTCCAGTCTAGACCAATCGACCAACTGGAGAAAATATAAACAGTGGCTATTAAAAACTACTATTTTGTATTAAACTTGATTGGATGTTGTGTGAGGAAAGTTCTGTTTCTTCTATTAAGTTTGTAAGAACTTCAAGTCTTTCAAGGCAAAATCTTCAAGCTGCAGAGAACTCTGCATGATTGTTAATGAATTTGAAAATCATTTAACAAAAATCACATCTCAAATGGGCTCATGATGTTGGTTGACTTCGCGGCAGAACACTGGAATCTTCTTGTTGATATAGAACATCATTTTCTTAAATTCAACAAAATCTAGCTAAATGTTCCTGTGTTTCTAATTTTTTAAATAGTTCAATTTTTTTTTCCACTGAAGAGCTTATATTTGTACATCATTGCAAATTGAAACAGTTGTCTTTCATAAGTTTTATCTTAACGATATAAACCCAAACCAAATCCACTGCCTTCGAGTCAATTCCGACTCATAGCATCCCTATAGGACAGAGTAGAAGTACCTCATAGAGTTTCCAAGGAGTGTCTGGTGGATTTGAACTGCAGACCTTTTGGTTAGCAGCAGTAGCACTTAACCATTTCACCACCAGTGTTTCCTTTAATAATATAGTTTGTTTTATTTAAGTATCTTTTGAAGTATATTAATTAGAATCAAGTTTGGTTGCAAGTAAAAGAAGCATCCAAGATAATCTTGGTTTGAAAAAATAAAACTTTCTTCCTCACGTACAAGTCCAGAGGTATGAGCAAATTTTTCTGTCAGGGCTATTGATGATTTTCTGGATATGAAAGAATTAGGGAAAAGAAAGAAGTAGGGCTACCACGAGATTTTGCTAAGGCAAATGGGTTGACTGAATACTATTATGTGAAAGGGAAATATAATGGATTGGAAGCTGGATATGATGCAATGAAGTTATAACTATAGAGGAATTTAAATTTTGATCTGGATATTGGAAGATATTTTTGTTCATAATGCCATATTTGAGAGTCACTAATTTGCCAAAGGTAGTTTTGTTTGCTTTGTTTTTCCTTTACTATAATTGAGTAAGTTGTATGTCTTGCATTATATATTTGGGTAATTACTATAAATTTATGATAGTAAAAGCAAGGACAGAAGAGAAACATGATAGGGTACACACCAGAGTGATCTAGATGGTTCCGTCCTGGACCACCTATCATGCAATTTTACATAGTAGTGCAGATTAAAATGCTATAATCACGGGTGGGGTATGTAAGAGGAAAAAAATATATGTGTTCAATAAATAACGCTAGTGAATTAGTGATAGCTTCAGAACGTCACATGGTAAATGGGAGCGTGGATCCTTAATCAGGGGAGAAGTTGAAATTTGGAGTAGATATTTGGACATTATCACAATACAGTTGGCAGTTTCAATCCTGAGGTTAGGTGGTTTTACCCAAAAAGGGGATTTAGAGTGAAGAGATGAAAGGACATGAAGAGAGCCGTACAAGTAAAGAAACAATAATTAAAGAGAATAGTAAATAATGCAGTTCATGAGCTAAGAAAAGAAGAATGGTGTCATGGAGACAAATAGGGAGTTTATAAAAGAATAAGGAGGAAATAATATCAACAAACCTGAACCAGTGACCTGAAGTGTTGCATAGGAGCATGAATTAGGAGGGATAAGTTCTTCCCTCAGGGTCTTTGCAAATGTACAGAAGTACTGAATTATGGTGAGTTTCTACAGGATTCAAAAAGAGAGTGAAGAAAAGATTAGGCAAAGGAAAGAGAAACAAGGGAAATGAGTTCTTTGGACCTCCAGCATCTGCTCAGATCTCTTAGTGTATGGCCCTTTCTATGAAGGCAAGCTGCTGGCCACCAGAAGACATGTGCCCCATTCTCTATAGCCTTATACAGCATTCAGCTTCCATTCTTTGGTCAGTTTATGCTTACCACTGAACATAAATAAAATTTCAAACCTACTTTCCCAACTACCTTGTACATAGGTGGGAAAAAAACGGAATTACTTTCCTTTGATAGAAAATAAGAGGAAACAAAATGTTATTAATGACACTATTGATCAACTGTATCAAATAGGACAAGAATTGAAAAATAGTAAATAGATAAGGGGGTCACTGGTTTCCTATGGGAAAGAAGGTTTAGTTTGTGGTTTGGAAGGAAACCAGATTTTAATGCTTTGGGGAATAAATAGGTGTTACTGAGGTAATAGCCAGCAAATGTGGACTTTTGGATGATGTTGGGTACAAACGAAAGAAAAAATGAGCACATTTCACTTGAGCAAAGTAGAATTGAGGAGCAATATCTAAATATTGAGCATAATGAATTAAGATAAGTCGTGGGGAAGGAACAATTAGACTGTGAGAGATTGAAAATTTAGGCAAGAGAAAGGAACAATACTAGAGATAAATTCCTATTCACTCTGAAGTAAGGCATGATGTTACTCTAATAATAGTGAAGAGGACAGAGGATCATCAGATTGTACTCTGAACACTGAAGAAATACACTTTTATCATTAAGCCAGTGAGATGCAGGTAGCTTACCTTGATGGATACACATATGTGTTAAGATATTGGTTTTCTCTCACATTCATTATTAAAGTCTTTAATACGATATCTAAAATATGGGACAGAAAAAAATATGTGTTGAACTCTCTCAACCCCACAATTTTCAGTTCATGTTACATTTTCAAGATTAATCTCTTAAAATGTAATATACACGATCTACCTCTATCCTAGTGAGCAATATTTTTTTAAGATGGAAAGAAATTTGCTATTAATAATTATATCTCCAAGTATTTGCAATGAACTGTAAAGATGTCCTAGTGCACAGATTTATTCTCATGAATTTTATTTAAGTATCTGAAAAGGAAAAGGACTACCAGACATTGCTCTTGGTCATGGTCAATTTTCATTCTCTTACTTTTCTATCAGGAACTCCTGTATGTTCTATCAGGAACTCCTGTATATGTACGTGCTGTGAAAACATATTTAGACTAATGTATCTGTATCAACGTGTTCATTCATTTATGCATTCACACATTGATTTAGCAGATATTTTAATTCCATCACGTATAATGCATTCTGCTTAGAGTTAGGTGTAGCATAGTGAAGTAGGCAGGTTGTAACTTGTATTGAGTTTGCAGAACATGGAAGAGACAGGAAATAAAAAATAATGTTAACCAAGCCAATTGCCACTGAGTCGTTTCTGACTTATGGTGACCCCATGTGTTTCAGAGTAGAACTTTATTCCATAGAGTTTATTGACTCGACAGCAACAGGTTTTATTTTATTACTATTTTCTCTTGGAGGTAGATTGCCAGGGCTTTCTTCCAAGGTGACTCTGGGTAGATTTGAACTATTAGTAGCTGAGCTCTTAACCATTTGTGCCAACCAGGGACTCCTAAAAATAATCGTACAGGTGTTCAATTAAAAAAAAAAAGTCTTCAAGTCGACCCCGACTCATGGTGATCCCACGTGTATCAGAGCAGCACTGTGCTCTATATGATTTCAGTTACTGATTTTTGTGAAACAGATCACTAGGCTATGCTTCTGAGGTGTCTTTGGGTGGATTTGAACTAACATTTAGGATAATTGCCCAAAGCGATAACCACTTGCACCACCCAATGACTTCAGTGTATAATGACACACTACCAATAGTTATATGCAGAAAAAGCAGAAAGAGATGTGAAAGCATAGAGCAGGGGAATGCAATCTAGACTGGGCTAATCCGAGAAAGGTTCCATGAGAAAATGATATCTGAGCTAAGCTCTGAATGCTGAGTAAGAATGAGCTGAACCAAGACAAATTTTTTAAATGGTTCTTTTCACTGTACAGTTTATATTTATAGGTTGTTGTAAATTGAAATAATTGTCTTTCATTAGTTTTATCTTAATAATATGGTTTGTTTTCTTTAAGTATATTTTGAAATATACTAATTGGAATCAAGTTCAGTTGAAACTAAAAGAGCACCCAAGATAACGTTGGTATAAAAAAATAAAACTTCCTCTCTCCCTCACATACAAGTCCAGAGGTATAAGGCTCAGGAATGCAAGGAAATTTTTCTTTCAGTGCTATTGATGATTTGCTGTGATAAATTAGGGAGAAGAAAGAACTAGAGTGATTGTGAGGTTTTACTAAGACAAATGGGTAGACTAAATACTATTGTGTGAAAGGGAAAAAATAATGTGTTGAAAGATGGATAGGATGTGGTGAAGTTATGGATATAGAGCTTTTTAAATTTTGTGATTTCATGTGAGCAGCCAATCAGCTGAAAGAGGAACCTCCATAGGGCTGTGGCCTGCCTCCAGTATTAAACAGATGTTACACCAGGCTTGCTCCCTTTCTTGACCCTGCACTCTTCCTGTTGACTAACCTCTGGTTCTTGGGACATATGCCTTCAGAAACCTCTGGCCGGCCACCTTCCTGCAGATTTTGGATTCACCAACCTTGGCAATAAGCAACATCATGATAAATGGAGGAAATATTGAAGCTGTTAAGGATTTCATTTTACCTGAATCTGCAATCAGTGTCCCTTGGAAGCAACAGTCCAGAAATCATACAATATATTGCATTGGGCAAATCTGCTGCAAAAGACCTCTTTAATGTGTTAAAAAGCAAAGATGGGGGCGGAGCCAAGATGGCGGACTAGGCAGACGCTACCTCGGATCCCTCTTACAACAAAGACACGGAAAAACAAGTGAATCGATCACATACATAACAATCTACGAACCCTGAACAACAAACACAGATTTAGAGACGGAGAACGAACTAATACGGGGAAGCAGCGATTGTTTCCAGAGCCTGGAGCCAGCATACCAGTCAGGTACGGCACAAGCACAGAGACCTGCTCCACCCCCCTGAACTAACCCCGGGAGGGGGACTAGCCGGTTCCACGGGCGGCGTGGGACGCAGCCGTTAGGAGAAGTCCCCGGGAGGCAGTGACTGATCTTGGAGCAGAAAGAGCAGCACCCGAGCCGGGGAACCGTCCCACAGGGATTTGGACTGCACGCAGGTACGCCATAAACACGGAGAGTTGCTCCACCCCCTGAACTAACCCCGGGAAGGTGACCATCCGGGTCGCGCGGGCGGCGTGGGACGCAGCCGGTAGGAGAAGTCCCCGGGAGGCAGCGACTGGTATTGGAGCGGGGAGAACAGCGTTCCAGCCGGGACACTCGGTCGCGGCACAAGCACGGGGAGCTACTCCACCCATCTGAACTAACCCCGGGAGGGGGCCCACCTGGTTCACGGGGGCGGCACGGCCACGCGGCTGGAGGGACGAGAAGTCCCCGGGAGGCAGCGACTGATTTTGGAGTCGAGAGTGCACCGTCCCAGTAGGGGAGCCTTGACGCTGGGCGTGGGGCTGGAAGCGGAGGATCTGACCGTGACTCCAGCGGGCCAGACCCCCCGGGGGCAATCTCCACACAGACAGCACACATAGGCGACGCGCCCGCGGGAATCTCAGATATAATAGTCTTTCCAAGCAAGACAAGCAACTCTGGCTATATTCTGAGGTGCTACTCTCCTATCTCTCTGTTCCCTCCCCCACCCTCCCCAGGCGGCTTCATTAACATCTGAATAGCCTGAGCCAGAGGGAGAACTCTGATAGGGATCTGACTGCAGTTTTTTTTTAGCGGATTTTCTGGAAAAACTAGTTTCTCAGTGATGGCTCGGAGACAACAATCCATATCAAACCACTTAAAGAAGCAGACCGTGACAGCTTCTCCAACTCCCCAAACAAAAGAATCAAAATCTTTCCCAAATGAAGATACAATTTTGGAATTATCAGATACAGAATATAAAAAACTAATTTACAGAATGCTTAATGATATCACAAATGAAATTAGGATATCTGCAGAAAAAGCCAAGGAACACACTGATAAAACTGTTGAAGAACTCAAAAAGATTATTCAAGAACATACTGGAAAAATTAATAAGTTGCAAGAATCCATAGAGAGACAACATGTAGAAATCCAAAAGATTAACAATAAAATAACAGAATTAGACAACACACTAGGAAGTCAGAGGAGCAGACTCGAGCAATTAGAATGCAGACTGGGACATCTGGAGGACCAGGGAATCAACACCAACATAGCTGAAAAAAAATCAGATAAAAGAATTAAAAAAAATGAAGAAACCCTAAGAATTATGTGGGACTCTATTAAGAAGGATAACCTGCGGGTGATTGGAGTCCCAGAACAGGGAGGGGGGACAGAAAACACAGAGAAAATAGTTGAAGAACTTCTGACAGAAAACTTCCCTGACATCATGAAAAACGAAAGGATATCTATCCAAGATGCTCATCGAACCCCATTTAAGATTGATCCAAAAAGAAAAACACCAAGACATATTATCATCAAACTCACCAAAACCAAAGATAAACAGAAAATTTTAAAAGCAGCCAGGGAGAAAAGAAAGGTTTCCTTCAAGGGAGAATCAATAAGAATATGTTCTGACTACTCAGCAGAAACCATGCAGGCAAGAAGGGAATGGGACGACATATACAGAACACTGAAGGAGAAGAACTGCCAACCAAGGATCATATATCCAGCAAAACTCTCTCTGAAATATGAAGGCGAAATTAAGATATTTACAGACAAACACAAGTTTAGAGAATTTGCAAAAACCAAACCAAAGCTACAAGAAATACTAAAGGATATTGTTTGGTCAGAGAACCAATAATATCAGATATCAGCACAACACAAGGTCACAAAACAGAACGTCCTGATATCAACTCAAATAGGGAAATCACAAAAACAAACAAATTAAGATTAATTAAAAAAAAATACACATAACAGGGAATCATGGAAGTCAATAGGTAAAAGATCACAATAATCAAAAAGAGGGACTAAATACAGGAGGCATTGAACTGCCATATGGAGAGTGATACAAGGCGATATAGAACAATACAAGTTAGGTTTTTACTTAGAAAAATAGGGGTATATAATGAGGTAACCACAAAAAGGTATAACAACTCTATAACTCAAGACAAAAACCAAGAAAAACGTAACGACTCAACTAACATAAAGTCAAACACTATGAAAGTGAGGTTCTCACAATTTACTAAGAAAAACGCCTCAGCACAAAAAAGTATGTGGAAAAATGAAATTGTCAAGAACACACATAAAAAGGCATCAAAATGACAGCACTAAAAACTTATTTATCTATAATTACCCTGAATGTAAATGGACTAAATGCACCAATAAAGAGACAGAGAGTCACAGACTGGATAAAGAAACACGATCCATCTATATGCTGCCTACAAGAGACACACCTTAGACTTAGAGACACAAACAAACTAAAACTCAAAGGATGGAAAAAAGTATATCAAGCAAACAATAAGCAAAAAAGAAGAGGAGTAGCAATATTAATTTCTGACAAAATACACTTTAGACTTAAATCCACCACAAAGGATAAAGAAGGACACTATATAATGATAAAAGGGACAATTGATCAGGAAGACATAACCATATTAAATATTTACGCACCCAATGACAGGGCTGCAAGATATATAAATCAAATTTTAACAGAACTGAAAAGCGAGATAGATACCTCCACAATTATAGTAGGAGACTTCAACACACCCCTTTCGGAGAAGGACAGGACATCCAGTAAGAAGCTCAACAGAGACACGGAAGATCTAATTACAACAATCAACCAACTTGACCTCATTGACTTATACAGAACTCTCCACCCAACTGCTGCAAAATATACTTTTTTTTCTAACGCACATGGAACATTCTCTAGAATAGACCACATATTAGGTCATAAAACAAACCTTTGCAGAGTCCAAAACATCGAAATATTACAAAGCATCTTCTCAGACCACAAGGCAATAAAACTAGAGATCAATAACAGAAGAACGAGGGAAAAGAAATCAAATACTTGGAAACTGAACAATACCCTCCTGAAAAAAGACTGGGTTATAGAAGACATCAAGGAGGGAATAAGGAAATTCATAGACAGCAACGAGAATGAAAATACTTCCTATCAAAACCTCTGGGACACAGCAAAAGCAGTGCTCAGAGGTCAATTTATATCAATAAATGCACACATACAAAAAGAAGAAAGAGCCAAAATCAGAGAACTGTCCCTACAACTGGAACAAATAGAAAGTGAGCAACAAAAGAATCCATCAGGCACCAGAAGAAAACAAATAATAAAAATTAGAGCTGAACTAAATGAATTAGAGAACAGAAAAACAATTGAAAGAATTAACAAAGCCAAAAGCTGGTTCTTTGAAAAAATTAACAAAATTGATAAACCATTGGCTAGACTGACTAAAGAAATACAGGAAAGGAAACAAATAACCCGAATAAGAAATGAGAAGGACCACATCACAACAGAACCAAATGAAATTAAAAGAATCATTTCAGATTATTATGAAAAATTGTACTCTAACAAATTTGAAAACCTAGAAGAAATGGATGAATTCCTTGAAAAACACTACCTACCTAAACTAACACATTCAGAAGCAGAACAACTAAATAGACCCATAACAAAAAAAGAGATTGAAACGGTAATCAAAAAACTCCCAACAAAAAAAAGTCCTGGCCCGGACGGCTTCACTGCAGAGTTCTACCAAATTTTCAGAGAAGAGTTAACACCACTACTACTAAAGGTATTCCAAAGCATAGAAAATGACGGAATACTACCCAACTCATTCTATGAAGCCACCATCTCCCTGATACCAAAACCAGGTAAAGACATTACAAAAAAAGAAAATTATAGACCTATATCCCTCATGAACATTGATGCAAAAATCCTCAACAAAATTCTAGCCAATAGAATCCAACAACACATCAAAAAAATAATTCACCCTGATCAAGTGGGATTTATACCAGGTATGCAAGGCTGGTTTAATATCAGAAAAACCATTAATGTAATCCATCACATAAATAAAACAAAAGACAAAAACCACATGATCTTATCAATTGATGCAGAAAAGGCATTTGACAAAGTCCAACACCCATTTATGATAAAAACTCTTACCAAAATAGGAATTGAAGGAAAATTCCTCAACATAATAAAGGGCATCTATGCAAAGCCAACAGCCAATATCACTCTAAATGGAGAGAACCTGAAAGCATTTCCCTTGAGAACGGGAACCAGACAAGGATGCCCTTTATCACCGCTCTTATTCAACATCGTGTTGGAAGTCTTAGCCAGGGCAATCAGGCTAGACAAAGAAATAAAAGGTATCCGGATTGGCAAGGAAGAAGTAAAGTTATCACTATTTGCAGATGACATGATTATATACACAGAAAACCCTAAGGAATCCTCCAGAAAAATACTGAAACTAATAGAAGAGTTTGGCAGAGTCTCAGGTTATAAAATAAACATACAAAAATCACTTGGATTCCTCTACATCAACAAAAAGAACACCGAAGAGGAAATAACCAAATCAATACCATTCACGGTAGCCCCCAAGAAGATAAGATACTTAGGAATAAATCTTACCAAGGATGTAAAAGACCTATACAAAGAAAACTACAAAGCTCTACTACAAGAAATTCAAAAGGACATACTTAAGTGGAAAAACATACCTTGCTCATGGATAGGAAGACTTAACATAGTAAAAATGTCTATTCTACCAAAAGCCATCTATACATTTAACGCACTTCCGATCCAAATTCCAATGTCATATTTTAAGGGGATAGAGAAACAAATCACCAATTTCATATGGAAGGGAAAAAAGCCCCGGATAAGCAAAGCACTACTGAAAAAGAAGAAGAAAGTGGGAGGCCTCACCTTACCTGACTTCAGAACCTATTATACAGCCACAGTAGTCAAAACAGCCTGGTATTGGTACAACAACAGACACATAGACCAATGGAACAGAATTGAGAACCCAGACATAGATCCATCCACGTATGAGCAGCTGATATTTGACAAAGGACCAGTGTCAATTAACTGGGGAAAAGACAGCCTTTTTAACAAATGGTGCTGGCATAACTGGATATCCATTTGCAAAAAAATGAAACAGGACCCATACCTCACACCATGCACAAAAACTAACTCCAAGTGGATCAAAGACCTAAACATAAAGACTAAAACGATAAAGATCATGGAAGAAAAAATTGGGACAACCCTAGGAGCCCTAATACAAGGTATAAACACAATACAAAACATTACCAAAAATGATGAAGAGAAACCCGATAACTGGGAGCTCCTAAAAATCAAACACCTATGCTCATCTAAAGACTTCACCAAAAGAGTAAAAAGACCACCTACAGATTGGGAAAGAATTTTCAGCTATGACATCTCCGACCAGCGCCTGATCTCTAAAATCTACATGATTCTGTCAAAACTCAACCACAAAAAGACAAACAACCCAATCAAGAAGTGGGCAAAGGATATGAACACACATTTCTCTAAAGAAGATATTCAGGCAGCCAACAGATACATGAGAAAATGCTCTCGATCATTAGCCATTAGAGAAATGCAAATTAAAACTACGATGAGATTCCATCTCACACCAGCAAGGCTGGCATTAATCCAAAAAACACAAAATAATAAATGTTGGAGAGGCTGCGGAGAGATTGGAACTCTCATACACTGCTGGTGGGAATGTAAAATGGTACAACCACTTTGGAAATCTATCTGGCGTTATCTTAAACAGTTAGAAATAGAACTACCATACAACCCAGAAATCCCACTCCTCGGAATATACCCTAGAGATACAAGAGCCTTCATACAAACAGATATATGCACACCCATGTTTATTGCAACTCTGTTTACAATAGCAAAAAGTTGGAAGCAACCAAGGTGTCCATCAACGGATGAATGGGTAAATAAATTGTGGTATATTCACACAATGGAATACTACGCATCGATAAAGAACAGTGACGAATCTCTGAAACATTTCATAACATGGAGGAACCTGGAAGGCATTATGCTGAGCGAAATGAGTCAGAGGCAAAAGGACAAATTCTGTATAAGACCACTATTATAAGATCTTGAGAAATAGTAAACCTGAGAAGAACACATACTTTTGTGGTTACGAGGCGGGGAGGGAGGGAGGGTGGGAGAGGGTTTTTTTATTGATTAATCAGTAGATAAGAACTGCTTTAGGTGAAGGGAAAGACAACACTCAATACATGGAAGGTCAGCTCAATTGGACTGGACCAAAAGCAAAGAAGTTTCCGGGATAAAATGAATGCTTCAAAGCTCAGCGGAGCAAGCGCGGGGGTCTGGGGAACATGGTTTGCGGGGACTTCTAAGTCAATTGGCAAAATAATTCTATTATGAAATCATTCTGCATCCCACTTTGAAATGTGGCGTCTGGGGTCTTAAATGCTAACAAGCAGCCATCTAAGATGCAGCAATTGGTCTCAACCCACCTGGAGCAAAGGAAAATGAAGAACACCAAGCCCACATGACAACTAAGAGCCCAAGAGACAGAAAGGGCCACATGAACCAGAGACCTACATCATCCTGAGACCAGAAGAACTAGTTGGTGCCCGGCCACAATCGATGACTGCCCTGACAGGGAGCTCAGCAGAGGACCCCTGAGGGAGCAGGAGAGCAGTGGGATGCAGACCCCAAATTCTCATAAGAAGACCAAACTTAATGGTCTGACTGAGACTGGAGGAATCCCGGCGGTCATGCTCTCCAGACCTTCTGTTGACACAGGACAGGAACCATCCCTGAAGACAACTCATCAGACATGAAAGGGACTGGTCAGCGGGTGGGAGAGAGACGCTGATGAAGAGTGAGCTAATTATATCAGGTGGACACTTGAGATTGTGTTGGCAACTCTTGTCTGGAGGCGGGATGGGAGGATAGAGAGAGAGGGAAGCCGGCAAAATTGTCAAGAAAGGAGAGACTGAAAGGGCTGACTCAAGACGGGGAGAGTAAGTGGGAGTAGGGAGTGAGATGTATGTAAACTTATATGTGACAGACTGATTGGATTTGTAAACGTTCACTTGAAGCTTAATAAAAGTTATTATAAAAAAAAAAAAAAAAAAAAGCAAAGATGTCACCTTGAGCACTAAGGTGTGCCTGACCCAAGCAGTGGCACTTCCGATCAACTCATATACATGTGAATGCTAGACAATGAATGCAGAAAACTGAAGAAGAATTGATACCTTTGAATAATGGTATTGGCAAAAAATATTGAATATACCATGGAATGCCAGAATGAACAAATCTGTCTTGGAAGAAGTACAGCCAGAATGTTCCTCAGAAGCAAGATGGAGAGACTTCATCTCATGTATTTTGGACATGTTATCAGGAGGCAGGAAACCCTGGTGGCGTAGTGGTTAAGTGCTACAGCTGCTAACCAAAAGGTTGGCAGTTCAAATCCGCCAGGTGCTTCTTGGAAACTGTATGGGGCAGTTCTACCCTGTCCTGTAGGGTTGCCATGACTCGACGGCATTGGGTTTGGTTTTTGGTTTTTATCAGGACAGACCAGCGCCTGGAGAAAGACATCATGCTTGGTAAAATAGAGGATCAGAGAAAGAGAGGAAAACTATCAATGAGATGGATTGGCGATGGGCTCAAACAAAGTAACACTTGTGAGGATGGCGAAGGACTGGGCAGTGTTTCATTCTGTTGTGCAAGGGGTCGCTGTCAGTCAGGACCAAATTGACAGCATCTAACAAAAACAAAAACCCTGGCAACCCCGTGAACCAGCAGAGGCCTGCAGTCTGCTGCTGACCTACTGATTTGGGGCTTGCAAAATGGTGATTGTGTGAACCATTTCCTCACAATTGTAAGAGCCATTTCCTTGAAGTAAATTCCTCTCTCTACATATCTATACTTCAGTGGTTTTGTTCCTCTAGAGATCCCAGACTAAGACAGAGTCACATAGAAAATATTTTTCCAATATGAATATATGGTAAAGGTGATTCTGTTAAGAAACACATTTTAAATGTATTTTAGATAGCACACACTCTTAGAACTTGCATAGCTTATCATATAAAAGATTGCATATAATTATAGAATCTCCTAGGTAAGGAAATTTGAAAAAGCTAAATTTCATCAAATAAATTATATTTTATTTCTTATATGAGACACATATTGGGAAGGGAAATCCATACTGGGTATGTATGCATAGGGGAAATATAAGAAAGAGAAGTCCGAATTTATCACAAGAGAAACATTGGCCAGTTTCTTGGTTTAGTGAAAGTGAATGTGTGTACACATGTACACACAAACAGAAAAATAGAAACACCAATCTTATTTTGCTTAATACTGCAATTTCTAATCCAAGTATGCTGAATAAAAGTCATCTGAAGGTCCATTAACATCATGCCAATACTTCAAGCAAACCTGTATGTTAGAAGTCACTAATGTATTTTAAATAAATTACTGCAACGTATAGAAATAAAATTTTCATGTCCAAAATTTGACTTTCTAGTAAATAAGGTACTGAATGAGGAAAGAAAAATTTATCTGAACATTTTTAAAAACTGTCTTGTTGATCAAATCTAGTATTTCATAGATGTTGTTAGTTGCCATCGAGTCAAAAAATATATGTGGAGGTGGGGGACTTTAGGCAACTGAAGGAGAAGAATCTCAACATTTGAGTGAAGAAACAATACTCACAAGACTGAAATTTTGCATCATGGAAAATGGCATGCCAATTGATAACATTTATTACAGCACAGAAATGTTAGACTTCTGAGTTATGATTTTATTCCTACGTTGAAATTTACTACTGCTATTCTAGGGTCTTTTTTTAATTATTATTATTTTTTAATTCAAGTCAATGCAGACTGGATGGGCCCATAAATTTTAAAGCTACTTCTAAAGTAAGCTGTCTCTGCTCCTGATCACCACCATCTGCTCCCCCCGCCCCAATATAAAGACACTTGAAGGATTTCGATCCCTTCGGTAGAGTCAAGAGAAGGGAGCTAATGAATTACATTGTAAAAGACAGTTATGGAGCATTAATGTTCAGAGAGAACAGTAAGTGTGAAAATCATGTCGATTTCCAGCTGCCAAAAAGAATCTTAGTAAAGTGGATCCCAGCTGTGCTACTCCAGATGCCCATTTTCACTTAATAACCATTAGGCACAGGCAACAAAGCAATTAGTGTATCTATTTAATGACAAGGAAAAAAAAAAAAAAGCTGTCAGGTAATTCAACTTGTAAATGCCTAAAGACGACATAAACAAAAATATGTTACAAGGTGATTCATCAATTAATGTAGGGTTTGTGTCAACTTTCTCAATACTTACTTGTCCCTAGCATAATTTATATGTAATTTAATGAAATATAACCACATAAAATCAAAGTGCCTTAGTGCAGGAAGGGATACTAGTGACAACTAGTTCACTCTCCAGCCACACATCTTCCTACAGCAATTTTCTACATGATATCCTGGACAGATGACAATTGAACCTCTGCGTGAATCATTTTGGGATCCATGTGGCACAGTGGTTAAGTATTTGGCTGCAAACCAAAAGGTCAGCAGCTGGAATCTACCAATTGCTCCTTGGAAACCCTATGGAGCAGTTCTACTCTGCCCTATAGGGTCGTTATGAGTTGGAATTGACTCGATGGCAGTTTTAAATCATTTTAAAACTGAAACTCACTACTTCGTTAGAAAAGAAAGCAAAAGTATTTCATTATTGTATATGTATTTTTCTTTTTAGTAAGTTCTTATCATTAAGGCTTCATATCTGCACTATATAACTATTTCACAGTAATTCTAAGTAGACTCTGAAGCAGAGCAAAAATTATATTGCTTCTTGTGTAACAGGCTTTCAGGTATTTGGTGCAAGTGAGTGTGTGAGGGAGAAGCTATCAGGGCTTCCTGTTTTACTCCCTTCTCTAATACCAATATTCTGAATGCCTTTGCACCATTCCTTCTGTGAAATGAATAACTGTAAAAATCATGCTCATAAATCTGAAAATTCATATACCACTATAGATTTGTTTACTTACAAAGCTGAATATATTGCAATGCTTTACGTACATAATTCTCTATACTCTTATTCATGATATTAAATATTTAAAACTGAATTAAATGTACTAGCAACATCTTACCATGCTTGGAAATTTCCACATGAAAAGTTTAGTTTTGACCTCATTTATTAAAGAACAGCTAGCAATATGTTCGCTTAAATGACAAAGTTAATGGGATTTAGATCTCCTACCTTGAACAATTTATGTCTTATTAGGTCATAACTATTTTAAGGGTAGAGGCATAACTAATTGATTGACAGACTTAAATTCCATAAAAGAGAGATGAATTATTAAACCATTATGTGATCCAGATTTATTTTTCTTTCTAATTTTAGTTTTAGATCATAAATCTTCTTGATCCTAATATATATAGATACATTGAGAACAGCATAACTTAACCTAATTTAAGGTTAGAAATAAATGAGCAATGTTCTGAATCAATAGGCGAGAGTGAGCCCTTTGCCTACCTTCTGTCCTATTCTGAATCCCGTGAGATTAGAGGAAATAGATATGTAGAGCATTCCTCTTGTACTATGAGAGAGGTTGCTGGAAACTTGTCTGAGTATATTTTCATCTATGCAACATGTGTGTCTCTGTATTTATTTATACATGTATCTATTGTGCTCATAAATTATCATCAACAGAAAATAAACATTGGGAATTACTCAAAAGTTAGAGAGAGAATGAGCTTACAATGACCAGTGAAAATTAAATCTTAATACTCATAGAAGTGTATAGTTTTGGAGGTGGGACACTTCCAGGTATGCTCCAAGCATAGGTTCAAAGGATAAAATAAAACCACGGAGGTCCTTTGGGTAACTGCAATGTGGTTAATCATGAACATGCATTATTAGCATCCTGGATGGTGGAAGGATTAAGCACTGGACTACTAGCTAAATGATTAGTGATTAAAATCCACTGGGAGGTGCCTTGGAAGACAGGCCTAGAGATCTCTAACTGGTTATGTGGTTGTAACTGGTGTTTAGAACTACCTCCTACCACCCATTCCGTATTCCTTTGCCCTCAGCAAGCACCTCACTAGTTGTGGTTCATTGCCTGGTAGAGTGAACTAAACTTTCATTACTGAAGGTTCTGGGCCATTAGTAGCCATGTTAATCGCAGGGTATGATAGTACTAAGAGATGCCCTAATGGATTTCCTGTGTTCCAGACATAGTTTTCTTTACCTACATTTTATAATATCTATCAATTTCCCCTTGGTAACCGGGATCCATCACACCAACTGATATGCTAACATAGGCAGGAGGAGCCCCAGGTGGCCAGTTGCATTCTTAACTTCCTGTTCAATGTAATCAGTGTTGTGTGTTCAGGTGGAATCATTTCTGCCTTCAGAACAAAGACCACTATACCTAGACAGTATAAGATATAGGGGCAAGAAGCAAACATTTTGCAAGTGGGTCACTAGGGATAATAGTGAGTTGTGCCACTCCCATTTTCACCCCCTTGATTCCTGGGTCCATGAATCCTATTTATGGGAGAAACAACACTATATAGTGGATGCTGGTTTAGAGCATATATAGCCTCCTAGAGAACATTGTCCAAGCCCTGCAAGGTATTGCCATGTAGCTGGTGTAATAATTGTATCTTTAAAAGGCCATTCCATCATTCTATAAAGTCTGGTACTTCAGGATGATGTGGAACGTACTAGGACCAGTGAATTCCATGAGCATAGCCCATTGCCACACTTCATTTTCTATGAAGTGAGTTCTTTGATCCTAGGCAATGCTGTGTGGGATATCATGACTGTGGATAAGGCTTTCTGCAAGTCATTGGATGGTAGTATTTGCACAAGTATTGCATGCAAGGAAGGCAAATCCATATCCAGAGTGTCTATCCCAGTAAGAAAAAAGTCTTGCCCTTTCCATGATGAAAGTAATCCCATGAAATCATCCTGCCATCAGGTTGCTGGCTGATCGCCCAAAGAAATTGTTCCATATCAGAGACTCAGTGTTGGTTTCTGATGCTGGCGGATTGGGCACTTAGCAGTGGTGTAGCCAAGTCAGCATTGGTAAGCGGAAGCCCATGTTGCTCAGTCATGCATAACCTCCATTCTTATCACTACTGCCACTTTGTGGCTGGCGAAAGAGGCTAACTGGAATACACAGAACGTGTCATCCTATCCACTCAACAGTTAAAATTATCCTCTACCAAGGCCACTCTTTGGCAAGCATTCATATGAGACACAAATATATTCACAGGATATCTATCCTAAGAGGGGGTTCTGTAAAAGGTCCAGGCTGCCACACAAGCTGCTTTGTCTCTTGGGTCAGAGAATTCTATCCACATGCCTCTTCCCCATACCTCTTTGTCACCAATTTTTCAATTGTGTTCCTTCCAAGTCCCTGACCATCCAGCTAAAACATTGGCCACAGCCCAGAAATCAGCATGCAATCAAACATCTGGCCATTCCTCCTTCTGAGCAAAATGAACAACCAGGTGCACTGTTCAAAATTCTACCCACTTAGAGGAATTTTTCTCATCACTGTCCTTCAGGCAGATCCCAGAAAGGGGCTGCAGCACTGCTGATGTTCACTTCAGAGTGGTCCCTGCATATTGTGCGGAACCATCTGTAAACCAGGCATGAGTTTTCTTCTCATCAGTCAACTGTTCATAAGTAACTCTCCATGAGACCATAAATGCAGACTGGGAGAAGAAAGGTAGTGTGACAGGAGTGGGGCCTGTGTGCATTTGGGACTCTTCCTCATGTAACTTACCTGCAGCTTCAGGTACTGCTCAAGCCTAATCTCATATATACTACTTCCAATTAATGATGAAGTGCAGGTGTACATACCTGACTTTATGACTCTGTGGGTCAGGTATCACCAAGTTCATGATGGGCAGCTCAGATCACATGGTAATTTTGTGGCCCTCGGTTAAGCATTAAGTTTCTACTAAGGGCCAGAAACAAGCCAAAAGCTATTTCTCAAAAGGAAAGTAGTTATCTGCAGAGGACGGCAGGGTTTTGCCCCAAAATCCTGAGTGCCTGTGCTATGATTTACTAATAGGGGTCTGAACAAAGACTCCAAACAACATATTTATCTGTTACTGACACTTCAAGCACAATTACATCAGCTACATCATATGACCCAAGAGACAAAGCAGCTTGCATGGCAGTCTGGACCTTTTGCAGAGCCCCCTCATACTGGGCCCCACTCAAAACTAGCAGCTTTTTGAGTGACTTGATGAATAGACCAGAGTAGCACACCAAAATGAAGAGTATGTTGCCTCTAAAATCCAAAGACTTCCACCTGGCACTGTATCTTCATTTTAGTTGTAGGAAAGGGCAGATGTAACAACTTTTCCTTTACTTTGGAAGGAATATCTTGACATGCTCCATACAAATAAACCCCTAGAAATTTTGCTGAGGTGCAAGGTGCCTAAATTTTTGTTAGGTTAAATTTCTCACACTGCAGCATACAAATGTCTTACCAAGAAGTCTGGAGTCATTACTGCTTCTTCCTTACTTAGACCAATCAGCAAAATGTCATCAATGTAATGGACCTGTACGACATCTTGTGAAAGGGAAAGCCAATCAAGTTCCCTACAAACTAAATTATGACATAGGGCTGGAGATTTTATATACCTTTGAGGTAGGACAGTGAAGGTGCATTGCTGGCCTTGCCAGCTAAAGGCAAACTGCTTCTGTTGGCACTTAGAGACAGCTATGGAGAAAAAAGCTATTGCCCAGATCAATAGCTGCATACTAAGCATGAGGAGATATATTAATTTGTTCAAGCAATGAAACCACATCCAGAATAGCAGCTGCAATTAGAGTCACCACCTGGTTAAGTTTTCAATAATCCACTGTCATTCTCCAAGATCCAGCTGCTTTTTTCCACAGGGCAAATGGGCAAGTTGAATACAGATGTGGTGGGAATCACCACCCTGATCCTTATAGTTCTTGATGGTGGAACTTTATCCCTCCAGGAATGCAGTATTGCTTTGGTTTACTATTTTCCTAGGTAGAGGCAGTTCTAATGGCTTGCATTTGACTTTTCCTACCATAATAGCCCTCACTCCATTTGCCAGGGATCCAATGTGGGGGTTCTGCCAGATGCTGAGTATATCTCTTCTGATTACACATTCTGGAACTGGAGAAATCATTACAGGATGGGTTTGGGGACTCACTGGACCTACTGTGAGATGGACATGAGCCAAGACTCCCTTAATAACTTGACCTCCATATGTCCCTACTCTGATTGATGGACCACAGTGACATTTTGGGTCTTCCAGAATTCAAGTCAGTTCAGAGCCAGTATCTGGTAATCACCCAAAAGTCTGATTATTTCCTTTTCTCCAGTAAATATCACTGTCATAAAAGGCCATAGATTCTTTTACAGAAGTTGAGAGAGAGATTGATAGAATAAATTTTCACAGTGTATTTCAGTCCTTCCTCAAGGGGACCTGGCCTCCCCTTCATTCATTGCTTGAGTCTAGGAATTAATTGAGGTACCATGACTGTCTATTCTGGCAATTCGAGTTAGACTGCTGTTCACATGACCTATTTCATCCATTTGTACAGATCAAGTAAATATTTAGTAGATTTCTTATCTATTTCACTCCTAGGGACACCATGATTAAGTGGCCAATGCCATAAGTCTATACAAGTAAGACTATTTTGATTGCTGCTTTGACTCTGTTGTTCATTACTGTAACCATGCCCACTTGTCTTTGTTAATTAAGTGCTGCAACTTGGCTCCTACTACCACAGGGTCCCATCAGCCCATTGTAGTTAGGTGTCTTAATTCAGTTAGGGCAGTTCCCACTGTCATATGTGATTTACATAAAGTATCAATCACAGCAATCTTCAAGGATGCTAGAGCTCCCTTCACAAATTCGTTCCCCAGAGTTGAGGTAAAATGTGTGTCCTCTGGGCACGCCACGTGTGAGTCTGTGGATCTAACCTGATAAACCCACTTTAGCATGCCAATTTTCCTAAGCCTTTGGGTACCTTCTTTTACAGTATACGAAGGCAGGCCCGGTACTTCAACTTGACTTAGTGTAGACTACCACATAATCTGTGCTTCAACAACCCCACCAAATAAACTATTAGATCCTTTCTTAACTTCTCAAGCTGAAACATTGAATGAAGAATCTGTGCTTAGTGACCCATATCAATAAAGTCAAACTGTCCATCTTTATGTTCCTTGCACCATTATCCCATACCCCTAAGAGCCATTCCCACACATATTTACCAGGTTTCTATTTGTACATATTAGAAAAGTCAAGCAGTTCTTTTGAAGCGTAGTCTACCTTCTCCTGGACCACACTTGTACTTCGTCTTTTGGGGCTCTCTGAGACTTAAGCCTAGTTATAGGTCTAAAAGCAAAAATAGGTAGTGAGAGTGGGTCCTGGGGACATTCATCAATGCCTTGTAAAGTATCTGCCTCAGGTGAGTCCCAAGGCAATGCTTCAGGAGCCACCCCAGGTGCTCTTCAGGCACATCTGGGTTAATCTCATGGGAGGGATGGTGTTTTAGTCATCTAGTACTGATATAGAGTCGCTATGAGTCAGAATTGACTTGACGGCACTGGATTTTGGGGTCTGGGTTAGTACTGATATAACAGAAATACAACAAGTGGATGGCTTTAACAAAAAGTTTATTTTCTCACAATAAAGGAGGCTAAAAGTCTGAATTCAGGGTGTCAGCTCCAGGGGAAGTCTTTTTCTCTCTTTCTGCTCTAGAAGAAGATCCTTGTCCTCAATATTCCTATGGTTGAGGAGCTTCTCAGGCCCAGGGACCCCAGGTTCAAAGGACACTCTCTGCTCCCAGTGCTGCTTTCTTGGTGATATGAGATGCCCCTGTCTCTCTGCTTGCTTCTATCTTTTATATCCCAAGAGATTACCTCAAGACACAATCCAATCCTGTAGGCTGAGTCCTGCCTCACT
Organism: Elephas maximus indicus; assembly: GCF_024166365.1. NCBI lineage: Eukaryota > Metazoa > Chordata > Mammalia > Proboscidea > Elephantidae > Elephas > Elephas maximus. The sequence continues at coordinate 62,055,882 of NC_064832.1, read as the reverse complement.
AACACAACTGAGGCCCATCCTCCCTTGTTAACATCATAGAATCAGGATTTACAACATATAAGAAAATCATACAATACCAGGAATCATGGTCCAGCCCAACTGATACACACATTTTTGGGGGGACATAATTCAATCCACGAAAGGTGGTTTTACTGGAGAGGGTAGCTTAGCAGATGAAGCTGGAGTTATGTCTTCAGATGAGAGTAAGAGGGCTGGTTCTGTTGGCAGGAGTGATTCAACAGAATTTAGGGGCTCAATGTCCCCAGCTTCCAGATTATCTGCCCATATGCCCCCATCCCAAGTTTCAGGACCCCGTTTCTTCCCAGTCTGTGCCCTCACTTTGAAGGAATTCAGCTTGCACTGTAATTCAGCCACTTTTAGGACGAGACTCTGGATTTGGTTTTCAGCAATATCAGCTCTGTTAGTGCAAGAAATAAAGCTTTCTTTCAGAGCACAAATAGCAACGTTCAGGTCTTTTATGCATTGTTTGAGCTGTGACTGAATCCCTGAGCCCATCCTTTTCTTTCTCCACTTTGTATTGCAAAAGTAGGAACAACTAACCAGCTGTCTTATACTTATCAGCTTGACAAAAATGTTGAAAGGTATCAAACATACATCACACAGAGCCTTGTCTCTCACAAACATTTCAACCAACAGTGGTGAAATACTGCATATTTCTACTGCCAGCTCCTACCGTGGTTTAGCAGTGCCATCTTTACTACTGGAAATAGAATCATTAGTGCCTTTTAGTCTAACCAGACTTGAAAACCAATTTAGAAAACTCATCCTTAAGATTTTGTTCTTCTAGAATCACTCTCAATACCAAAAGTCTTAATCTGGATTCTCTAGAGAAGAAAAACCAGTGAAGCACATATAAATATAAAGGCAGCCATCAGATTATGAACAATTCCATTTCTAAATCCATCTTTAATTTGAATTTGTATGTAAATTGGAACACTTAGATACAGTTAGTATCTAACATCAGTTAGTCAAATATTTGTCTTAGTATATCGTATATAGTGTATTCTATGAATAAGAAAATTAAAAAACACTTCTAGATACACTAAAAAAAAAAAACAAAAGGATTTTTAAAATAGTAGCACAGTAATAATAATAATGATGTTTTGATATGTGCTACAAAATAGCACCTATTTGTTATTACAAACCATTGTGTATACCAGAAATTTTTAATACGATAGGCTTTAAGGTGGTTGGTTTGTAACTATAGGTTGGATGTAACTCAGATGTTTGTAGGCCAGGGAATGTCTGCATATAGAAAGAAATTGACATCAAGAAAATGGCTCACACTATTGTGAGGAAATGACTCACTCAGTTGTGGGGACTGCAATTCCCAAATTCTTAGGTCAGACATCAGGCTGATGACCTCTGCTAGCTTATGTAGTTGTAGAAGCTAACAAACCCAAAACTTGCAAGTCAGGTGGCAGGCTGGAGGACTCTGCTGGCTCACAGGGTTATGGAGTTGGAGAATCCAAATTCTGCAGGTCAGGTGACAGCCTGGAGGCCTCTCTTAGCTTATGTCCTAAGAACAGAAGGTCAGAAACAAGGTTGAGAGGGAGCAAACGTTGCCAGAATATCCATTCATATACTGAACGCAGGCCACACTCCCAAGGAAACTCCCCTTCTGACTGGCTGCTCATATCAGATCACAAAATGAGAGGTGATTACATAGTATCTGCCAAACCACTGAGGATCACAGCTTAGCCAAGTTGACACATAACATTAACCATCATAGACTATGTAATTAAAGTGAAAAAATTAAGTTTTGGGGGGAAAAATACCTAAAATCCCTCAAGCGTGCACATACACACATTCAGAAGACTGAGAGCATCAAGGTTATTAATATTTTTCTACTATACTTGACATGGTAAAATATGTATGGCTTACTTCATAATTTTATCTAATAAAGGATAAAAAATGAGCAAATGTAACAATCAACTACAAAAATAGACAAATGCCATGATAAATTCAAAAGAAGAAGAAAGATTAAAAATAGTCAAATTTCTTTTCACCCTTCAAATTTCATCAGGTTCAAATGGTTTTAACAGTAATTTTTTTTTCAGTCTTTCCAAAAGTGTCAAGTTTCTATTTGAATTATTACCATTTCCTGAAGGGGGAAAGTAGTGGAGGAAATCTCTCTGAAAGAATACATTGCTGAAATAAAACAAGGAAAGAATAGCCCCAAAGTAAAAGTTATATATCAAGTTTACTGTAATATAGACATGGCATTAGCAAATCAAATCCTGCAGTATAAATAAGTAAAAAAATAAATTTGTTATAAATGTTGCTTGTCCTCAGAGGTGGTCATAAGGTTCCACGCAGCCACATGACTACTAGAATGAGAACCCTAACCAGCTGCATCAACACCTCTACAGTCCTATATCGGATCACATCACACACATAGACGAAGTGTTGGCAGATGAAAGCCATTTAATTATTCAGAGAAAACAGCATACAACAGAACAGTTCCATGGTGAGTGGTCCTCCCCACCCCCCGAAAGAAAAGCTGTCTGGGAGGAGACGGAGACACTTCTATGCATATCACTACTTTGTACCATAGGTTTTTACACTACAGGGGCTAAAAGAATCACTGCACGATGCACAATGTACGTTTTCCAGCCTGACAACACAAAGAGAAGACAGCTGGGCATTAAGAGAATTTTATCTCTTATTTGGGCAGAACAACAGCCTTGGGGAGGAGAGGGGCAATGGCTGGTTCCTGAGGCCTAGAGATACTTGCAGTGGGAGAGGATTAAGCGTGGGGAAGTGGGGGCAGCGGGGCATAATAGTTGGCTGTCTGAAGGACTACCTGTTCCCAATAACATATCATAACAAAATAGAAGTAATCCCAAGAATGAAAATGACATTGGCAAATCTATTAGCATAATGTGTCATATCAAGAAATTTTTAAAAAGTCACATTATCATCTCAACAGAATTCTAAAACAAATGTACAAAAACCAGCCAAATTTATCACTTACCAGAGATTAAGTGCAATAAGCAAACAAATAAATAAGCTATAATTTAGCTAGGGACAGCACACCCCATGAGAAAGGAAACTATATAGGGATCCTATAAGAACAGAGTCAACATTTCTAAAGCTGAAAGAACTAAATAAAAAGTTCAAGCCTCCAGTTGCAATTCTGAAGTATTCTGTGGGCAAAATATTGAAATACTTAGGAAGCAGCAAAAGGAGATAGAAGGAATACACAGAGTTACTATACCAAAAAGAGTCAGTTGATGTTCAATCATTTCAGGAAACAGCATACAATCTAGAACTGAAGTCATTTTTCGTAGTCATCTAGTCCTGCTATAACAGAAATGCCACACATGGATGGGTTTGACAAAGAGAAATGTATTCTCTCCTAGTCTAGGAGTTTAGAAGTATGAATTTAGGGTGTCAGCTCCAGAGAAAGCTTTCTCCCTCTGTCTGCTCTGGGGAAGGTCCTTGTCATCAATATCCCCTGGTGGAGAAGCTTCTCAACACAAGGACCATGGGTTCAAAGGATGTGCTATTTCTCTGGTTCTTAATATTCTTGGTGGCATGAGATCCCCCTGTCTCTTTGCTAGCTTCTCTTTTTATATCTCGAAAGAGATTGACTTAAAACACAACATAATCTTGTAGATTGAGTCATGCCTCATTAACACAACTGCCACTAATCCCACCTAATTAGCATCACAGAGGTGGGATTTACAACACATAAGAAAATCACTTCAGGTAACCAAATGGTGAACAATCCCACAGTACTGGGAATCATGGACTAGTCAAGTTGATACACATTTTTGGGGGGCACAATTCAATCCATGACAGCATTGAAGAAAGAAGTTCAAATTGCACTAAAGGCATTGGCAAGTCTCCAGAAATTGACAGATACCAATTGAGATGTTTCAACAAATGGATGCAGCACTGGAGGTTCTCACTGGTCTATGCTAAGGAATTTGGAAGACAACTGCTACCTGGCCAACCAACTGGGAGAGACCCATATTTGTGCATTCCAAAGAAAGGCGATCCAGTAGAATGTGGAAATTATTGAACAATATCATTAGTATCACAGGCAAGTAAAATTTTGCTGAAGATAATTCAAAGTGGTTGATCAGCACATCTGGAGGGAACTACCAGAGATTTAAGCCAGTTTCAGAAGAGGACATGGAACGAGGGATATCACTGCTAATGTCTTATGGATCTTCGTTGAAAGCAGAGAATACAGAAATATATCTACTTGCGTTTTACTGACTATGCAAAGGCATTTGGATCATAACAATTTATGGATAACATTGTGAAGAATGGGAATTTCAGAACACTCAATTGTACTCTCATGAGGAACTTGTATATAGACAAGGAGACAGCTGTCCAAACAGAACAAGGGGATACTTCATGGCTTAAAGTCAGGAAAGGTGTGCGTCAGGGTTATATCATTTCACCGTACTTATCCTGTCTTAATGCTGAGCAAATTGTCAGAGAAACTGGACTGTATGAAGAAGAATGCAACATTAGGATTGGTGGAAGACTCATTAACAACGTGATACGCAGATGGCACAAACCTGCTTGCTGAAAGAGGAGAGGACTTGAAGCACTTACTGATGAATATCAAAGACTATAGCCTTCAGTATGAATGACAGCACAACATAAAGAAAACAAAATCCTAATAATTGGACCAATAAGCAATGTCATTATAAATGGAGAAAAAATATTGAAGTTGTCAAGCATTTCATTTTATTACATCCATAATCAACATCCTTGGAAGCAGCAGTCAAGAAATCAAAGGACATACAGCATTGGGCAAATTTGCTGCAAAAGACCTCTTTAAAGTGTTAAAAAGGGAAGATGTCACTTTGAGACTAAGGTGTACTTGACCCAAGCCATGTTATTTTCAGTCACCTTCTATGCATGTGAAAGCTGGACAGTAAATAAGAAAGATCAAAGAAGAACTGATGCCTTTGAATTATGGTGTTGGCAAAGAATTTTGAATATAACTTTGACTGGCAAAGGATCAAACAAATATGTTTTGGAAGAAGTACAGCCAGAAAGCTCCTTAGAAGTGAGAATGGCGAGACTTCATCTCACGTAAATTGGACGTGTTATCAGGAGGGCCCGGTCCCCGGAGAAGGGCATCGTGGTTGGTAAGGTGGAGCATCGGCAAAAAAGGGGAATACCCTAGATGAGATAGATTGACAAAGTGGTTTGAACAATAGACTCAAGCACAGCAATGACTGAGAGGACTGTGCAGGACCGGACAGTGCTTCTCTCTGTTGTATAGAGGGTCCCCGTAAGTCAGAACTGATTCAATGGCACCTAACAACAACATGTGAGACTATTTTTAAGGCAAAATATTAGATCATTCTTATGAAAGGCAGAGTCAGGAATGACAAAATACAGCTGCCGCTTAATTTCTGGTCTGTCCAGTTGTTAAATAAATGATATTATATATATATCTCTTCTTCATGTACTGTATTTTTACACAAACAACATGTGCCCTCTATGTATGTTTGCCAAGGACACCCTCACCCTACAGGGTGTTTTCATAAGTGCCACTATGCCATTTTTTTTTACTTGTCGTTATAAAAATAAATTAGCAAGCATACTTACGAGAATACCTCTTGGTGAGATGTCGTGTTGGCAAGCATGTAGAAGGTATGAGTTATTTGTTATAAATGTGGTATATAAGATTAGGGGGATAGAAGTATTACATTCATATGGTAGACTGCCTACTAGACTACAAAAGAAATTCAATGCCAAGAACACTCAGGTAAGCTTGCTGGATGTAAGGTTAAAATAATTACTTTCTGTAATATGGGAATAATCATTTACCACTGGTTAGCAAACTACAGTTCATGGGTCCAATGTATCCCAGTCCCATGGTCTGTTTTTGTACAACTCTTTAGTCAAGAATCATTTAAACATTTTTAATGTGTCATAAAATTAATAAATAAATGAAAAATAATTTGCCACAGAAGATTTATGCCATCCACAAATTTAAAGTATACCGTCTGAACATTTCTAGAAAAACTGTCAATCCCTAACTAGTGATATAATAAAAAAAAATTCTTTCACTATACAAATAAACACTCTTGTTTTTAGTAAGTCTATGGCAGTTCCAATCCGCCAGGCGCTCCTTGGAAACTCCATGGGGGGCAGTTCTACTCTGTCCTATAGGGTCGCTATGAGTCGGAATCTACTCGACGGCACTGGGATGGGATGGGACGGGTTAACAAAAATATGTAAAACAAAATAACCCAAAAACAAAATAAATATAACTTAATATGAGTATTAAAGACTTAAAGGAGATTCAAATAAATAGAGATACGAAGAGATTCTTTGAAGGGAAGACAATACGTTGTAAATATATGGATAGACTGGCAAGTCAGTTATAGTGAATTCAAAGCAGCTTCAAAGAAAATAATTGTAGGACTTTCATGTTGACTGATTAGTTAATCTCTAATATTATGTTAATATTAGAAGGTCAGTGAAAAAGAGGAAGACCTTCAACCAGATGGACTGAAACAGTGGCTGCAACAATGGGCTCAAGTATGGCAAGGATTGTGAGGATTGTGGAGGACTGGGCAGTGTTTCCTTCTGTTGAGTATAGGGTCACTATGAGTCCGAATCCACTCGACAGCAGTGGGTTTTGTTGTTTTTTGTATGAGTAAGAACGGACTTGATGGCACCTTACAACAATAACAATGTCATGTAAATAATATAATGTGAAAATGTTGCCAGGACTTTAGAAAAATGGGAAAAAAAATTGTCCTTAAGTATTTGCTAAAGATAGTATATTTTTGTACTTATTTAAAAGTGCTTTATTAATGCAGGTACGTGAAAGTGAATACACAAAATAAATAGGGGATTAAGAAAAAACATTCATATATAAAAAAGCATATATAATTTCTAAGAGAGAGGACATTTTGAAACAGTATAAAAAATTTTTGTCAATAACTATAAGGTCGCTATGAGTCAGAATCGATTTATCAGCAATGGGGTTTGTTGGGATAAGTGCTACGGCTGCTAGCCAAAGGATCAGCAGTTCAAATCTGCCAGGCTGTCCTTGGAAACTCTATGGGGCAGTTCTACTCTGTCTTATAGGGTTGCTCTGAGTCGGAATCAACTCGACAGCACTGGGTTTCTGGGGTTATGTTTTTTTAAAAACAAAACAACAAAATATCTTTTATTTCTACTTCACGCCATACAGAAAAATAAATAACAGATGAAATTAACATTTAAATGTTCAAAATGGAACTTTAGAAGTGAAACAAGAAAAAACAAAAATATTTCTTTTTAATTGGCAGAGAAGGGCTTCTCGGATAAGAAGGAAAAGACAATAAATAAGCAAAAATAGTGGTCTTTGAATACATAAGAATTTTAAACTTCTGAAATGCAAATAAGATTATAACAAAATTAAAACACCGCCATCTGGCTTTAGAATACATTTGCAACTTACATTACATATAAAGAAACATTAAGGACATTATGTGATGAGAAGCCACAAATCAGTTTCAAAGCAAGAGAAATTCGATAGAAGAAAAAAATTGAAAAACTTTTTTTTTTTTTTTTTTTACTGGCAAGAGAAAACAGATGTTTAATAATCATCTAAATAGACCCTCAATATAATTTGTAATCAGGGCAAAACAAATTTATGAAAGAGTGAGGTATATATGTATTTTATCCATCATCTTGGCAAAAGTTTCAAAAGCACCTTTTCACAGGTGGAAGTATTGTTCATTAAGCCTTTTTAGAAGGCAATTTGGCCATATACATCAACATGAAAAAAACATAAATATTTTGGTTCAGCAATTTTGTTTCCTGGTCTATATCTCAAAGAAACTTTCAAAGTATGTGTACTAAATAAAGGATTGTATATTGAAGCGTTGACTGTAATCTTGAATAACTGGAAACTGTCTAAATGCACATGTTGTTGTTGTTTAGGTGCCATGAAGTCAGTTTTGACTCATAGTGACCCCATGTGACAGAGTAGAATGGTCCCATAGAACTTCCTAGAACTTTACTGGAGCAGATCACAAAGGCTTTTTATCCGAGATTCCAAGGGTGCGTTCCAAATGCGAACCATTCTGCTACTAGACGAGCATTCAACCATTGTTCCACCAGGTTTCCTTAAATGCACAAAGGTAAACAAATTTTTAAATGTATTTTGATATTTCTGAAACACGGGAAAGTGTTCAGCTATCAAAAAGTAGTAATACATGTGTACATATATATGTGTTTGTGTGTATAATATATACGCATACATACATACACACACACACATTTATATCCTGAGATGAAAAGAGCACCATGCAAAAAGGAAATGTTAGAGACCAACACATAATGCATGATACTGTTAAAAAAAAAATGTCTATTATATACCTGTATTATGTACATGGTTGGAAAAAAATGGAAGAACACATTTCGGACAAATAACCACAGTTATCCTTTGGACAGGAATTGAAATTAGGAGGAAAAAAATATTTTTTATTACTTTTCTTTGTATTATTGTGCATAAAAAACAAATTCTGACTGATAGCAACCGCATAGGACAGAGTAGAACTTCCCCATAGAGTTTCCAAAGAGAGCCTGGTGGATTCGAACTGCTGACCCTTTGGTTAGCAGCCATAGCTTTTCACCACTATGCCACCAGGGTTTCCAATACTATGTATAAAAAGTAGTTTATTCTTTTAAAGGCAGTTATACTCGTTCTTAAATATACTTAAAAATACAAATAATGTGATGGGTGGATCACAGCTATATATTTTCAGCCCGAGAATGGTTAAAAACACTGAAATGGGTTGGAGAGGCCTAGAGAGTGGCTATTCTAGGAGGGAAAAATACACACACACACACACACACACACACACACACACACACACACACGAGGACTTCCTGCTGAGATTTTCTACCACTAGAGATAATAGTTAATTGAGTCATCCATTTAATTATTTTTCTCTCTTCCATTTACTGTTTCTGTAACATGTCAAAACAATGCCTCAGAGACTTTCCACTTGCTTTCCTTCTGCATAGATGACTATTGTCCTGGTAACCGCAGGGCTGCCTTTCCACCCTGTCCCCACTTTATTCAAGCTTCTGCTCAAATGTCACCTTTCTTGTTAGATACCCTCTAACCATATTATCTAAAATAACTGCCACAGCCCCCTCAGCATTCTTTAGCTCTTTGCTTGCTTTATTTTCTATATAATAATTAAATCCTCATGACATTATTTACTTGTTTGTTTGCCTGTCTTTTCTCACCAGGGTGTAAGTGCTATTAAAGCATCTATAGCAGTGTTTGACACTAATATGAAACAGGAAACATCAATTATTTAATGTCTTGGAAAGGAAAGAGCTAAGACTTGCCTCCAAGCTTCTCTGGGAAATGATGGTTACTTGGTAACTTACAAAGGAAGGAAATAATTCAGGAAAAAATATGTTCTATCTTCTTTAAATCATAAAGAAAGAAAGTGAACAAATATGACATATGGAATCAAATAGAAAATATTTTTTCCCTGGATTTAACACTGCATTTCTAAATCTATTACTTTTAAATTAAGAAAATAAATTTACTCACGTTTATATTCCATCAAAGAAAATCTTATTTTTCAAAAGGTCTTCCTCTTGTATTTAACATACCCTGAAATGACATCTCTGCGGTTGAACTACAAATTATAAATAATAGCAAAATCATATATCATTTATATATAGTTATCTTAAATAAAAATTGATGAATTCCATAAAGTGGTATATTTTGTGACAACCTCAGGCACTGAATCAATTATTTATTATGAAAAGGATTTTTTTTTTTAATTTGCAAATAACTATTTTTTCCTCAGACTTCTGTTTTTCTTATGCATTTTCCATTATTCCACAGTAAATTCTTGCTGGTTTAACATATTTGGAATCTTTTCTACTACCCACATGGTTACCACTTGCTTTCTGTTGAGGGGCTGTATGTTGTTACCTACCAGTGGTATCTTCAGACCATCCCTAAATGCAGGGGAGTAACAGTGGTGTCACATCTGGCCACTACCCTCTCAAGGTAATGCTTGATGACTGGAATCTTGTAAAGGAAATATAAGGAAGTGGTTACTTCTGGTAGGGACTATGGGATGACTGGAAAATAGCACAAAGGAATGTTCTAGAGTTATGGAGATAGTCTATGTATTGTTCTGGGTGGTTGTTACATGAATGAATGTATACAATTGTCAAAACCATTAAAAATCGGTAATATTTTCAATAGTGAATGGAACTTTGAATATTCTTTACAATCACTGTCAAGACTTAGTCACTTACTCAGATGACTATCATGGATGACCAAAATTTTGAGAACAAAATCTTGTCACACATCACCATTAATCAATGTAATATCTGAAATTATCATCAGAGAACTTACTGATCGCTGTTTAAATCAACTTCAAAAAGTCCTCTTTTCCTTTACAATAAAAGGTCATGAATGCATTGGTCTAATATTTAAACAACAATAATAATTTCTGTCTATAGCATTCGTAAAATCTAAGAGTTTCATAATTTCACTTAATGGAACAGTAGTGCAGTTATCCTGAACCATTTCAATGTAGAGGCCGAATGAGACAGATACAGACTAGTATTTGCTGAGTACCTTCTCTATGCTGGGCCTCGTAATGAAAAGATACAATTTAATTTATTCTTCCCTAAACCCTTGTGAGGTATTATTACTTCTGTTTTACAGGTTAGGAAACAATGTCTCTGAGAGGTTTTGAAATTATTTCAAGTTCACACAGTTCATAAATAACACGGATGGAATTTAAATCCAGGTCTGGCTCCCCCCAAAATAAACTCATTTTAAGATTTTGGTAGATTTTGATAAAGCTTCTCTGGTTTATCCAAGATTAAAGACTTACTGTATCTCTCCTCTTGAGGCAGTTCCTTGCTCCCTTTATTATTTTAGCTTCTTTTTGGACTTCTCCCAATTCCGTTAATTTGCTATATATTTGTTTCAGAACAGTCTCAAAACATATGCAGCACTGTTATAAAAATGTATAAAAGAATTTTTTTCATTATAATCGTTCAGAGAAACGTCATGTTTGACTTACAGCTTCAATTTCTTTATTGCTCAGCAATTCCAGTTGCTTTATTAATCTTTTCTTCTCTGGGCTAATCTTGATGCAGATCTTTGTGTAAGAGAGAGAAGGTAATAGCATTAAATGTTTTACTCAGTTAATTTTCAAGAATTTGTGGGTATTTACAATCATGTTTTATTCAGAGCAGCATAACTCTCTGAAGTTAAATCATAGAATAAAATGGACTACTAATAGTGTTCAAAAACTTGTGAACTTTTCATTCAAGAAGATTAAAATTCAGGTTAAGTGTAGAATACCAGATAAGATGAAATTGAATTAATTTTCAGGAACTTGGAGCTAGACTGGTGGAAAAGTAAAATTTTGGAGATTTCCCAAATATAATTTATGATATACATGCTACATGGTCTCTGGCATTCAAAATTTAGGTATTGGTATCAATTATTCTTACTTGGGATACAGTGTTTTTCTTTATGAATATATTACCTCAATTTTTGCAAGAGGGATGTTAATCAAATGTAAATCCTAGTCCTGGTAATCCTGGTTGTTGTTGTTAAATACCATCAAGTTGTTTCTGACTCATCGCGACCCTAAGTACAGCAGAAGGAAACACCGCCCAGTCCTGTGTCACCCTCACAATCTTTGCTATGTTTGAGCCCACTGTTGCAGCCTTTGTAGCCACTGTGTCAACCCACCTTGTTAAGAGTTTTCCTCTTTTTCACTGACACTCTACCTTACCAAGCATGCTGTTTTTCTCCAGGAACTATTCCCTCCTGATAACATATCCAAAGTCTGTAAAACAAAGCCTCATCATCCTGGCTTCCAAGGAGCTCTCTGGCTGTACTTCTTCCAAGACAGACTTACTCATTCTTCTGCAATGCCATGGTATATTCAGCATTCTTTACCAACACCTTAATTCAAAGGTGTCAATTCTTCTTCAGTATTCCATATTCATTGTCCAGCATTTGCATGCATATGAAGAGACTGAAAGTATGGTTTGAGTCAGGAGCACCTTAGTCCTCAAAGTGGTATCTTTGCTTTTCAACACTTTAAAGATATCTTTTGCAGCAGATTTGCCTAATGTAATGCATCATTTGATTTTCTTGACTGCTGCTTCCATGAGCATTGATGATGGAGCCAAGTAAAATGAAATCCTTGACAACTTCAATATTTTCTCCATTTATCATGATGTTGTTTATTGATCCAGTTGTGAGGATTTTTGTTTTCTTTATGTTGAGGTGTAATCCATTCCAAAGGCTCTAGTCTTTGATCCTCATGAGTAAGAGCTTCAAGCCCTCTTCACTTTCAGCAAGGAAGATTGTCTCATCTGCATATCAGGTTGTTAATGAGTCTTCCACCAATCCTGATGCAGCGTTATTCTTCATATAGTCCAGCTTCTCAGATTATCTGCTCAGCATACAGATTGAATAAGTAGGGTGGAAGAACACAACCCTAACACACATTTTTCCTGATTTAAAATCACACAGTATCCCCTTGTTTCTGTTTGAATGACTGGCTCTTGGCCTATGTACAGGTTTCCATTTGAGCACAATAAAGTGTTCTGGAGTTCCCATTCTTTGCAATGTTATCTGTATTTTGTTATGTATACCCATTCAAATGTCTTTGTATAGCCAATAAAATACAGTAAACATTTTTCTGGTTTTCTCTGATTTCAGCCAAGATCCATCTGACATCATCAATGATATACCTTGTTCCATGTCCTGGTCTGAATTCTTCTTGAATTTCTGGCAGTTCCGTATCAATGTACTGCTGCAATCATTTTTTTAAATTATTTTCAGTACAATTTTACTCATGTGTCATACTAATGACATTGTTCAATGATTTCCAGACTCTGTTGGATCAGCTTCCTTTGGAATGGGCACAAGTATGGATCTCTTCCAGTCGGTTGGCCAGGTAGCTCTCTTCCAAATTTCTTAGCATAGACAAGGGAGTACCTCCAGTGCTGCACTGGTTTGCTGAAACATCTCAATTGGTATCCTGTTAATTCCTGGAGCCTTGTTTTTCAATGCCTTCAGTGAAGCTTGGAATTCTTCCTTCAATAGCATTGGTCCTTGATCAATCCTGAAATGGTTGGAAGTCGACCAGTTCTTTTTGGTACAGTGACTCTGTATTCCTTTCATCTTCATTTGATGTTTCTTGGGTCCTTCAATATTTTCCCATAGAATTCTTAAAAATTGCAACTCGGGGCTTGAACTTTATCTTCAGTTCTTTCAGCCTGAGAAATGCTTAGCTTGTTCTTTTGGTTTTCTAATTCCAGGTCTTTGCACATTTCACTATAATACTTTATTTTGTCTTCTCGAGCCACTCTTCGAAATCTTCTGTTCAGCTCTCTTACTACATCATTTCTTCATTCACTGTAGCTACTCTACATTCAAGAGCAAATTTCAGAGTCTTTTCTGACATCCATTTTGGTCTTTTCTTTCTTTCATGTCTTTTTGATGACCTCTTTCTTCATGTATAATGTGCTTGATGTCATCCCATAACTTGTCAGGTCTTTGGTCATTAATGTTCAATGTGTCGAATCTATTATTGAGATGGTCTCTAAATTCAGGTTGGATATACTCAAGGTCATATTTTGATTCTCATGGACTTGTTCTAATTTTCTTCAGCTTCAACTTGAACTTGCATAAGAGCAAATGATGGTCTGTTCCATGGTCGGCCCATGGCCTTGTTCTGACTGATGATATTGAGCTTTTCCATCGTCTCTCCACAGATGTAGCTGATTTGATTCCTGTGTTTTCCATGAGGTGAGGTCCAGGTGTATAATCTCAGTTTATGTTCTTGATAAAAGGTATTTGCAATGAATGAGTTATCAGTTTTACAAAATTCAATCACATGACCTCTGGAGTTGTTTCTATCACCAGGGCCATATTTTCCAACTACAGATACTTCTTTGTTTTCAACTTTCACATTCCAATCATCAGTAATTATTAATACACCTTGACTGCATGTCTGATCAATTTCAAACTACAGAAGTTGATAAAAATCTTCAACTTCCTCATCTTTGGCATTAGTGGTTGGTATGTAAACTTGAATAAAGGTAGTAATAACTGGCCTTCCAGTGTTGTATTTCAGGATAGATCTTAAAATATTCTTTTTGGCAATGAATGTGACACTATTCCTCTTCAATTTGTCATTCCTGGTATAGTAGACCATATGATTATCTGATTCAAAACGGCCAATACCAGTCCATTTCAGCTCATTAATGCCTAAGATATTGATCTTTATGTGTTCCATTTCATTTTTGATGACTTCCAATTTTTCTTGTTTCATTCTTCATATATTCTACATCGCATTAATGGGCATTTGCAGATGTTTCTTCTGAATTTTGAGCCATATCACTTCAGCAATGAAGGTCCTGAAAGCTTGAATCAATTCACAACATTAAAGTGGACTCTACTTTGAAGGGGGCCATGGTTGCACAGTGGATATACCCTCAGGCTGCTAAACAAAATGTCAGCAGTTCGAATCCATCAACTACTCCTTGGAAACTTTGTGGGGCAGTTCTCCTCTGTCCTATAGGATTGCTATGGGTCGAAACCTACTCGACAGCAATAGGTTTGGTTTGTTTTTTCCTACTTTGAGCAGGCAGCTATTCTCCAGTCATATTTTGAGTAAATTCCAGCCTGAAGGGCTCATCTTCTGGCACTATATCAGACAATGTTCCCCTGCTATTCATAAGATTTTCATTGGCCAATTTTTTCTGAAGTAGGCTGCTGGCCCTTCTTCTTTGAATATCTTAGTCTGTAAGCTCCAGGTTCACCATAGATGACCCTGCTGGTATTTGAAATAACCGTGGCATAGCTTCTAGCATCAAATCAACATGAAAGCCACCACAGTACCACAAACTGACAAATGGCGGGGTGGTAATCCTGGAGGCTAATATAAAAATGTCACTGGTTACGGCATTCTGTTTTTAAAATCTTCAGTTTAACCATCAAGAAAAGAATAATTACTGCCTCTCTTGTCTTTCAAAATTACTTCTTCCCACAAAATCTTTCAATTTATTCATTATGTCAAGCTCTTTCTTAAGCCAGGGTACTTGCATACAGTGTTTCTTTTCTCTTCTTAACCCTTCTTGCTTTTCCTGTGGTTTTTTTCCTTCTCATCTCTCACTTCTGTGAAGCCCAGTTTTTCCCTTAAGAGTTATTACAATTTATAAAGTGAGATAACGTGTTAAAGTGCTTTGAAAATACAAATCCTACCCTGTAATTTTTATCTATTTATGAAATAAATCCTAATTCCTAAAGTAAATTAAGAGAGTAACTCTTAAAATCTTAAAACCACTGAGCTCTCATTTTCCCAACCTTATTACTGAATGAGCAGTGGCTACATTATTGAGTCTTTCTGTTGGAGAAGAAAATATTCCTAAATGAAGTAGTTTTTTCTTTTGACTCTTGTATTCCCTCAATTCAATCCATGTACTATTATCTTCTGGTTAAAACCCTTCACTAATGGTTCATTTTAGATAGAACTAAAATCTAAAAGTTCCATACTGTGAACTCTAATACTATCTCTAGCCCTCTCCTCCCCACACCCTCACTTCTAGGGGGTACCCTATTGAAAGCGGACAGATTAGAGATTATATGTGTCAATGATGACCTAAAAATTGTGATTTTCTTAGTAACGATAATAAAATAACAACATTAAAAAACAAAAACAATCTACAATTGTATGGAATACAATGGCTCCTATAAAATTTTTTTTTTTTAATAAATTGACTCTTCTCAAAGTATTGAAAATATTCTTAAATTATCTAACAAAGGTTATTTACCACGTAAGCTGATCCCCTCTGTCACAAAAAAAAAAATAAATAAATGCCAAACTACTTGTTTTCACTTCAACACCTTTGATTATATTGTTCCATGTGATTGCCATTTCTTTCAAACTTGGCATGTATGTACCTGTATATATGTGTATATATATGTACTCACAATCTTACATACACAAACATACACACATAGTATGCCTTTGAATAAGAAACAATCAGTTCATGCTGTAATGAGTACTTCATTCTATAACTTTACTAGAGATCAACTACAATAGCAAAAGGAAAGAGGCTCTCAACTGAGCCAGTGAAATACAACCTTAAATAGAGGGAAGTAGGCAACTTCAGTTGTTTTAGTTGTTATTATGTTACATATAAAAATTAAAATTTTAAAACTCTCTATAACAAGTATTTGTCTCTAATAACAACACCAAAAAACCAGACTCATGCATGACTGACTAGAAGTCTGGAAAATTGATTTCTAATAAGTCTTTCTAAATTTTGTCTTTTGAACGTTTAACAAATGGGCAAGTGAAATAGTTATGCAAAATAGTTGCAAAGTGGTGTGTATATAAGAATTACACATCTTATTTTGTTGGCTAGTTATAATTTTAAAAATTCATTTTCTTTTTTTCTGTGTCTTCTATCATGATTATATCCCCAAATACTTCACTGCACAAGACAGAGCACAAAGGCAACTCTCAACACTAATTTATTGATTATTGAGATATTCAGTGGTTTCAATTAGCTCAGCATGTCTAGACATTTTTTTTTCCTGAGTGTCAGAAATCCATAATCTTGGTTTGCAATACTAATATTGAAATATAGATTTGCAGCAATAGATTAGAAATAATGAATCTTCTGGTTTGCCAGTTCTGTTGGATGGAAGTGTCAATCTGGAAAGTCAGAAGTATTTTAAGTCTATCCTATGATGCAAATTATTTTAGTAGCCTACTGTATTTATGCAAATAACATTAATAACTGTGGGAGTATTCATCTATAGGAAATTTTCTTCTTTAAAATAAATTAAGTTTTGTTGTTGTTGTTGTTAGGTCCTGTCAAGTCAGTACGCTATGTACAACATACGGAAACACCGCCAGGTCCTGTGCCATCTTCACAACTGTTGCTATTTTGAGCCCATTGTTGTAGCTGCTTTGTCAACCCATGTCTTTGAGGTTCTCCCTCTTTTTCGCTGACCCTCTACTTTGTCTAGCATGATGTCCTTCTCCAAGGACTGGTCCCTCCTGATAACAAGTTCAAAGTGTGTGAGACAAAGCCTTGCCATCCTTGCTTCTAAGGAGCATTTTGATTGTACTTTTTTTCTTTCAAGACAGATGTGTTCGTTCTTCTTGCAGTCCATGGTATATTCAATATTCTTTACCAAAACCATAATTCAGAAACATCGATTCTTCTTCAGTCTTCCTAATTCAGTGTCCAGATTTCACATGTATATGAGGCAATTGAAAATACATGGCTTAGGTCAGGCACACCTTTGTCCACAAAATGACACTTTGCTTTTTAACACTTTAAAGAAATCTTTTGCAACAGACTTTCCCAATGCAATATGTCACTTGATTTCTTGATGGCTGCTTCCAAGGGCATTGACCGTGGATCCAAGCAAAATGAAATCTTTGACAACGTCACTATTTCCTGTTTATTACGATGTTGCTTATTGGTCCAGTTGTGAGGAATTTTGGTTTCTTTATGTTGAGGTGTAATCCTTACTGAAGGCTGTGGTCTTTGATCTTCGTCAGTAAGTACTTCAAGCCCTCTTCTCTTTCTGCAAGCAAGGTTGTGTCATTTGCATATCACAGGGTGTTACTGAGTCTTTCTCCAATCCCCATGGCACATTCTTCTTCAAATAATCTAGCTTTTGGAATTATTTGCTCAGCATACAAATTGAATATGTATAGTGAAAGGATACAACCCTGATGCACACCTTTCCCGATTTTAAACCAATTAAGTTTTATTTTCCATGAAATACAACTAAATTTTCAATGCAAAACCAGCAGCTTGACTACCATATGTGTATTACCTTCTATCAGTGGACAAAGCAAGAAAATAAAAGGAGAAACAAGTTATCTTTGAGGAGAAAAAGATGGACAGCACTTTAAATTTCTAAACTGTAGCTACCCATCTAGAAAAGTAATAAAAAACCATGAGCTTTCTTATTTTCCCTAGGACTACTAAACCTTGCCACAGCTTCATGTATTTTTACAGATTATCTCCTCCTGGTTCAAGTTTACATCATGTTTTACATGCTTGGTTATAATAGTCTCCTAGCTAATTTACTTTTTCCTACTTTGTTTTCCTCTGTTTATTCTCAACATACCCAATAAAGTAACCTTAGAAAATGTAAGCTTGAAGTTATCATTCTAATGGTCAAAATTTTCCTTTGGTTTCTCATTTCATTCTGAATAAAAGCTGAAGTCTCTGCATTTGCCTGTAGGATCCTACAAATGATCGGGTGTCTGCTGCTTCCTGAGCTCATCTCCAGCTCCTTTTGTCTGCTTACTTTGCTCCCTTATATAAGCTAAAATGTACTATGCTTCAGGGCCATGCTTTTCTACTTCATCTGCCTGGGGGACTACCCCAGATACAGGCACCTCTCCTTCCAGTCACTGCTGAAATGTCACCTTATCAGTGGGACCTGACCATTCAGAGTACTTAAATGTCAACAGCTCCCTTCAAAAATCCCTGTCTTTCTTCCTAAATTTATTATTTGTTGATTACCTGATACACTTACTTATTTACTTGGATTTTAATTCCTACCCCTCCCCTTAAAAATGTAAACACAATGAGGGCACAGGTATTGGTGTAATTTTCTTTTCTTTCTTTCTTTTTTTTTTTTTTTTTAACAGCCACGTATCCATCGCTTTGACTATGCTGTTAGGCATCACTGAGTTGATTTTAGACTGATAGCCATCCCATGTGATAGGGTAGAACTGACCATAGGGTTATCTAGGCTGTAATCTTTACAGAAGCAGATATCCAGGCCTTTCTCCTGTGGAGGTGCTAAATAGGTTTGAACCTTTTACCTTTAGGTTAGTATACAAGTACTTACCCTATGCACCACCAGGGCACCTTACTTTGAATACATTAAGTGCTCAATAAAATTGCGTTTGAACAAATACAACGAAGCATGAAGAGATGGATGGATGGATGGCATTTTTAATGTTATTAAAACTCTTTCAAGACTTAATTTCTCCTTTGAATTTTTTGTTGATACCATGTGTATTCACTAATGGAAAGTATGCTGATTGAAGGGACAATTCAGAATTTTTATTATGATTTATGGATTTTGATACCCATTATGTGGGATCACATGTGTCCCAGCAGACCCTGAATATCATAAATCCTGCCAATATAAGTCAATGATAAAATCTTTTTTTAAATTTTATTTCTTGAAAATTTGTAAAACTTGAGCTAAAACATGAAGGCACCAGGCTATGACTGCACATACATTTTATTCTAGTCTCTGTCTTCTTAGCCTTTTATTATTTTTCATGAAACTCTTCAAAACACTGTACAATGCATTCTTTCTTATTGCAGAAGCAGTATGTACAGCCCAAATAAAGCCAGCAGATTATTTTATCTCAGGAAAATTAGAACTACAATGCATTCTTTATCACTGCAAAAGCAATACTAACAGGCCAAATGAATACAAATAAAGGAATTAGAATCTCAGGAAAATTACCACTACTATGTATTCTCCATTATTACAAAAGCAGTACTAACACCTAAGAAGCAGAAACACCCGCCCTGGAATACTGCAGAACTGGTGCATTCCACATGCTATACGTGGAAACAATCATTAGGACCTAAGATTGAATGTAGAGTAAGAATAACTTATAGAAGTTTGAGTCTTTTGAAAAGTACCACTGCAATACATTATTCTGTATTACAAAAAAACATTACTTAATATTTAGAAACTAGAAAAGCAGGGACAGTAATATCTGGAATCAATAAATGGCTTCAGGAAGAAAATGGCCACTGTGACTGAACGAAGACAGGAAATAGCTTATTCTAATGACAGACAATTACATCCTTAAGAGAACATAGCAACTAGGAAACATAGTGAGGAGGCTTATCTCACAGAAATAAAGGAAACTTGTCTAAAGTTTAGAAAATTCACACATATAGGAAGCACCACTTAAGACAATGCTCCTTTTTTTCAACTCAGGGTTCTTGAGGCTCCAACTCAGGGTTCTTGAGTTTCAAACATTTCAAAAGGCTCTCATCTTGAGGCTAAATGTGTTAAAATCAGGCTCCCTCTTTCCCCAAAAAACTCCAGAGGCATAAAATTCAGTTGGGATACTATATGTCTCACAAGTCACAAAAGGGTTTTAACAACCTTAGATATTCCTGAGTCACACAACTTACGAAAGTATATTGAGAACTACCACCTATAATGACGCTTTGCACTGGGCAAATCTGCTGCAAAAGACCCTTCTTTAAGTGTTAAAAAGCAAAGATGCCACCTTGAAGACTAAGGCATGCCTGACCCAAGCCATGGTATTTTCGATCGCCTTATATGCATGCAGAAGCTGAACAATGAATGAGGAAGACTTAAGAACAATTGATGCCTCTGAATTATGGTGTTGGTGAAGGCTATTGATTATACCATGAACTGTCAAAAAAACGAACAAATCTGTCTTGGAAGAAATACAGCTAGAATACTCCTTAGAAGCAAGAATGGTGAGACTATGTCTCACACAGTTTGGACACTTTGCTGGCAGGGATCAGTACCTGGAGAAAGACGTCATGTTTGGTAAAGTAGAGGTCTGCAAAAAAAAGGAAGGCCTTCAAGGAGATGGACTGACACAGTGGCTGCAACAATGGGTTCAAGCATAACAACGATTGTGAGGGTGATGCAGGATCAGGCAGTGTTTTGCTCTTTGTACATCACTATGAGTTAGAACTGACTTGGCAGCACCTTACAACAACAACCTGTAATGAATGTGTTATTCTTTTTTTTTAATTTACTATTGTGTCTGATAGGAGGAAAAATAGAGCTATGGAAGTTGTTGTTTTTATTGGATGCTGTTCAGTCAGTTCCAACTCATAGCAATGTACAAAGAAACATTGCTGGGTCCTGCAGCATCTTCACAATAGTTATTATGCTCGATGTTGTAGTCACTGTGTCAATGCATCTCGTCGAGGGTCTTCCACTTTTTCACTTACCCTCTACCTCACCAAATATGGTGTTCTTCTCCAGGGACTGGGCCCTACCTATAACATGGCCAAAGTACATGAGATGAAGTCTCACCATCCTTGCTTCCAGAGAGCACTCTGGCTATAATTGTTCCAAGACAGACTTGTTCGTTCTTCTGGCACCCCATGGTATATACAATATTCTTCACAAACACAATATTTCAAAGGCATCGATTCTTCTTTAGTGTTTCTTATCCATTGTCCAGCTTTCACATGCATATGAGGCAACTGAAAATATCATGCTTTGGTCAGGCATACCTTAGTCCTCAAAGTGACATCTTTGCTTTTCAACACTTTAAAGAGGTATTTTAAAAGCATCAGATTTATCCAGTGTAAAAAAAAAAAAAAAAAAAAAAATCTTGACAGCTGCTTCCATGGACATTTACTATGGAGCCAAGTAAAATGAAATCCTTTACCACTTCAATATTTCCTCCATTTATCATGACGTTAATTATTGGTCCAGATGTGAAGATTTTTGTTTTCTTTATGTTGAAGTGCAATCCATACTGAAAGCTGTAGTCTTTGATATTCATCAGTAAGTGCTTCAAGTCCTCTTCACTTTCAGCAAGCAAGGCTGTGTCATCTGCATATGGCAGGTTGTTCATGAGGCTTCCTCCAATCCTAATGCCCCATTCTTCTTATAGTCTAGCTTCTGGAATTATTTGCTCATCATACTGATTGAATAAGAATGGTGAAAGGATTCAAGCTTGACACACACCTTTTCTGATTTTAAGTCACTCAGTGTACCCTTTTTCTGTTCGTATGACTGCCTCTTTGCCCATGTAAAAGTTCAGGATGAGCACAATTAAGTGTTCTGGAAATCACGTACTTCAGAATGTGATCCATAACAGTGGAATGCCGCATAGTTAATAAAACACAGGTAAACATCTTTCGGATAGTCTTTGCTTTCAGCCTCAATTCATCTGACATCAGCAATGATATCCCTCATTCCAAGTCCTCTTCTGAATCCAGCTTGAATTTCTGAGAGTTCCCTGTCGCCGCACTGCTGCAACCATTTTTGAATTATCTTCACCAAATTTTACTTGCGTGTGATATTAATGATACTGTTTGAAGATTTCTGCATTCTGTTGGAATGGGCACAAATATGGATCTCTTCCAGTCAGTTGGTCAGATAGCTATCTTCCAAATTTCTTTGAGTAGACTAGCGTGCACATCCAGTATTGCATTCGTTTGTTGAAACATCTCAATTTGTATTCTATCAATTCCTGGAACTTGTATTTTGCCAATGCCTTCAGTGCAGCTTGAATTTCCTACAATATCATCAATTCTCGATCTTATGCTGCCTCCTGAAATGGTTGAACATTGGCCAATTCTTTTTGATACAGTGACATCTTCTTTTGATGTTTCCTGGGTTGTTCAATATTTTCCCCACAGAATCCTTCAAAATTACAGTTTGAGGATTAAATATTTTCTTCAGTTCTTTCAGCTTGGGAAATGTCTCAAGTGATCCTCCTTTTTGTTTTTTTAACTCTAGGTCTTTGCACATTTCATTATAGTACTTGACTTTGTCTTTTGGATCTGCCCTTTGAAATCTCCTATTCAGTGTTTTACTTCATTTCTTCCATTAGATTTAACTACACTACTTTCGAGAGCAAGTTTCATAGTCACTTTTCACATCTATTCTGGTCTTTTCTTTCTTTTTCATCTTTTTAATGGCCTTTTCTTTCTTCATGTATGCTGTACTTTATGCCATCCCACAACTTGTCTGATCTTCAGTCATTAGTGTTCAATGCAAAAAATTTATTATTGATATGATCTCCAAATTCAGGTGGGATAAATTCAAGATCGTATTTTGGTTCTCATGAACTTGTTTTAATTTTCTTCAGCTTCAACTTCAACTTGCATATGAGCAATTGATGATTCTTTCGCCGGTGGCTCATGGTCTTGTTCTGACTGACAATATTGAACTTTTCCCTCATCTCTTTCCACAGATGTAGTTGATTTGATTCCTGTGTTTTCTATCCAGTGAGGTCCACCTCGCCATTTATGTTGTTGAAAAAAGATATTCACAATGAATATATGGTCGTTCTTGCATAATTCTATCATATGATCACCAGTGTTGTTTCTACTAACAAGGCCATATTTTCCAACTACCAATCCTTTGTTTCCAACTTTTTTGCATTCTGATCGCCAGTAATTATCAAGGCATCTTGATTGCATGTTTGATCAATTTCAGACTGCAGAAGTTGGTAAACATCTTCAATTTCCTTATCTTTGGCATTAGCGTTTGGTGTGTAAATTTGAATAATAGTCATATTAACTGGTCTTCCTTGTAGATATATGGATATTATTGTGTCACTGACAGCATAGTACTTCAAGATAGATCTTGAAATTTTCTTTCTGACAATGAATATGACATCATTCCTTTTCAATTTGTCATTTCTGGCATAGTAGACCATATGATTGCCTGATTCAAAATGACCAATACTAGTCCATTTCATCTCATTAATGCTTAGGGTTATCCATCTTTATGTTTTCTATTTCATTTTTTGAAGACATCCAATTTTCCTGGATCCATATTTGTACATTCCACCTTCAAATTATTAACGGATGTTTGCAGCTGTTTCTTCTCATTTTGAATTGTGCCAGGTCAACAAATGAAGGTCCTGAAAACTTTATTCTGTTCATGTCATTAAGGCCAACTCTACTGTGAGGAGGCTGCTCTTTCTCAGTCGTATTTTGTGTGCCTTCTAAACTGGGGGGTTCATCATTCAGCAGTATATCAGTCTATGTTCTGCTCATATTCATATGGTTTTCGCTGACCAATTTTTTCAGAAGTAGACTTCCAGTTCCTCTTCCTAGTCTGTTTTTGTCTGGAAACTCTGCTGAAACCTGTCCACCATGTGTGACTCTGCTGGTATTTGAAATACTGGTAACATTGCTTTCAGCATCACAGCAACACACAAGCCACCACTGTACAACAAACTGACAGATGCATGATTGAATTTTGGAGGACTGTCTAAAACAGATAATGAGATAAACTTTCCTGGGGCAAGTGGAGTTTTGAATTTATTTTTCTTATATCAGGTGTGTCTTATAATGTCTGACTACTGAGATTTTTATGAGGATGAAATAAAATAGTTGCCTGGTACTTAGTAGGATACAATGAAATGGTAGTTCTCGTCTTAGTACCCTTGGATCATTATTTAAGAAAAAAAAGTTTTTAAAACAGAATGCTTTGTTTGTGTGTGTGTGTGTGTGTGTATGTGTATACACAAAAAGTATATCTATACATACTCTAAGGAACCTTAGTGGAGCAATAGTTAAGTGCTTGGCTGCTGATTGAAAGGTTGATATTCAAACTCACCCAGCTAATCTGCAAGAGAAAGACCTGGAAATCTACGTTTGTAAAGACTTCAGCCTAGAAAACACTAGAAAACTGTATGGGGCAGATCTACTATGTCTAATGCAGTGGACTATGAGGGAAAATCAACTTGATGACACCTAACAACAACAACAACTTATATAGTCTATATTTCATCTAAACTTTTTCAAGTGGAAAGAATTTTAAAGAGTGTCATATAATCTGCACATTCATCATGTATTTTGCCACTGTCATCTTAGATTATAATTTTGTCCTAGACCCGTACATTAAAACTTAACTAAGACCACAAATTCGGGAACTATAAAAAACAAAAAACCAAACTCGGGAATTATATGTAGGATTATTTGAAGCAATCACCTGCTGATCAAAAGGTCTGCTGTCAGAATCCACCAGTGGCTCTGCAGGAGAAAGACGTAGCACTCTGCTTCTATAGAGATTTACAGCCTTGGAAGCCCTATGGGGTCATTATGAGTCGGAACTGACTTGATGGCAGTGGGTTTGTTTTGGTTTATGTAGGGTTATGATTTTCAGATTTATCTCTCTCTATTTTTTTTAGACTTTACAGTAGGCCTGGATGCAGTGCATGTCATAATTACCCTGCTGAATAGAATGTGAGAATTGCCATCTTTCAAGGTTAACAACTGTAGCCTCAGGGGAAAGGAGAGGCCACCATAGACGCAGGAGATCAACTACATACAGGGCAGGAGGTCACACAGAACTGACAAATAATATTTCTTTGGACTAGAAGCCAATGGTCATTTTGAGTGAGAGTCAGAAAAATATCATAAATGTCTTGGTGTTGTGATATTCAAATTAGAAATTAGAAGACAGTTTGCTTACAGTAAGAATGTTCAGATGGAATTTAATTTCTGAAAATAATCTCCTTAAAGCCCTTTGAATCATAAAATTTACTTGAAATAAAAATCATGATACTATTTCTAACACAGGATCTATAGAAAATAGTTTTTAGCTATTGTGAAGTCACATATGATTTACACATGAACTTCTGGGGAAAAAAGGAGCATTGGAAACTATTTTGTATTTTATGTCCTGTTCTAATCAGAAATGCGTTAAAGCAAATGCAACCTCAGATTCTAAGCCATGCTTTCTCACCTCTAGATTTTAAAAAGATTTGGTAATCTTGCAGATGAATATAGATATAAAGATTTGGCAGATGTGTCTCAAGATGGAAAGAAAAGTGTGAAATCAGACATGGAAAAATCTATTAAAGCTTTCAAAAGTCTATTTAGTTTTCTGTATGAGACATGAGACAATAAAATATCATCCACAAAGTTCATTCAGGAATAAATGAAAATCAGAGGGCATTTTCAGGTCTCCTCAGCAGGTCAAAAAATAAAAAATAAAAAAGCAGTCGTTGTATCAAAAGTGAAGTAAACATTGTAAATTTTTGTTTTTTATCCAGGTTTACTCACATAACAAACTCTTGTTTAGAACTTCCAAATGTGTGGTATATAAACTGTAATCTTACTGTTTTGTTTTAATAGTGATTAAAGTGTCACCTCACAGTGATCGGCAAATTAAAGTACTTCATGAAAAATAATGAGATTATTTTGTTTACATTATGCAAATCTGAATATAAAGTATCATCAAAGCAGTTTTTCCTTTAAAAAGATTCTGATGTTATATTACCAGAATAAGGTTTTGCCTCTCACTGGTCAAGAATGAGCAGGTAAGGCACGTAGTTTTCCACATGAGCAAAGCTTTATCGAAGAGGCTTGCAAGCAAAGATGAGGAGGGCCTAGAGCAATGCATACTCTCACCTCACAAAACAGAAGACAGGAGAGAGTTTTTAAAAGTTCTTGAGCAGGAAGAGATTCATGTTTATTCACAGACACAGGTGGAGATATGCTAACTAAGGTGCTGGCGCAGTAGCTTTCCAAGATGGCTCCCATCTTGGAGGCCTCTGGGATTCGTAGCAGGACTTAGTATGGGGTGTCGCGCTGCACAGTCTCCTGGCTGGGGCTGTAGCCCCTCACTGCCCCTGGTGGAAGGTTACACAGCGGTCACAGGTGGACGTTCTGCGCATATCCCTCGGCCCAGTTTTCTTCAGCTGCTTCTGAAAGGCATCTTCAAAGAAGTTTGCGGGCTATTTTTAGATATCCTGCCCCATTGTTCTGGGCAATGTCTTTGTTTCTGTGCCCTGGCCCATTTGTTGTTACTTTGTTTGCAGATTTGGGCGCCCCACTGTTCCTTGTCTTACTAAGTCTCTAGGTTCCACACTCAACCCTCTATTACCTCCTTGATAGTATAGTCTATTTCTCTTTTACTTACTTCTCCTCTAACCATAGCAGTCTCTTCACTATTTCTCGAACTGGCACCCTCCCATCTCAGGGCCTTTGCTTCCTGTCTTAGTTAAACAAAATGAAGAAAATGATAAAATCTATGACAAAATCTATTCTATAATATAAAATATTATTAAAAAATAACTATATATGTAACTATATATTTGTGCCTATATAAAACTACGGAGTCCTGGTGGTGCAGTGGTTAAGAGCTCAGATGCTAACCAAAAGGTTGGCAGTCTGAATCCATCAACAGCTTCTTGGAAACCCTATGGGGCAGTCCTACTCTGTTCTATAGGTTTGCTGTAAGTCAGAATTGACTAGATGGCAATGGGTTTTATATAAAACTGTGTACTTATTTTCACACTAGAAATGCTTTCATAAAGGGAGTAGGAGTTATCTTAATCATATCATACTGCCCAGAAAAATGTGATTTACTAAATGAGACCCAATACAGAAGTCAGAAAAATGGATTTTCACAAACTGTCTTCCACATTGTACCCACAATTTTGGGAAATAAAAAGACAAATAAAGAAGACCTAGTCATCATTAATATGAATGTATTCTTTTAATGTTATTTTGAATTCACACATTCATGCAATTATCTCAGCAATTGACATATGACAGTTTCTGAAGTATGCACATTTATTGCCAAAGCCAAAACAAAAGGTCAAATAAACCAAAGTGGTCGAGTGGATTTAAAATGGTCTCCGAGGACCAATTAACACCTTACAAATGTTTATTAAGCACTCACTTAATTGCTTCTAAACTACACTGTACTTATACTGTAATGAAGATTAATAAGCCTTGAACAGGTTACATTTACTTGTTTTAAGAAGAAATAGAAGCCCTCAATATCATACACGGGATAACTTAATAGTAGTACACTGTGGTATTACGTTTCAATCCTTATAGGCAAGAAAATGCCATTAAAAAGCTATCTCCATTTACTTTCCATGTTCAGAATGTTGTGCAGTTATTTTAAATGACATCCACTAGTTTTAAATGAAATTATTTCTAACGTACATAAAAAAAATGTACATAACATAAAAAAATTTTTTTTTTCATAGGTAAGTTTAATTAAACAAAATAAAGACAAAAAATAATAATAATACCACAGGAGCCCATTGTACGGCATGAACTTTTAAATTAGAGAATAATTAATCACTCAAATGCTTTTTTCTGATGTTATTATATAGAATGCAAATTGCTAGACACTGGGGAAAGCTGGCAGAAAGATTCAAGAGAATCAGAAGTCACTTTTTCTAGAGAAGCACACACTCAATTGAGTGTGTTTAGAAAACAATTACTGAAGTACAGTAGTTTTAAGCCAAGAAACTGCTTGAGGCCAAATCCAGTTTTGATTGTCGCTTAGATATTACAGCTATAAAAATTTTCAATGTGGCTTATTTACCACCTGTGTTGTAGTAAATGATTATGTGAAAAGTTTTTTTTTTTTTTAATATCTGTATTACAGTAATTGCAAAAGCATTTGCCAACATTTCAGTACCCCGATTAGCTTGTACTGCTAAGGCATTCGTGGAATTACAAGCTTGTGAATACCAACCATACGGTCATTCATGTGGGAGATCCTGTGTGATAGAAGGAACAGTTCGATTTAGTTAAACAATCGGGGTAGAATAACTGAATTCTTTTTGTCTTTAAAACAAAGTGTAAAGTGACCTTGTTAGAGTTCTTAAAAGTGATCTGTATTATGTCAATGCCTTCTTCCCTGTGACCTTAGATACATTAAAACTTAATTTAACCAATCATAAGTCAATTATAAATTATGATATGTTAAACATTGTAAACAATGGTCCCATGTTAGCTTTTCAACCAGGCTGTTTTTGACGGCAGAGAACCTAGCTCTATCATATTTGGTACTACTTGGAATTGGGCTCAATATATGGTATGTGCTCAATTAAATTTATATATACATATATATATAAAGAAAAAAATAGCCCTGGTGGTGCAGTGGTTAAGAGCTCAGCTGCTAACCAAAAGGTCAACAGTTTGAATCCACCAGGCGCTCCTTGGAAACCCTATGGGGCAGTTCTACTCTGTCCTACAGTGTCACTATTAGTCGTAATTGACTTGACGACAATGGGTTTGATTTTTTAACTGGAGGGCTGCTATGGGATGGAATGGACTGGACAGCAATGAGTTTGTTTTTTTTTGGTATATGATATATATAAGATGTATATTATTTTGATATACATATTTTTCAATATATATTTTAAGTATATATTTTTTAATTATTATAGACAAATGAATGCATGAAGCATTTCTTAAGAGACATTTTTTAAGGATTACATCTAATTTATAAAACTGATCTGATATCTAGGATAGTTCTTTTCTCTGTCTTTATTCCTTCTTTTCTTCCTTCCTTTCTCCCTCCCTCCCTTCCTCCCTTTCTTCCTTCCTTTCTTCTTTCCAGCCTTCCTTTTCCTTCCTTCCCTTCTCCCTTCCCCACAATAGAATGGTAACAATAAAGTTAAAAGAATATAATCATGTTTTTCAATTGTCATTTCACTTTCATTATCAGAATTTCATACAAAGTTTATTTTCCAAATCATAAATCTTTTCACTTAATAAATAAGATGAATTATATTTAAAAACTTCCTCAGCAAACAGTTTCTGTTTATGTGTTGTATGTAGGTTGATAATAGTTACACTTAAATAATCAGTTGCAACAATATTATAATCATAGCAAATATTGGCAAAAGACTAGCAAATACACATTTCTCAGCATCTGTTAAATGTATTTCAACAGTTTTAGTTAATTTTCCTTTATACCAAACCTTAATTTTGATTTCTTTTGGGTCATATTAAATACTGAGTTTTAAACATAACTTTTAAACTGTGCGTTAATAGTACTAATATTACAGAGTAACTAACAGGAGAATGTAGATGGAATTTCAAATAACAACAAAAGTGAATTTTGTATTACAATTTCTAATGGTGATAGATATTAATGAATAGACATTATATAGATAGAAATAACTTTTAAAATTAGTGTAAATTTTTTTTAATAAATTATATCAAAGTAGACAGTCCATGAAGGAGCAATATCTGTAGGAATCATTTAATTATATGCACTTCAAATATTCACATTACCTCTGATGCCAAGTTTTCTCTGTCCCGTTTGTGATGTGTAATTTCTTATGTCGTTTTCTTCCCTAAGGGAAATACTTACTTGATTCAGTTCTTGGATAAAAATGATCTGTCACTATTGTTTGCTTTAAAGGGTTTTTTTTTTTTTTTTTTTTAACACTGAATACTGAGAGAAAAATCAAGGCACAGGGGACTGCAGTCCAGCTGTTGTGGCATAAATCAATATTTAAAATGCACAATAGTGATTTTTCTTCCCAGAATGTAGGGCTTTTATGCACTTAATTTCCTGTTTTATTAAAATCTCCAACTTTGCCTAGGAAGGACTTCAAATAGAGCTTTGGTTTCTGCTTTTTTTTTTTTTTCTGCTTAAGCTTACTGCTCAATAACGGGATGCAGAACAGTATTATGACTGTGTTTTAAGTTTAATTCCTATGCCCTGTTGGGGGTTGTTGAAGCTGTGAATTTCATGAACGGACAATAACCATATTACTGGTTGAGTGAAGGAACCATTGCTTTCCTGCCCTCTTTGCCTTTAGCAAAGGTTACTGGGTTCTACTTTAATGGCCCATTAAAGCAAACCAGGAAAAAATTCCAAGTGTTCATACCTAGAAAGGGCTCAGAAGCCCCATGATTCTAAATATAGGTGAAAGAGAAAAACACGTCTTCCTTTCTCCAAACTCCTATTTGCAGGATAGAAGCCTTTGGATATATTCCTTTGTTAACTAAACTCTCCCATACATTTTACATCATGATTTGTGGACTAGAATGTGATGTCTTTTATATAATAATATAATTGTCTTTTATTATTTCACTACAGTTCTTGGTTTATAGTGAGAACAGCTTTCATTCTGAAGCTACACAGCAGATGTACTGATTTTGCGAAGTCTGCCCTCTATGCTCCGATGCCCATCTTCAAATTTCTACCCTGCGCCTCTGGCCCCCAGGGTGAAGGGCTGCCTGGGTGCATTAATAGACAGAATCACAATGTCAGTGTCAGGCAGGTGGCAAACACAGCACTTTGACGCCAATATCCTTGTTTCTTCTGCCTCTCACTACAGAAAAACTAAGGCTAAAGGTTAAATTACGCGGTTTATTAAATAATTCAAGTCATTAACCTGCAACCTGCAAACCAATGGCACCCTATTAAGTTTCCACTGCCATGATTCATGGTTGGTGTTTACTAATGCTAAAATATAATGCTTGTTTGCTTTACTTTTATCCCTCCACAGTAATGCAGCGAGGAAGAAGGAGGAAAAAAAAAAAAAAAAGGTGACAGAGCCCACGCAAGGGGACAATAACAGCAGCAGACTCACTTGCATAAAGAAGATTGAAGCCTTCCCTCCCTCCCTCCATCTCTCTGTATAGGCCCCAGTGCACATCTGCGTCACTTACGGGGAAGGAGGAGGCGCTGAGGCAGAAAGAAAATTGTACTGTGAGGATCTTGACAGCTTCATGGGCGGGCTTTTCCTTTTGCCTCCCTATATTTTCTGGAATATATATTTTTCTCTTTTACAAACTGACTATATAAAACCGCCCCTTTTCTCCTTGCAGAAGGCATTTGACTTTCTCAGAGATACTCGGCAAGCTGTCAGGGTACCCTCAGAGAGGCCAGGGACAGGGGCGCAGGTGCACAGAGAAGGCTGAGGGGTGCGCTTCTCCGCGACTTGGGGCTCTTTCTCTCTGCGCTCTCCAGACACTGAACTCCGAGCTGCAAGGACAGGAGCGCCAACACCTTTTCGGCTGAGGCTCGGCCACGGGTGCATCCCAGTAAGGTGTATCCAGCTGCCGCCGCCTCCCGCTTCTGAGCGCGCAGATCTCACTCCCTCGAGCATCCCCAAACACCAGGGCGTTCCTCCCCGCCGTCACCACGGAGTCCCCGAGCTGGGCTCGCGGATTCTCAGCCCTCGGAGCCCCGCTGCTGCCTCAGCTCCCGGCCAGTCGGCTCCCCACGCCCAGGTCCTGAGGCCCTGACCGCTGCTCAACTGCGCGGGTTTGCAGTCCGCGCTCGGGTCCTTGCCTGGCAGGGCGCGCAGCCCGCGGCGCCTCACGTCTGTCTCCCAGGGTGCAGAGTGCGCATCCCACCTCCCTCTGTGCCCCCGCGCTCCTCTGGCCTCCCACAGTCTCCTCCTGCGTAAGCTGCCGTCCCTTTGCCTTTCTTGCGTAATAAAGCATGTCAGGCTCCGGGAGAAAAGACTTCGATGTGAAGCACATCCTGCGACTCCGCTGGAAACTCTTCAGCCACCCGTCGCCTTCCTCCGGTGGCCCGGCGGGGGGCGGCTGCCTGCAACCGGACAGCAGTGGCAGCTTCGAGCATTGGGGCCCCAGCCAAAGCCGCCTGCTCAAGAACCAAGAGAGAGGCGGCGTAAGCACTTTTTGGAAGAAGCCTTCCTCCTCCTCTTCTTCTTCTTCGTCGTCGTCCTCCTCCTCTTCCTCTTCTTTCAACCCGCTGAATGGCACCCTGCTGCCAGTGGCCACGAGGATGCAGCAAGGGGCGCCTGGGCAAGGCCCCCAGCAACCCACCAGGACACTCTTCTACGTGGAGTCCCTAGAGGAAGAGGTGGTGCCAGGCATGGACTTTTCTGGACAAGAAAAAGGGCTGGTCCTGCAAGAGCTCAAAGTGGAATCAGCCCACTCGAGTCAGGCAACAGGTGAAGGATGTGGACACAGGTACCGTAACTCCTCATGGGGCATTCAAGCATCTCCCAATTTCATGCATTTCCCCCATGTGCTCTTAGGGTTTCTGAATCTAAAACTTTCAGGTTGGAATTTTTGGTTAAGTGATGCCAGTCCTCTTTTTTATTACCCAAGTTGTAGTCTCATTAAAGTTTGCTCATTAATTTCTATTGGTTCATACATATTACTTTTCTTTTTTGCAAGTTTTCAGAGTTGTAACCACAGATTGAATATACATGGATTTTAGTAACACTTAAGGTGATGAAACTGTCATATTTCTGAGATGATAGGAATCTTCTGTCATTAAATTATATCAGTCTTCTAGTTACCTGGTGTAATGTGAAACTTGCTTTAAACACCATCAAAATTCATCTCATATCCTGGCCCTGCAACTGGCTTAACAAGTCACCTAGGATCTCTTTAGCTTGAACCCATATATCCTAGGATTAATGAGGGGGACAAATGAGGCCACAGGACAGCAGCATAATCCTCCCTCTCTTCCATGAAATACAGTGTTACTGCTCTCCCTCCCAGTTTCCCTTTTAGCCCTTCTACTTTATGTTCATTTTTGCCTCATTCAGGCAGGGTAAGTCAGAATTAAACTGTTGCTGAGTCCCTTTGGAGCCATGGTGGTTAAAGCGGTGGGGCTGCTAACCAAAAGGTCGGCAGTTTGAAGCCACCAGCAGTCCCTGGAAACCCCATGGGGCAAGTCTACTGTGTGGGGCAAGTCTACTCTGTCCTGTAGGGTCACTCTGAGTCAGAATCAACTCCACAGCAATGGGGTTGTTGTTGTTGAGTTCTTTTGCCCTCAGCAGTCGTGATTTGTTGGTCTAGTATGGGGACTGGATATCCACAGCAGGCAGTTCATCCTTTAGTTTTAGTTTATTCCCAATATCACACCTCTTTGTGCATGGCTTTGCTATTTTCCAGACGTAGAGAAACATTCTCCACATAAATAAATCTCCTTCTGATTTTTACATTTTTAGAGAATCAACTAATTATCATTCTGCACTTCACCATTACTAGTTTTTGCATATAGTGAGGATATGAAAAAGAAAAATTCATTTAAAGTCATATGATATCAGGATATATTACTGAACCAGAAACATCAGAAAAATATAGGAAAATGATAATGAGTATGTTAATAAATTTTAAAGAACTCTCAATAAAAAATTACAAAAAGAAGCAACTTTTTAAACATTGGTTTGATTGAACCAGCTTTTTATGAAGCTAACTAAGCAACAAGAAGAGTGTATAAACATAAAATAATATGTATAGGGGTTCTTTAATTATGTTGACAAAGTGAATGAAGTTGGAACCACAACAAAATTATCCCTAAAAATTTTCACCTGACTACTTGGATTTACATTGAATTTTAAGAGCCTAGAAGATAAACTAATATGAAGTTTTAAGACATTCAATAAAATGTAAGAATTATTTTACTGATGGAGTAGTTTACAATTTCAAGTACGTTAGATATACCCCCCCCCACACACACATATATAGGAGACTTAATATAAGTTTATCTGCTGCTCAATTAGGTAAATTATTTTAACAGAATGGTTATAATTTGAATCCAAGGAAGTTTTTGATTTAGGAGTTCATCAGTTACCTGTTATTTTATGCCTTTTTTTTCCTTATAAAATATGTTGAGCTTTACTCCTTTTGTTAGGTAAATTTAAAGCCTTTTTTTAATTTGGAAAAAGCATTCATGAACATTTAACATTTCACCTTATGTAACTAGAAGAAAACAAATTCAGTTAAATGTTTACAAACTACTACTTTATTGAAAATGATTTTTTGGTAACTCAGACAGCTCAGAGAAAATATTGGATTGATAGTATTTTATTTCAGTTTTGTAAAGCCTTCAAAACAGTTTGACATATCTGATGTTCAGGGAATATTAATATAAGATGAAGACAAATTAAAAAAAAACACTATTTGCTTTATAACAAATACATTTTTAAGTAAATGACTTGTATTTGGCATGGGTAATTTCTTGAGACTTTCAGGTGAGTCGGAAAATTTGAAAATACTAACTTAAATTACAATGAACAAAACATCTTAAAAATAATACCAATTAATATTTCAGTTAGTGGGGGAAAAAAAAAAGCATTCAGTTTAAACTCCAAGTCTCTTACTTTTGAATATGTTTCAGTGTTTTTAGTCACAAAGAGTTGTAAGTGACAAGAATTCTGAAAATAAACAAATATCAACCAAAATCATCATTGGTGTTGGAAACCAGGTATTCAATGAGATCTTGCATGTAGAAAATACTGAAAATCAGGTCTAATTTAATTTTAAAAGTCTTAATAATACTCAAATGTCTTAAATAACTCTGAATTTCTCACCAGACATGTCATTTAACACTGTTAGTATTTGATAGATGGTGTGTGTTCCTAAACTTTCATAGAACATTGGGTCTGTGCTCATGACTGATTGAAAACCATGCTATTAAACTCAGCAATTAATCTCTATTAAGATATATTATTTAATATGTGGTGAGAATAGGGTTCACTGCTTGGAAGAAGATACGGCACATCCAAAGTAAAATACTGAATGGAAACTTTATCACAGTTCAGAACTTTACTGAAAATAATCAGTAATATGGAATCGCCTTTTTTGTTGCCGTGCTGTCATAGCACATTTGAAAACTACTTGGTGCTTATAATGGTCAGACAGTAAACAGGCTGTAGAAAGCTGGCATGATAACTATGGCTGCATGCATCACTAATGTATCACCAAACTCTGGTGTCGCAGTTGATATTTAGCATTTGGTTCTATCAATTCTGACTTCTATGCTAAATTAATCTCCATGTATAAAATATGGGTTGGCCCGTCTTTATGTAAGAATCATTTTACATTTACAAATATCCATTTCTTATCTTTATTCACTTGGCCTCATATTAGTCCAGAATGTTGATTTTTATAAGTATCTCAGCTGTGTTAACTTGTTTTTACAACAGCAGCTAGAGGCACCTCGGGAGAAGGCTGTCCTTAATCTCTAGAAGGTCCAGTTAAAATGGATGGAAAAAGAAAAGTAGCAGGAGGACAAGCAGGTTTGCTGTCTGTACCCCAATTTTTTTTATCCTGCCGTATGAGCCATGCATAAGCAAATCTCAGTACTCTACTCCCTTGACCATTACATCAGTAAGGTTTCTAACTTTCACAGCATTAAGCTGCAGACCGATACCGTAAATCACTTATTTTCTTCAATATTGTATACAGACTTAGTTGTTGGAAACTGTATAATTTCCTGTCTGTGTATAATTTCAGATCACTGTGCATTTTGTTGTGGATATTTTTCTCCAAAATCCCGTATGTAATTAGTTTTCTGAGTTCTTACATGGTGCAGTCATTCCTTCGCATGGCTTCAGTTATTCTGTATAAACTGTACTTCAAGGTTTGCATCTCTATATTTGGACCTTCCCCTGAACTCCCATCCCATACTTTCACCTCTTGACTGGACATCTCTGGTGGATAGCAAAAAGACAACTTAAGTTCAACGTGTACAAAATTAAACTCATAATTGTTCTCTCTTGTTCAATCTTTCTTCCCTATATGAGAGGATAGCTCACTATACATTAGGTTGTTCAAGACAGAGATCTGTGACGATAATTGTCAACTTCCTCCCTCCTGGTGGAAACCCTGGTGGCTTAGTGGTTAAGTGCTATAGCTGCTAACCAAGAGTTCGGCAGTTCAAATCCGCCAGGTGCTCCTTGGAAACTCTATGGGGCAGTTCTACTCTGTCCTATAGGGTTGCTATGAGTTGGAATCGACTCGACGGCAGTGGCTTAGTGGCTTCCCTCCTGGTGATCCAATACTTCACTAAGCTCTGTCACTTTTATTCAGAAATGATCCTCTTGAATTTGTTCCACTTCGCTCCATCCCCATTGACTGCAACTAATTTAAGCGCCTATCCTGTTTGTATAGGTGCTTATCCTGTTTGTATTGAACTTCTGCAACTACTGTCTATGTCATTGCCCCCTCATTACTTTTGCCTGCTGCAATCAATTCTCCACCCTGAAGCCAATGCAAACTGTAAAATGACAATTGATACAATTTTCCAAATCCTTTTCTCTCCATTTTTTTTTTCCCCCCAGGAGATTCCAAGATTCTCGAATCACAGGGTAATTCACAGGCCATTAGGTTCTGAATAATCTGACCCTTTGCTGTCTAGGGCCTTCATGTACCATCCTTTTGCTCACCCTCTACCTTCCAGAACCAAGTTCTGTCTCTATGTTTCTTCACTGACTCTAGGCCTTAAATACTTGCTTGATTTCCTTATATACCTGCCCTTCTTCCCTCAACCCGCCCTTTGTCAAGTTAATTCCTATTCATCATTGAGAAGTCTTGGATGTAAGTCCTGTAACTTTGTCAGAGAAGCATTCCTTGGTCTCTCAGACTAAATCATATTCCTCTGTTTTTATTTTCTTGTATAACTGCTGTCTATTTCTCAATTTCTTATTGTAGACTATATGATATTAATTTCTGTGTTGATTTGATTGCTTGTCTATAACTCTAACTCCCAACAGGACAGGGGTGTGTCTGTTTTGCTCACCATGTTATCCATTTCATAGAGCATGTAGTTACTCAATAAATACTGTTGAATGAATAAATATTTCTTGTAATCATAATGAGTCACATTAAGAACCTATTATTTGCCATAATAGTATATTGAGTATTTATATGTGTAAGTTTATATTCACAACAGCCCTATAAGTCTGGTACAATTATATATCTCTGATACTATGATTACACAGACAAGAAGACTAAGATTTAGGGAGGGTAGTTTATCTGCCAAGAATCAGAGGTTTTTCAGTAGTAGAGCTAGACTTTTAATCTTTGTTGTCTAAACCCAGACATCATACTTATAGCACAGGCCAATAAAAAAAAAAAAAAGGCCAATATGCTAACTTTAATTCTGCTCAAACAAACAGAACAAGAGTTTCCTACTAGAGGTGCAGAAGCAGTTCTCTTGTTCCCTACATGAAAATTATGTTTGTATTTTAATGTTTAAGAAAGGCTTCTTAAGATGGCAGTACTGGAGAGAAGGCTCAATCAAAGAGGACTTCTTCACCCAAGTTAGCAAAGACACCATTATTTCCTGACTTAGGGTTCATTCAGTGCATTTTGCTTTATAATTGAGGTAATGTATGATGGAATAATCTAGATAGGTGCAAAAAGAACTTAATTTTGGAGCTCATAAGAGAGCATTGTGATACAAAATATGCTTGTGAAGGTCAGAACAGTTGATACAGAATAGTCAGGTAAAGAGACTAGGCACATTAAAATCTTACAGAGGTTTTCGGGAACAGAAACAGGCATTTGTTTAGAATGAAAGACAAGGAGCCCTGCTTCAGTCAAAGGAAAAACCAGCTTTAAACATGTTAAGGGATGATTTCTTCAGGAAATCTTTTCTTAAATTACACTTTCATGAAACACTAAAATAAAATAAGCTTTATTTTCCCCCTTTCTCCAATTGCAGAGTGAAAAATAGTGTAACGGAAGGACTTTATTGAACTTTTCATTTTTTTTTGCTAATTTATCCTAGGCTTGAGTGTTTTATAGTCTACTGTTCATTTAAACCAGAACTAGCATAAGATGATAACTTGTTTGGGGTAAGCTTATGCTACTTATTTTATGATGAATTTATCAATATTACATGGTTTCTCTAAAGAAGCTCACAGTATGTAGGCACTCTCTTCTCTGAGCAAATTTGCTTCAGGAAAACTAAGAATATCTTAAAGGAAAAAGATACAGGATCACGGGACTGGATTTAAAGGTATCCATAACCCCAGAGCTTTCTGAGAGAAAGATGTGCTAGCAGTGTGAGATGAAATAGTAATTACAACTTTTAATTATAGAAAAAGAAATACTAATGGAGAGATCATATTCTGGTACCAATTATAAATTTTTTTTTTAATGAGCACTTTAGAAACTGTTTTTAGCATATTCTTTTAACACATTTAAAAGATTAAAGAAGGCCTCCCTATTCAATCAAGTCAGCATTTGACTACCACAGAATGCAATATTGATCTTTGTTTGTCTTTTCATGCTTCAAAAGAGCAATTGTGTATCTGTAGATAAGTGATTTCTAGCAACTAAATCTTAAGTAAAATTTCATTGTTCTTAACCAAGTGCTCTCTAAAATTCACAGAACATTCATCCACAGGGTAGTTTAGAGTTAAATCAAGTTTCTGGACATGAAAATGTTTAATATTTTAAACAGAGTCTCAAAATAATGACCAAACACATCAGTTTATTGCTTTTATTGTGCTGTCCAAAATAACTGCAGGTACTTTTTTGGTGGCTGTTTAGAATAAAATGCTCTGGCAGTTACATATTAAAAAATTTAGAG
Source organism: Elephas maximus indicus (assembly GCF_024166365.1). Taxonomy (NCBI): domain Eukaryota; kingdom Metazoa; phylum Chordata; class Mammalia; order Proboscidea; family Elephantidae; genus Elephas; species Elephas maximus. Next base: position 62,017,025 of record NC_064832.1, on the reverse strand, counting down.
CGGATAATAATTAGTTTACTATTTTGCATTAGAAATAAACTAAGAAGGAAATGTCTGACGTAGATGCAGATAAACTGAATAGAATTAAAGGTAGTAGAGAAGATCTTTCAAGTCAAAGATGGGCAGAAATTTGGACTAAATTGGTTTGATGTTAACTACCTTTGCTGAATTTTTTAGCCAAGATCTGAAAACAAATAGATCTAAATGCTTATGGGAGCTCTATAAAGACAATCTAGACCAGAGACAATGGTGCACTATGACTTTAGGACTCTGAAAAACTGTTTGGAATGGTAAGCCTATGACGCAGATCATTTTGTTTGAAGATCGTCTCATGGCAATGGTGCTTTCTGAAAATGATCTGAGACTCTTCGATAACAGCAAAAAGTGGAATCATCTGTGCTAATTCTAAATTCAACTTCCCCCATTCTTCTGGTAGTCTTAAGCCAGTTTTGATAACTGATTATCATAGGAAATCTCTCAGTTTGATTCCTTAATCCTCACACCCTTCTGCTTAGTAATGTTAATAGATACTTGCTTGTGAAAATTAACATTTTCGTCTCTACTTAAACAAGATGGAACAACTTAAAGAATGTGATTGAAAAAAAGGCAGGGTTTTCAGTATAAAGAAAAAAAGAATACAACTGTTTTATAGTTTTCAAGAGGGCAATGATGTTTCAGTGGTAAGATTCTTGCCTTCTCTTAGGGAGATCCTAGTTCCATTCCCCAGCCATGTATCTGTTGCACAGCCACCAGCCATCTGTCAATGGAGGCTTATTCCTATGTTGCTGAACAAGGTTTCAGCAGACCATTCAGACTAAGACTAGGAAGCAAAGCCTGGCAAGCTACTTCTGAAAATCAGTTCCTATGGATCACAAAGGCCCGATTTGCAAGCAATCATAGGGAGGTACAGGCCAGATCAGTTAAGTGTTTTTTTTTTTTTTTTTCATTGTGCATTGGGTCACCATGAATCGGGCTGACTATGTTGCAGCTATCAGCAACAACGTAGTTTTCAAGAGGTACGTGTCAATATCTCTTTGTATCAACAAGAAAATATCTTTTTTTGTTTTGTTTATTTAGTAGATTCTAATTAAAAATTAATTTTTCCCCCAAATATCCAGGAGATATTTTCAGTCCACTGTCTTCATATATCAGAGCTTCAGAGAAAATTAAAAAAAAAAAAGCTTTGGGATTAAAATTGTTAACTTATTTTTTTGAATGAATTAATAAAACACCAATCTGATTTTATATCTTTGAGATTTTATTTTAAAATCTACATTGTTTGAAAATAAATTTAGAGCAGCTTTTATTAGTTGTAATAAAATTTAAGCATAATTTCTACTGTCTCAGTCACTTTTTCTTTTTTATGTTTTTATATGATTTCAATGGAGAATTTTATAGAAATTAGAACCTAGACATTTGATACTAGTTGATCCACTGATAATTTTTTAAACCTTCATATTTGATTATTTTCTCAAAAGCCATGTCATTGTGTGTTTGACAGTTCTGCTTTGCAGCCATTTTAGTTCAGTCAGTAAGTTTTTACTAGCAGTATGAGTATGCCCATATTATCTGTCTAGAAAAATAAGAATTTGAAAAAGCTATTAAGGTGAAAAAAATCCTGGGTGAATTCATTAAAGTCAACATAAAAGAAGAAATGGAACTCTTGCTTCTGGATGAGAGAGAACACCACTGCTGACATTTACTTTCTTGCCTGAAACATCAACAACAATAGCATCTACAATGACAGAAAAACAATATGTAAAATAACATTTTTAAAGACACAGAATATCAAGCAATTGAAGTGAAATGATTTCTGAGGTATGGAGAATAAAAGAGGTGAACCATATAATTGCCCCAGATGTCTCCTTGAAAGATACTCCAAACAATGATACACAAAGGGGAATATCAGGAGGGCCCCGACCGACATCCTGAATTGTAAAGGTAAAAGTGAGAGGTCAAGGAGACCAAGGCAGCAAGACTTCACAGGACAGTGTCAGAAAAGAGAGCTACATAGAAAACATCAGAGATATGAGGAGAGACCCCTTGAGAATAATAATTGTTAGAGGAAACTATTCAAGGCTGGAGGAAGAACTCTTCTAGAAGATCAGAGGGAATAGTGTTTATTCCCACTAATTAGAAAGGAAAACATCATATTTCATGGGATTGGATGATATATAAGTGTCCATACTTACATGATACAGTAGAAAGAAGACTGGATGAGACATTAGAAGACCTATGTTCTAGCGTATATTCTGCCTATATAGGAAGATGTCACCATTATGTCATTTAAATTGTCTTAAACCATTTACTCATTGGAATATAGTGGGAGAGGACATGGAATGCATCACATCTAAAATCTTCCAGCTTTGGTCACAAAAGAAGATAGTAGAACTTGCCCTGTAGTTGACTCAGTTTAACATCTAGCACATCAGCATGAATTAGGCTGTTCTTTGTCTTCCTAAGGTATGAATTAAGCTCTATTTTTAATACTTAAATTATATCATGAGCCAAGTGTACACAAAGGAAAAACTGAATTTTCTTTCCCTCAATGAAGCCATGTTGTTGTTGTCAGTGTCATAGGTTCAATTCCAACTCATGGCAACCCCAAGTGTGCATAGTAGAACTGCACTTAATAGAGTTTTCAAGGTTGTGACCTTTCAGAATTAGATCACCAGTCCTTACTTACCTGTTGCCTCTGGATGGGTTTGAACTGCCAACCTTTCAGTTACTAGTCCAGTGCTTAACTATTTGTGCCACCCAAGGACTCCACCAATGAATACTATTTTTAATTTATTGTTTTTAGGACAATATGTGAGCCCGTGGGATACAAAATGTCATAGCACAAACATTTAGCAATAAAAATAAACAGATAAGTAATTATAGAAATTTAATTTGTGCTATACCGTAGATCTATGCTAAAAGGGTTTTTTAATAGGTATGAAAGAGGAAAGGCTTCCTAAGGGATTTAATAAAGTTTGTTGTTATTGTTGTTAGTTGCGATAGAGTCAGTTCTGACTCGTAGAGACCCCATGTGCAACAGAAAGAAACACTGCCTGGTCCTGTGAAATTCTCGCTATCATTGTTATACTTGAGCCCATTGTTGCAGCCCCTGTGCCAATCCATCTCATTGAGGGTCTTTCTCTTTTTCATTGACCCTCTACTTTACCAATCATGTTGTCCTTCTCCAGGGAATGATTCCTTCTCATAACATGTCTAAAGTATGTGAGATGAAGTCTAGTGTCATCCTTGCTTCTAGGGAGCATTCTGGTTGTACTTCTTCCGAAATTTGTTCATTCTTTTGGCAGTCCATAGTATATTCAGTATTCTTTGCCAACACCGTAATTCAAAGGCTAATAAAAGTTTAAACAAGCATTAATATGTATATTTGCTAAAAAAGACTAGAATGGCAAGTAATATAACTGTGCCTGGTTACAATGTCAGTTGATCTGGCGGGCCTGTAGACCTTAGACGGAAAATAAAAGCCCTTTTATATCAAGGGCTTTATATTTTATTGTAGATGATTAGAAATGATTGAACCTGGCTGATGAGATACAAGCTTTAGAAAATCTTTCTGGTACTAAAGATGAAATGGGTGAAATTAAACATTAAAAAAATTACAAGTCTGAGACGACAGTCTTAATGATGAATTATTAGAAAGAAATGGATAGAAGAAAACAAATTTGGAAAAATTAGTGTTAGGGATTGAACCGTGTCACCCAAACATATGTGTTGTAAATCCTAACCTCTATGACTATGATTATAGTCCCATTTGGGAATAGGTTGTCTTTGTTATGTTAATGAGACAGGATTAGTGCAGTGTGTGTCCAGAGTCATTCTCTTACAAGATATAAAAAGAGCAGATTAGATAAGCAGAGATTGGGGGAGACAGATGTCAAGCCACAAGATCACCCAGGAGCAGAAGCTCAGAAGAGACAAGGACCTTCCCATAGAGCCGACATCCTGATTTCAGACATCTAGCGTCCTGAACAGTGAGAAGATAAATTTCTGTTTGTTAAAGCCATCCACTTTTGGTATTTCTGTTATAGCAGCACTAGATAACTAAGACAGAATTTGGTACCAGAAGGCTGGGGTGCTGCACTAACAGATACCTGAAGTGTGGAAGTGGTATTGGAATTGGATAATGGGTGGAGACAGGAAGAGTTTTAAGGTGGCTTGTAGTAAAAGCCTAGATTGCTTTGAAGAGACCGTTGATAGAATTATGGATGTCAAAGGCAATGCTGGAGAGGGCTCAGAAGGAAATGAGGACAGCTATAGAAAAAATCTCTATCATCTTAGAGAATACACATGGTGCCAGCAACAGAATGTTGCTAGAAATGTGGACGATAAATGATGAATATATGATTGGAGAATGGGAGAAGAGAGACACCAAACCACAAGAAGCAGAAGCTCAAGAACACAAAAACCATCCCCCAGAAAGACAAAGCCTTCCCCTAGAGCTGGTACTCTGAATTCAGACTTCTCACCTCCTAAACTCTGAGAAAATAAATTTCTCTTTGTTAAAGCCATCCACTTATGGTATTTCTGTTATAGCAGCGCTAGATAACTAAGACAATTAGAATGGTAAAATTATCCATCATTTGAAGGTTTAATTGTAAAGAAGAGGGAGAGGTAGGAAGATTCTAACAATTCTGAATAGGCAGTTGAAGGGATTTTTGTCATTCTCATAGGGTAGTTTAGTGGGACAAAGAAATTAAATAAAAATTTGGGAAGTAGTAATTGGAAAATAGATTGAAATTTAAATTTTCACACGGGGAATAAACCTGGACAGTGACATCAGATATGTGCTCACCAGCATGGATTTGTAACTTGGGATGAGGATGAGGAATTCAAGGAACCACGAGTAAGTAGTAGGTTGTTTGATGAATCATACACAGGAAACTGAAGATGCCCAAGATCATAGTTGGATTTTGAAGAGTCTCAAAGTCCTTGATGATGAGAGGGTGTAACAATGGCAATGTGAGGTAAATTAAAAAAAAAAAAAAATTTTTTGAGGTAAATTAGGGCAAACAAATTGCCTGAGTCCCCATAAGGGAAAGAACTTTTCTTTTTTGAGGATGAGAGGCTGATAATGTAGGTGTACAAAATCAGGGCTAAATGTTTGCAGACATTGCCTGCAGTTGCCATAGTACGTGATGAATATGAATACCTCCTTAGAAGAAGACTGCAGGGGAAGCAGTGTCATGTATGAAGCACTTTTGAGGGGACAATGCAAACTTCACACTGAGAATCTCAGGAAAGCAACTGAAATAAAAATACGAGGCTTTTTGTGTATGAGGTTATGGGAGGATAGAATGAGTAGTGAGGATGCTGTTTTGTGTGATTATCAAACGTGGTAAGAATGAAGAGAATGGGAGAAGCGAGTTGGATGTAGTTTGCTGTGGATCAATAGTGAAATGTTGGTAGAGAGAGTTCTGTATTTCAGGTGCTCTCAGAAAAGTTGATTATGACCAGTATATGTCTCACGAAGCTACTGAGAGATTGTTTCATGGATGGCAGGAGGGAAGTGAGTGCTATGATTATGAATAGACTCAGGACTGGTGCAGTAACCTTCAGGGACCATTAAAAAGTGAAAACATGACACCACTTCAAAAAACTTGAATAGATATTTCTCTAAAGAAGGTATATAAATGGTCAATAAGCATATGAAAAAATATTTAAAGTCATTAGTCATTAAGAAATTTCAAATCAAAACCGTGAGATACCACCTCACACACACTAGGATAGCTATTATGAAACAAACGAGCAGAGAAACCATGGGAAATAGTAAGTGTTGGTGCAGATATGGATAAATTAGAACTCTCATACATTACTGCATGAATGTATGTGGAACTGCCACTGTTGAAAACAGTTTGGCGATTTTGGAAAACATTAAATACAGAAGTACCATATGACCCAACAGTTCTACTTGGGATCACATATGGGGCTCTTCTGAGCACGGAGCCTTCCACAACTGCTCAACTCATAAGCCCATGAAGCTGGCCTTGGTAGACTTGTGACTCTAACATTCTATATACATGCTTGCATAGATAACATATAATCTAAAAAAAGGGACCTGTTTTACACAATATTAGGAGCAAAATGCATATTGGAGTGCCAAGAAATGAAAAATCACTTCCAGATGAAACAGCTACATCTTCAAGTTTTTTTCATTAAATGAAGTTTATAAATGACGTATAATTAGGAAGCTTACAAAATACTTATTTATAAAAATTCTTTGTAATTCATTAATTTCAAGTAGTAAATAACTGCCCAAAAGACTACAATGCTTCTGAAATATTCAACACATTAATTCACCTGAAGGAAAGGCTACTGGATGCAAGAAGATAATATTGTGAGCCTTAAAAACCCAGCCGTGTGGGCCTTGGGGGACGGGAAATCAGGAAGAAAATGGTGAGATCTTAATAGTGTCATGAAACTATGTGATTAGCTATGATGGTTAAGTTATGCAATAATGCTGGGTGTATTAAAACAGTGGTGTCGTCTAGGCAATGCCTACTCTAGTCGATGCTAAGATTCCCTGACAGTAATTATGATTAGGCTACATGTTGCAGGTTATTGTAACTATATCCTGATCTGAAAATACGCTTCAGTTGTTTTAGAGGTTCTTGTGGTTTTGTCTGCTGAGTATTATATTGACAGCTCCTTTTTGACCAAGGCGGATTCTTCAAAGTTGAACTTTCATCTATTTCGTATTTCCATAGTTTAATTTCAGACGGTACTTTCAGATCTTACCCCAATTCTGAAGATCCCTTGTATTCTTCTCTATGGCGATTATGGACTATGATATGTTATTATTTATAAACATTCATTTTACAAATATAAGTAAATATATATTTATTTTTCCTTATTTAGGGCTGACTAGTTTTCTAGTAAGTAACAAATATTTTAAATTTATTTTTAAAATTCTTAAAAAAAATACCTTTTAAAATATATTTTTTTAGTTTTCTAGTAAATAACAAATATTTTAAATTTATTTTTAAAATTCTTAAAAAAATACCTTTTAGTCAATAAATTTTTTAGAAATCTCAAATTTCTATGCTTACAAGATATTAAAAAAAAGCAGAGCTTAAATGAAATGCTTTTATTTCCTCAATAATTTATGTATTTTTGACACCAGGCCAGTACTTACACTTAAGACTTAATTGAGAGCAGAAATACTTTTTTACATTACTAGTTCAATTTCGTTGCTATATATAACACCTAAAATACATTTTAATATGAGTCCTTTAAAACAATTTTGAGCTTTTGTAAAAGTATGCTGCATAAATCTATCTCCTGAGTACTGGGTTAAGCGTGTACATATCATAAGTAAGTATGTGTGTTGTCAGCTCTACTTCAAAATAGTTTTAATATTTAAACACACTTTCAACTGTGTTTAGTTGCCAATTCTGTGATTTTAGTATTCCATTTGGTTAATTTTATCCAACTTGGCAATATAATATATGTTGGTCATCTGCAGGAATACATAATTATTAAAGAGGGAGAAATTTAGAGTAGAAAACTACTTTGGCTCAATGCAAGCAGGAGGTTTTTACCCACATCCAACATCCATAGGTTCTGTGACCATGGACAAAGCTCTTTAAAACTCCTCCACTGTAAGAGAAAGCAAACGCTCCTCTCCAGGTCCACTGATTGAAGAGCAGTGGTGATCACCAAATGTCCTCCCCTTACCGCACAATCTTTCTTCCCTCCTCATATGCTACTTATCTTTGGTAGGCTATAAAACAAACAAAATTGGCAAGGTATTGTCTCACTTTAGAAGTAGTTCAGGTCTCTGAGGGAGAGAACATAGATCCATAATAGTTTATTGTCTATTATACACTGGTTCATTAAACATTTCTATATTTTCTGTTGATTGAATTTAAAATTGGAGTGAAATCATCTGCATTAAACCATTAAAGGAGAAGCTGCATTAAACTTGTATTTCTCTGTACCAGTGAGAAATGGCGAGAGAGTCAGTGAGCAGGTAAAGTCAGGATGCACAGGATAGGAGAGTGACACTGTAGCAGAGATTTAACTAGCCAGAAGTCTAAAGGAGCTCAGGAAGAGCTATTAGCTAAATACTGTAGCTTTAGGACTCTGAAGTTAGTGCAGGCAAACCTACGTAGCCAACTTATTTACTACCACAGTGTTTGTATTACAGTCCAGTGTTTATAAACAACAACAACAACAACAAAACCCATTGCCTTGGACTCAACTCCAACTCATGGAGACCGAGTGTTACAGAGTAGGACTGCTCCATAAGTTTTTCTTGGCTGTATCTTTACATAAGCAGATTGCCAGGAGTTTCTTCTGTAGTGTCACTGGGTGGATTTGAACCACTAACTTTTAAGTTAGTAGTCGAGTACAAACAGCTTGTGCTACCCAGGGACCTTTTTTCATATTCTGCATTAAGAATCATGGTACCACAGAAAGAAGAATGTTCTGCCTCACTTCTGCCTTTAATTCTGTGAGTATGGTTAAATCAGTTAACCTTTCTAGATTTGAATTTCCTCATTCTAGTTCACTGAAGCACAAAGATACACACACACACACACATATATAACTTTGTGATTGAATTAAGTAAGCACATGTGACAGATATTTTATATCCTAATGAGTATTATGACCTTCAGATCAAACAATTTTAAAATGAAAGTGACATTGCCAGAACCACTGTTGGTACCTCTTATTTTGTATAAGTTTATAACCTGGGAAACTTCTATTTTGGTTTTCTTACCTATAAATAGCCTTCAAGAGGTGAAAGAGAAATTGATTTGGAAAATAGTTGATGATTTTTTGGATTAGAAGTTTCTCAATGAAAAGAATGTTCTGGCTAAGTTCAACTTCTTATATCCCAGAAAGGTGGTTCCAAGCAGTATCCTTTTGCTACTAAAGTATGCAGTTTAAGAAATGCAGGATTTGTGTGTCCAAAAAATATATAAAGGTATTCACAAATGTGACTGAAGGTAATATCTATATTTTCAAAATCTTGAGACAAGATATAAAAGGCAATTTTAGTACATATAACAAATTAAGAAAATAAAACACTCAATAAATGAGAAAGACAACCAAATATACTAGATATAAAATAGCAACAAATAATTTGTTATCTGTTAAGAGACAAGACTGCAAAGTGAATCAAGTAAAGTATACCAAAACCCACTACCATTGAGTCAATTCCAACTCACAGCAACATTGTAAGACAGAGTAGAACTGCCCCATATGGTTTTCAAGGAGCAGCTGGTGGATTCGACCTGCTGTCGTTTTGGTTAATAGATGAGCTCTTAACCACTGCACCACCAGGGCTCTTAAGTGTCCATGTTATTTCAGGAAACAAGGAGGAGTAATTCAAATCAGTCTCTAATCCCCCATTTTTTAAATATTACCAAAATTTACTTAATCTTTTTCCGAAAAAATAATAATAATAATATTTTTTTTTGGAGTTTCAACGAGTTAAGCGCTCAGCTGCTAGCCAAAAGTTTGGCAGCTCGAACTGAACAGCAGCTCTGAGGGAGAAAAGACCTGGTCATCTGCTCCCATAAAACTACAGCCTAGGAAACCCTATGGAGCAGTTCTGCTCTGTTCTACCTGGTCCCTATAAATCGGAATTGACAGCACATGACAACAACAACAACAACAACCTTGCTGTTGTTTTTAGGTACCTTCGCGTTGGTTCCAATCTTTAGCAACCCTATGTACAACAGAATGAAACGCTGCCCAGTCCTGCATCACCCTGAAAATTGTTGTTATGCCTGAGCCCATTGTTGCAGCCACTGTGTCAGTCCATCTCATTGAGAGTCTTCCTCTTTTTCATTGATCCTCTACTTCACCAAGCATGATGTCCCTCTCCAGGGACTGGCACCTTCAGATAACTTGTCCAAAGCACATGAGAGGAAGCCTTGCCATCCTTGCTTCTAAGGAGCATCCTGGCTGTACTTCTTCCAAGACGGATTTATTCATTCTTCTTGCAGCCCATTGTGTATTCAATATTCTTCTCTAACACCATATTTCAAAGTCATCAATTCTTCTTTGGTCTCCCTTATTCATTGTCCAGTCCTCACATGCATATGATGCAATTGAAAATAACATGGTTTGGGTCAGGAGCACCTTAGTTCTCAAAGTGACATCTTTGTTTTTCAACACTTTAAAGAGGTCTTTTGCAGCAGATTTGCCCAATACAATGCATCATTTGATTTCTTGACTGCTGCTTCCATGTAGATCCAAGTAAAATGAAATCCTTGAAAACTTCATATTTTCTCTGTTTATCATGATGTTGCTTCTTGATCCAATTGTAAGGATTTTTGTTTTCTTTATGTTGATTTGCAATCCATACTGAAAGCTGCAGTCTTTGACCTTCATCAGTAAGTGCTTCAAGCCTTCTTTGCTTTCAGCAAGCAAGGTTGTATCATCTGCGTATCGCAGGTTGTTAATGAGTCTACCGCCGATCCTGATGTTTTCTTTTTCGTCATATAGTCCAGTTTCTCGGATTATTGACTCATCATACACACTGAACAAATGTGATGAAAGTATACAATGCTGATGCACATCTTTCCTGACTTTCAGCCATGAAGTATCACTTTGTTCTGTTCAAACCACTGAATCGTGGTCTGTGAACAGATTCCTCATGAATACAACCAAGTGTTCTGGTATTCCCACTCTTCATAATGTCCATAATTTGTTATGATCCACATAGTTGAATGCCTTTGCATAGTCAATAAAACACAGCTAAACATTTTTCTGGTATTTTCTTCGTTCAGTCAAGATTTACCTGACATCAGCAATGAGATCCATCCTTCCAAGTCATATTCTGAATCTGGCTTGAATTTCTCACAGTTCCCTGTCAATATATAGCTGCAAAAGTTTTTGAATTATCTTTAGCAAAATTTTACTTCTGTGTGGTATTAACAATATTGTTCAATAATTCCTGCATTCTATTGCATTACCTTTCTTTGGAATGGACATAAATATGGATCTCTTCCAGTCAGTTGGCCAGGTAGCTGTCTTCCAAATTTTGTGGCACAGATGAGTATGCATCTGTTTGTTGACATATCTCAATCTGAATTCTGTCAGTTCCTGGAGCCTTGTTTTTCACCAATGCCTTCAGTGCAGCTTGGACTTCTTCCTTCAGTACCATCAGTTCTTGATCATACGTTACCTCCTGAAATGGTTGAACATCCACCAATTTTTTTCGGTAAGGTGACTCTGTGTATTCTTTCCATCTTCTTTTGATGCTTCCTGCTTTGTTCAATATTTTTCCCATAGAATCCTTTAAAATTGCACCTTAAGGCTTGAGTTTTTTTTTTTTTTTTTACTTCAGTACTTTCAGCTTGAGAAATACTGAGTGTGTTCTTCCCTTTCGGTTTTCTAACTCCAGGTCTTTGCACATATCATCATAATACTTTACTTTGTTTTCTGGAGCCAGACTTTAAAATCAGACCTTTTACTTCATCATTTCTTCCTTTTGCTTTAGCAGTTCTATGTTCAAGAGCAAGTTGCAGAGTCTCTTCTGACATCCAGTTTGGCCTTTCTTTCTTTCCCATCTTTTTAATGACCTTTTGCTTTCTTCATGTATGTTGTCTCTGACATTATCCCACGACTCGTCTGGTCTTCAGTCATTAGTGTTCAATGCATCAGATCTGTTCTAGAAATGGTCTCCAAATTCAGGTGGGATGTTCACAAGATCATATGTTGGTTCTCATGAAATAAACAATTTTCTTAAGCTTTAACTTGAAATTGCATATGAGCAATTGATGGTCTATTCCACAGTCAGCCCTTGGCCTTGTTCTGACTGCTGACATTGAGCTTTTCCATAATCTTTTTCCACAAATGTAGTCGATTTGATTTCTGTGTATTCCTTCCAGTGAGGCCTGTGTATTTAGTTGCTGTTCATGTTGTTGAAAAAACGGTGTTTGCAGTAAAGAAGTCGTTGGTCTTGCAAAATTACGTCATGGGATTTCTCATCATTTTTATCACCAAGGCCATATTTTCCTACTATAGATCCTTCTTTCTTTCCAACTTTCACATTTCAATCACCAGTAGTTATCAATGCATCTTGATTTCATGTTCGATCAATTTCAGACTGCAGAAGTTAGTAAAAATCTTCAGTTTCCTCATTTTTGGCATTGGTGGTTGGTGCATAAATTTGAATAATAGTAGTATTAACTGGTCTTCCTTTAAGGTGTATGGATATTTTCCTATCACTGACAGTGTTGAATGTCAGCATAGATCTTGAAATGTTCTTTTTGATAATGAATATGACACCATTCCTCTTCAATTTGTCATTCCTAGCATAGCAGACCATACGATTTTCTGATTCAAAGTGGCCAGTACCAGTCCATTTCAGCTCACTAATGCCTAGAATATTGATCTTTATGCTTTCCATTTCATTTTTGATGATTTCCAGTGTTCTTAGATTCATACTGTATACATTTCACACTCTGGTTATTACTGAGTGTTTATAGCTGTTTTTTCTCATTTTGAGCCTTGCATATTAGCAAATGAAGGTCCCAAAAGCTTGACTCCATCCATATCATTAAGGTCAACTCTACTTTGGGGAATCAGCTCTTCTTCAGTCATCTCCTGGGTGCTTTCCAACCTGAGTGGCTCATCTTCTGGAGCTATATCAGACAATGTTCAGATAGATAAATAATATAAAATAACAATAGAAAAATGAAGCAAACAAGCAAGCAAAAATCACAGGCCCTCTTTAGACTAATTCTTCAAAACTTTTTCTAATTATATTTCTGCAGTACAATGTGAAGACAGCTTTTGGTAGTCTAAATAAGCAGTCCATTTGCAGGTCTAACTTTTGCTATATATTTCAGAATATCACATTGCTCTGAAGCTGGCAATTTCAACTAGAGTTGTCTAATTTAGCTAATTGTTTCTTAAATAATTAGAATTAAATTATGTCCTTATTAAGATTAGATAATGTGGCAAGTGATTCTCTTCTTTACCCCTCTTCTTAAGGAAGACTCTCTAAACTGAAAATTTATGGGTAAATATACATCCCTATCTTACCTGGAACATGAGGTCAAATTATGGCACACAGAGTAAAGGATTTTTATCTTTTGAGGGATTTTTGCTGTTATTTTTAAAAGTATTCTTGCCACAGAAAATGCACTTTAAGAAAGACTTTCGCATATGTGAGATTTTCCTTGTTGAGTGCAAACCCTTGCCAATTCCCAAAATGGAGGTTTTCCAAAAAGTCATATTGAATTTTCTCATAAGGACAGTGGTGGAAAGTTATCAAGTCACATAATGTATGTTAATTATAGTAAAGCTGGATCATCACACTGCAAATGCTTTTAAAATTTCAACTTGGGGATTCTAAGATAATATTTTTTTCTCCCAGTGCCATACTTGGCATTGGAATTAGTTACTCATTTCACTAAACTTTAGAAACAATATCTAATGTAGCTGCACACCAGCACTGGAGCCAGCTATTACCTGTAGAATCCAAATCATACTTGTCCTGTTTTTCCCAGGAGCCTGCAATTGGTGATTTTTTTCCACTTTCTCTTGCTACTTTCTCTTCCTAACAACATTTTCCCCATGCTTAACCTACAAAAAGAGGTAGCAACACATGTTGTGATTTCTCTCCATCAAGTCTATCTTTGAAAAGATGACAAAAGGATATATTTTAAGGGATATTATTGTTGGTAGCAAAAAAAAAGAAAGAAATTAAGTCATGACATAAAAAGAAAGTTACAAAGTGTCAAGATTTCTCATAAAAAGATAAAATATTCCTAACAGGTCCAGTTCCGTGGGCATGAAATCAGCCCAATCTCACAGGGCTCAGTGCTTAGAAAGGTTCCATACTTGTTTTAATGCTCTGTGGTCACCCTATTGAAATTCTTAATAATGTTTGCACAAGGTGTTCTTCATTGTCCTTTGCACTGGGTTCCACAGTTATGTAGTTTGCTCCTAATAAGTAGAAAAAGTCCTTCTCTTTCTTAGGTTTTAACCAAGAACAAAACGAGTTGCCATGGAGTTGATTCCATGTGTATCAGAGTAGAACTGTGCTCCACAGAGTTTTCACTGGCTGATTTCTCAGAAGCAGATAGCCAAGCCTTTCTTCTGAAGTACCTCTGGGTAGATTTGAACTGCCAACCTTTTGGTTAGTAGTCTTAACCAGTTGCAACACTAAAGGATCCTCTTAGATCCTACCAATAATTAATTTCCTCTTGAGAACTCTACCAATCACTGTAGAACTTCTTATTTTGAAATTGGTGCACCTATCACTCTCACAAAGGGGTCCAAAGGCCCACGGTCTTTCTAAAATTAACTTGGATCCAGTTACTGATACCACCGATTTCATTGAGTAGACCGATGGCTGAAGCAATGTTCACTATTTGCAGAAGTAATTAGACATCCCGTAACTTATCAGGCTGCATAAAACAAGGCTGTATCAGAGGCTTTGCCTATGTTGCTCAGAAAAGAGCGTGGTCCAAGCACAGGCAATGATGAAGAGTTTATTTTTAGAAGCAGTGGGACTGGGTAGAGGAGATGACCATTAAGATTTATTCAACTCCCACCTTTCCCACTTTTCTTGTCATTAATGCCATTGACTAACACAGTGTTTAAGTGAATTTAAAGACAAGGATAATTCTTTGCTATTTTTGGAGAGATGTCAGAATATAAGCATATTGTTAGTTGCTGTTGAGTCAGCTTCAACACTTTGCAACACCATGAGCAATGGAACAAAATGTTACTTGGTCCTGCACCTTTAAGATTGTTGGTATGCTTGAGTCCATTGTTGTAGCCACTATGTATTTTGAGTGCTATCCAGCCTAGGGCTTATCTTCCTGCACTATACAGGACAGTATTATGTTGCTATCCATAAGGTTTTCACTAGCTAATTATCAGAAGTAGGTAGCCAGATTTTTCTCCCTAGTCTGGAATCTCTACTGAAGCCTGTTTACCATGGGTGATACTCCTGATATTTGAAATATTTGGTAGCATAGCTTCCAGCATCACAACAACATGCAAGTCACCACAGTACAACAAACTGACAGGTGGGTGATATAAGCAGAAAAACCAAAAAACCAAACCCATTGCCATGGAATCGACTCTGACTCATGATGACCCCATGTGTTGCAGAGTAGAACTGCTCCATAGGGTTTTCTTAGATGTAATCTTTATGGAAGCAGATCACCAGGCCTTTCTTCCACGGCAATGCTGGATGGGTTGGAGCCACCAACCTTAAGGCCAGCAGTGATGGCATTTACAATGGACAGGACAGAGAAAGAAGTGATAGGTATGAAAAAGATGTCCTACTCTTTCAAGACCAGCCAGGGAAACTACTCAAATTGATGTGTAAAAATGAAAATTCTGTAATTTTATCCCAAATAAGACAAAATACACCCAGAGTAGAATAGCCTGTACCGCATTAGTTGGGAGACTGCAGTGTGGTGTCTCATAACTTAATTCTAAACCTTTCTAAACACAACCCACTCAAAGGTTTACTGACTTCTAAGAATTGAAATTTTCTGTTTTAGGCCACTTGAACCTACATAATTTTACAAGGTAACCTTTTCGTTTTTCCACTAAAAGCCACGTTTGTCCTCTACCTACATTCAATCCAGTCATCAATTAATGAGTTAGTATACCCTGTTATACATTTTTAGGGACTGTATTTTCACATAAATCTTGAATGCATTTCTAGATGTTCTCTGACTGCCTTTCCGCCTCCTATAAGAGGGCCCATTCCACATAATATCTTGTTTAGAGAATCCAATTTTCTGATGTTAAAAAGAACTACTGGTAATTTAAAATGAAAATTGTTCTCATGGTTGGTAAAATTAAGCATAGTTCCTTATGGTTCAGTAAAATACATAATTTCATAAGCAGATATGAATGTTATTTCCAAATTATGTCACCAGAGAATTTTTTTCTTATTCAGTAAGTTATTGGAAACTATTTGTTAACTTTCTATGCCTATGATCTTGATAAAATGCATATGCCAATCACAGTATGAAGTTCAGTTCTGAGCTGCCTGGCTTTTATTACTTACCCTTCATACTCCGCTTCTCGATCTCTCATTTGTAGCAAAGCTGCTAATCCAAACTTAAGTACGATATAGTTGGTTCAAAATGTCATAAGGAAAAAAAAATAGTCATAAAATACTTTGTTAAAAGCAGGTTAGTGCCAAATACAAACTTAAATTTGGAAATAAATAATTACTTAGACATCTGCCAAATACAGTAAAGCTTTCCTACTTTCTGTGTAAAACATTTTTCCTAATATATTTTTCTTGCAATGAGGGAGATATTTCAGGACATCAAGAGAAAGAGACTGGAAAAATTAGATATTTCTGCTCCTTTATTTTCTGTAAATACACTGCTAGGTGTTTTTTTTTTTTTTTTTTTTTACACTGCTAGGTGTACCTACATTTTACCGCCACTGTTTCATCCCTCAGATGTCCCTGGGTAATGTAAGCAATTTGTGATCCACTGCTATCCCAATGATTTCTGGTTCAAACCCACCCAGTGGCTTTGCAGAAGAAAGATCTGGCAATCAGCTGCTGTAAAGATTACAGCCGAGAAAACGCTATGGAGCAATTTTACTCTGTAACACACGTGGTCTCCATGAGTCGGAATCAGTTTCATAACAACAGAGTTTTTTTGGGGGGGGGTTCTGCCCCTCTATCTGTAGATGAGACTCTAGTTATGTAAGTGACCCAGGATTTCAGAACTAGTTCCCTTCATTTGATCTTTGAAGACAGATGCCACAGGAGGTATGCTTTCCTGTGGATTAGCCTCTTTCAGCAAGACAGACTAAGAGTCCACTCACTCCACAAGGACAGATACTCTAGGATCCTCTCTCACTCTCTCCCATCCTTTATCTCTCTCTCCCTCTCTTTCTTGTTCTCTTTCATCTCTCTCTCTCTCTCTTTCTCAATGTCCCATCTTATGTTAGACTTATCTAGGTATTGATTTCTAGACAATGACAGAATTTTTAAAAGAAGCATCATGTGGTCTATTTTATTGTACTATACCACTTTCTTCTGAAAAAGAGGCTCATACAACTTGGTACAAATTACTTGAAAAGTTTCTATAAGGAGAAGCATTTATGAATGATGTCATGAAATGGTATTTTGTCTTTTTTCCTCCAGGTGCACTGAAAAATCAGACTTTATTATTTTCAAAATTTTGTTTTATTTAATATTTATTCATAAATTTTGGATATAGACTCTTCTTTTTCTCCAATATAGAAATTCTGTAATGATGAAATTATTTTGTGCCTGCATTGTCCAATATTGTAGCCACTAGCTTCATGTGACACTTGAGCATTTCGAATGTGGTTAGCGTTACTGAGAAACTGATTTTTTATATTATTTTAGTTATTTTAACCCTAAAAGTAAACAGTCAAATGTAACTAGCTGATACCATATTCAACTAACACAATCTTATCCTAAAAACATGAGCAATGTTTCTCTATTTTTAGGATAACATCACGACGGAATTAAGAATGAAATTTGGCTCATAAAGATGGTTATGATGATTATAAATTTTCAAATTTATGATCCATTGGATGCTTTACCCCATTGTCATCGAGTTAATTTGATTCATAGTGACAAATTATTATATTAACATGAAATACTATTGTCATTAAAGCTTTGTGTAAAAAGATAAAAGCTTTATGTTACAAATTATGATCAAAAAGTTTACTTATGTTACAAAATTAATGCTTTTACTTTTGATTACCATGCATAAGTGAAGATGAGAATGGTTAATATTTTATTTTCAAAAGGAGGGAAGGTTTTGGGCAAGTTTGGAGGAGGGAATCAGACATTGTAAGTGGAGGAGGCAACATGAATCAAATCATATATTTTGGATACAGAATAAACCTAACCCCATGAGAGTTGACCA
The DNA here is from genome assembly GCF_024166365.1 of Elephas maximus indicus. Lineage (NCBI taxonomy): Eukaryota > Metazoa > Chordata > Mammalia > Proboscidea > Elephantidae > Elephas > Elephas maximus. The sequence goes on along the minus strand of NC_064832.1, from coordinate 61,999,150 downwards.
GGCAATTAGTAGATTTGGGCTGAAGAATAGATTAGAAAGCTGTATTAGTTTTTGAATTGTGCACAACCAATTACTACAAATTTATTGAATTAAAACAATACGCATTCATTATTGCACAGCTTTCATCAGTCAAGGGTCAGAGCATGGCTTAGACTGGTCCTCTGTCCAGAGTCTTACAAGTTTGGAATCAAGGTGCTGGCTGGGCTGCATTCTCATCTGAAGGCTTGACGGGGGAAGACTCTGTTTGCACACTCACTCTGGTTGTTGCAAAAGTCATTTCCTTGTATGAATTAGGGCTTCAGCCTCTTAGTTTTTGCCAGCTGGAGGCCACCTCAGATTTTCAAGGTTGTCCACACTTCCCTGCCATGTGGCCCTCTCCATAGGGAGTTCACAACATAGCTTTTTATTTCTTCAGGGTAGTAGGATAATCTCTCTCTACAGTCCTCTGAGACAGAGTCTCATGTAGTGTAAACTAATCAAGGGGATGACATCCCATTACCTTTCCCACATTATATGGTATGGTTAAAAGAGCATCACAGATTCCACCTGAATTCAAGGGAGGGGATTATACAAGGTTGTAATTTATGGGGGTCACTGTAGTGTGTGTCTGCCACAAAGAGCTATTTTAGAGCTTGGTCGCAGAATGTATTAGGCTTATCATTACCAATGACTGGTGACCCTCACACATTGTTATTGGATGCATATTAAAGGAGAAATATTTTGAGAATAGAAATTACAATGTGGGATGAAGAGGACAGGGATTCAAGTTATCTATTACAAGTCTTCACTCAAGTGTGTAAGTTAACGTTTTTCAATGTAATTAAAGTCGAAAGGATAAATAAAAACAAAAGCAAACCAAAAAATCCCTTGAAATACTGTAGATATGAGGTGAAGAAGCCCTATACTTTATTGTAGTGGCAGCTTCTATGTTTCAGAGAGCAAAAACAGTGATTAGAAAAAGAAAAGAGAACTCAGAATTCTGATTCTCTTAGAAATGTGAGCCGGAGGCACAGCTGTCAGCCATGTCAGTGATACTTCTCTAATTAGAGGAAAGCAAGATTAATAAAAGAAATATTGTTGTTGTGTGTCGTCAAGTTGATTCCAACTCATAGTGACACTATATGACAGAGTAGAACTGCCCCATAGGGTTTTCTAAGCTGTAATCATTACAGTAGCAAATCGCCAGGTTTTTGCTCCCCCAGAGCTGCTGTTGGGTTCAAACCACTTATCTTTCAGTTAGCAGCCTAGCAGTTAGCCCTTGTGCTACCTGAGCTCCTCAGCAAAGAAATGAAAGTAACAAAATAGAGAAGGAATGTGTTCCCAGAAGTAGTAAGTGAAAATAAGAATAGTTCAATATTATTGAATTATAAAGGACTTTTCAAAAGAACTTTTCAAAGTAATAGTCTTATCAATAGTTCTGTGTTTAATAATTAGGAACAGATCATTGATAGTCTGGTAGGGAGTGAGGGGATGAAAGTGGGTATGATGTTTCTTTTTGGGGTGATGAAATTTTCTAAAATTGAATGTGGTAATGGTTGAACAACTCTGTCAATAAAACAAAAGCCATGGAATTCTACAGTTTAAATTGATAAATTCTATGGAGTGTGAATTAATATCTTAATAGAGCTGTTACATAAAAAATAAGAAACAAATTATTTTAAGGAAAGGAAATTGGCATTTATAAAATCTTTTCCTATATAGATATTTTGTATATCCACAAAACATTAGGAATTGAAATATTTTGACCTAATAGAACAATATGAGATCTGAGAAATATAATTATAATTTTTTCAATATAACAGCCTTCCAACTCTATGTGTATAACTCTGTCAATTAACAAATTGTGCTGAAGTGTTCACATAAACCTCTCTAACTTTTGCATATTTAGCTCATGCTTCTACAAAAAGTTTATTTTTTAACTCAAAAAAATTAGGCATATGTCACAAAGGATCATTTGCTTGTCTCAGTGTTCTAAGTGATGGAAGTGAGGTAGATATCATTATCTAATGCTTTACTCATCTGTTGATTGAGATCCACGGAGGTGAAGTGATTTTTCCCAGGCAACCTTTAATGAGCGTTTCTTTGGAATCATACTTCCTTTTAGAAGCTGAAGATTCAGAGATAAATAAAAGTTAGCTCACTTGTTCTCACTGCCCCATTATTCCCACATCTTCACTCTGAACAGTTTGCACAAGGAGCTCCTGTAATATTACTTTGTCAGAAGAGCTTATTGCCAGAGTTCTAGTTGTTGTTCTCCACAGTTTTTAACTCCAGTGGCTAAAGCTTCAAACAATATCTGAAAATGAGAGAGGACTTCGGGTTTGCTAGGCAAAACAAAGCATTTGGTTTGGGCACTGGGTTTACTAGGTCCTCATCACAACTAATTTTTTGTTTTTATTTTTCCAAAGTCTCTTTACGGTCTTTTCTTCACATGTGGTGTCCTCAGGGAAAGCGGAGAGTCTCTGTGTGAGATTCCTGATCATTACTGAGACATTGTAAGTGTTATGATAAGTGTCTAACCTTTCCATTTCTTTTCCTGTGGACTGACTCTGAGTTAACCTCAACCTACCACAGCGATGAGGCAGTGCTACTTGCCATGCATTCAAAATGTGACAGGTTGGAAATGGAATTTGTTATCTTTCCTTCAAATCTACTTTTTCTTCTTTACTCACAAATTTGTTATGTAGTCTAAACATTCATCCCTTGACCAAACCAGAAATTTAGGCACCATCTTTCAATCCTGACTTTCCATCTTCAATTTGGGGCTGATCTGTAATCAATTATGTCTCCTGCTTATAACCTCTTTACTTTCTTCTATCCTCAATGGGAACATCTTGGTAGGTTGAGGTAGTACCCTTTTTCACCTGTACTCCTCTGTAAATATGTCTCCGTGGTTCTAATCTTGTCCCACTTCAGTCAATTCTCCCCACAAATCAGGGTGATTTTCAAAAACTCAGAATTGATCATGCCATTCTGTACCGACAGTGCTTTACAAGACTCCTGATTTGAGTTCTGTGCTCATCCCATGCTACTCCTGTGGCTCCAACATACTTAGTGCTTACTGGCTCCTTGGCATTATTGGGACTTAGGAAAGATGAAGTCAAAATGATGTTTTATTTTTCATCAAAACTCATAAACTATCTCAAAGAATATTGGCACACTCGTCTCACGATCGTTCTACCTTATCTGAAGACATTTCTTGTAGGAGATAAAATCTGAAGAGATTGAAAACACAATCAGAGACTGTGATTAGAAACCAGAAAGAAAATACATAGCTAAATTCTCTCTTCTTTTGAAATTGTTGCTTGAAGCCCTTACTCTGGGCCCAAAACAAGGGCATAGAGACCAACCCCTTCACAACATATTTTTAGCCTAATCTTTTCAAGGCCCTGTGAAAGGCCACTTTCCCTTTTCTGCTGCTGCTGCTTCTGTTTTTGTTTTTTTCTTTTTATCACTGGAGGCTTCTGCCTCTCAGTGTGTAGAGATTCAGCTACTATGTATGCATTTCTTTGTAGAGAAAGTAGGCATACTAGCATGGAATACTACTCACACTTATTTCTATTCCTAGTAATAGAAATCATTATGTAAATTATATAATTGAAAAAAATATACATAGCTAAAAGTAGAGCAAATTATACTTAGCAATATAAAATGCCTGTCACCGTATATATAGGTAGCAAATTAACATAATCCTCTCCACTTAGTGTTTTTGAAATATTAATTAAGAATTTTATGATGGCTAAATATTGACAATAACAAATGTCAATATATAAAAAAATATAAAAGTTAAAAATAAGCACTGCCTTATTTTGTGTCAATCTTTGTTAATCTCTCCTGAACTTATACATTTCTTTACCAAAATACATTAAATCTCAGAACTATATGCTAATAAGACTTCATGAAAACCATTTGGAAGCTTTATACTATGTACTTGCAATGCCGAACTGCCGTTTAAATAATGCAATTTAAAATAATGATGTTAAATTTTAATCATGTAAGGGTTTATAACCTAGTTGTGAGAAGATATTCCTCAACTTGTTGTCTACTTCTTCCTCCCTCCCTCCTTCCTGCCTCCTGCCTATGTTCTGTCCCTCCCTTCCTTCCTTTCTCTTTCTCTCTCTCAATGTGTATATATACTTACACACATAGGTACATAAAAATAAAAAACAAACCAGTTGCCATGAGACCATTCTGACTCATGGCAACCCCATGTGCTTCAAAGTAGAACAGTACTCCATCTACACTCATATATATATGTATATATATTTATTTATTATACACCATATTTATAATTATATATCCTAACATCACATATGTATGTATAATCTTAGTGTCTTCTTTTGGACATTCAAAAGTTACCATATGTATGTCTTCAGTGGGTGATATAGTGCATCCATTAACCGAATTGAACTGTCCCACACTTTACTTTCTATTTGTATTTACTTACGGAAAATCTTCAAAAATAAGCATATAAACAGATATCAGATTATGTTCTCCTTTAAAAACATAACATTTTATTATAAGACGGTAAAATCCTGAGGAGGGAAAAAAATAAGCTCGGGGTGTTTTTTAGAATTTCTGTTATGATGTGAAGTACTTTTAAAAAATAAACTAAGAAATATCACTAAGAATGACAGTCATACAATAAAAATGATTGTTTATGGTTTTATTCGACATAAAGTCTCAGCTCAAAAAGGGTCAGCATGAAAGAAAAAGATTTAATGGTCCATTCATTTATCTTTATTAAGTACAGTTGTTAGGTACTTAACTACCAGGCATATTTCCAAGTTTTGGGATGCATTATCTCATTAAATTCTCACAAAAACTCTATGTGGTAAATGCTATTATCACTTTGCAATCAGTGTCACCCTGTCTCGTGCATACAATTCACCTATTCAGACACTAGGATGTTATTTAACAACCATTCACATTTTCACATAGCCCTTGAATGACCTTAATTTGACAGGAATAATACCTTTTCCTTTCATAAACTGTTTCATTTTGGAATCAAAGTGACTCATAAATTGAGTTGAGAGAAATTCCATACTTTTCTATTATTTTAAGAATCCATGTAACATTGAGCACATTATTCTTTGTTCTATTGTTGAACTCACTTGCAAAACCATCTGAGCCATGCTTTCTGATTTTGAGCTTTATTACCATGGGATTGGAAAGAGTAGGTTTTCCAATCATGATTTTATTCCTGCATTAGCTAATGGACTGTATTCTGCTTTGCTAAATTATATATTTTTTTGTTTATTTTTTTCTAATTCTAAAAATGTATTGAAAGCCATTCTAATATTTTTATCTCTACTATATATTTAGTTTTATTTTTATGCATTGCTAACCTTTTGCTTTTATTTTCTTGATAAATCTGCCAGAGCCATTTATGTTTTATTTGAATTTTGAAAGAACTAATTTTGCCTTAATTATCTTCTTTACTTTACCTTGGTTATCTCTTTCATTATTTTTGGCACTCATATCTAATTTATTTGAATATTTTTTTCTAATTCCTTGGCTTGTTTGTTTTTTAGTAGGAGGTTCTATGGATGAATATGGACTTAGAGCTACTACTTTAGCTGAATTTCATAAGTTTTGATAGGTAAATTTATTATTATTATTTAGTTTCTAATTTTTAATAATTTTATTTTATTCCTGACATAATTGATAGTATTATGCTTTTGTGTGCAATTTCCAAATAAGTATGTGTTTCTTGATTTTTCAGTATTTTTTCTAACTTATGTGCATGTGAACCAGAAAACGTGGTGTGTATGCCATTGATTTTCTCATGTTAGTACCTGTTTCGCACACTAGCATGTAGTCAGTTGTAAGTCCTTTAGGCATGCTGGAGAATGTATGGCTTCTCAAAATAATGCTTCTGTGATCTCTGAATATTTATCAAACCAGCTTATAAATTAGACTTTTCAAATAATCTATATACTTAATAATTTTTTTTTTATCTGATTGATTCATCAACTATTGAAAAAAATAGTTTCCAATCTTCTGCTCTCATGGTGGATTTGTCAGTAACTCCTTATAATCTTATCAGATTGTGCTTAGATATTTTGAGTATATTACTAAGTAAAAACGAGTTTAGATGTGAAATATTTTCTTCAGGATTTGAAATATGTAATTCTGAAGAGTCTTACTATATTAACATTAGCACTTTTAAAATTTTGCATTAAAATCTACTTTGATATTAATATTGCAACCTCGGCTTTTTTTTTTTTTAATTATTTACTTCTCTAGAATACATCTTTCTATCCACTTACACTCTAATCTCTCTTTGGGTTTTGGCACAGTGTCCTGTAGAGAGTATACAATAGGATTTATTTTTAATCCAGACTGTTAATCTTTGTTAAGTGTTGTGGTGAGAGCAATAATATATTTATTGTGATTATTTGTTTATTTGGATATAATGTTAGTTTTTTTTAATGTATATTTACACAATGTTTTATACTTTATTTAGCATATTCTGCTGTTTCTTTGATTAAACTTTTTAAAATTGTTTCAGACAATATAGAAAAAATACACATTCTTTCTGATTTTTTAGTGGTTATCTTCATGACTGCAAGATTCATACAAGTATAAAACTTAGTAAGTACCTTTTTCTGCTTTAGAAATAAATAAGAATATATTACTACTTTAATTTTGATCATCTTTTCTTATCTTACATGATACTTGTATTGAATATTTTAGTTTCATTTAAATGACCTCTAAAATAATATAGGGTCACTAAACTGGACAGCGACGAGTAATGGATTAAAATAGTATTACTTATTTTTTAAAAATAAATAATCATATAGATTCATTTCTACGCTTACCAGTTTCTTTGATCACCATTACGTCTTTCATCTCAAACCATAAGTCTGGGATAAGTTTTCTTCTTTCTTTAAGTTCATTCTTTAAAAGTTTTTTTAGTAAGGAATCTGTTGACATAAATCAACTTGCCTTGTATTTTTTTCACGAAACCCTAGTGGTGAATCCACCAGGTGCTCCTTGGGAACCCTATGGGGCAGTTCTACTCTGTTCTGTAGTGTCTATAGGGTTGCTGTGAGTCAGAATCAACTTGACTGCAATGGGTTTTTTTTTTTTGTTGTTTTTTTTTTTGGTGTGTTTTTCAGGACATTGCCTATTTATCTCTTATTCTTGAATAATAGTTTCATGGGTTATAAAAATTTCCTCTCAGTATTTGCAAATGTTTTTCTTCTGTTTTGAGCTTCATTTTTTGGTGACGAAATGTTTCTGTGGGTGTCTCAGCTCCATTTCCACCTACAGGTAAGCCTCAGGCTTAGTCCCCTGTTCCCTGCCCACATACCTCCTATTGTGGCTTTTTTCTTCTTTTTTTATTTGTGGCCCCTGGCTAAGCTGTAGGGTGGTGAATTGCATTAGTTTTCCATTACTATGTAACCAATTACCACCAATTTCATAGCTTAAAGAAACAAACATTTATTATCTCACAGTTTCTATAGGCCAGAAATCTGGGGATAGCTTAACTGAGTTCTCTGCTTCAGAATCTCACCAGGCTGCAATCCAGGCATCATCTGGACCTGTGCTCTGAGCAAAGACTTGACTGGGAAAAATCTGCTTCTATTCTACATCAGGTCTCTTCCAAAAGTGATATCAGTGGAGGCTCTCTCTCCACTGCCAGATTTGGAGAAGTGAGGCTCACCATTGTGAGAATGCTTACGGAGAGATCATGGATCTGCTGGAGCCTCTAGAAGCTGAGAGCCACACCTAGTTGATATCAAGAAAGAAACGGGACTTTAGCCATGTAGAAACAATAAAATTAATTATCTCAGAATGAGCTTGGGAGTGGATTCTTCTCTAGTTGAGCCTCTAGATGAAAATTGAGCCCAGCTAACATCTTGATTGTATTCTTGTGAGAACCTGAGCAGGGAATCATCTAAGCTGTGTATGGACTAAAACAAAAAAAAAAACCCGTTGCCAGTTGAATCGACTCTGACTCATAGTGACCCTATAGGACAGAATAGAACTGCCCCACAGGGTTTCCAAGGAGCAGCTGGTGAATTCGAACTGCTGTAGCTTTCAACCACCTATAAAAACTCTGAAATAATAAATTATGTGTGTTTTAAGTTGCTTAATCTGTGATGATTTATTATGCAGCATAGGAAACTAATATTTTGAATCAGGGTAGTGTTGTAACAATACCTAAAAATGCAAGAGGGGCTCTGGAACTGGGCAGTAAGTAATGGCTAGAAGAATGTTGAGGCACAAGTCATAGAAAGACTAAGTCACCTTGAACAGACTGCTATAGAAATCTGGACTTTAAGAACACTGCAAATGAGTGTCCAGGAGGAGTTAAGAACATGTTATTGGAAGTTTGAGGGAGGGAGAGTTATTGCTATGGAGCGGCTGAAAGCTTAGAGAACTTATACATCATACGTTTATACAGAAAGCAAAACTTGTAAGCGATGAATTTGATCATGTACCTAAGGAGGTTTCCAGGCAATGTGTTGAAGATATTGGATAGTTTTTTGCTGTTTATAATAAAAATGCAGGAAAAAGGTGATAAATTGAGGGGAAAATCTGTTAAACAAAAGGGAAGCAAGGTCTGATGATTGTGAAAGTTCTCATCCTCTCCCAATATTAGAAAGATGCTAAAGTTGAGTCACTCTTAAGAAATAGTGCTCTAGAGTAAAAATCAAGGGTGTGACAGTACAATGTTTTGCTAAAACCTCAAAAAGATCAAAAGTTCAGAACATTCAGTCAATCTAGAGGCACTTTCAAGAGATTAAAGTTGTGCTTCACAGATCCCCTCAGTCTCACCAGAATGCTTATGGATATTGTCCCTCTGCCATCTCAGCAGAAGGCCAAAGTAGAGATTTATCTCAAAAAGATGTGGGTTTCATCTAATGGAATGGACCCCACTGTAACACATGGAAGACCCACAAAATTCTTGAGAAAATTCTTTCAGCAGGAATACTGGCCAGTTTGACTAAAAGGGACAGAGTATAAAATGAGACAGGCTTTGAAAATTTTACAGGGAGGCAGTAGGCTAATAAAATTACTCATCTACAGACAGGAGCTACCTTCCATGACGAACAAAAAATGACCAAAGGGTAAAGTTGAAAGCCATGGAATGTTATTTCTAAGCCTTGAAATCTACATACAGGAACTTAAACTGGAGTATTCCTAGCTGGATTTCTGAACTGTCGTGGACCATTGCCTCCTTTTTGCATTTTATTTCTTCCATTTTGAATAAGGATGATTATAGCTATCACCCAGTGCTTTCCCACTGTTATATGTTGCGATGCTGGGTGCACGTAATTTGTCTCCACTTTCACAGGTTCACGGGTGGATAGGAATATTGCTCTACTAGTTGTCCAGTGGAGTCTCTGCATGTTGCAAATGGTTAACTTACTTGGCTGCTAACTGAAAGGTTAGAGGTTTTAGTCCACCCCGAGGCACCTCAGAAGAAAGCCCTGGAGATCTACTTCCAAAACACCAGCCACTGAAAACCTTATGGAGCACAGTTCTACTCTGACACACATGGGGCCACCATGAGTCAGAATGGACTCCTCAGCAATATGATTTTAGCTGTACAGTAGGTTATTACCACCTGCCAGTTTATTTTACTGTGGTGGCTTTCCTGTTGCTATGATGCTGGAAGATATACCACTGGTTTTTCAAATACCAGCAGGATCAGCCATGGTAGACAGTTTTAGCAGAATTTCCTGACTAAGGCAGACTAGGGAGAAAAGCCTGGTGATCTACTTCCTAAAATTAGCCAGTGAAAACCCTATGGATCACAACAGGCTATTGTCTGATATAATGCTGAAAGATGAGCCCCCTGGACTGGAAGGCACACAAAATACATGGTGACTACGGCAATGGACTCAGAGATACTAACAGTGGTTGTGAGGATGGTGCAGAACAGGGCAATACTTTGTTCTGTTGTATGTGGCATCCCTATGAATTGGAGCTGACTCAGTGACAACTAACAATAACAAGCTGTGTTCATAGATTACAGCCAGAAGTCTCATCCATACCTGGAATTGATTTAGATTTAGATTATGAGATTTGTGGACTTTGAGTTGATCCTATAATGGGATGAGACTCTTGGGAACCTTGGGAGGTTCGTAAATGTATTTTGCATGTGGGAAGGACATGAATCCTTGGGGCCAAAGGGTAGATTGTGGACAGAATTTAGGTCATATCCGTCATATTTACATCCTTTATAATTCTCTCCTCCTGAGTATGAACAAGACCTGTAACTTGCTTTACTTGCTTCTAAGCAATAAAATGTGACAAAGATGATGGGATTTAACTCCTGTGATTAGTATTATTTGGCAAAGGTAACGGGATGACAGTCCCTTGATTTTGATACATGTGTTTATGTATCATATGTATATATTCTTGTTGACTTTGACAAAGTGAGATGACATGTTGAGAGGGAACCTATGGAGAGGTCTTCATGTCCTGGATATGCTAGTGGCCTCTAGGAACTGAGAGATGCCCCTGAATGAAAACCAGCAATAAAACGAAGACCTCAGTTGTATAAAAACCAAAAAACCAAATAACCAAATCCACTGCCATCGAGTCGATTCCGACATATCACAACATTGTAGGACGGAGTAGAATTGCCCCACAGGGTTTCAAAGGAGCCGCTGATGAATTCAAACTGCTGACCTTTTGATTAGCAGCTGAGCTCTTAACCATTATGCCACCAGGGCTCCTCAGTTGTACAGTGGCAAGGAAATGAATTCTGTCAACAATCTGTGTAAACTTAGTAACATATTCTTCCCCAATCAAGTCTCCAGATGAAAAAGTAGCCCCATCAAATTCTTGATCGTAGCTTTGTGAGACCCTGAGCAAAGCACTCAGTGCGACTAGACTCCTAAACTAAGAAAACTGTGCAATAATAAAGGCATGCATTGTTTTAATCCTTTAAGTGTGTAAAAATGTGCTATACAGTGATAAGAAGCTAATACACCAACCCTCCCAATTTACCTAGAACTGAAGTGGTTAATAGGACACAAACTCAGTTTTAAATCTGAGAAAGTCCTGGGAAAACTGGGACAAGTTGATTATCCTCAAGTGCCATTACCTTCTTATAAGCTCAGATGTGTTTTAAAGGACATTTGTTACGATTATCTGCAGAATTTCTAGGAGTTTTATACACAGAATTATGCTTTCTATAATATTTAGTTTATTATAATTTCCCAGAAGTTCCTGAAAGAGGCACTACATGTATTACCTTCCTAAAGATAATATCAGAACCAAGCAATGATATTTTATAATGTCCGAACATTAAAAAACTGAATTTTACCATTATTTTAGCTGGTCAGTGTATCAGTCTGTCAGTATATTTATTAAACTAATATGAACAGATGCTGTAGTGACAAAAGGGGATACAACAAATTTAAGAGGCAATACCATGCCTCTAGGTTTCCTGGTAGATACAAAATGATATTGTTTTAAAAAATCATTACAAATGATTTAATTTTAAAGATCTTTCCTCCCATTATCATACCTCTTTTTTTATTATTTTCTTTTGGGAAATATAAATAATCCTGTGGTCACTAGGAGGCTGTACTAGCTGAGCCTTTGCCAAATGTTGACAGGTGTCTGAAATAAGAGCCAAGCTTCTGCTGGTGAGCATCTCAGACTCCTCCAATCAGCCAGCACTCAGACGAGCAGTCACACAAAGACTGTCTGAGGCCCATGCCAGCGTTCTTCCTCTCAGACTCTCCCAGATTCTTACACCAGGCTGCATGTCGGTTAATGAACAGCATGCTGTATGCGTTTCAGTAGGTGCCGCATGAAGACACATCTTGGTACCTGTCCACAAATCCCATCCTTCACTTACTGAACAAGAGATGGAATCAAGGATTATGAGACACACCATAGTGTTCAGATCTGAACCTGCGCTGGAGCTATCTTATGAAACCATTCTAAAAACACTCCCAAAGAATGAATTAATTAAAATAGCATGAGAAGGGAAACCCTGCTGGTGTAGTGGTTAAGTGCTATGGCTGCTAACCAAGAGGTCGGCAGTTCAAATCCCCCAGGCGCTCCTTGGAAACTCTATGGGGCAATTCTACTCTGTCCTATAGGGTCACTATGAATTGCAATCAACTCAATGGCAGTGGGTTTTGGTTTTAGCATGAGAAGGTTATATAGCCTATGGGGTTAAGAGGACAAGTTCCTTAAGCTCAAATCCCAGCTCTAATACTTATTTAGCAGTGTGCCCACAAGAAATTACTTAACCGCTTTGTACCGCAGTTTCCTCAGCTATAAAATAGGAAAAATAACATCTACTTTATTAGGTCATTGTAAAAATTAAATGAGTTGATATTTTTAATGTACTTAAAATCTGGCATCTTGTACTCGCTATACATATGTTTGTTATTATTATTATTCCTCCTCTGAGAATGTTAAAACTGTAGGCTATGTAACCCAAAACCAAACCCCTTGCCCTGGAGTTGATTCTGACTCATAGCAACCCCATAGGACAAAGTAGAGCTTCCCAATAGGGATTCCAAGGAGCAGCTGGTGGATTTGAACTGCCGACTTTTTGGTTAACACTTAACCACTGTGCCACCGAGGCCCCATATAAGATACGTAAATAGCCTTAAAAAATAATACTTCTGTGCTTGCTATGCTTATGAAACAAAGATAAAACAAATAACCTTGTTCCTGTCCTTGATTCCATGGAACATTAAGAGCACAGATTACATAAACATCATGAAGAGACGCTTTAGAGAGTTATGGGTTTTGGTAATTTACTAAGCATCTACCGTAGCATACTTGTGAAGGATAAGAAACTTTTATGTACAGGAGAATTACTTGGGAAATTTTGAACAATACAGATTATTAATTCCTACCCTGGAAGATTCTGATTTGGTAAATCTGGAATGAGTTCTGGGAAACTTCAGTGATTCTCAGGGTAACGAGGTTTGCATTCCACTGACTGATTCTCATTTACAGAAGTTCTTAAGCCTGCTTTCATCCAAGTCTACATTCCAGAAGGCTTAGAGGGTCTATGTCAACTGTAGTATGTATACCATGTTATACAATTGTCTAGTTTACATTTCTGTCTAATACTGTAGAGAATTCTCTTATTAACTATTTGGAGTGAGTATGTTAAAATTATTACATTGCTTTTTCAGCCACCAAATTGTCCAGCTTATCAAAAGTAAAAGCTGATAGTTTGATGTTAATGAGAGAACTAGTGTGCATATCTTGAGATAGAAGAACATTTTAGAGAACCAGTTGTTTAAATTGATTCATTTGAAACTAAATGCATTTCAATTTTTTGTTAAATATTAAATGATGTATATTAAATTAATTACTATGTATATTTATGTATTTATTTTTAATTTAGATGTAATAATTCTAGTTGAGGGAGCAGTGGTGGTTCAGGGGTAGAATTCTTATCTTCTGTGCTGGAGACCCAGGTTCTCTAATGCACCTCAAGCGTAACCACCACTTCTCTGTTAGTGGAGGCTTTTATGTTGCTATGAAAGTGAACAGGTTTCAACAGAGCTTCCAGACTAAGACAAACTAGGACAAAAGACCTGGTGATCTACTTCTAAAAAATTAGCTACTGGAAACAATATAGCTCATAACAATTAGATTCCGTTGTCTATGGGGACACCATGAGTAGGCGGCGGCTGACTCTGTGGCAGCTAGCAACAGCAATTCCAGTCGAAATGCATTTATACTTTCAGAGACAATGTTTATGCCAGTGCCCGGAATAAAGTGAGGGCATTAAGGGAACAGCAGAGCTGGTAGTGGTTTTATAGACGAGAAGGCAATGAGGCTAAGGATCTGAAATGTTAATTGACCTTTACAAGGTCGCAGATCTCATTAGTAGCTTCCCTAGTTCTAGAAAACTGTCTGACTGCAAAGCCAGTAGCTTTCATTAAGCTCTGTGGCCTCCAGATAACTCCCAGTTTACTGTTTTTTTTCTTGTTTTCTTTTTATTAATTTTTAGAAAGAATATTTGGAAGTTATACAAATGAAAGTTTTTTTATGATTAAATTTGTCATTAAAAACCTAATGGGGTATTTACATAAATCTTCTTTGAACATCATTAATTTGACAGTCCCAATTAATTTTATTTTATTTTTGAAATGAGGAGCCTATTAATATGAACTTTTTAAAATAAGCTGATGTAACTGAAGCTAGTTTTCTCACTGTGAATGTTGTTAATAAGAAGGTCATTGCCTGGTGCTTAAGTAGTATAAGAATATTCTGTTCTATTTTTTTTTTCTTCTTTTCCCAGACTGAATTAACTCCCTTCATTAAAGCATGCTAGACAGACACAGGGAGCTGAGTTCTGCCAGCCCTGTAAATCCTCCATTTCTCAGATTAGAATAAACAGAACAGATGCTGAGATGCTGTCAGGTAAAGAGTGAGCCCCCCTGGAACGGAACCTGCGGAGAACAGGTTAATAGAATCCTTTCCGAAACGGAATTCTTTAAAGAATAATAAATATGGGCTGAATTCTACTTGACCTTTTATTTAATGAGAAGAAAGGCTTTCAAAAGAACACAAAACCTAACAAGGTAAATATCACAGAAAGGGCACAGAGCATACACAGATATTTTGCATTAATTCTGTTTCATTGGATAAGATATTATTTTCTCTTAACTTCTTGTGCTTTTAATGCAATTCCTAATATTTTTAACTTCAAGTTTGTTATTTTTAGGTGTAGGAAAACACAGAGAGTATTAGCAAACAAAAAAACCTATTTAGATATTTACATGAATTTATTACTGAACATTTATTTCAGAATTTAAACAAATCCCTCAGATATTTAGTTCTTTCATAGATGAGCAAAAATATCTTTTCTATTTTCATTCAGAAAAAAAATGGCACATTCTTATACATTTGGTATAGGCACTCACTGCACAAAATGATTGTGATATTGTAAGTTTCTTCTAGGTGAGGTGACCTTTATGAAACTTAACTAGGGGTCCAAAATTCAAGTGTATGCCACTGTACAAAAGATAATGAATTTAAAAAACAATTGACAATAGCCAATGCAATATGCAATATAGAAGACCTTAACATTCTTAATAAAATCATTATACCATTCACTGGTTTATATGTTCCTGTAAATGCAATGAAAAATCACATTATTTTTGCACTTGTACCATGTCCAATGGTCAATGATGAAACTTTATGCATTGTATTAAATTTAAAATAGTTGAAACGTTTCTACTACTTTTTAAACATGTTCTAATTTTAATTGCAATGGTACCCTTTGCCACTGCCATCAGATTGGTTCTGACAAAAGAGACCTTATAGAACAGAATAGAACTGCTTCCACAGGGTTTCCAAAGCTATAATCTTTTCTGAAGCAGACTGCCACATCCTTCTCCCATGGAGCAGCTTATGGGTTCAAACCACTGACCTTTGGTTAGCAGCTGAGCGCTTAACCATTGTGCCACTCAGGCTCCAAATTGCAAAAATACTAAGTAATAAATACTTAGAAACACATATAATTTTCATAGGTCATAACTATCAAAGTGTCAACATTTAAAATTATTGTGACAATATTTGCATAACAATATTTAAAACTAACGAGCTTGGTTTTCATGTTATAATTAGGTGTTAGCACCTGCACTGGATGGATATTTACAAAAAACAAATGCAAACATTTTTTTTTTTAACATCGAAAGTAGTCTACTGAGTTATCAGAGTGAGTAATTCAGCCACACCTCGCCCACAAAGGCGTCTGAGGCATGATGATGGCCACTGTGACTGAGATGGTCTGAACTGGTCACTGTGCAGGCTTGCCAGTGTTTTTGGAGTGTTCCTTCTTGTTAGACTTCTTTGGGTAACAATCGTTGCTTCCTGTTTCTTATGTATGGAGCCCTGGTGGCATAGCAGTTAAGAACTTGGCTGCTAACCCAAAAGTTTGGTTTGAATCTACCAGTCATTCCTTGCAAACCCTATGGGGCAGTTCTACTCTTCCTATAGGGTTGCTCTGAGTCAGAATCAACTTGGCAGCAACAGTTATTATTTGTTTCTTATGTACCTTTTTCTTTGGCTCTAGGTTTGTGTAAAAATTTGCTCCACTGATTGGGCAGGTGGACTGAGAATATCGATGGTTGTAGTGCAAATAGTGGTACAGGATGGTGACTCTCACTGGTCCCTACTGGAATTATGGATTCCACAGCTCTTGGGAAGTCCCACTCTTTGTGTGTCTTGGCTTCTTTATTGAGCCTCCACAAGTACCTTCTGTGTAGGTATCTGTCATCCTTGGTCCCTCCCCTAGCACTGCCTGCCCCTTTTTCCTCCTCTGAGAAGGCTGGATACCAGTCTGGGCAGCAAGTGATTTGGATGGCAGGTGTCCCCTCACTCCCCACAGCTAGGGTACAAATCTCTGGATAACCACTTAGTGGCTGCGTGAGACTGGAAGAGCCTCTCACCTCTCAGAACCTTAATCTTCTACTTAAAAAGTAGGAATAAAAGTAGTACCTACCTCACAAGGTGTTTTAAAAGTTAAATGAAATAATGCTATTCACTCATTATATAACATGGTAAAAGCAGAATAGAGGGAATTGTCTTAGTTACTGAGTGCTGCTGAATAGAAATACCACAAATGAGTGGCTATAATGAAGAGAAACTTACTTTCTCACAGTCTAAAGGATAAAAGTCCAAATCAGTGTCTCAACCATCTTATTTCTGTGGGCCTCTCATAGTTTCTGATGTCTGCCAGGAATCCTTGATATTCCTTTCTTCATCCTCACATAGTGTCTCTCTTCCCCTGTGTAGGTCTCTGTGTCTCTTCTGCTGTTTTTATAACCCAGAAGTGGTAGGGTTTAGGACCCACCCTACTCTGGGATGCCCTCATTAACATAACAAAGCAAAAGTCCTGTTTACAAGCAGTATCACATCCACCCACAGGTACAGGGGCCAAGATTTCAATATATATTTTGAGGGGACATGCTTCAGTCCATAACAATAGTTAATCATATTTCATCGCTTTTCTTTCTAAAGTATAATGTGAAAATGCTTTACACGTTTCCCCAGGTCTGATGAATGTGGTCTCTATTTAGATACTGAACATCTTGCGCAGCCACTGTTTGGATGATCATATATAAAAGCTTTGTTCTGCAGAACCACCTTATAAAGCTGAACTCAGGTAAACTAGAATGGCAGCATCATGAGCGCAGGGGCTTGGTTTTCTTAACGTTAAATTTCCAGTTCCTTGGTGGAACCCTAGTATATAAAACTAAAAACAAAACAAACCTGTTGCCATTGAGTTGATTCCGACTCATTGCAACCTTGAAGACCTTATAGTGACCATATAGGACAGAGTAGAACTGCCCTAAGGTTTCCAGGGAATGGATGGTGGATTCAAACTGCTGATCTTTTGGCTAGCAGCAGAGCTCTTAGCCATTGCATCACCAGGGCTCTGCCTAGAATATGGCGTGCAGTAAATATTATTTTATCAGTTAAACACTGAAAACTATATTCTCAAAATCATAATGAAAATATGACTCTGAACAGGGGCAAACATGCCTAGGTAGGTGAATAGATAGATTACTATTCAAGGACTGTTATAAAGAATGAGTGTTGTTCATTGTGTTACATGTATTTGGCCACTTTCAGCAGAAGTATAACAGGTATTGTGGTTACACAGAATTTAATAACTTAGTAAGGCCGTGATATGTCAGCTGAATTATCCATTCTAAATCCCAACACTGACAGTGAAAAAGACTCCTTTGCAGTATGCGTTGTGAGCCCTGTGCATTATAACAAGAAGGCATCGTAGGAAACTTTGCCACTATTACCAGGTTCTGGCAAAAAATCATTTTCTACTACCAAGGAAATATTATGAATCTGTGTCCAAAGCTGGGGTGATACTTGGAGTTTTTTTATTCCCAAACCTGGGCTCAATGTAGATCTAAAAAGAAATTCTTCTCATTTCTCTGATATAAGTAAGTACCCTGATTTTAAATCATTTATCAAAAACCTACTTCACAATGTGTTTTTTAAAAATTCAAGTCACACTCTTAATGCCTCATTTAAGGCTATATACTGATGCTTCATACAGTTCATGGCACATAGTAGGTACTCAATAAAGGCTTGTTAAACTTGTCTTCATAATGTTTTTAAAAAATAAATCTTTCATTACCAGATGATTTAAAGCAACTAAATTAGTAGTTTCATCCTTACTTAATAAGCTCCTAAAATGTACTTCAATTTTCCACCACCTCTTGAGAACTCAAAGCTTGAGTGTAAATTCACAGTGCAGACAGTAAAAAGCACAGCTGGTAAACCACAGGGCAAATTTACAAATCCTTGTGTTGCTTGATTTAGTTCAGTTAATTACTGTTTATTTTGAATAATTATGCTGTAGTCTGTAGTTTAAAAAAAACATTTTTGTCTGAGTAAATTGATAGAAATATTTATCAATGTCTTTAGTTAATGCTTTAATTTCCCCCTGATAATCACTGTGGAATGCAAAATTTAGCTCACTAGTCTCCATAATAGGAGTTGATATATGCTTAGCCTTCTCTTTTAAATTTTTTTTGCTTTATCTCAATTTTGATGAAGCAATGAATGCTAGTAGTAAACCTGGGAATTCTGACTACCATCTGTCTGATCCACCTGCTAAGCCCTTAAGTCAACTAATGCTCAGGTGTCATTGAACAAAGGCATTGCTTCTGGTATTAAAGTAAATCAGTTAGAAGTTCCAGTTATCACAGGCCTACATTCCTCCTTTGCTTAGCTCATTGCCCCCACAGCACTTAGACTTAAAGAATAAAATTAAAAGGAAAGATGTTTTGCCCTCTAAAATGTTCAGTTCTCCTTAAAGGTTTATTTTACATAGCAATTGCTGCTGCAGGGTGTATTTCTTTCCCAGTGTTACAAAAGAGAAAATTAAAGAATAGCTGCCTTCTTGTCACGGGTAGCAATAAGAATAGGCCAAGTGCATCCATGTTCAGCCTTTCACTCTTCATCAGTTGCCTCCCACCTCTTCCCACCCTGTTGTTCTCTCTCTAATATGCAAGGCATAGGGTTGATTGACAAACATAGCATAGTCTAAGGAGATTTGACCAAGAAGCTGGAGCTGCCAATGTTGCTTGGTAATTATCAGCCGAAACATTGGTGGTTCAAACCCACCAGCCTCTCCACAGGAGAAAAATCTGTCAGCCTGTTTCTATAAAGATTTATAGCCTTGGAAACCAGATGCTGCAGTCCTGCACTGTCCTATAAGGTCACTATGAGCCAAATGGCATTGCGTTTAAGACAGGCAATGGTACTCTACTGTGAGAGAAATTAGATCAGCCTTTTCCTAGCTGGGGCAAATGGATAATGGATGTGAAATGTGATTAAGATAGAGTTGGTGGTTTCATACCACATTAGTCAAAATTAGTCAAACTGTACACTTAATATGTATGCTACTTGTTTTATGGAAATTACATCTCAATACAATTAATTTAAAAAAGTAAATGATCCAGGAATATGAAGAACTGAAAGCCTCTGGAAACAGTGTCAGGGAGACTTTATTTAGGAGTCAGTTTCTATCTCCCTGCTTTAGGTCTAATTCCGACAGATGGGCATATCTCAGGCACTAATGGCCATTGCCAGGTGACCTAGGTAATTGCTCACTACCTTTTTTTCATTTTCTCAAGACATATTTACTATACCACACACTGTGTTACATACGACAGTTATAACAGTATGCCAAAGACAGTAGTCACTTATGAAGCAATTGAAAATATGGAACATAGCAACCCTGACAAAGGCAATGAAGGCTATGGCAATAGGTGGAAGGCCCAAGGCTCAGGAACACCTTCTAAATGGCAAGGTATAACACCTCCGTAAATGCCAACCTGAAACAAATTGTGGAATGTGTGTGTATTTAATATTCATCTCTGAAAAGTTTCCTCTTACTGAACCAACCCATCCTAGCCCACCCCCAACTTACCACATAATGGTGAGCTAAATATAGAAGCATCCTTCACACGTATTTATGACACTTAACATATATTTTTAAAACTTTTATATGTGTTTTCTGACATTAAACTTTTGAAAGACATTGAACTCCTTGAAGGCAAGTACTGTATTATTCATCATTTTGCCCAAGAAGCCTAGCAAATTTTCTGTTACCAATTGACCAAATTATATCACTGTTGCTTTGTTCAGTTTGTTCCTATGTCTGTTAATTAGTCCTCTAACTAAAGCTTGATAGCCAATTTTCAGGATAGAGTTTTTTTTATAACCTATGATTAGTATCTTAATTATTTCAGTGGATTTTTTTTTAAAGAAAACATTTCATAAGATTCATGTTTTAGGTTGTTTTGACTAAGCCCTGCTGAGTTTAAGAATGATTCACACCCTAGGAGGAAAAAGAAACTGTCCCGTTACATAAGCCCACCTATAAATATAATCTAAGCAGGAAATTTATATTTTCAAAGTTAGTTTTTTCAAGGCAGTAAATCTCAAATGCAGTGTAGCAAGACACCCATGCATCAAGGTCAGTTGTTGGGTGGCTTTAAGAATGCCATATTAGCAATGATGTGAAGATTTTTATTTTTTTTCAAAATTAGAATGAATTTGGGTCTCTCTCAACAGTTTTTCTTTCTTTCTTGAGTTTCTTGGAAATAGAAAAGGTGAGCCTTACAACATTTTTTAAAACCAGAAATTTCACAAAACCAAACCCCTATTTTATTTATGTTGAAGTTTCTGGTGCACTATACTGTTAATTGGGGTGGTTTTAGCAATTATTTAAAACAAAACCAAGCCAGTTGCCATCTAGTCAGTTCTGACTCTTGGGAATCATGTGTGTTGCAGAATAGAGCTGTGCTCCATAAGGTTTTCAAGGATGTGATTTTTCAGAAACAGATTGCCAGGGTTTTCTTTTGAGGTGACTCTGGGTGGGCTCAAATCACAACCTTTGTTTAGTAGTCGAGTACTTACTCATCTGTGCCACCCAAGGACTCCCATAATAGTGCTAGTAGGTTTTTACTCTATCAAAAAAAAAAAAAACCCAAAAAACCTGTTGCCTTTGAGTCAATTCTAACTTATAGTGACCCTATAGTCTCTTTATTTTTCATTTGCATTTTTTAAGGGATAGATTTTTAACAAAATATCATGGGAAAATGAAAGTATGAGTTGAAATCATGATATAAATATTCCTGTAAATAACAGCTCATTAGTTATAATGATCAAATCAGGAGCCATTTGATGATGCCAGTAAAATTTTAGCAAATGCTTTATATTAAATTGTAATTGTACCTTTTAAAAAGAAAAAAATTATACTTCTGAGATGTAAAACAAAATATGTACTTATTAGTCATGCATTGGGAGTGCCTACCTGGAAAAACCAAGACTCTTAGAAAAATGGAATTATTGGGATAGAGGGAACAATTTTCTCTCTCAAGGGACTTGCACATTCCACTTAGGAGTCTTCTCAGGGGTGAACCTGAATGCTTAGAGGCTGAGGTGAAGATTTCAAATCACCAATGGATTATAGCTAAATTACATTCAGGGGAAACTAAATTGCCATTAGGCAGGTCAGAATCTGTGGCCAAATGTAACAGTACTGAGTATCTCTAGGAAGTAACCATGATGTGATTAAAAAAAAAAAAAAAACTTTTTTTTTTTGTGTGATTGGGAGAGCTAAAATGAAAAACAAGCTTTAGAAGAGAAAATAAGTCTTTATTAATTAAGGAAAAAAGAAAATCAGGAAAAATATCATGTGCCTATGAACAGGAGAAAAAGCTGATAACTGAAAATGCAGATGTGTTTAATTTTTTAAATGTTCTTCTCTAACAAACTTCAACTGTGCTCATACAATTAGAGAACAACTCTTACACAAAGGTGATCCACGAAGAAATTATTCAAGCTTGTAAGACAGGTCATTATGAGTCAGAACTGACTCAATAGCAACAGGTTTGGTTTTGGTTTTATAAGATAGCAAGCTTGTCTACAGATGAAAGTTTCAAATATTAAGAAAATTAAACAAAACAAATAAAGGTTTTGACAAAATAGGCATAGATAGATGTTATATTTACTTAATTACCAATTCATTCATCTATACTCAGTTTACTGAATATCCATTTTATATCTTGCACTGATTAAAATTGTACAATTAAACTTTACTGGAAAAGAATAGCAAGAAAATAAATAGTGCATCTTCTATTGAGAAGTTTTGATCTAGACTTCTAGTTTGATATATTTAAGAAATATAAATTATTTACCTTAACAGGTTTCATGCAATACAAATAAATTTAATAAAGACACATCTTATTTTTACATCTAAATTACTCCAATAGCTTATACTGCTAAATTCAAGTAAATAAACCTCAAATTTAAAATTTTCAGGTTTACTCCAAAATTTCTCAAAGGTCAAAATGTTCTGCCAGCTCTCAATTTTATTGCATGTAGAAGAACACAGTATGTATGGTTATGGCTATGTCATAGAAGCTGGACTCAGATTATCCCTTTAGCTGAGAATGAAAAAAGCTAGATTAAAAACAAGCAAGCACAGAGTCAAAAACAGAACAAGACAGAAAGGATTCAAGGATGCAGAGTCCTGGAGTTGAGGTGAGTATTGCAATTGCAGGCAATTTTGTTTTTACCTTCAAAGTCTTTGACATTCACAGGGAAGGGCATGAGAGCTTAAAAAAAAAAAAAAAAGACATGAATTGGAAGCTTTGACCATAACCAAGCAATAAACATCTACTAAAACCAAACCCATTGCCGTCCAGTCAAAACATCTACTAGGGGCTAAAAACCAAAAGGAAATTCAGGAAATTTCAAGGCACTGGTCAGATAAATGTTACAATTTGGGCCTTTGAAGAAGGGAGGCCTGAGGAAAATACCCTAGGCTTTTAGCTGACATCTCTGAAAAGCTATGTTCTATGATTAAGTTCAAACTGGGTTTAGATACTTCAATGTGGATAATGTCGTGAGTTGAATGGTGGCTACTCAAAATATATGTCCATGTCCTAATTTGTGAAACCTGTAAATGTTTCCTTATTAGAAGAAAAGATCTTTTGAAACCTGTAAATATTACCTTATTAGGAGAAAAGCTCTTTGAAGATATAATTAAGCTAATGATCTTCAATGAGGAGATCCTTTTGGATTACCTGAGTGAGCCCTAAATCCAATGACAAGTATCTTTATAAAAGATACACACAAAGGAGAAGACACACACAGAGGAGAAAGCAATGTGAAGACAGAGGCAGAGATCGAAGTGTTTTGGCCACAAACCGAGAAAGTTAAGGAAGGCTGACCATCACAAGGAGATGCAAGATTCAAGGGAGGATTATTCCAGAGCTTCCAGAAGGAGTTTGGCTCTGTTAACACCTTGGTTTTGGATTTCTGACCTCCAGAACTATAAGAAAGTAAATTTCTGTTATATCACACACTTTGTGGTGATTTGTTGTGACAGTTACAGGAAACTAATACAGATTTTGGTACCGGGAGCTGAATGCTATAACAAATACCTGAAAATGTGAAAGAGGTTTTGGAATTGGGTAACGGGTGGAGGAAGGAATACATTTTGAGAACCTGTTGCCATTGGGCTAATTATAATTCATGGTGACTCCATGTGTCACAGAATAGAATCTTATGTGCTACAGGGTCTTCTTGGCTATAATTTTTATGAAAGCAGATTGCCAGCCCTTTCTTCTGTGATGTCACTGTGTGGGCTTGAACTCCCAGTCTTTACGTTAGTAACCAAATGCTTAACTATTTTTGTCACCCAGGAACCTTGATAGCAAAAGCCTGTGTTACTATGAAGAGACTCTTGTTAGATATGTGAGCCTAAAGGTGGCGTAGTGGTTAAGGCCTATGCCTGCTAATCAAAAGGTCCACAGTTCAAATCCCCCAAGTGCTCCTTGGAAACTCTTTGGGGCAGTTCTACTCTGTTCTGTAGGGTCGCTATGAGTCAGATTCAACTTGACAGCAATGGTAAGGGTAAAGGCAATTCTGTTGAGGGCTCAAAAAGAAAAGGGGAACATGGTGGAGAAAGTTTTTATTGTTTGAGAGGATACAAACATTTTCTTGAATAGAATGTTGATAGAGAGCTGAATGTTAAAGATACTTCTGGTGAAGATTTAGAAGGATCTAAGGAACATATCATTGAAAATTAGAAAGAAGGCAATTTTTGTTATATATTAATCAAAAACTTGGCCAAATTTGTCCTACTGCTGTGTGGAAAGTAGAACTTCTAATTAATGAACTTGGATATTTAGCTGAAGATATTTTAAAGTAATGTATTGAATGTGTGGCCTGGCTTGTCCTTGCTGCCTATTGTAAAATTTGAGAGGAAAAAGATAAATTGAGGAAGGAACTGTTAAGAAAAATGAATTAATGCTTTATGATTTGGGAAATGCTTAGCCTATCCAGCCCATATTTCAAAACATGCTAATATTAAGAGTTACACTATTAGAAGAGTATGCTTTAAAGAGAAGGCCAAAGGTGTTGCTGGATGACTTTTTGCTAAAGATATTAGGCATATGACTCATGGATCCACTAAGACATCTTAGCAGAAGGCAGAAGTAGAGATGGAGTTATCTAGAAAGAACCTGTAGATGAACTTCTTGTGTAATGGTCTGAATTCCCATGACATATATGGGAGACCCACAAGGCTTTTGAGAATGTTGTATCAGCCAAATACTGCTGGCTTTGACTAAAGAGAACAGGCCTATGTGAAAGAGGGCTGTCAGACTTCCAAAATCCTATAAGCAGTAAATGGGCTGATAGAGCTACTAGATGCAAACATTCGCTACTCTTTAAGAAAAGTAAAGAATAACTGAGGGAAGAGACTTGGACCCAGAGAACAGAGTCATGAGCATTGAGGCAGAAGCTAGTAGTGCTGTGGGAACAGTGACAGAGGCTGGTAAAGTCATGGTGCAGAGGCAGAGTCTTGCAGTGCCATGGGCACAAAGCACAAAGCCATGGATGCAGAGGGCAGAGCTGTGGGCCCAGAGAATGGAGTTTCAAGTCACAGAAGATTATTCTCAAGGCTCAAAATCTATTGGAATTTACCCTGTTGGATTACAAAATTGCTTATGCCAAAAAGAGTTCATCCCTTTATTTCTTCCAGTTTCTCCCTTTTGGAATGGAAATGTCTATACAAGATGTGTCCCATTATCGTACTTTGGATGCAGATAGAGTATGTTATGGATTGAAGTGGGTTCCCCCAAAATGTATGTCAACTTGGCTAGGCCATGATTCCCAGTATTGTTTTGTTGTCCTCCATTAGGTGATCCAATGTAAGTATACTATGTGTTGTAAATTCTAACCTGTATAATGTTAATGAGGCAGGATTAGAGGCACTTATTTTATTGAGGCAAGACATAATCTACAGGATTAGGCTGTATCTTGAGTCAATCTCTTTTGAGATATAAAAGAGATAATTGAGCAGAGAGGAGAGGGATCTCATTACAATGAAGCAAGAAGAGCCAAGAGTGGAACACATTTTTGGACCCGGGGTCTCTGTGCTGAGAAGCTCCTAGACCAGAGGAAGACTGATGAAAAGGAGCTTCCCTCAGAGCTAACAGAGAGAGAAAACCTTCCTCTGGAGCTACCCCCTGAATTTAGACTTTTATCCTACTAAATTGTGAGAGAATTTCTATTTGTTAAAGTCATACACTTGTGGTTTCTATAATAACAGCATTAGATAACTAAGAGAGTGTGTTTTCTACTTTCACAAGTGAACAAATAGAGAGGATTTTTTTCCCCAGGAAGCATCATCCCAAGAGCTTCACCCATACCTGATTTAGATGATGAGATTTGTGGCTTTTAAGCTAGTGATATTTGGGTAAGATTTTGGACTTAGGGTTGATGCTTTAACAGGTTAAGACTTTTGAGAATGTTGCGTTTAGGGTGAATATATTTTTTGCATGAAATGGTTATGGATTTTGGAAGGTAAGAGGTGTGACTAGAGTCAGTTGAATGGTGGTGTCCATAAAGATATGTCAACATCCTAATTGTCAAACCCTGGGAATGTTATCTTATCAGGAAAAAGGGTCTTTGCAGATAGATGTAAATTAAGTTAAGGATCTGGAGATGAGATCACCTTGGATTATCTGAATGGGCCCCAAATCCAATGACAAGTATTCTTATAAGAGACACACAGAGGAGAAGACACACAAAAAAGAGAAGGTGAGGTAAAAGATGAGGGCAGAGATAGGAGTGTTGTGGTCAAAAGCCAAGAAAGTCAGGGAATGCTGACAGCCACCAGTAGCTGAAGGAGCTAAGGAAGGATTCTCCCCTAGTTTTTCCAGAGGGAGTGTGCCCCTGATGAAACTTTTTTTCAAACTTGTTACCTCCAGAACTGTGAAAGAATAAATTTCTGTTGTTTTCAGTAATTTATGTAAGTTTTTGTTAATTTGTTTTGTTAATTTTTTCTGCAGACATAGAAATCTAGTACACATAATACGGGAAAATTCCTTGAAAAATGTCTTACTAAACTAATACAAGAAAAAAAATAAAAGGTCATAATTTTTATACAACTATAAGGCAATTGAATTTGTATTAATTTTTATCCAAAAATAAAATCCCTATACTAATGGTTTCACTGATAATTTCATATAAACTTTTAAGAAGGAAATAATACCACTTTTATACGAACTCTTCCAGAGACTGGAAAAAGTTGGAACACTTACAAATTCATTTCTGGAGTCTAACAAAATTTTGATATCAAAACCTGATATTACAAGAAAATAAAGTTAAAAACCATTTCATTCATCAAATCCAAAATAAAATCTTAGCAAATAAATATATGAAAAGAAGTGTATCATATACAAGTTCCCATGGGCCCAAGTTTTTTTAGCATTTGAGTACCAATCCCAGTAAACCCACATGCTAATATTTTAAAGAAGAAACTTTATTTGCTAATTATCTCAGTAGACACATAAAAAGATTTTGACAAAATCTAGCAGTCTTTCAAAATATTACCATTTAACAAAATAGGAATAAAAGAGAATTTTCTTAAAACTAAATTCAACACTCGTAATTATATATTTTTTTTCTATTTGAATTCAAAATTAAAACAGGGAAAGTAAAAGAGAAAGAAGGAAACTGAAGAAGAAATTATAGGATTAATAGTCTACACAAACCACAGCCATGGGTCAGAATTGACTAGAAGTCAACATTTTTTTTGTTTGTTTTTTAACATTGTATATAAAGATTGGAAAGGAAGAGATTAATTTGTCACTATTTTCAGATAATGTGATTGTCACTGTAAAAATTTTTTTTTAAATCTGCCAAAAAAAGTTAAATTAATGAGCAAATTTAGTATGGTTGCTAGACACAAGGTCAATATATAAAATTCAGTTTTAATCTTCTAAATTAGAATAAACTACCAGAAAATAAATTTGTAGAAGATACTTTTTATAAGAACATTAAAAAATTGATCAATTACCATGCTATAAATCTAACAAAACATGTGAGAATTCTACACTCACATACACACACACACACACACACAAACACTACAAAGACAACTAAGAGGGAAAAAAGAAAAGCTAAATAAATGTAAAAAAAAAAATAATAAGGATACATCATATTTAGGATTGGGATGACTCAGTATTATAAAGGTATCAATTCTTCCCAAATTATTTGTAGAATAAATTATATTCTTATTAAAATCTGTGCTTTTTGTAGAAATTATCTGATTCTATACTTTAAAATTTTTTTTTTAATACTTTTTAAGAAATTAAGTCTTAAAAACAATTTAAACAACCTTGGAGAGTTACTCTACAAAATATTAAAGAATATTTTAAAACTAAAGGAATTAAAAAAAAAAGGAATTAGAGCACTGCATTATTGATACTGGGATAGATGAAAATTGATGTAGACAGCCAGAAACACAACTAGAAATACACAGTCATTTGATATATGGAAATCTCACAATGACAACGTAGTGAGGAAAAAATGGTATGTTTAACAAATAATACCTGGTCAGTTGGGTATCTATAAGCAAAAAAATAAAATTAAAAAAAAAAATCCCTGCTTTACACATCACAAAAGTCATTATTATCTTAGACTTAACTATAAAAGGAAAACCAGCAAAACATCTGAAAGATAATTTAAGATTTTTTCATGAGTTGGCAGACAAAGATTTCTTACATAACATTCTCGAAGGTACTATCCATGAAGAAGAAAGATTGATAAATTGGACTTTATTGGAATTTAAAACTTCTGTAATCAGAGATCACCATAATGAGAATGAAAAGATTAGCCACAGTAAAAAAAAAAAAAAAAGTTATGTCTGGAGGATTAAAAAAAAATATTCCATAAGCAAGAAGACTTGATAGCACAGTGGTAAGCACTCGGCTGCTAACTGAAATTTTGGCCATTCAAACCCACCAGCTGCTGCAAGGCAGCAAACACATGGCAACCTGCTCCCGTGTAGATTACAGTATAGGAAATCCTGTGCGGCTGTTCTACTCTGTCATATAGGGTTGCTATGAGTCAGAATAGACTCAACAGCACATAACAACAATAAGATAAGCAAGAAAGATGCCAAACAAACAAAAAATTAAAATTTCATAAATCATGAAGGGCACTTCATAAAATAGTGCATCCAAATGGCCATCATCAAATGCAAATTAAAACCACCATGAGCTGTAACTAAACACTCATTAGAAGGGTTAGTTTTTTTTTTTTTAAAGAATAGTATATAATATTTTCAAAGATGCAGTGTAACTTCTGGTGTGAGTGAAAATTGGTACAACCACTCTGGAAAAATATTTGACAGAATATACCAAATATGAACAAATACATACCCTATGAACCAGTGATTACACTCCTTAGTATATACCCATACCAAAAATAATTTCATATGTGAACCAAAACATACATAAAGGAATGTTCACATCAATGTTATTTCTAATAACTCAAAATAAAAGTAAGCCAATGTCCAACAATTCAATAGATAAAATGTGGAATATTCATACATTGGGCTACTATAAAGCAATAAAAATGAACTACTGCTCTAGGCAACAAGGATGGATCTCACAGCTTAACTTAGAGGAAATGAAGTCAGATACAAAATACTGTATGTTTACATCAATATAAATTTCTAAACACACATGGTTTAACATTTATAAATTGTATCTTTGTCATTGTAAATGATAGGTAAGTTATCTTTTCTGATAACCTTTTCCTTCTACATAACATGGAGATATTTATGTCTATCTCATTATTCTTTCATACAGTTCTCATGGGAAGTAAATGAGATGAAAAAAGTGGCAGTTTGTGACACACAGTAAGTGCCAGTGAAGATCCTCCACAACTCTTTCACCTGAACCTATTCATTCCAGATATCTTGTGCACTGTTTTTTTTTTTTTATCTTGTATTTCAGACTAGAAATCTTGGAGACAGTCCCTTTCTTTTGTGCTTGATTAAAGGTTGAAGGTTCAGACCCCCCTAGTAGCACGACTGAAGACAGGCCTGATGATCTGTTTCCGTAAACAGTACAGCCAAGAAAACTATGGAGCAGTTCCACTCTGTAACACATGGAGTCACTCCATATTAAAATAATCATTAATCTCTTATATCTCAAATATGTTTCCACCATTTTTCTTCTTTTTCCAATGCTTCTGCCATAAATACACTTTCCCAATAGTAATATAATTTGCCTGTCTTTAACCTCTTTCAGTACAGTCTTGACAAAATTCTCTGAATTAATTTTCTAAAATACATATCTTATTTTTACTTCTTTAAAAAGCTTCAAGTTTCTCCCACTGCTTACACCATAAAGAATAAAATTCTTATTGTTACATGTAATGTTCTTCCATATACTACATTGTCCATATTTCACATCTTATATTACCGTCATGATATTTAAGGTTCCGCCAATCTGGATTTTCTTGGAAAATTCTTGTAGTTAAAAACTTCTTTCAATGTTTACTTTCAGGAAATCTAGAACACTATTTATCCCTTTGATATCATATCTTATTTTTTGAAATTCTGTATTTTCTTTAAGTCAAGTCAAATTTCACCATCTACAAGTAGGTTTTCTATCTCTTCCTGAATATAAGTTAATGATCTATTTCCTTGTGCACCCAAACATTTTACTTTTTTTTTTTTTTAATCACTTTTTGCCTTGTATACATGTCTCTTCACTGTGTACTTACCTGGTTTTCCCATTCAAATGTATCTGCATGAAGGGTAAAATCCATGTCTAATTCAGCTTTTTATACTCTGTATATTCAAGAACAGTGCTTTGCACTTTGTTGGTGCTCCCACCCCCTCCACACTCCCTTGATGGTTTACTGAATTTATGGCTCACATGGGAGAAGGGTAAAGAGTCTATTTCAGAGAAAACAAAAAATTTGAATTGGATTTTTCTTTTCTTTTCTATTGTTGTTGTTAGATCCCATCAAGTCACTTCCACTCATAGTAACCCTACATACAAGAGAATGAAACACTGCCTGGTTCAGCACCATCCTCACAATTGTCATTCTGCTTGAGCCCATTGTTGCAGCTACTGTGTCAATTGTTGAGGGTCTTCCTCTTTTTCGTTGATCATCTACTTTTCCAAGCATGATGTCCTTATCCAGGGACTGGTCCCTCCTGATACCATGTCCAAATTATGTGAGACAAACTTTTGCCATCTTGCTTCTAAGGAGCATTCTCCCATACTTCTTCCAAGACAGATTTTTTTCACTCTTCTGACAGTCCATGGTATATTCAATATTCTTTGCAAACACCATAATTCAAAGACATCAATTCTTCTTCAATCATCCTTTTTCATTGTCCAGCTTTCATATGCATATGAGGCAATTAAAAAATACCATGGCTTGGGGCAGGTACACCTTAGTCCTCAAAGTGACATTTTTTGCTTTTTAACACTTTAGAGAGGTTTTTTGCAGCACATTTGCCCAGTGCAATTTGTCCTTTGATTTCTTGACTGTTGCTTCCATGGGCATTGATTGTGGATCCGAGTGAAATGAAATCCTTGACAACTTCAATCTTTTCTCCGTTTATCATGATGTTGCTTATTGGTCCAGTTGTGAGGGTTTTTGTTTTCTTTATACTGAGGTGTAATCCATACTGAAGGTTATGGTCTTTGATCTTCATCAGTAAGTGCTTCAAGTCCTCCTCACTTTCAGCAAGCAAGGTTGTGTCATCTGCATAAAGTAGGTTGTTAATGAGTATTCCTTTAATCCTGATGCCCTGTTCTTCTTCTTCATATAGCCCAGCTTCTCATATTATTTGATTGAATATACAGATTGAATAAATATGGTGAAAGGATACAACATTGATGCCCACCTTTTCTGACTTTAAACCAGTCAGTATCCCCTTGTTTTGTTGGAACGAATGCCTTTTGATCTACATGGAGGTTCCTCATGAACACAATTAAGTGTTCTGGAACTCCCAACCTTGGCAATGATATCCATAATTTGTTATGATCCACAGAGTCGAATGCCTTTACATAGTCAATAAAACACAGGTAAACATCTTTCTGGTATTATCCACTTGCAACCAGGATTCATCTGATATCAGCAATGACATCCCAGGTTCAAAGCGCTTTCCTGAATTCAGTTTGAATTTCTGGCAATTCCCTGTTGATGTACTGCTGTAAAGGGTAATAAAGAAGAAAGATTTTTTAAAATATATATCTTTTAATAGTTTATACTACTAAATATTGACACACTAAGTTAGTTATTCAAAATGTATCAAGGAGTAACTAATATTAATATATGCCATGGTGTGTATAGGAATTTTATTCTTTTTAGCAAAAATATTTTTTATTAAATACAAATTTTAAGTAATGGGTTCAAATTTGACACACTCTTGGTTTGATTGTGTCTTCTCAATTTGGAAGAAAAATATATTAAGTTTATTTCTTAGAGCTTAGCTGTCATCACAGAAGAGGTATCCTCTTTTAATATACAGTTGCTTCAAAATACTCCTCACAGATACTGGATAAAAAAAAATATGAAAAATAACTTAAACATTCTGCAGGACTGGGTCTTTTTCTCACCAGTTTCCACAGGGCCAAAGTATTGGTTTTATCTTTATTTTAATGGTTAGGGGGATAATTCATACCTTTAGAAGAAAGACACTCAATATACTGCATCAACAGGAAACATAATTCGTATTTCATTAAAGCTTCATTAACTTGGAATTCCACTGAGCAAAGATATTTTTCGTGCATTAGGATTTTTCCTGCTTGTCCAGAATTTGGCTTCTAGTATGAACTGAACTGAATTTCAATGTCCTAGGCAGCTGCTAAGAAAGTAGAGAAAAAAGATGAACGATGTGAAATCTAGGCATCTAAAATATTGGAAATATTTGTCATAAATGAGAATAAAATATAAGCTACAGACATGTTGCTTAATAGAGTTTGACAGATCAAGCATGGTTTCTACAAAACCAAGAAGGGACAAATGATTTTGATGCCTTTTCTTTTTTAAGCTAACATTTTGTTTGTTTGTTTGTTTTGGAGCACACAACAAAAACAGATGTAAGTTACCAAGATTTTCCCTAGTGATTTCCTACTATCTCTGAACAATAGGCAGAACAAATTGGCAGAGACTCCGTAATGTCAGCAAGGATAGATAGAATCATAAATCACAGCTGTTAAGGTTCCCCAAATCATCAAGCTTATCCACACATATTGTCCAAGAAACTCTTCTACAACATCTTTGTCACATTCCCCGTTTGCCATTATTTAAACATTAAAATTAATATGTAATCCATTATCTTCTTTAGACGATGACAGTGGTGGAGATTTCTTCCTTTCATAGAATTAAATGCAATTCGTGGAGTTTCTCCTTAAAGCGCTTGGCCATTTTACAGGAAAGCCTCATGTGCTTCTCTCTGGTGAAATCAAGCATCTGTAACATTGTATTTTCCAAAGTATATGGTAATGACTAAGACTATGGTGTAGAAATGGCTCGAGTATATTAGTTTACTATGGCTGCCATAACAAACTACCACACAATGGGTGCCTTTAAGTAACAGATTTATTGTCTCACAGTCAGGAGTCTAATCCAGAATTCAGGCTGTCAGCAGAGATACGCTCTCTTCTAAGTTTCTAGAGGGAGATCCTTTCTTGTCTCTTTCATCTTCTAGTAACCCAAGTCATTCCTTGACTTGTAGATACATTTTCACTTGGCTGTCTCTCCTCCGTTGGTCTGTCTGTCTGTGTCTCTTCTCTTTACAAGTCACCACTCAGATTCAATTGGGACTCACTATGCTGTATTATGACCTCATGTTAACCGATAACATCATCAAAGATCCTTTCTCCAAACAAGGTTATATCTGCAGGTACCAGGGGTTACTACTTCAACATAACTTTGGTGGGGAGTGATTCAATTTATAACAGTCCCCCTCTGGGCTCTCAAATTTTATGTTCTTTTCACATATGAAATGTATTTACCTCATCCTAGCATTTCCCAAAATATTAACCCATTCCAGCATAAATTCTAATTCCAAAATCTTCTAAATCAGGTATGGCGGAAACTCTAGCCATGGTCCATCCTGGGGCAAAATTTATTTCAACCTGAGAAACTTAGAACACAAGTTATCTGCTTCCAAAATATAATGGTGGTACAGGGTAGACATTCCCATTCCAAAAGGAGAAGTTGGAGGGAAAGAAGGGACCATGGGTACAAAGCCTGAAATCCAGCAGGGCCAATCACATTTCTGGACTTGAAAATAAGTCTCTGTCCTCTGGCACACTTGGGTGGTGTCACTGATTCCTCTTTCCTGAACAGTAGCCTCAATCACCAGAACCAAGGAGGCAGAGGCCCTGACCCCTAAACCTATGCTAGCAGTCCTTCAGGCTGATCTGGTTTTGAGATAATCCTTTCTTTTTCTTTGAAAACAACAGCTGCTTAGGGCAGGGGTCTGGGGACCACAGTTTCAGGGGACATCTAAGTCAATTAGAATAACAAATTTTATTAAGAAAATGTTCTGCATCCCACTTTGATGAGTTGATGCTGGGGTCTTAAAATCTAGCAAGCGGCCATCAAGATACATCAATTGGTCCCAACCCAGGTGGAACAAAGGAAAATGAAGAACAACAAAGACACAAGAAAAATACGAGCCCAAGAGACAGAAAGGGCCCCATAAACCAGAGACTCCATCAGCCTGAGATCTAAGGAATTAGATGGTACCTGGCTACCACAAGTGGCTGTCCTGACAGGGAAAAAAACAGAGAGTCCCTGGTGGAGCAGGAGAAAAGTGGGGTGCAGAACTCAAATTCTAGTAAAAAGACCAAACTTAATGGTCTGACTGAGACTAGAGGGACCTTAAAGGACATGGCCCTTGGACTCTCTGTTAGCCCAAAACTAAAACCATTCCCGAAGCCAACTCTTCAGGCAAAGATTAGACTGGATTATAAGACATAAAATGATCTGGGGAAGAATGTGCTTCTTAACTCAAGTAGACACATAAGACTAAGTGGGCAGCTCCTGTTCAGAGACAAGATGAGAAGGCAGAGGGGGACAGGGGACAGGAACTGGTTGAATGGACATGGGAAATACAGGGTGTGCTGGGGGGGAGTGTGCTGTGACATTATAGGGAGAACCACTAGGGTGGTATAACAATATGTTTAAGTTTTTGTACGAGAAACTGACTTGAATTATAAACTTTCATTTAAAACACAATAAAAAATAAATAATAGCTGCTTTTCTGAGCAGCCCCATTGTTCTATTTCGTATCTGTTCAATCCCAATAGTCTCCCAGCTTTACTTGATTTCACCCCATCTCTGTCCCCTTCAATCTGAGTTGACAGAGTTTCTACAGAGATAGTTGTTGGGATACATAAGGCACATATCAAATTGTTTTAACAAGCTCTTGTCCAATGACAACCTTTATGTCCTCTCCAGAGCAGACATTCTCAATTTTTACAATAGGAACAGGCTAGCAACTTCCCAAATCTTCAAGTTCTATTTTCTGCAGAACATTTTAACATAATTAACCCAGATTCTTTGCCACTTTATAGGTTTTCCTTTTCTCCACGGTCCAATAATATGTTCATCATTTCCTTTTAATTACTCATCAGTTGCACATTCAGTGTCCACATTTTTGGAAACATTCTGCTCATGATGATAGAAGCCCTCCCTACAGCTCTACTCACTTCATTCTGAGCCCTCACTAGAATCACCTTCAATGTCCATAATTGTACCAACAATCTCTTCAAGCACTAAAAAATTCCTCCAGCCTCCATTCACTACCAGAGTCCAAACCAACTTCTACATTTTTAGGTGTTTTTTTTTTTTTTTACAATAGCACCCCACTTCTTTACACCAAAGTCCTTATTGGTTTCCTAGGGCTGCCACAACAAAGTACCACAAAGTGGGTAACTTTAAACAAACATTTATTGTCTCACAGTTCTGGAGGCTGATGTTGTTGATTGCCATCGAGTCAGTTCTGACTCATGGCAACCTCATGTGTGCAAAGTAGAACTGCTCATGGGGTTTTCAAGACTGTGACCTTTTAGAATCAGATTGCCAGGGCTGTCTTCTGAAGAGCCTCTGGGTGGGTTCAAACTACCAACATATTAGCTAGTAATGGAGCATTTAACTGTTTGTTTGTTCACCCAGGGACTAGAGTAAGAATTCAGAGTGCTGGCAGAGCCATGCTCTGTCTTTTCTAGGGGAATATTCTTCCTTTTCTCTTACAAGTTCTGGTAGACCCAGGTGTTTCTTGATGTTCTTTGACTTGGAGATGCATCTGCACATGTCAGACTACCCCCATGTTGTGCTTCTATGTATCTTATCTTTTATGCATACATCAGCCATATAGGTATAGGATCCACTCTTTAGTATGACCTCATGTTAATTGATAACATCTTCAAAAATCCTATTTCCAAACAAGGTCACATTTACTGGTATCAACGGTTAGGATGTCAACATACATTTTGGGGGGACACAGTTCAATCCATATCATCCAAGATAACACTAATGTCTTTTTCTCATTAAAAGCTGATAAGCCAAAGGCAACTATCAGTGAAGAGTGTGACCATCTGTCATTCATTTTAATTTGCTAATTATGGGCAGAAAGAAAATTGTTATCAAATGGTTATCTTGTTAGTGGTTAAAGCTCTCAGTTGCTCACCAAAAGGTCAGTGGTTCAAACACACCAGCCACTCTGTGGGAGAAAGACGTGGCAGTCTTGGAAAGATTTACAGCTTTGGAAAACCTGTGGGCAGTTCTACTCTGTCCTACAGGGTCACTGTGAGTTGGAATTGACTAGACGGTAACAGGTTTCATTTTTGGTTTTTGATATAGTATTACTAAAAAAAAAAAAAAAATATGGTTAAATAAAGTAGTATAAGGTACTCTACCGAATACCAGAAGAATGTTTACCTGTGTTTTATTGACTATGCAAAGGCATTCGACTGTGTGGATCATAACAAATTATGGATAACATTGTGAAGCATGGGAATTCTGGAACACTTAATTATGCTCATGAGGAACCTGTACATAGATCAAGAGGCAGATGTTCAGACAGAACAAGGGGAGACTGAGTTGTTTAAATACAGGAAAGGTGTGCATCAGGGTTGCATTCTTCCACCATACTTATTCTATCTGTATGCTCAGCAAATAATCCAAGAAGCTGCACTATATGAAGAACAAAAGGGCGTCAGGATTGGAGGAAGACTCATTAACAACCTGCATTATGCAGATGACACAACCTTGCTTGCTGAAAGTAAAGAGGACTTGAAGCACTTACTAATGAAGATCAAAGACTGCAGCCTTCAGTATGGATTGCACGTCAACATAAAGAAAACAAAAATCCTCACAACTGGACCAATAAGCAACATCATCATAAACAGAGAAAAGATTAAAGTTGTCAAAGATTTCATTTCACTTGGATCCACAATCAACACCCATGGAAGCAACAGTCAAGAAATCAAGACACATTGCATTGGGCAAATCTGCTGCAAAAGTGTTGAAAAGCAAAAGTGTTACCTTGAAGACTAAGGTGCACCTTACCCAATCCATGGTATTTTCAATTGCATCATATGCATGTGAAAGCTGGACAATGGATAAGGAAGACCTAAGAAGAATTGATGCCTTTGAATTGTAGTGTTGGAGAAGAATATTGAATATACCATGGACTGCCAAAAGAATGAACAAATCTGTCTTGGAGGAAGTACAACCAGACTGCTCCTTGGAAGCAAGGAAGGCAAGACTGTGTCTTACTTAATTTGGACATATTGTCAGGAGAGATCAGTCCCTGGAGAAGGACATCATGCTTGGTAAAGTACAGCAGTAGAGAGGAAGACTCTCAACAAGATGGACTGACACAATGGCTGCAACAATGGGCTCAAGCGTAACAATGATTGTAAGGATGGTGCAGGACCAGGCAGTGTTTCATTCTGTTGTGCATAGTGTCTCTATGAGTTGGAACTGATTCGACAGCACCTAACAACAACAAAAAGTACACTACATAATATATTAAGAATTATCAGATCCTAAATTTTTGCATGAGAAAATATCTTGATAGTTGCTTAGAAGAACATTCTAATTCCCTAACCAGCATATCTATTTTATAGAAATCTATAATCTAGACTCTTCTAATGTCTTTCCCATGTTATATATAAAAAAAAAAAAATCATATTTCAAAGAACCCTGGGGTTGCAATGGCTGCTAACTGAAAGGTTGACAGTTTGACCCTGCACAGTGGCTCTGTGGGAGAAAGACATGATGATCTTTTCCCCTAAAGTTTAAACAAACAAAACAAATTTGTTGTCCTCAAATCGATTCTGACTCATAGCAATGCTATAGGACAGAGTAGAACTGTCCCATAGGGTTTTCAAGGCTGTAAGTCTTTTACTGAAGAAGACCGCCACATCTTTCTCTCATGGAGCAGCTGGGGGGTTTGAACCGTTGACCATTTGGTTAGCAGCAGAGCACTTAACCAGTGCTCCACCAGCACTCCTTCCTGTAAAGATTATAGCCTTCAAAACACTGTGGGGACAGTGTTTCCGTCACATAGGAATGCTGAGTCAAAAATAACTCAAATGCATATAACAACGACATGTCATATTCCAAACAAGCCTGACATTGGAGCCTTATATTCACTTGTTGTTGTTACATGCCATCAAGTTGTTTCTGACTCAGAGCCACCCTATAGGGCAAAGTAGGACTTCCCCATAGGTTCTCTAAGGAGTGGCTGGTGGATTTGAACTGCCGACCTTTTGGTTAGCCGCCAAGCTCTTCACTAGCATAGGTTTATCTTTACAATTCTATGGTAAGCATAATGTTAGAAAGTTACCTCTTTGTTACAATTGGCCATGGGAAATGTGTCAATTTCCTAGGATTAATAATAATCATTACAAAATCAGTTAATACATATAAAAAGTATGTTCAAAATGGCAAAATCCACATAGATGTTAGTGATCCTAAAAGGAAGATTATTGTGAAATTGCTCTCATAAAGACATGTGAATATGATATTTATTGTTTGATAGTTAACAATTACCAGGTTAATAATTGTTTCTTGAGCATGATCAAAAAGCTTTTTAGAATTTTGTATTGGCTTGAGAAGTGGAAGTTTGTATCACCGTAATGAATTGAAGCTCAGTGAAAAAAACATGTAAGTAATTAAATCACGGCAACAAATGGCCAGGTAATATTTATTTTCACCAACTCAGCATACCGGTTATGTCACATAAAAGAGAAATCAGTTAATCACCATTGTCCTTTAGGGAATTTCTGAAGTAGACTTTATCTCAGTTCTTAAGCTCTGTCTGAAGAAAAGAGTAAGAGTGAAAAACAGGAAAGACTTGGCTTGCGTTAATTGAACACATCAGAACCTCAATCCTCATTTTAATATTTCATCATCTTAAACCTTATAAAACTTTAACTCTCCAGATAAAAGTTTAATACACCAGTAGAAGCTGGCTTCTGAAGAAGAATTTTATGGAACGGTTTCTTAAGGAGGAAGAAGCAAAGTCACCAGAATCGTATGTGAATATGTCATGCAACAAAAGCCAGTTTCAATTAAAAGAGTTCCTTCAAACCTTTGACATACAGAACATTAAAAAATGGCTTTTAAACTTTGGATGAGTTCTGTTACCAAGAGGAGGCCATTTCTTCTTTTATAATTTTAATCTGATCAATTAAAATGTTTAATTAATAGTGGCAATATTTTCACAGTAGAAAAGTTAAGGCAGTAAATTGTTATATAATTTTAATTCTATAGTTCACATTCTTGAATGATACTTTTTAAATTGCCCTTTTCAAATTAAATTATCTATTAGTTTGCTCTATAACTCATTTTCTCTGCCAGTTTTATGTTGTGCAGTTTTAGATATGTCTATAGTCATTTATCTGTATTAATATTTTTTCCAAAAACTGTAAATAGGACAATTTTTTTGAATTTATTTTAGGATAAAAACCCCCCAAAAAACCCAAACCCAGTGCAGTAGAGTCCATTCTGACTCATAACGACCCTATAGGACAGAGTAGAATTGCCCCATAGAGTTTCCAGGGAGCACCTGGCGGATTCAAACTGCTGACCCTTTGGTTAGCAGCCGTAGCACTTAACCACTACATCAGGGTTTCCTATTTTGGGATAAGCCAACGTAAATTTAAACAACCCTAAAATTGAATTTCTAACTTGATGTACTGGGAACATCACAAAGTTTATCTTGACTTCATTTTTATCATACATAAAATGGAGAAAAAAGTACTTCCTTTCTTATTTTTAAGTTTGTTATGGAGTTACAAAAGAATAATTTTTATAAAAACACATTGTAAATCATAAAATCTTGTGTAGATAGACTTATAAGTTCACAAGCCTTAATATGGAGTCAGTGATATTTAAAAAATTATAAATGTTTATGTTTATGACAAAGGTGATGATACTCTTCATCAGTTGGTAGGAACATCAGTAAAATAACCGCAATTCTTTCTGTTTGCTGAGTGAGGGGCTTGCTAAAGTTTATATTCAAACCAAGATCAAGCAGTAAGACTATTAGAACTCTGAAACTTAGTAAGTTTTTGCTAAACCAAAAAAAAAAAAAAAAGTTTTTGCTAAGTATTTTAAATTTTAGGTAGACAATTTAAAAAGGAAAAATGTGGTTTAAACAATTACCAATTACATTTCTTTCATGTAGGTTTTTAAATAGAAAGAAAGAAAAAAATTGGATACAGTAATAGATAGGATAATTGTTTTTGTCATTTACTAGGCCTCTAGTGGATATTCATTTAAGCCTCCTTGGACTCAAGATTTCACATGCGTAAAATGAGTTTTAAAGTTCCAATTCTAGGAAAAAAAATTAAACAGTGTAATGAACAAGAAAGTGCTTTCGAACCGTAATCTGTGAACCAAGTATTTATTATTGGTAGTAGGAGGATTTCACTCAGTGAAATATAGTCAAGTTGTCATAAATGAAGTTTGTTTGTTTGTTTGTTTTTTTAAAGTAAACCTATATCAATAATTTAGCCCATCTTCAAAGTGTATGAAATGATTTTTTTTTTCTAGCCTTACCACTATACCTGGCTCCTTTTTGCCTATTTTTGCCCATTTATTTTACCCTCTTTAGGTTTCAACCAGCTGGTTGCCCTGTCATATAAAGTTGAAGTAATGCTATCTGCCTATCATTACTGAGTAAACTCTGCTTATCAAAGAATATGAGTTGAATCAATCTGTTCTTAGTTATCCAAATAGGATGAAAAGTAAGCTTAGATATAAACACAAAATTTAAGCTGAATCTTATATTCTGTAGTATACATAGAAATTAGGCTATTGAACATTCTAAGTGACATCAACATTTGTAATAGATGAAAAATCACATAGCATGATGTTCAGGGTTTTCAAAGTTTCCATTTCTTGTCAAGTTAACCAGTCTTATTAAAAATCTAGAAAATATATATTTGAGCTAAATCCCAGGAGATACAATTTTTTCAGTTTTCTAAGATTTGCCATGAGACAATATACCAAATTACTGGGAGATCTACCCCAGAGATAAAGAGTTGAAGTCTCTCCCTCACCCCAAAAGGGCGATTTTGAAGTGGTTTCATCAATGATTTATTAGAACATTTACATTCTAATATAAGACAGCAGAGACAAAGTGGTATTAAGGACCATGCCCAAGGTTTTAAAGCTGACCACTGAAAGCACCAAGACTGGACTCCTGGCTTACATGAAGTGCTTTTTCATGGCCCCTTTCCACATTGTTTCTATTGACTGCCTGAAAATATAGAAGCTGACAGAGAGGAAGAATCAGTAAGAAAAACGCCCATGAAGGAGAAAAATTGCATATTTTGAGATTCAAGGTTTAATTTTTTTTCAATATGAATTTTCAGTCATACACTCAGCCACATTTTTAAAGAAGTACATCCAGAATTTGTCCAGCTACAATGAAACCACTATAATGTGACATAATAAGACTAGTAGCTACAAGTGAGAAGAATTTACCCTTCCATGTGTTCAGAATTTTATGGTTAATGAAGAAGTTATTTACGTTATCAACAATAGTGAACGGAGGGAGAATATCACCTTCATAAACTCTACTACAAGAGGCCACCTTGGAGCTGAGATGGTTACTATATGTACATCAATGAACCAATTTCAATTTTAAGCTAGTCTTAGTTTCCTAGAGCTGTTGTAAAAAAAAAAAATCACAACTAAGTGACTTATAGAACAGAAATTAATTGTCTCAAGGTTGTGGAGGCTAGGAGCTTGAATTTAGAATGTCTACATTGCCAAGTTCCCTTTCTGTTATTTTTTTCTACATTGCCAAGTTCCCTTTCTGTTAGCTCTAGAGGAAGATCCCTCCTTGCTCCCAGCTTCTGATAGCTTCAGGTGTTTATTGCCATTCCTTTGCTTGTAGATGCATCTTCACATGGCATTCTTCCTCCTGTGTGTCTGTCTATGTCTATTATCCACTTTTATAAGCACAGCACTCAGATTGGATTAGGACACATCTTACTTGAGTATGTCTTAATGTTAACCTAACTAATAAATTGTTCAAACATTCCCTTTCCAAATAAGGACACTTCCACAAGCACTGGGCATTAGGACTTCAATATATCTTCTGGAAAATGCCGTTCAATCAATAACAAAGTTAATTTGGGTAATATGGATATTTATACACAATTAACTCATTTCTAGATTGGAAATTTCTTCAGTTAACCAAACTTTGTGTTCTTTCTTTTTTCTTTTAAATTCAAATGGATCAAGCTGAGTTTTATATGTTTTCCTATGAAACTTTGTTTTTAGAAAAAGATTTAGTGTAGCATAGACATTTCAGACCCTGAGCTATTTTTATTTTCTTCCTTGGTCAGTCCATGTTAATACTACTGTGTTATGGTAGGT
The DNA here is from genome assembly GCF_024166365.1 of Elephas maximus indicus. NCBI lineage: Eukaryota > Metazoa > Chordata > Mammalia > Proboscidea > Elephantidae > Elephas > Elephas maximus. Next base: position 61,956,904 of record NC_064832.1, on the reverse strand, counting down.
CGACAGTTTGGTTGCAAGCTTCATGAGGGCATAGCATTCTATTGACCACAATATTCATTATCTCTAGCACAGGATAGTTTTTGTTGCATGAATTTATTAAAAGAAATCAAATAACCTGAGTATATTACTAGGGAGGGAAGATCTAGTGACAATAACCTCTAGAAAAGCAGCTGCCTTAATGTTTGGAATGACAGGAGATAAAGAGAATTCAGGATTGTAGGTTGAGTGCTCAGTATGGTACCATATAAAAACCCTAGCTGGGAAGTCAAACAAACCTGGGTGTGACAGTAAAATTTGCCACTCTACCTGTGGGATCTTAGTGTGTGATTCATCCTCTCTGAACAGCACATTCTTCATTTGTAAGATCAGGACAATTATCCTTACTGTCCAGTGGTTTTGTACAGATCATATGTAATAATGAAGGTAAAACATCATAATAAAGTCTGCCATTGTGATCCTCCTGATTATATTTTCCACCTTACACTTTGTGAACCTTTTGCTCACACTCAGGCCTCCACTGATAGAGACACGCACAATGTACTCAATTCTTTGCATGTCTTTTCACTGGCTGCTTCCTCTGCCTAGACTAGGATACTCTACTACTCTACTCTGTTGGCTTCCTGGTCAACATGAATCTTCTTTCTATAGCCAGCTCACCCTGCTATACAAAAGAGATTCAAAATTTTGCCTTCCTTTCATCCAAGAAAGTAAAGATTTTATAAAAGAACAATAAACAAAAAACATTTCTTTAAAGAGGCCCATTAAAATTTTGGTTGAATGAAAGATAGCTTTATGGTGATGAGAAAGTTTTTAGGCAGGAAGTTTAAAGTTGATTAAAAGTTTTGACAAACTAATAGAGGAAAATATCTTGGCTTCTCTGGAAAGCAAACATTGCTTCTTGTTTTTATGACAGAGTAAAGATAGAAAGAACTGCACACACTGCTTGCTTATCCACATGGCTATGTTCCAAAAACTAGGTCATTGTGCAAAAATCGACATCATGTGAAAATGGAGGATGACTACATCATCTCACAAATGAAGGATGACTACATCATTATGTAACTGCTAGATTACATCACTACATAACTGCTAAACTGCTGAGAATCATAGCTCAGCCAAATGGACACATATCCTTAAGCATCACAGCCAGGGTTACTCTTGCCTTGCAATTTGGCATGCATTACTGATAGATACATGTCGTTAATGTTCAAAATAGTTGGATTTTACTATTGCTGTAAATGCAAAATGTTGGATAAAAAGATAATTGATAAGCAAGGAGTAAGTATAATCTGAAGCATTTGATTTCGGCCAATAAGAAAACATATTAGGGGGATGTCTATTAGTTATTTAAGAAAGACACCTCTTTTTAATCTAGATAGGTATTTGTAAGAAGAAACCCAGCAATGGTTTTAAACTCTTTTTTGCCCAGTCACCTTTAGAAATCCAGTGGGTATCTTGATGTTTGTTTGTTTGTTTTGTTAAATGGAGTTCAAATTTTGATATATATTTATTGTCTTTCTCCCACACTTCATTGCTTTCAGGATATGAAACACTTCTGTAAATATCTCTCACTCTTTGCAATCTATGTGACAAATGATAATTATTTCATAATTGTGTGATGAATGAATGAACAGTGGTTTTGTTTTTAGAACACAATAGGGGGAAAAACTATTTTTAGAGTATATTTGCTAAATGATTTCAAGAATTTTGCAATTGAGGAACTGTACTTAACAAGATTTAAGAATATAAAGATCAAGATAAAAGTATAAAAAGGTCATTTGTGTGCTTGTTTCTTGGATTTATCTTAGATTATGTTACTCCTAATGGCAATACATTTCACTTAATGGTTTAGAAGCAAATCCTGTTTTTCCCTGGGATAGGCCTTTCACCTTAGAGAAAGGCTTCACAGACTTTAGAAGATGGATGCATGAATCAAGGTCATATTCTTTGAGTTATGTGTTGACTTTGGTGTAATGGTTCAAATAGCAATTTGTTCTGTGTGTATGAAGGTCTTCAAAATTACTTCAGATATAACTTACTGTACATAACACCCATGAGAGATAAGTGTTGACGTTTCCTTTTTATACATAGGAAACATGGTAACAGAAAATTAAATGACTTTTCCAAGATTACCTAGCAAGTTACAATCTAAACTGGAAATAGTGCCCAGGAGCCCAATTTTGTTCTATGGCTCCTGATCCACTGACTATTTAAAAGATGGGAGGTTGACTGTATTTTGCGTAGAGGCTGAGTTATGTAGTAAAATTTTTTTTAAAATAATGATCAAGATAAATTGGTTAGTCTTACTTTAATCCTGAAATATACTTCTAAATTAGAAAATGCAAATTCGTAGCATTGCACATAATAACATCAAACTCATTTAAATTAGTGTTTAGAGCAGGGACTCATTTTCTTTCCCATTCAGACCAATCTAAAGACCACATATTTATACATTTGGAAATGTAAATACTATTTGTCTAAAGTGAAAATAAGGTAGCACACACCTAGGCATATATCTTGCTACCAGGCATTTTAAAGAGAAAATTTCCTAGAGAGAATTTTCTGATAAGGAAGGAAGAAAGAAAGAAAGAAATATAATACTCTATGATTTTTTTCATTTGAACTATTTAATTTTTTAAAAGTTTTGAATAGTTTAATTTAATTCAACTAATATTGATTGGCTGCATACTATTTTGGTAAAAAAATCAAACAAGGTAAAGAGATAGGGAGTGACTGGAGTAGTGCTGTTATTCTAGATAAGCTGAGTGATAAGTTGTTCTAGGAAATTTCCTTTGATCAGAGATCTAAATGCAGTGAAGGAATGAGCCTTGTCAATAACTGCGGAAGATGTGTTGAAGAGGAAAGGATGAGTGAGATGCCTTTAGGAAAGCGCAAATGCGAAATGGCTGGGAATACAAACAGACCCTAAAAGTCCACAGTAGACTGACCTATGGGACAAAATAATAAGAGAAAAGGGAAGAAGGGAGTCAGAATACAGAGGGACTTATGAATCCTAGTAAGGATATAGGATTTAATTCTAAGTGTGATAGGAAGCCATTGGGGAGTGTTGAGAAGACGGCGGTCATGATCTTGCTTACTTTTGTATAAGATTGTTTCTGCTATAGGACAAGAATGTGTTAGAGGGTGAGTAAGAACTATAGTAAAGGCACCAGTTAGAAAATACTTGCAGGAAGGCAGACGAGAGATGGTGGATTAGTGTGGGAGTGTTGGAGGTTCTGAGAAACTGTTGCCTCTAATGTATTTTAAAAATAGAGTTAGGCTTTCAAGTTCAGTAATTCTTTTCTCTGAATTCTCCATTTTTCTGTTGAGCTATCAATTAAGATTTTACTTACATTATTGTATTTTTTAGTTCTAAAATTTCCATTGGAACTTCTTTGTATCTTCTATTTCTTTGATGAAATAGAAGACAGTAGATGTACTCTTCCCTATTACGCCTAGAAAATACAACTAAGAACCCAAAACAATATATATAAAAGGAACACAAAAAAATTGAAATGTAGAGAAGAGTCAGGCTGGTTAGGGATCTCAAGACCCAAGGAAAGACATAGTGATGAGTTCTACGGATTTTCTTTTTGACTCATATACCCCAGCCTGGGCTCTGGAGAAGCCCTCAACCTGAAAACAAAAAAAAAAAGACACGAACAGAAAAGTCTCACATCTCTCCATCCAAAGGACCAGAAAGGGGCAGCCTAACAAGACAGAAATCTCTGAGGTAATAATCAATACAGTCCAGCCAAACAACACAGAAAAAAACTGCAGTCCCACCCCTACTCCCACCAGCAAAGGCTGAGTGGAAAATCTCGACACCCACCATTTCCAGGCTGTAAGGTAGAACCTTAAGTTCTTCTCTGTGGTGGTAGTTGAGAAATTTGAGTAGAAAACTTGGACTTTCATTCCTGCTTAGCACTGATAGGAACCCCACCCCTTACAGAGTCAAGGGAGACCATGTGAAGAGCCTGAACGTCTGTCTCCAATGAGTGGTAATAAGTCACTCTACCCACTCCTGCATGGGGTGGTGTCCAAGGAGGCCTAGAGGAGAGTTAGAATTTTTACTGCCACTCAGCAGTAACAAGCTTGCCCCTCCGTGGTGCCAGTGAAAGCCATGTGGGGAGCAATAATGAGGTCCCTCCTCCCCTTCTAGCCAGGGTTGTATCAGTCGACACCTAGTGGGGAGCCTAAGCTCCCGCTTCATGCTTGTGTAGCAGTAACAGAGAGCTCCTTTCTCCTCCCTATCCTTCACCATCAAATGAGCCTCAGTGGAGAGGCTGGACCTAAAACCTGACCTGGAAATAATGTGGTAGTACACCCATACTCCACCCAACAGAGCAGTGTCAGAGGAGAGATGCTAAAGTAAAATATTTACATAAAATTCAGTCTTATAACATAAACCTCAAGATGTCCAAACCTCAACCCACAATCTCTCACTGTGCCAATAAAAAGGAAGATCTTAAACTGAATGCAAAATAGCAATCAACATATGCCAACACTGAGATGATGTCAGTGTTTGAATGAACTGACAGTCTTCCACAAGCATTACAAACATTTCTGATACAGAGAAAATGTAGAACGTTTCAGCAAAGAAATAGAAACTGTAAAGAAAAGCCAATGGAAATTATAGAACTAAAAAACACAGTAAGCGAAGTAAAAAAAAAAATTGATGAGCTCAATGGAGAGGTCAGAGGAAAGAAACTAAACTTGAAGTAGATCAATAGAAATTACCCAACCTGAAAAACAGAGAATATATACTGGGGAAAAAAAGAAAAAAGAGCATTGCTTCAGGGATTTCGTACTATTAGAAAATACCACACATTAATGCAATTGGAGTCCCACAAGGAAAAAAGAGAGGTGTGACTTAAAGAGTGTTCAAAGAAATAATGACAGAAAACTCCTCAAATTTGAATAAAAAGCAATATAAAATTTGATTCAGAATATACACTCTTGGACATTTGTGCAAGAGAAGCAAAAACTTATATCTGAACAAAAACCTGCATGCAATCATTAATAGCAACTTAATCTGTAATAAGGAAAAACTGGAAAGAGTCCATATGTCGATTAAGAAATAAATGATAAACTGATATATCAATACCATGGAATGCTACTCATCAATAAAAAGGGACAAACCATTGACAACAGCAACTGGGATTGATCTCAAGGGCATGCTGCTAAGTAAAAAAAAGTCAATCTCAAAAAGTCTGATGTTTTATGATTCAATTTATATAATGTTTCCATAATTAAATAATGATAAACCAAACTAACAAACAAAAACCAATCTTGTTTCTGTCAAGTCAATTTCAACATAGTGACCCTACAGAACAGGGTAGAACTGCCCCATAAGGTTTCCAAGGAGCAGCTGGTGGGTTCTAACTGCTGACCTTTTGGCTGGCAGCTAGCTCTTAAGACACTGACCCGGGCCCAGAATGGAAAAATACGTTAGTGTTTGCCAGGAGTTAGTAATAGCGAGTGTGAGGAAAAAGAGCTGTAACTGTAAAGGGGTAGCACAATGGAGCTTTTTATGGTAATGGAGTAGGACTGTTAATTGATTGTTGTATTGGTCATACAAATCTAGACTTGAAATAAAATTACATAGAACTGTATACACACATTGTAACTTTGTCAATTTTCTGGATTTTGCATTATACTATAATTAAGATGTAACCATTGAGCAACAACATGTAACAACTGGTGAAGGGTAAATGAGTCCTTTCCCGTACTTTCTTTTCTACTTCCTGTGAACCTTTAATTATTTCAAAATAAAATGTAAAACTAGGCACGCATATACAACTATAATAATATTAACCTGACCTAATTAACATGTTCTTAGGTGCTGTGGAGTTGGTTTCAATTCACAGCTACCCCAAGTACAACAGAATAAAACAACGTCCGGTCCTGTGCCGTTCTCACAACCTTTGCTATGTTTGAGTACATTGCTGCAGCCACTGTGTCCATCAGTCTCACTAAAGATCATCTTTTTCTCTGACCCTCTACCTTACCAAGCATGATATCCTTCTCCAGAGACTGGTCCCTCCTAATAACATGTCCAAAGTACTTGAGATGATGTCTCACCATCCTTGCTTCTAAGGAGTATTCTGGCTGTGCTTCTTCCAAAACAAAATTGGTTCATTCTTCTGGCAGTCCTTGGTACATTTGATATTCTTCACCACCGTCATAATTCAAAGCCATCAACTGATCTTTGGTCTTCCTTATTTACTGTCCAGCTTTCACATGTACATGAGGCAATTGAAAATTCCATGGCTTGGGCCAGACACACTTTAGCCTCCAAAGTGACATCTGTGCTTTTCACACTTTAAAGAGGTCTTTGAAGAACACTTGCCCAATGCAATACGTCCTTTGATTTGTTGACTGCTGCTTCCATGGGTGTTGATTGTGGATCCAAGTAAAATGCAATCCTTGACAACTTCAACATTTTCTCTGTTTATCATGCTATTGTTTATTGGTCCAGTTGTAAGGATTTTAGTTTTCTTTATGTTGAGGTATAACCCATACCGAGGGCTGTAGTCTTTGATCTTCATCAGTAAATGCTTCGAGTCCTCCTCACTTTCAGCAAGGATGGCTGTGTCATCTGCATATCTCAGGTTGTTAACGTGTTGTCCTCCTATCCTGATGCCATGTTCTTCTTCAGATAGTCCAGTTCTTCAGATTATTTGCTCAGCATACAGATTGAATAAGTATGATGAAAGGGTACAACCCTGACATGGAACTTTTTCAATTTTAAAACATGCAGTATACTATTGTTCTGTTCAAATAACTGCCTCTTGATCTATGTACAGGCTCCTCATGAGCACAATTAAGTGTTCTGGAACTCACATTCTTTACAATGTTATCCTTAATTTTTTTTAGGATCCACACAGTCTAATGCCTTGAATAGTCAATAAAACGAAGGTAGACATCTTTCTGGTATTCTCTGCTTTCAGGCAAGATCCATCTGATATCTGTAATGTTATCCCTCATCCCACATCATCTTCTGAATCCAGCTTAAATTTCTGGCATTTCCTGTTGATGTACTGCTGCAAATGTTTTTGAATTATCTTCAGTAAAATTTTACTTGCATGTGACATTAATGATATTGCTTAATAATTTCTGCATTCTGTTGGTCACCTTTCTTTGTAATTGGCATGTATATGGATCTCTTCCAGACAGTTGGCCAGGTAGCTGTCTTCAAAATTTCTTGGCATAGACCAGTGAGCTCTTCTAGTGTTGCATTCGTTTGTTGAAACATCTCAGCTGGTATTCTGCCACTTCCTGGGATCTTGTTTTTTGCCAATGCCTTCAGTGCATCTTGGACTTCTTCCTTCAGTACCATAGGTTCTTGATCATATGCTACCTCCTGAAATATTTGAATGCCAACCAATTCTTTCTGGTGTAGTAATTCTGTGTATTCTTTTCATCTTTTTGATGCTTCCTGCATCATTCAATTTGACCATAGAATCCTTCCATATTATAACTTGAGACTTGAATTTTTTCTTCATTTCTTTCAGCTTAAGGAATGCCAAGTGTGTTCTCCCCTTTTGTTTTTCTAACTCTAGGTCTTTGTACATTTCATTATGACTTTGTCTTCTGGATTCACCCTTTGAAATTTTCTGTTCAGCTCTTCTATTTCATTATTTCTTCAATTTGGTTTAGCTACTCTATGTTTAACAGTAAGTTTCAGAGTCTCTTCTGACATGCGTTTTGGTCTTTTCTTTCTTTTCTATCTTTTTAATGCTTTTTCTTTCTTTGTGATGCCCTTGCTGTCATCCCACAACTCTTCTGGTCTTTGGTCATTAGTGTTGAATGCATCAAAGCTATTCTTGAGATGTTCTCTAAATTCAGGTGGCATATATTCAAGATTGTGTTTTGGCTCTTATGGACTAGTTTTAATTTTCTTCAGCTTCAACTTGAACTTGCATAGGAGCAATTGATGTTCTGTTCCACGGTCAGTCCCTGGTCTTGTTCTGACTGATAATATTGAGCTTTTTCTTTGTCTCTTTCCACAGATGTAGTCAGTTTGATGCCAGTGTATTCCATCCAGTAAGATCTATGTGTATAGTCATTGTTTATATTTTTTAAAAAAGGGATTTCTGATGAATAAGTCTATCATGCAATCCCCGATGTCATTTTTATTACAGAGGCCATATTTTCCAACTGCTGATCCTTCTTCTTTGTTTCCAACTTTGGGGTTCCAATCACCAGTAATTATCAATACATTTTAATTGCATGTTTGTTCAAATTCAGACTGCAAAAGTTAGTAAAAATCTTCAATTTCTTCATTTTTGGCATTAGTTGCTGGTGTATACATTTGAATAATAACTGTATTAACTGGTCTTCCACGTAGGCATGTGGATATTATCCTATCACTGACAGTGTTGTACTTCAGCATAGATCTTGAAATGTTCTCTTTGATTATGAATGTGATGCTATTCCTCTTCAAATTGTCATTCCCGGCACAGTAGTCCATACGGTTATCCAACTGAAAATGGCCAATATCAGTTTATTTCAGCTCACTAATGCCTAGGATATTGAATGTGTGTTCCATTTCATTTTTTATGACTTCCAATTTTCCTTGATTCATACTTTGTACATCCCACTCTGATTACAAATGGATGTTTGAACTCTTTCTTTTCATTTTAAGTGGATCTGCATCAGCTTTACTTCATCCATGTCATTAAGGTTGACTCCACTTTGAAGATACAGCTTTTCTCCAATCATATATTGAGTGCTTTCCAACCTGAGAGGCTCATCTTCCAACATTAAATCACACAAAAAGGAATCAAAATCAAAGTCAAGATAAAGAAGCAAAAAAAAAAAAACAGGATAAATAGAACCAGTAAAAATCTCAAAATTTGATTAGAAAAATGAATAAAAATTTAAACAAGGGAAAAGGAATATTTGATCTCAGTGAAAATGAATGGTATGAAGCTATATACTCATCAACATATGTAAACCTAAAATACGTTGAGCAAAAAGGCAATTTATATACAAATAGGTTATATACACATATGCTGCAATATAGAGACTTAAACAATTCTTAGTACACACACCACATGCATACACATACAAGAATATATGTTGTGTGTTGTTAGTTGCTGTTGAGTTGATTCCAACTCATGGAGTGATACAGAGTAGAACTATGCTTCATAGGGTTTTCTTGACTGTAATCTTAATGGAAGCAGATCACCAGGCCTTTTCTTCTACAATACAGTTGGATAGGTTTGAACCACCAACCTTGCAGTTAGACCTTCAAAAACATATATATATATATGCACTTACAATCCTAATTAGGGTAGTGGTGGTTTTATTTGAGTTAGTAGAGAGAAATGTAATATGAAAGAGACACAAAACACAATTTAAAGTTCTGAAATGTACTAATTTTAACCCTGTGTAGTGAGTATATATGAGCATTAACTCCTTATATTCTACCTATATAGTATATGCCCTATTTTATGTGTCTGTTATGCTTATTATAATAAAGCATTAAAGAATAAGTGGAGAGCATCATTCAAGTAAAGTTGGTAAGTACAGCAGCAAAGTTTGTAGAATCCCTAAATCCACTGACTTATAACTGCTGTGTGAAATTGCTAGCTGTAGTTTTATTGCATTATTATCAGACAAAATAACATTATGAAAGCAAAGTTAATGCTCAAAATAATTGTTTTCTAAAGGTGATTCTTATTTCCAAATATAAGATTCTATGTAATCAATAGAATTATTTAATATGTTGTTACCTATCATTGAAATTTTTATATATTAAGACATAATTATAAATAATATTTCATCACAGAATTGCTAAAGCAATAAACACCAAACCAAACCGAACCCAGTGCCATCGAGTCAATTCCTAGTCATAGCAACCCTATAGGACAGAGCAGAGTTACCCCATAGAGTTTCCAAGGGGCACCTGGCAAATTCGAACTGCCAACCTTTTGGTTAAGAGCCGTAGCACTTAACCACTATGCCACCAGGGTTTCCTGCTAAAGCAATAGCATTTTAAAATTATTTCCTTTAAGAATCTTTCTTTTTGACAAAGTCTTTCCCTATTCCTAACATTTACAGATTAGAAACGCCCCTGAGTAAAGTATTAGACATAGCTAGTTCTTTAGCATTATCCCTGGTTTAACTGCATAGCTAAGTCTTGGTTAAAGCCTCAGATTCATGTGATTTACCCCAAATAAAAATGCACAGCAAAACTTTTGCCCTTTCTTCACTAAACTCAGGTTCACTTGCTCTTGCTTTTTATATTCTCAGAACTGTGCTTTTTTGGTTGCCTTAATTTTCTGAATCTCCTACCTTATTTACAGCTAAACAATGGATCAACCTCAGTCTCTCCAAACACTCATAAACAGACCTGCTAGTACACAAGGGACTCTTCATTTTCATTTAAGAGAAGAGATTCTCCATAAGAGATTTGTCTTAGTAATCTAATGATGCTATATATATATATATATATATATATATATATATATATATATATATAACCACAAGTGGATGTCTCCAACAAACAGAAGTTTATCCTCTGACAATCTAGTAGGCTAGAAGTCCAAATTTAGGGCCTCAGCTTCAGGCAAACTCTTTCTTTCTCTGTCAGTTCTGGAGGAAAGTCCTTGTTCTCAATCTTCCCCTGGTCCAGGAGCTTCTCTGCGCAGGAACCTTGGGTCCAAAGGACATGGTCTGCTCCTGGTGCTGCCTTCTTGGTGGTATGAGGTCCCCAGCTCTGTGCTCACTTCCCTTTCCTTTTATCGCTTGAAAGATAAAAGGGGATGCAGGCCACACCCAGGGAAACTCCCTTTACATTGAATCAGGCATGTAACCTGAGTAAGGGTGTTACGTCCCACCCTAACCCTCTTTAACATAATCTAATCTTACATCATTAACCACAGGAAGAGATTAAGATTTACAACACAGGAAAATTACTTTAATCACAAAGTGGAGGACAACCACACAATACTGGGAATCATGGCCTAACCAGGACACGTATTTTGGGGGACCCAATTCAATCCATGACAAGGTTACTGATAAAAGTGATTTTTTTTCTGTTTTTTTTTAATTTAATGTATGTATAATTTTAACTTACGTTATTTACAAATGTTATTTGTATTTTGCTACGGTCCCATTTTAAGAAGCGTGCTTCGTTATTCTGTTGTTGTTAGTTGCCATCTAATCGGCTCTGACTCACAGCAACCTTGTATATGAGAGAGAGAACAGAAGAAAAAGTTGCCCAGTCCTGGACCATCTTCATGATCATTGATAATGTTTGAGTCTATTTCTGTGGCTATTGTGTCAATTCATCTCATTGAGGATTACCTGCATTTTTGGCTGACCCACTACTTTACCATGCATGATGTTCTTTTCTAGCAATTGGTCCTTCCTATAACCAAAAACAAACAAACAAACCTATAGGACAGAACAGAACTGCCCCATAGGGTCTCTAAGGCTGTAAGTCTTTATTGATGCAGACTGCCACATCTTTCCCCCATCTGATGGTTTCAAACTGTTGACATTTTGGTTAGCAGCCGAACACTTAACCACTGCAACACCAGGACTTCTTGTCCACCGTGTAAGTACTGTAAATATTTGTACTCATTGCTACACAAAATACTCAATTTTAAAATGAAAAATGGGATTTGGGCAAGACAAATCTCTTCATTCTAATTCCGTAACTTTCTTATAACACTGATATACAACTACACACAGAAAGATTAGAGGTATACTCAAATTGTTGGCTTATTTAGTAATCCGATTCAATTTCATGTAAGTCAATTAAGGTGTAAATATGTTGTTCTTATTTTAAACTTCATATAGCCAGTTAATGAAATTCAAATGTCTCTCAAAAAAGAACAATGGTTTATAATTTCCTAAAAGAATGCTACTTTTCTTCTTCCTCAAAACATACACACGTACACACACACATACACAAAGATATGTGCACACATTTTTTTTCCTCCTGATAAAAATGATTACAAAATTTTATTTTGTTTTCATTCCCTGTCTGACAAGGTAACTTTTTTCTAAGTCCTGCTCCTGATCTTATACAAGCAGTGATGTATAGAAATGCAGTTGCCATGACAACTGTTTCACAACCATAAAGCAAACTCATATCCCCACTTAACTGCTGTGTTCTACTGGTCAGTGAACAGCTGAATGCTTAACAGAGAAATGGACATTCCAGGTTCATATACTTCGGTTTTCTAACTCCTCTGACCTGAAGAATCTATTTTAGCTTAGGGAAAATATTCCTTTTTTTTTTTTTAATTCAAAGTCAGTACTTGTTTCTTCATTCATATTTGTTAAAGTTTGTACTCTGTAACTTATTTTTTGCAATAAAGTGTTTGTACATATGTTCAATAAGTTTGTAACAATATCTCATTAGATTTAATGCACATTCATAGACTAAAACAGAGCAGTTAAAATTAAGAGTGATTTAAAAGACGTGATGAATAGGTTCTGGAAAGTTTTTGAGATTTAGCTTGTATATATATTGGAACCCTGAATACTCAGGTAACAGAAACAGCATTATATTTGCCACTCTTTATTTTAGGGATGTGACATTATTTGTAGAAGTGTTCCAGAATGGGTCCGTATCAGGAGGGATTATTTCTGAGGATTTGATATTTAGTCTGTATTAGTGATGCTTGTTGTTATGTGCCATTGAATAGATTCTGACTCATAGTGACCGCACAGGACAGAGTACAACTACCTCATAGGGTTTCCTAGGTTGTAATCTTTACGGGAGCAGACCTTTTCTCCCATGGAGCCACTGGTGGGTTCCAACTACCACCCTTTTGGTTAGCAGCCAAATGCTTTAACCATTGTCCCGCCAGGGTTATTTTTGCATTGGGGCTTTATGGTTGGATTTTCTCAACCAAGATTTATTAAAAACTTAAGAGCAGATCTTTCTATAAGCCTTAAAGGTTATAAAGAGAAAACTCACAAACAAGGTTTTTCCCTCTTTGGTTACTTAGATCAATGAGGGTTAAATCTTTTTTTTTCTAATACAGATCAGTGAAAAACAAAATATTCCATTATTTCTAGAGAAATGGAAACAAACGGTTCAGAGGGAAAGTATTTGAGAAAAATCAACATAATTTAAAAAGAGTGAAGTACACATTTTAATGAATATACACTTTTTAAATTGTTTTTATATATTCAGATGGGTAAGGATTAATAGTCAGCAAGGAATACTATTAAATTCCAAATGTCAAATCATAATTTTTAAAAATTGATATTTCTCCATATGGTCTATGTTATACTCAAAAACTCAGAGCTATAACTGACATATAATGAAATTGAAAGAATCTCATGGTATTTAGTGTTCACATAAAAGAATGATAGTTATTTAAAAAATGAAATTTCAATTATGATATGTGAAAAGTAATCTATTTTAGTCATTTTTGAGTGAAATGAGCAGATACATAATTTTTGCATGCACGTATTTGATACACACCCAAAACGCAAAAAACAATAAGAGTTCTTTCATGATCCATTGAATCTTTTGAAGATTGTTTTTACATATTTTAAATGAAGAAAATATTAAACTGCATAGTGGCCCATAGAGCTTTAAGGAATCATTTTGATAGTATAATGTAAAAGAAAAGGATAATAAAGTTTTCACACTATAATTTAACGCAAACCTCTATGGCAGAACAACCTACAGATATTTCATGGCATTATAGGTGCTTCATTTTTTTAAAAAATAAAATTCGATTCTGTTCAGTTTACATTTTCTATCTTTTGCTCTGGTATTGTATCATCAACCAGGATTTATCCTGAAATAAGATGTAGCGAAATGGTGCAAGAATCCATTGGTTGATATTTAAGCACATTGGCTTCAAATCTTCCCTTCTTTGATAGTGAGGGGAAGAACAGCCTGCCTACCTATACATTTAGGTTCTTGGGATCTTGCCTATGCTGCAATTCACCACGATTATTTTCACTGTCAAATAAAAAAACAAATACAGACTTAGATAGGGAGAGGCTTTATTCAGAATAAAGGTCTATGGCAGGGGAGATGGCAGGGAGGAAATATTACTGAAGGGTCCATTAAAATAGAGAAAATGCTGTCACTATAAGATCAGTATGCACCTCAAGAATTAGGCAAATGGGTTTTTCCTTCCTACAGAGGAGCATAAACAAGGCTGGAAGAATCAGGTGTGGAGAAGCGTAAAGCAAGTGGAATAGAATCACATAGTGAATCAGAGAATGTTTTATGCTGGGACCAGCTTTTCTGATAGAGGCCCTTAAGGAGAGGTTCAATGCTGGCTGAGGATGAGGGCTGGCCAAAGTTCAGGGACTCAGGGAAGGAGATAAGCTTAACCAAAGTTTAGTTAACAAGCATTTTGTTTCTAACTAATCGGGGGATTGAAAGGCAAGCAGTTCAGTGAATCATTTATGAGGCAAAGAATGGGAATGTGAAGGGTTTGTGTCAAACCTTGATATTGGTAAACAAAAGGGGCATCCATGAGCCTTAGATGTCTAAGTCATTTAGGGAAGGGTGTTTACATGCTATAAGCCATTTTCTGGAATGCAAAGATGAGGGATTCTTTAAGCGTAATATACAGCACTTCTCACTGAGTTTCTTGAAGCTAAGATGTAGATGTTCTTGGTGGTGCTTTTCAGTCTTGGCTACCTTTCATAAGGGTGTGCATGACCTGAACATTTTACCAGACTTCTTTAGTGACCCAGACAGTGGCTTGTCCAGGAAGAAATCCACTCCATGCATGGTCTGCTGTGGTGATGTGTCCTTTGAGATATATTTCAAGTCATTGGACTTTAACACTGGGTGTTTCTTCAGATCCTGGGAGAAAAGGTCAACTATAAAACAAACAAATCTCAAAAAAGAACTGAGCATTCAGGTTACAAGTCTCAGTGATGCCAAGTCAGGCATGTGGGAAGAAAATTGGAAAGGTTAATTTGAAGTGGCCACATATTGAGGAAATTAGAAGAAATGAAAATTTATTATGGGTTGACAATGACAAGATCCAGTCAATTTACAGGTAGATAACACAAAAAGGTCAGCAGTTTGAACCCAACAGCCTCTCTGTGGGAGAAAGATGTGGCAGTCTGCTTCCATAGGGATTTACATCCTTGGAAACCCTATGGGGGCAGTTATACTCTGTGGTATAGGGTTGCTGTGAGCCAGAATTGACTCAATGGCAATGGGTTTGGTATTGGTTTTTAACAAAACCTTCCATTACCCATAACCTGTAGTTATAAAAAAAAAAAGTGTAAAATACTTCAGAGACAATGATCACAACCAGAATCTGATAACCCACAATAGTGTGCTATAGTTTTCTATTTAAACAAAATTTCTCTATATATCATTTTCTCCATTAAGCTCTTTCTTACTTTTTTGTGTTGCCCCTCCATCGCTCCATTAAAAGAGCCATAGCATTCATACAGAATATTAGATCCTATGCTTAACAGTCAACATACATGATGCATTAAAAAACGCTTGTAATAACTCATTGATGCTGTGTTCTAATTTCACTGGTCCTTTTGCTTCTTATTATCCCCATATGTATTTCTTATTAGCCCATTCTAGTTGGAGTCACCCAAACAGGTTTTTTATTATTATTAATCTTTTGCATTGCCTATCAAAATATTTTCTCATAGTATAATTTTCTATCACTAACAGAACAAGTGGGGTAACCATAACCTCCAATCAAACAGCCTTTTATTCCTTTTTCTATCTGGTATAAGCTGAGCTGCTGTTAGATATATTGCTGCTCAGAGCAGCCAGTTAATTTCCAGCACATAATACCAATACCCAATGCCCATCTGCAAAGAGTGTAAAAGACTGCAACATTTTCATGGCTCATATTGGGTAACGCTGCATTAGATCTCATTGTTTCTTGAGCAGTGTCTTAGACCACGTCTAAGGGAAAATGAAAAAGTTTTTTTTTTTTCCAGACTCTTTTACCTCATGTATATGAGCTAGATTTTGCTCGAATAACTTTGAGTAACTGACAACCCCAAAATATTTGTTGTTTTCATCAACATTTTTTCTCATCTCCACAGACACCTGGGGGCCTGTTGATATGGCCCTGCCTGAGGTTGTGATTTGGCTTGTTTGTCCCCACATGTTTTCATATTCTGTGTCCCAAACTGAAAGAGTATCTCCTGTCTGAAATTTGATGTTCTTATGGTGGAAAGAAGGAGTTTGGGAGAGCTGGCCAAAACTTGCAATACTTCTCACTCTATGCCTCTGTGTAGAACTCTAATGCTGTCACTTCTTCCTTATTTTTATTGGTCAAAGCAATTTACATAGACAAAACAAAACCAAACTCATTGCCATAGAGTCGATTCTGACTCATAGTGACCCTATAGGACAGGGTAGAGCTGCCCATAGGGTTTTCAAGGAGCAGCTGGTGGATTCCAACTGCTGATCTTTTGGTTAGCAGCTGAGCTCTTAACCACTGTACCACCGGGGCTCCGTAGACAAATCACAGACCAAGAATTTCAAATATTTGACTCCACTTAACCCAGATTTGGTTATAAAATATACAGTTAATATTTGCTGGTCTATAATACATTCTACCCTGGTCTGCATTTTTGGTTACAGGAATTCACTATTCCCGCCTCCTCTTTCTACACATGAAATACATTGAGCCTCCCTCCCTCAAGACAGATACCCTAAAATTCTCATCCAGTTATTGCATCAAACTCAAAGCCCAGAATCTTGTAATAATTTCAACCTAAGCCCTAAAGTTACTCTTTTTGAATCAGAGGCCTAAGGAATATAAAAACAAATTACCTATCCCCACTTACCCACACATATACTTATACACTCAATATATAGTAAAAGAGGGCCAAAATAACTCCAATGAACACTTCCATTCAGAAGAGGAAAAATATCTCAGAGGACTTACTGATCATAGCAGTTCTGAGATACTCCTGGCAAAGTATTGCAACATCTTCCTACCCAGAAAGTAAGGAGTAATTGTTGATTATGTCCCACTATTGCTCTCTGGGAGTTACTCCCCACTCATGGCTCTTGGATGTTCCCTCTGAAACAATCTTCCTTTTCCATTATCCTCCTCGGCTACCTTTAATGTAAAATAGGAAGATATGTGTTCATTATCCCCAGAGCAGCATTCTTAGGCTGCTTCCTGCCTGTAGAAATTAAAAAAAAAAAAAAAAAAAGTGAGAATCATTTTAAATTTCACACTGCCAAGGTCTCTTTTAATGTAGGTTGGCACCCTTAAAAGTATTTTTAAAAAAATATTTCTGTCTAATCAGCTACATTACGCATAACCACACAACAATTCTTTCTTGGGCTTTGCAACTGTCTATACAAAACTCAATTACAAGTACTTTGAGAATTTCAATTTTCCATGCACCTCACCCTTGCCCACATTTCATTGAGTCATTTTGTCCAAACATAGAATTTACTAGCAGTCACATTAATCCAACCACAGTTATTTCACAAAGATCTTATGACTAAAAGCATATGTGGATTTTTTTTTTCCTCTCATGCGTAGGAGAGAAACAATGATTTCATTTTTTATCCCTCTAAATTCTGGACTTTCTGGATTCTCCCTCCTCTTCCCCTCCCCTTCACATCTTCACAAATAGATTTTTTTCTTTTTTTCTGAGCTCACCTTCTTATAGTACCTTATCTAATGCAATTAAGAGTACACAATTTCTTCTATTAATTTTCTTCTAGGAGTTTCTTTGGCCAGAGTTACAACTTCATTAAATATGTATTCTTTCTCCCAATGTATTTGAGAAATTAGTTTCAGCAAATGTTTTAATTCTATATTATATGACCGTTATTATTCCTGCCTCTAATAACAGTTTCCTCATTGTCCACCACCCAAAGCCTATTGCACGTACTTCAGGTTAATTTTAGTCAAATGTTGCAGTGATGACACTGCTTATCAAATTCCCAAATCTCAGAGGCTTAATTTTTTTTTTTTTTTGTAGTTTTCACTCTCAGGCTGCAAGTGGGAGGAAGAGATTGTGCTCCTAGCTAGTAAAACACATTGTTCTTCAGTTCAAAAAAATTTTTTTTAGTGTTGTGTACTTTGAAAATGCTCCCTGTTAGTTGAGATTAAAGGATATTTGAGGTTATCAACTGTTATAGTCAAATAGCAATATTTCCTTTTGAGATAGCCTCCTCAATCCAGCTCCATAAAATGCAATCACTCTGGACTCCTAGAATATAGAAGTTATATTTGTATTCATATCTTGCCTTGGTTTTGTGACTGCATGGTTCTATCCTGAAGAAATGTGGGCTTTGTAGGGAGCCACGGAGAAAGAGAAAGGAGTAACTTTGAACTGATTCTAAAAGAGATTTATACTCCTACGATTCTCCTTAGGCATTATCTGCACCAAAGCAGTCAACTGGATCTCTGTGCCTTCTTTTTTTGTCTCTCTTCTTCCTGACCAGCATTCAGAAGCATACTACCTGTAAGTGAGAAGGAATTCTAGTTTTCTACATTTCAAAAGTGGTTTCCTTGTGAAAACAATCAAATACCCACAAGAGTCTTTTTTTATGTAAACTTCCGATACCATTCTGCCTTATTTCTTCGTTTAATCTTTTATATTTACTCTTGCATTTGAAAATGTCCCTTTATGACATGACTCTGTAAACTGTCAACTCATTTACTCACCTGTCACATTAACCTATGACATGAACTTAATGTCATTACTTAGGACTCTATTACCGTAGAATTGAAGTGTATTGCATAGTTTAAAAAAAATACTGATAAATTATAAAAATCAAGTCCAACTACATTATTTTGTGTGATACTTTCCAAAAGCTCTACTTTCTCATTCCTCCGTAACTTTGTTGTGTTTTTCTTTGTATACCTTGCTTCGCCTTTTCAATAATCCATTCTGTACAAATCAATTCCTTCCTTCTTGTCATCCTTTGGTTTCTCTCTCCTTCAGCACACACACACACGCATACACACTCACAGAACTCCAAGTTCCTAAATGATAGCAACTCTTCCTTATTCACCTTTGAATTTCCAGCAACTGCACAATTAGCACAATTCCTGGCCTTCATTAGGAGACTTGGAACAATTTTTTATATTATTTTTGTAAATGAGGAAATAAATGACCAGATGGTTAATTGATTTATTCAATATCACAATTAGTGGTGATAATAGGGTAGGAACTCAAATACATTAACTTTCAATACAGCGTTGCTTAATATGCAATACACGATTAAGTGTAGCACACAAATACAAATTTGAACTTTGTAAAATCATATTTCTAAACTCATACAATTAAATTTCTGAAAAATGGCTTAAATATTTCAATTTAAATATACCCGTTACCTTGCTGTTGATTTGATTCTGACTCATAGTGACCCTGTAGGACAGAGTTGAACTGCCACATAGGGTTCCCAAGGAGCAGCTGGTGGATTTGAACTGCCGATCATTTGGTTAGCAGCCTGAGCTTTTAACCACTCCACCAGGCCTGTTAAAATAGTCATATTTAAAAACAATGGATATAATTCTATCCATTTTGTATGAGCCAGGGAATCCTAGCTTTTTCCGTTTGTTAGTTTATGATTTGAATAATACATTTACCTTATTATAATATTCTGAAACAGTGATTTCTAAACTAATTTAAATCTCCATGCGTAACCTCTTTTGGAGATATCAAGTATCTATTTGTTTGTTTATTTATTGCTGATCCTTTTAGGCTTTAACAAAGAGTTCTTTTAACATAAAAAATGTACCAGCCAAAAGGATTTCCCCTTTGCCTTTAACTTCAGGATGTTTCTGCTGCGAGCAGGGCATTTTAGAGTGCCTCAAGTAGAAGGTCAATGGAGGAGACAAAGCTTGCTCTGCGTTTCCTGAAGCTTCAAAATATTTCACCTGAGTCAGTGCTTTCAGGATTGGTGCTTTATTAGCTTTAGAGTTTCTACTGAGACTGTTCTGTCTCTGTTATTTAGCAGCCTGGGCAGTCTGTGGAAACCCTGGTGGCATAATGGTTGAATGCTACGGCTGCTAACCAAGAGGTCAGCAGTTCAGATCCACCAGGTGCTCCTTGGAAACTGTATCGGGCAGTACTACTCTGTCCTATACGGTTGCTGTGAGCTGGAATCGATTCGACGGCAGTGGGTTTGGTTTTTTTTTGGGTTCGGGCAGTCTATGGCTAGCATATTATCAGAGAAGATTTACAGAATAGAAATTAAAGCACTCCAAATTGCTTTTAGATTAAAAAAGTATATATTTATGTATATATATATGTGTGTGTATGTATAATAATTTGTGAAGTTCACATGCCTACGAACTGGGGTTATGTTTTGAAATAAAACATTTGCCAGTTTCCTTTTTCTTAACTCGTAAATATACAGTAGTTGGATCCACAGCTTTTGGGATCAGTAATTTTCTCAAGAAACCCTGGTGACACAGTAAAGAGCTCTGCTGCTAACCAAACTGTTGCAAGTTCAAATCCACCATCTGCTTCTTGGAAGCCCTATGAGTCCATTCTACTCTATCCTATAGGGTCGCTGGGAGTTGGAACAGACTTGATGGCACCTAAGAAGAATGACAGTTTTCTCAAGATACATAATCAGTTACACTGGAAGACACAACTTGAAGATTTCATGCAAATTTTTGTCCAGATGTCCTATTCAGCAGTCAGAGTGCATTTGCAGAGAAAAAAAGAAGATGGGACCCCAGGACATAGCATGTGTCAGAGTTCTTGAGGATAAGAAATAAACGAAAAATTAGCCAGAACATCTATAGTGACACATAGAAAAATTCCACTTCACAATGAGCTAAAGAAGATAATCACTTAGACTCACAGTCTCTGCTTTGAATAATTTGAGGCCGTGTTCCTCTTCACAGCACAGCACATTTATAAATTATATTTGAAACATCCATGAAAAACATTTGTTTAGCATTGTGTAAATCCTGAACCTCCTTTAGGAAAATGGATCAAAAGGCCTTGATTTTCACGTATATAGCTTCAAAGAGTGGAGATAAAGTAGGCAGTGGAGTCTCCTGACCTGGCGAGATTTCTGCCATGAGTAATCCACTAATTCACGTGCATGCAAATCTTAAACACTTTAAATACCTTCTTGAAGGGAATGTTGTGAGGCTCGTTAAACTTTTTTAAAGTGTCTGTCATATATTAAGAACTCAAAAAATATTCCTAAGATTGTCCTTTAGACCAGGGTCACAAGAAAACCCTTCTGGAGGTAAAAAGCTTGGAATAGCTTTAGAGAAATCAGTTTGCAAACCCTCAAGTTTAGAAACTACTCCTTTCTAAAACTAATCTGTCTAAGAATGCATCTGTGTTGTGCAAATTCTCTTTTTTTCCAACTCTTTCACATTGACATTCTCCTAAAAAAAAAAATAAATACTCTTTCCCTTCCACAATCTGACAATAGAGCATTGCTACAGGGTTAAAAAACCTCCTGGATGCTAATTAAAGACACAATTCTAGAATGCATTTCTTTTGAGGAAGACCACCAGAAAAGAGAGTTTTGGTAAGAAAAAATGAAAAGGCCATTCTATCAGTAGTGTCACTAGGGCTGGTCTCACCCAGTGCCATCATTCATTGTGCCAGCCCCCACCATGCTAATTACTGTAATATTTTGGCTAACATACCAGAAAATTTGACAAAATCATTGGCAACCACGAACACAACATTGTGTGATTGTAGCACGTACAGACGAAGCCACGTAATTGAGAGCATCACTGTACATAGATGGTAATGACAGCTCTGGCCAGAGTGCATTAGAATGTTCCAAAAATAAATTTTTTTATGAAGCGTTAGCCTTGTAGGTATATTGGCACATGAAAACTGGACTTATGGGGAAAAAAATTGTTGTTACTAACTATAAGGATATTAGTATTAAAAACATAATAAATTTCTACTGAAACACTGCTCAACAATTTTATAGACTGTCATTTTGCTGTCACTCCCTCTGACAGTGTCACCTGGTGTGGTCCACACTCCCATACCTTCCTAGTGGTGCCACTGCTCTTTTCTTCATCCAGGTGACAAACTTATTACTAGTGTCCCTGCCTCTCTCGACCCCTTCCTTCTTCCTGCCTACTTATAAATTACACTTCTACGAATTTGGAAGTGGAACGATTATCACGGGAATATAAATTACCATGTTTCTTGGAATTTACATAAATAAATAAATAAATTCACACTTTTTAAATTAAATGAAGCCTGAGCTGAGTCGTTTGCCAATTCTGTTAAATGGAGATATCTTCCATGCATTGAGTTAAATCTGAAGCTTGAAGGTTTCGAGAAAAAATATTTTTTAAAGCATGTCAATAATACTCAAAGCACTGGAACATACATCCTTTGCAACTACTAAATTCATGATAAACATTTTTGATGTCAACCTAAAATGTTTGATGTAGTTAATTACGAAAGAAAAATATGCATTTATAATGGAATTCTTTGGTCATCATTAACTGAAGCAAGTCATTAAACTTTTCATAATTTAGAGTGGGCAACCTGACATTATGTGGCACACAACTGAGCCAGTTTATGACCTATACTGGAAAAATGTTTAAATTCCAGATCGAAATTTTCATTTACTGGCAATATAAAAGGTATAACAACAAGCTAAACAACACCAATTAACAAATACACATTGTGAAATTACCTACAGAGAACTTCCCTGGTTACTGTAAGAGTTAATGTCATCTAAAACAAAAAACAAGAAAGAGAGGTCTGGAGTACATAAAGGTGTGTCCTATATTAAAAGATACCAAAGAGGTACACCAAACAAAAGAAATCTGTGAACTTGATTGGATCCTAGATTTAAATAATACCAGCATAAAAGATATTTAAGGGAATTAGAGAATTTGGATATGAACTTATGAATTATTGTTAATTTTCTAATGCCGAAAATGGTATAAGCAAAACAACTTATTGCCATCAAGTCAATTCCAACTTCTAGTGACCCTGTAGAACAGAGTAGGACTGCCCTGTAAGGTTTCCAAGGAGAGGCTGGTGGATTCAAACTGCAGACCTATTTTAGAAGCCGTAGTAGCTCTACACCACTGAAACACCAGAGCTCTGAAAATGTTATAGTGGTTTTTAAAAAGAATCAAAACTCACTGAAATTTGAACATAAGGTTTATTCTGAACAGATATTCTATATGCATATAGGGAGGTCATTTTGATTCCAGAAAAAGGAGATGACTCCAAGAAGTTGGGTACGATGAGACTTAAAAAGAGAAAAGGAGGGAAAAATATAGAAGAACAACCATTGGCTGATCCTAATATGATTGAATTGAACTCTGCCTTCCCACCTTTTACTGAGTGAGATCACCTGCTATCAGTTTGCTTCCGGCTTGGCTGCTAATAATTTGGCCCTTCACCTACGTGGAGCCATGAGGCTTTTTGAGATTTAAATTAAGAGCTCATGGTTTGACAATTATCCTTTTCCAGCAGGATAAGACAAATTTAAGTTGCTATACAGCTTTTTTTTTTTTTTTTTTTTTTTTAATACAGCAGCTTCTGGGAGCTTTTGCAGTTTGGGTCAGGTTTTTTATGGTTAATATTTGGTTTCCTGGATAAGAAAAACCCTAAAATAAAACTAATATGTCTGGTCTTAATTTTTCTACTCAACAGTGGTTATGTCACAGGTCTTTATTCTTAGGAATTTCACATCAAAGTATTTTGTTATGATATTCTTAACACACTACCCATTGTTTCAGAGAAAAACAGATGTGTGTGTGTGTGTGTACAGCAATGGAGCAATAAAGCATATGTGACAAAATTATAACAATGAGTCTGGTAAAAGGCATATGGATGTGGTATTCTTTCAACCTTTTGATAGATTCTAATATTTTCTATTAAAAAAAAAGAACTTGCGGAAATTGTCTTAGTCATTTAGTGTTGCTATAACAGAAATATCACCAGCGGATGACTTTAGCAAAGTGAAATTTATTTCTTCACAGTAAAGTAGGATAAAAGTCCAAATTCAGGGTGTCAACTCCAGGGAAAGGCTTTCTCTCGCTGTTGGCATTCTCATCAATGTTCCCCCAGGTTAGGAGCTTCTTGGCACAGGAACCCCCGGGGTTCAAAGGAAATGCTCTGCTCCTGGCACTACTTTCTTGGTATGAGGCCCCCAACTCTCTGCTTGTTTCTCTTTACTTTCATCTCTTGAGAGATAAAAGGTGGTGCAGGCCACACAACAGGGAAGCTCCCTTTACATTGGATCAGGGAGGTGACCTGAGTGAGGATGGTGTTACAATCCCACCCTAATCCTCTTAATGTAAAATTACAGTCACAAAATGGAGGACAACAACACAACACTGGGAATCATGGCCTAACCAACTTGATACACACATTTTTGGGGGGGACGTAATTCAACCCATGACAGAAATGTTCTATATCCTCTCAGAAATATATGAAAGAAGACACACTTTTTCAAAATTCTGCCAGTATAGTGAAGACACTATGCAAACAAAAAATGTTGAAGACCACTCTTTAAACAGAGGAAACAAGAGGTGATAGATGTGCTATGAATGTGGAAAACACGATTTAACTTGCAGCATAAAAAAACCGCGATGTCCCTCTGGGCTTTGTGATGTAGTTTACTCAGTGTAGATTTTGTCTTTCTTGAGAAGTCTTAATACAGTTACAGTTTGCCAGATTGCTTGCCTTATGAACTATGCATCAAAGAAAGCATGAGATTAAGGCATAAAAAGGCTTAAGCTTCAGCATATGCTTAGAGAATAACTTCACATCTGTCCATTTCAGATGGTTGCATATAAAATAACCAGCTCTTTGTTTTGCTAAATTCATCTAACCTCACTGTCTAGCTCACTAATTTGCGTATATAAAAAATCAAGGATTTTTACTCACATAATCATATCTGTAAAATTATGTGCATAGTGATTTTCAGGTATATCTTAAAATCTAAATGATGTTTTTATCAGTTCCTTATTTTTTTTATAGAAACTTTTGCATAATATGCTTGTTCAAATTTCATTACCAGTAAATTATTTTTTATTTCTTAATTAAGAAATATTTACAGAACAAAATAAAAATAATGCCAGAGAATATTTTGATGTGTTTTTTATATATAAAACTCTGTTTTAATTCCATCCTGAAAAGCAGATAAATGTCATTTGTCACAGCAAAGACAAGAAGAATATATATAGGAATCAGCTTAATCCATAATTAGGGTAAAATAATACCACACATACAAAAATAAAGCATTTCAGCCAATATACTACTGCTATATCAGAAGCATGATGTTAGTATATATAAAAAAGAATTTCCTATTAATGCATTTAGGAGTCTTTCAGTGAGTGCCTTCTATGTACCTTGCATGGTAGGTATGTACAGAAAAAAGTTATAGCTCTTGCTATCCAGGCCATCTCAGGATAGAAAGGTAGACAGCAGAATTAACCAATGATGGGAATGCAATGAAGTGTAGTGATAGATCTACATCCATGGTGCTACATACTGAGAAACTGTTTAACCTAGGACATAAGGACAAAGAAAAGGGATCATAACAGGCTTTTTAAGAAAATGGTGATTTTGTGAGTCTTGAAGGAATAATGTGAAATAGCTGCAGCAGAGGAAGAAGGACATTTCAGAAGGAAACTGAAAGCACTTACTTGAACCACATATGCTGAAGTGCAAAGCTGTTAGTAATAGAAAAATATCCATAGCCTACAAGGAAGACCAATTTATATAACTATTATTCAAATTTATATAAAATCAAATTTAAATATCAACCACTAATTCCAAAGATAATAAAATTGAAGATTTTTACCAAGTTCTGTAGTCTGAAATTGATCAAACATGAAATCAAGATGCATTGATAATTACTGGTGATTGAAATGCAGAAGTTGGAAATGAAGAAGGATCAGTAGTTGGAGAGTGCCACCTTGGTGATAGAATCAATACTGGAGATTGCATGATAGATTTTTGCAAGTCCAGCTATCTGTTCATTGGAAATACCTTTTTTCAACAACACAAACAGTAACAATACACATGGACCTGGCCAGATGGAGTACACATGAATCAAATTGACTACATCTGTGGGAAGAGGGTGATGGAAATCTAAATACCATCCATCAGTCAGAACAAGGCCAGGGGCCAATTGTGGAACAGACCATCAAGTTCTCATATGCAAGTTCAACTTGAAATTGAAGAAAATTAAAACTAGTCCACGAGAGCTAAAATAAGACTATGAGTAGCATATCTCACCTCAATTTAGAGACCATCTCTAGACCAGATTTGATGCACTGAACAAAAATGGACAAATACAATGTGAGTTGTGGGATGACATCAAGAACATTATACATAAAGAAAATAAAAGGTCATTAAAAAGACAAGAAAGGAAAAAAAGAGCAAAATGGATGTCTTGTTCTTGAATGTAGAGTAACTAAAGCTAATAGAAGGAATGAAGAAGTAAAAGAGCTGAACAGAATATTTCAAACAGCAGCTCAAGAAGAAAAAGCAAATTATTATAATGAAATGTGGAAAGATCTGGAGTTAGAAAACCAAAAGGAATTACTTGCTCGACATTTCTCAAGTTGAACGAACTGAAGAAAAAGTCAAGTCTTGAGTTGCAACATTGAATGAATATACGAGCAAAATATTGAATGACACAGAAACCATCAAAAGAAGATAGGAGGAATACACAGTCACCATACCAAAAAGAATTGGTCGACATTCAACCATTTCAGGAGGTAGCATGTGATCAAGAGCTGATGGTATTGTAGGAAGAAGTCTAAGCTGCACTGATGACATCGGCGAAAAACAAGGCTCCAGGATTTGAAGGAATACCAATTGAGATATTTCAACAAATAGATGAAGTGCTGGAGGTACTCATGCCTCTATGTCAGGAAATTTGAAAGACACTTATCAGACCAACAAACTGAAACAGATCCATATTTGTGCCCATCCAAAGAAAATTGATATAGGAGAATGTGGAAATTACCTAAAATATCATTAATATTACACACTAGTAAAATTTTTCTGAAGATAATTCAAAAACAGTTGCAGCAATACATACACAGGGAACTGCCAGAAATTCAAGCCAGATTTAGAAGAGATCGTGGAAAGGGGCATACCATTGCTGATGTCAGGTGGATCTTGGCTGAAATCAGAGAATACCAAACAAAGGCATTGGACTGAGTGGATCATAACAAATTATGGATAATGTTATGAAGAATGGGAATTCTAGAACACTTAATTGTGCTTGTACAGAACCTGTACATACAAAGAAGCAGTTGCCGTAAAGAACAAGAGGATACTGTGTGGTTTAAAATCAGGAAAAGTCTGCATCAGGCTTATATCCCTTCACCACACTAATTCAGTTTCTATGCTGAGCAAATAATCTGAGAAACTGGGCTATATGAAGAAGAATGTGGCATCAGGATTGGAGAAAAATTCGTTAACAACTTGTGATATGCAGATGACACAACTTGCTGCTGAAATTGCAAATGACTTGAAGCACTTACTGATGAAAATCAAACTACAGCCTTCAATATGGTTTATACTTTGACATAAGGAAAACAAATATACTCTTGACCAGACTAATATGCAACATCATAATAAACAAAGAAAATACTGAATTTGTCAAGGATTTCATTTTACTTGGATCCATAATCAATGACCATGGAGGCAGCAGTCAAGAAATCAAAGGACATAATGTTTTGGGCAAATCTGCTCCAAAAGACCTCTTTAAAGTATTAAGAAGCACAGATGTCACTTTGATGACTAAGGTGTACCTGACCCAAGCCATGGTATTTTCAATTGCCTCACATGCATGTGAAAGCTGAACAATAAATAAGACTGAAGTGATGAGTTTGAATTACGGTGCTGTCGAAGAATATTGAATATACCATGGACTGCCAGACGAATGAACAAATTTGTCTTGGGAGAAGTGCAGCGGAATGCTCCTTTAGAAGCAAGGATGGTAAGAGTTCCTCTCATGTACTGGGGACATGTTATCAGGATGGACCAGTCCGTGGAGAAGGACATCACGCTTGATAAAGTAGAGGGTCAGAAAAAGAGAAAGATCCTCAATGAGTAGGATTGACACAGTGGCTGCCATGATGGGCTCAACAACAGCAACAGGTGCGAGGATGTTGCAGGACAGGTCAGTGTTTTGTTTTGTTGTACATAGGGTTGC
The DNA here is from genome assembly GCF_024166365.1 of Elephas maximus indicus. Classification (NCBI taxonomy): domain Eukaryota; kingdom Metazoa; phylum Chordata; class Mammalia; order Proboscidea; family Elephantidae; genus Elephas; species Elephas maximus. The sequence continues at coordinate 61,928,793 of NC_064832.1, read as the reverse complement.
TATGAGTTGAAACTGACTCGACGGCACCCAACAACAAAAACCATAGGCTTGTGAACAGTTCTGAAGAGAAGTTCACCAGCTTACTTGTTGATGCCAGTGCAGTTATTTAGCTTTAAGCTCACCTTAGCTTTTGGTGCATCTAGGAAATCATTTGAAGTTTTTCTTAAATTGCTCTTTTGTTCCTTTTAATATTTTAAATATTAAAAAGACAATATAGTATAGTAGTTAAAGGTGGTTAAATTGCCTGGATTCACATCAGCTTTATTTACAAAATATGTAATTTTGTGCAAGTTATTTACCTCTTTGAGCCTCAATTTCATCCTTTCTTAAATGGATATAAAAATAGCACCTAACTTCTTAAGGTAGTTGTGGATATCAAAGGAGATAATACTTGTAAAATATTTACCACATAATCTGTCATATAGTTAACAGATGTTAAACGCTGTTATTCTTTCTCCAATCTCCTGATTCAACACTAACCCCTCACTCTTAGCACGTAGCCAAAAAAGTCAAGCCCACTACCCTTGAGTATATTCCAACTGAGTGACACTATAGAATAGAGTAGAACTGCCTGCATGGAGCTTCCAAGGCTGTAATCTCTTTACAGAAGCCAACTGCCCCATCTTCTGCAGAATGGCGGGTGAACCACAGACCTTTCTGTTAGCAGTGGAGTGCTTAACCACTGTACAACCAGATCTCTTTTGGAAGGTTATGCAGCTTGTTAATTCACTGAGATAAGTGAGGCTGGGAGGGAAAACTTGCTCAACTTCCCTTCTTAGTTCTACACACTAGGTTTCCAAGCTCGAGGCCTTCTTCAACTGACTGGATTGCTCAGCTCTACAGTCTTCCCTCCTCCCGAGTCTGGAGTCTATCCCTTGGTTTTATTCCTCCCCCTTCCCACCCCATTTTTACCTTCTTGAGGAACACACTTTTTTCCCCTGGTTCTTTCTTATAAACTTTTAAACCTCTCGTCTTAGTCTTCTAGTGCTGCTATGACAGAAGTACCATAAGTGGTTGGTTCTAATAAACTGAAGTTTATTCTCTCACAGTCTAGGAGGCTAGAAGTCTGAATTCAGGGTACCAGCTCCAGGGGAAGGCTTTCTCTCTCTGTCAGCTCTGGAGGAAGGTCATTCCCATCTAACTTACCCTGGTCTAGGAGTCTCTCAGTGCAGGAACCACAGGTCCAAAGGATGCACTCTTCTCCCAGCTTGGCTTTCTTGGTGGCATGAGGTTTTCCCTGTCTCTCTGCTCACTTCTTATTTTTTATTGCAAAAGAGATTGATTTAAGACACAACCTGATCTTGTAGATTGAGCTCTGCCTCATTAACACTGTGGAGGTAAGATTCACAACATATGAGAAAATCACATCAGATCACAAAATGGTGGACCATCACACAATACGGGGAATCATGGCCTAGCCAAGTTGACACATATTTTTGGGAGACACAATTCATTCTATGACACCTCTGAAGCCTCTTCTGTATCAAAATGAAATAAACAAATAAAAATAATAACAATTTTCCCTGGATTAGATGCTGCCCTCTGGCTACTCCTCGGAGTATTTCTTTATGTTCAGGAGCCTTGAGGAAGTAGTTTACACTCAAACTTTTCCTTTTCTGGAGTCTGGTTTCTGGTCATGACAGTCCATTGAATGAATTGCCACTATGTGGTTAAAAAAAAAAAAAAAAAATTAAATCTAATGTACCTTTTTCTTTTCAAGTGTGACATCAATTTTATATAACTCTGATCAGGCTGATATCTCCCTTCTTTTTGAAATCTGACCATCCTTTTGATTTGCTGGCACTGAGTTTCTCTGTTTCTCTCTTGCTTCTCTGGTTTTGATGCCTTCTCATCCCTTTAATATTGTTGCCCCTAAAGTCCCTCTAAAGGAGTCCTGGTGACTCAGTGATAGAGCACTTGGTTGTCAACTGAAAGATGGGTAGTTTGAATCTACCAGCTGCTTCATGGGAGAAGGATATAGCAGCCTGTTTCTGTAAAGATTTCAGCCTAGGAAACTATATGGGGCAGTTCTCCACCGTCCTAAAAGGTTACTACGTGTCAGAATCGACTTGATGGCAATGGGATTTTTGGTTTTAAAGTCCCCCTATTTGTTTTCGCTTTACAAAATTTCCTGAGGTTACTTCATTCTAAACACTGATTTCAACTGCTAACTATGTACTACTGAGTCTCAAGTATCTTTCTATAGAGACCTTAATCTTCAAATGCTTTATTTGACTTTCTGTTGGAAGTACTTATATGGATTATCTACATGTCCCTCAAACTCCACATTTTTAAAAATGAACTAAACATATTTTCCCAACTTTTTCTTTTTTCCTTTGCTTCCATTTTCATTAAATGGCACAGTCATCCAACAAGTCTCTGAGGCCCCAAACTTCAAAGTCACTCTTAACTGTTCTGTCTCTACCTCTCTCTAAAGTCAGACACTAATCTCCACATATTTCCCCCCTTATTCTGCTTAAATGAAATCCTCATTACTTTTTGCCTGTACTCCTACAATAGCTACTTTATTAGCCCTGAAGAATGGACAACATAGTGGTTAAGAGGACTGACTCTAAATCTCTACAGTCCCTGTGTGATGCAAATGATTAACACACTCGGCTACTAACCAAATGTTTGGAGGCTCCAGCCCACCCAGATGACCCTCAGAAGAAAGGCCTGGCAATTTACCTTTGAAAAATCAGCTGTTGAAAACCCTGTGGGGTATGGTTCTTCTCTATCACACTTGCAGTTGTCATTAATCAGAACTGGCTTGACGGTAACTGGTTACTTCCTTTTTCTAGCTCAATTCTTGCTTTGTCACTTATTTGCTGGCTGATACTGGAAAGTTACTTTATCTCCTATCTCTCAATATCTTAATTTACAAAATGTGTATAATAACATTACTTGTATCATAGGGTTGTTGTGAATAATAAATGTATTAACTTAAGCAAAAATCTACCTGACGTAGTAAATGCTGTATCATGGTTAACTGCTTACTGTTGCTGTCATTGTTAGTTATCATCAATTTGATTCCTACTCAAAGTTTTCAACATATATTTGAAACATTTTTTTTTTTGCCCTTAGGACATAATGCACTTTATGATTTCATCCCCAACTTTACCTTTCTAAAGTACTCAGCTTTAGCCACAGAATGAGACGTGAACTCTACATGTTTTCGCTCTTCTGTTTGGCTTTATTTCTACATCATAAGTTCTATTCCCTTTGCTTTTTTTAACATTAGGTTTTGCAGTTGTGTGTTTATGTCTTTCTTATTTCATAGATGACTTGGTTAACTTTAAGAAACTATTGAAGACTTTCTTCGGGTTAAATGGTACAGCCCTTTTAGAGGCTAGGAAAGGATCAGTAAAAAAAAAAAAAAATCAGTAGTGACCTGCATTTTTAAGGGTGTTCCTTTTGTATGAAGGCCACTACATGTTTGAGAAAATGTTAAGAGTTTAGAAATTGTTATTTTTATCAAAATGTGTAAGAAATCATTTAACCTCTTTATATCTTGTTTTTTTTTTTTTTTTTTTAAATGGAAGTAATAAAAAAACTTAAGGTCTACCAGAAAGGAAAACATAAAAGTGAACTAATGTAATATATATGACAAAGTGTATTTTAGGAAATAAAAATATGTTCAGGTATGTTAAGAATATATACATTTAGATATATCCATTGAGTTGAAATTAACTCTAAAGCAATGGATTTTTTTTCTTTTTTCTTTTTTCTTGCTATTTCCAGGATCCTAGCTCAATGAAGAAATATGACCATGTTTGTGAATCACTGCTAATTCGTAAAAAGCAATTTAAACTTCTTAAGTGTTTTTTTAAATTTTTCTTTGTTTTACTTAGATTTCTTTCCTAAATAGTACTACTTATGTTGTAATACTGTGTGTGCTGTTTGAAAATTGTTTAAAATACTCTGCAATAATATATACTACTTGAAACCTGCTCCAATTAAGGGAAAAATGAGCTAGTATATCATTTTTACCAGCCTCTTTGTTCCCATTAAAGTAAATATGTTCTGACTGTACCTTTATTGGTTCCTCTTCTATATTTCAGTCCCAGAAACTCAGTGAAAGTGAGTAAACAACAACATCATCATCATTCATACTATATGTTGTTACAAGACTTTACAACACATTAAATACATTGATATTACATAGAGATCCCGTAACAATTAGAATATTGTTTTGAATCTTAGAGATTATTATATACACACAGATGATAATGTGAAGAAATATGAAAAAACCCAGATTTTATTTAGTACTCCCTCATCTTTTTTACTAGTTGCCAATTTGACATACTGAGTGATGATTTTCTTAACTGTCACACTCAAAATATACCATTTCTATACTCTTCCCCCTCCACTTTTTTTTTTTTGGTATCATCTGATAAATGCTGTTTGAATTCTTATTAGGACTGCACTAGAAAAACCCTGACATTCTTCAAATAGAAAAACAATGACTTTTGTAGCCACATAGAGTGATTGCTTTTTAAAATTTTTATTTTGTTGTTTTTACTGAGAATATACACAGCAATTTAAGTTTCTACATGTACCATTTAGTGGCATTGATTACATTCTTTGAGTTGTGCAAACATTCTCATTCTACTTTTCCGAGTTGTTCCTCTTCAATTAACAGAAATTCACTGCCCTTAAGATTTCTATCTAATCTTTGGAGTTATTGTTGTCAGTTTGATCCCGTATAGATAGTTCTTAAAAGAGTACAATGCTCCAGGCAGGCATTTTTTACTAGTTGAGCTAAACTCTTATTTGGTTTTAAAAAGACTTCGAGGGACATCTTTGATTTAAGGTTTAAAGATGAGACTTGCGCATTTATTTTAGCTTCAGTATTCACTCTCTTTGATCTTACAAGCTTGTAATTAACTTTGGTTTATTATGAGACTAGAATATATTGTATTATTTGGAGAGAAATTGATATTAGCATTGGAAATACTAAAACCATTTTAGCTCATTTTTTTCTCAGTTCTTCAGAAAAAAAAAAAATCTGTTGTTTTTCTCATTTATATTGATCCAGCTGAAATCTACATATATATTTTCTGTCTTTAAATTTGTGTCCCAGCACTGTTTATATTAGCAACCAAACAAACCCAACTTATTATGTAGAGATTTGTTTGTGTGTATGTGTATGTGTTTGTACTTATTTTGCAATTATAAATTTTAGAGTAATACCATTACCTCATCTTAAATAACTGCTTTTGGTATCTATAACAGATAAGTGATCGAACGGGCTTGTTTTATAAAGTCTGGATTTTACCATATGGAAAAGCCCATATTTTATGGGTCTGGAATTTGTTCCATAATAGAGCTCAACCAGCATGTAGGCATGTGTGATAAAACAAGTTTCTGCTGTATTAGAGATAAAATAATACATCCAAGAATTTTTTTTTAACAGCCTTCAAATATTTCATAGTACTTGAAATACAAATATGATATGATACTGAATTTCCATTGCTGTTAGTTGCCATCAGTCAGCTCAGACCCATGGCAACCCCACATAAAACAGAAGGAAACATTGCTCAGTTTTGCAACATCTTCATGGTCATTGGCATGCTGCAGTACTTGATACAATCACTGTATTTTGAGTGTCTTCCAACCTAAGGAGTTCATCTGCCAGCGTTGTATTGAATGATATTCTATTAGGAAACTCTAATATGTAAAATGATTCATTTTGTGCATCAACTCAGGAAAAAAAAAGAAGAAATAAAAAAAAAATAGTCGCAGGTCACTAAAATACACAGAGTAATGCTTCAATTCCAGGAGGTATATTCCACCCTAGTATAATTAAGGTAGAAGTTCCCAACTATTTTTACACTATAATCTGGCCCTTCCTTCCAGTTACCAGCAAGGAAGGCAATCTGTGGTGGGAGACCTAAGGTTTTACTATCATCCGGTGTAATTAAAAGGGCCATATAAAACCACTTTACAGTCAAGCACAGTAATACTGTAATACTTCATCAGAATTGGCATTTGCTGATGGATTCTCCCATTTCTTTTTTCTCCTTTGGTCAGAAATATTTTTGAAAATATTATCTTTAAAGTTTAGAATTGCTTTCAGTTCTGTATTTTGACATGGAACTACCTTTCTGATGCTTTGATTCTTATGATGCTTTTGACTACTGCTATGTTTTCTTTGTATTATGAGTTTCTCTATATTTCTTTCCAAATTAGTAGAGCACCAGGATTTGGTGTAGCTGGCCTTTATTTTCTAACACTGTTTTGAAATATTTGGTTTCAGAGTCTAATCCAGAGTTTGTCATGGAAGAGAATTATAAACAATATACAAAAGCTTACATGCAATAATATTTGAAATGGAGACTAAAAAAGGCGTATGAAAAAATAAATATAGGATAAAAATATAAAAAGTGTGGTATAGGGTTTTTTTTTTTTTTTAAGGAAAAAAAAAGCTCTATGGGTTTCTAGCACAATCACAAGTTGGTTGTTGATGTTAGTTGCCTTTGAGTCAAATCCGACTCATGACGGCTCCATGTGTACAGAGTAGAACTGCTCCATAGGGTTTTCAAGGCTGTAAACTTTCAGAAGCAGTTCACCAGGCATGTCTTCCAAGGCTCCTCTGAGTGGGTTTGAACTGCTAACTTTTGTTAGTATTCCAGCGCTTAACTATTGAGCTACCCAGGGCCTTCTTCATAAGTTGGTACTACCATTCAAATTATATGTTGAAGTTTTCACCCTCCCTATGGAGCAGTTTTACTATGTCTTATAAGGTTGCTATGAGTTGGAATCAAATCAATGGCAAAAGGTTTTTGGTAGAAGAGAAATTAATGACAGCTATATTTTTTATTGCAGGCACCTTTTCATTAGGTTTCATGCAAAATCTCTGGTTTTCCAAATATGACACAGGAAAATCAAAACAAATCCAACAGGGCTCCCTAACTATCACACTGGAAAGTCATAATTATGCTTGCAAGCCTTATCTCACAGAAATAAAGGAAAAAGGTAAAAGTTTACAAAACTAACACATCCAGGAAGCATCGCTTAATAGAATGCTCAACCTACACAACAATGAGGCTCTAACTCCAGTCTGCTGTGCTTCATACATTTTAAAAAGGACTTACCTCAACACTAAATGTGTTAGAACCAGAATAACACTTTACGCCTGAGGTCCAGAGACATAAAAAATGGCTGGTACACCGTTTACCCAATGGTAATGAAAAGGTAAGAACACTGCTCCTTCCCTGAAGGAGGCATAGTGGTACAGTGGTTAAGCACATGGTTACTAACCAAAAGGTCAGCTGTTCAAGCCCACCAGCTGCTCTGCAGGAGAAAGATGTGGCAGTCTGCTTCCATAAAGTTTACAGCCTTGGAGACCCTATGGGGAAGTTCTACTCTGTCCTATAGGGTCACTGTGAATAGGAATCAACTCACTGGCAACTGACTTTCCTTCCCTGCCCTACGGCAATGTAACTCTTAGTGATCCTTAAAACACAGTTTATGAAATTTCTTTAGGAAATCTTATTTTATACCCAAATCCTGGACCCCAGAGACTGAACTGAATGGAATGCCACCTCGCTTACTCACGCCTTATTGTGCATTCCTTGTTCACATCATTGCGACACTCTGCTGTCCTTGGTTTACTTATCTGACTTCCCCAAAGATTTCTATTGGTGGTAGAAGCTGTGACTTACTTCTGCATATTTTTAAATATTATTACCCCCAGTACCTGAAAATTTTCATAATTATGGTATGAATAAATAAGATTTTTATCCGAAAAATAAAATAAATTTAAGAAAGATAATGAACGTTACAATCTTCATTTATTTGTTTTTAACATGCTATAATTATGAACATAAATAAGCAACATCATGATAAATGGAGAAAATACTGAAGTTGTTGAAGATTTCATTTTACTTGGATTCACATGCCATACCCACAGAAACAGCAGTGAAAAAATCAAATGACATATTGCATTGGGCAAATCTGCTACAAAAGACCTCTTTAAAGTGTTAAAAAGCAAAAATGTCACTTTGAGGACTAAGGTGTACCTGACCCAAGCCATGGTATTTTCAATAGCCTCATATGCATGTGAAAGCTGGACAATGAATAATGAATGTAGAAGAAGAATTGGTGCCTTTGAATTATGGCATTGGCCAAGAATATTGAATATACCACGGACTGCCAGTAGAACGAACAAGTCTGTCTTGGGAAAAGTACAGCCAGCATGCTTATTAGAAGCAAGGGTGATGATACTTTGTCTCACATACTTTGGACATGTTATCAGGAGGGACAAATCCCTGGAGAAGGATGTCATGCTTAGTAAAGTAGAGGGTCAGTGAAAAAGAGAAAGATTCTCAACAAGATGAATTGACAGAGGCTGAAGCAATGGGTTCTAACATAGTAACAATTGTGAGGATGGCTCAGGACCAGGCAGTGTTTCATTCTGTTGTACATAGGGTAGCTATGAGTTGAAACTGACTCAATAGCACCTGACAACAACAACAATCATGAACATTAGTGACTAATTTAACCTCCAAAAAGAGAGAGAAGAAACGGTTCCTTTGCACTTTGAGAGTAACCATCTTACTGACCCACTTTTGAGGTTGTTTTCTATTGTAGGTTTACATTTTTCTAAATCAATGAAAAATAATTAATTTGATTACATTAAAATGGCAGATTTATAAGATGGATAATTAAATATATATATCTCTGTTTTTCAATATATATTCAGTGCAATTCAAATACTTGGTCGATTTATCTTTAAGTAACTAAAAAAACACAAATTATCAATTGCCATTATCAGCATTTGAGTGAGAGGTAAGCAAAAAGGGGTGTGAGGCCAAGAGTTGTATCTTAAATGAGAACAACACAATGAGGATGAGATGCAGGAAAGACAGTGGATATATTAGAATAAATGACCATTTTTATTGCCCCCAGGAGATTTTTAATGCTTATATCAGATTTTTTGTTGTTGCTGTTAACAGCCCTCAAGTCGACTCCCAACTCATGCTGACTCCATGCACAACAGAACTCCGTGAACCATTTTGATGCTAGGGTTTTCACTGGCTCATTTTCAGAAGTATATCATCAGGCTTTTCTTCCAAGTCCGTTATAGTTTGAAGCCCTGCTGAAATCTGTTCAGCATCACAGCAACACACAAGTCTCCCTTGAGAGACAAATGTTAGCTGTACTTGAGGGGTATTGTTCAGAAATTGAACCTCGGTCTACACCTCTTTATTAAGGTTATGACCAACCAAGCACATGATTGCACCCACATATGGGGGCCCATATCCCCAGACACATTAAATATATACACATTTGCTCTTTTGTCCACAGGATAACAAAAACCTGTGTGACTCTGGAAAGACAGGACACTAGACATGCAAGCTAACTATGAGACACAAGTCCATACTTTCAAATAAATGAAAACAACTTAAGGTTTCTTATACAACCCATATTTCTAAGAGAATGAAGATTTTCTCTCTGAGTCAGAGATATCCGAAATTATTTATTTTTACATAAATTTTCAAAATGAAAACTGGAAATACTATCACAGCAGCCTTATTTTCACTGTAATAACTTTTGAATATGAATAAACTGTGTTAGAGACACTTCAGAAAATGATACTCTAAAATAAACACTTCCAAAGATTTAGAAATTGGAATATGTAAAACAAGAGAAGTATATCATGATACTCAGGAAAACAGAATAGTACTACAAACTCAACATGTACCGATATCTAGTATCTCAGAATATGTTATATAGGCAAACTACTGAACATATTAATGCCACACTACATTTATTTTCAATATGGAATCATAATTATATACTTTATATATCATCTAGCATCTTGTTGGGAAATGTACTTATCCAATGGCAATAAAAATACGAATTGTTTTATACCTTTTTTATTATGATGATTATATGAAATAAATAAAAACGTGTTGACTAAAATCAGTGATTTGGGGGCTTCTTGAATAATATTATTTATTGAGGAATATAAGAAGGAAAAATGTTATGGAAAATACAGGAGGTTGATGTCATATCTCAGTACAAAGAAGGACGTTTTCATGATCCATTAAAATTTCATTTTAATGAGTGAGGGAAGTTGCAGCTTCTGTAGTGGTAGGTTTTAAAGTTAAATGGTAATGTAAACATTGAATGCTTTATTGTTAAAAGCATGTTCAACATCATTTAGAAAGAAAGCACAACACTGGAGATCAATACACAATCTCTCAATTAGTTGAAAACATTCTGATTTTCCTTCAACACAGATGTAGCTTTCATTGTTATTGTTGCTGTTGTCGTTGAGCACAAGATTAATTACCTGATCTATAGTTTGGTGTCAGAAGGCAGAACAAGTATGTATTTCAGCCTGTAAAATTACCCTCAGCATGATAATATGGTCTCACTGAGAGAGATGTGTGGGAACTGAGACCACCTGAAGGACGAGATGTATATGCGTTCCAATTCCTATTCAGTACTTGAGTGAAATGGCACAATTGCTTATTTTATTCAAATTCTGTTTATTTTCCTTCCATTACTCTCTCTTTTATTCACCTCATTACTTGAACTGCAACATGATCAGAGCTTATACATTAGGTTTACTTGTTCAAGGCTAGAAAATTTATTTTCACAGTGCCTAAGAAAGAGTTGAGTGAGCAAATACAAGGCTGTACTAGAATACATTCAGAGAAGGAGAAATTCTATGAAGCCAATCAATGGCATCCCCACAGTCACCAAATTCTTATAATGAGCGTGTGCCTCTGTGTCTGTGTTTTTATTAGTTTTCTTGCCATGTGTTTTAGGGCATGGCTATTGTTTCTATTTGTCCTCTTTAAAAATTACTGCAATGTGTAAAGTGGGGAATTTCTATGGAAGTTGAAAACCTTTTCTATTTGATGATCCATCAAGAAAGCTTAAATAGATAAAGGTGGTTGTTGCTGATATACCATAGAGTCAGTTACAACTCATAGTGACCCTATGTACAACAGAACGAAACACTGTCCTATCCTGCGCGTCCTTACAATCATTAACTGAGCCCATTGTCGCAGCCATTGTGTCAGCCCATCTTGTTTAGGGTCTTCCTCTTTTTTGATGACCCTCTACTTTATCAAGCATGATATCCTTCTCCAGGGATTGTTCTCTCCTGATAACATGTGAGATAAGTCTCTCCATCCTTGCTTCTAAGGAGCATTCTGACTGTACTTCTCCCAAGACAAATTTGTTTGTTCTTCTGGCAGTCCATGTGGTATTCAATATTCTTAGCCAACACCATAATTCAAATGCATCAAATCTTCTTCAGCCTTCTTTGTTCATTGTCCAGCTTTCCCATGCATATGAGGCGATTGAAAATACCATGCCTTGGGTCAGGTGAGCCTTAGTCCTCAAAGAGATATCTTTGCCTTTTAATACTTTGTCTTAGTTATTTAGGTCTACTGTAACAGAAATACCACAAGTGAATTGCTTTAACAAACAAATTTATTCTCTCCCGGGCAAAGCTTTTTCTCTCTGTCAGTTCTGGGGGAAGGTCCTTGTCATCAATATTCCTATGGTATAGGAACTTCTTAGCACAGGGGCACCGGGTCCAGAGGACGTGCTTTGCTACTGCCATTGTTTTCTTGGTGGCATGAGGTACCCTCCTCTCTGCTGGATTCTGTCTTTTATATCTCAAAACAGATTGACTAAACATAAAACCCAATCCTGTAGATTGAATCCTGCCTCATTAACATAACTGCCCCTATGATTGCCTCATTAACATCATAGAAGTTAGCATTTATGACACATAGAATAACCACAACAGATCACAAAATGGTAGACAACCACATAATACTGGAAATCATAGCCTAGCCAAATTGATACCCTTTACTTTGTAGGACGCAAGTCAATCCATAACACACTTTAAGGAGGACTTTTGAAGCAGATTTGCCCAATTAAATATGTGGTTTGATTTCTTGACTGCTGCTTCCATGGGCATTGATTGTAGATCCATGTAAAATGAAATCCTCAACAACTTCAATATTTTCTCTGATTTTCATAATTTTCCTTATCAGTCCAGTTGTGAGGATTTTTGTTTTATTTACCTTGAGGTGTAGTCCATACTGAAGACTGCAATCTTTGATCTTCATCAGTAAGTTCTTCAAATCTTCTTCACTTTCAGCAAGCAAGGTTGTGTCATCTGCATATCATAGGTTGTTAATTACTTGTCCTCCAATACTGATACAGATTGACTAAGTATGGTGAAAAGATACAACCCTGATACATTATGGGGACACTGTCTCTCTTTATATAAAGGAGCCTTGGTGACGCAGTGGTTAAAGCGATTGACTGATAACCAAAATGTCAGCGTTCTAAACCACCGGCAGCTCCCTGGGAGAAAGATGTGGCTGTCTGCTTCCATAAAGATTTATAGCCTTGGAAACTGTAATGGTTTACTATGAGTTGGAATCAACTCCATGGCAATGATTTTTGTTTTTTTAATACATATATGGGTGTGTGAGTAAATGCATGTATCAAGTACATACATTTGATATTTTCTTTTACTTTATTAAAAAAAATGGAAAACCTGGTGGCTTAGTGGTTAAGAGCTACGGCTGCTGACCAAAAGATCGGCAGTTTGAATCCACCAGTGGCTCCTTGGAAACCCTATGGGGCAGTTCTACTCTTAAGGTTGCTAGGAGTTGGAATCGACTCAACAGCAAAAGGTTTTGGGTTTTTTATTAAAAAATACATCAACTCAGGGCACATCATTATTGGTTCTAGGCTACATTCTGCTTTAAACTAGAAATTTTTCAAATATATGTTATGAGTTCAAAATTTTTCACTTAAATAATGGCCATATCAGTACATACATAAATAGATGTATATATGCTTGTGTGTGAGAGTGATTTCTGAGAATTGGATTTTTTCGAACACAACAAAATTATTGGAAGAAACTTATAATGAAGTCTAACTTCTATAATTTTATTGTGAGCCTTGAAAGTAGATATTTTCAATCAAATGCACATGATTGATCTATTGCAATATAAATTTCAAATATACTTTTTCCATTTCTGATTAGTATCCCAGAGTATTATTGATAAATTCTCATATTAGTTTCAGTTCAAATTGCCAAAGGCATTTCCCCTAATACCTATGATATATGAGAAAACACAGGATTCATAATTTAATCAAGTTGTTTTCTTACACCTAAATTTTGACAATAGTTTCATAGCTTTGATGATTATCATCCACAATGCTGACTGTAATAAAATACATTGGTAATATATTTTGATATTAAAAAAATAACAAAATAAAGTGAAATTTGTGTATATAAGGTTAACTTGGAAACATGATTTTTCATTTCATACTGATTAATTTTACTGATTAATGAAATGAATATACATTCTCTGCAATTAATTCTTGTAACAATTCACCTTGTTTTAAGACTTCTTATTCTCTTCTAATTAAAATGGAATGAGATAATTTAAATTATTCTGTGAGACTTTTATATAATAAACTGATAATGTATTTAAATATTTCACTACAAACATCAATTTTTTTTTTAATCCATAGAGAATGTTGTAACTTAAACATTCTTTGATTATGTACTTCACATTCTAATACAGTTCTTTTGTCACAAACAAAAGCACCTTTCAGAATAAAAGTAAATTGAACATAAATTAAAAAAAAAACCAAAAACTAAATATATTGACCTTGTCATGGATCACCTATTATTTTTCTATTTCTACATATAGTTTTAGAAAAAGCATTGATGATAGAAGGCATCAATTCCTGGTGTGAGATGCAGTCTTTTAACACGTAGGTGATTTACTGATTGAAGCTAAACAATCATGCATTTTGAGTTCACACTGTCAAGCAGTAGAAACATTGGTAACTGCAGTTAATTACTAATTATTAACCTAATTATTAATACATATAATTTAAAAATACATAGAATATGAAATAGTTCTTAGACATGTAAGTCAAATTCTTTTATATCAATTTATTTGAAGATTTTTTTGTGTTCTAATTAACTTTTATATATGAGCTTGGCTGTGCTCTTAACTAAACTCTGCCAAATCATACACAATAGATTCTATAATTCTCCTGAAAATTAGTACGGTGGTCTACAATTTCTTTTTCCTGAATTTTAACAGGATTAGAATTTTTCAATTGGTCCCTGGTAGTGATAAACCAAAACTAAAAATTTACTTATGGGAAAACAGACCTTAAAGCTTATTTAAATGTTTGAATTAGATTAGTTTACATACACTGAAGTGTGTACTACTAGATTTACCACTTTACCTTATATATATCCATGTATGATAAACTTCTCCTTAAGATAGTGCCCCTTTGTGTGTGCATATATGTATATATTTCAAACCTCATTTACTAAAATCACTTAACAAAAGAGAATGGAAATACCCAACGTGCAACTTTTATACAGCCCACTCCCAGTGTGATCACTTTAAAACTGATAGATATTTTCTCTTTGCCGAATTGACAGACTACATTTCCAATGGTAAGATGAACTTTTGAGATCCATCTGGAGACCATTCACTTACTGCTGTGACATACTTTAATCTTTTCCTGCCAAATGACAACTTTCATTAACCAGATAACAAGCAATAAATTTTCAGATATGTGATAAAGTAAAATCTTGGGAAAATCATATCCACATTTTACCATAGGGGAATAAAATTTGCCGCAGTTTTGCAATACTCATTTTATTATGTTTTAATGTAAATGATGTTAAAATACTTTTTTTATTTGGAGAGCTATATTGTAAAAGCTAGAAAAAAGAATATATTGTTGTAATGAATCCAATAACATATTAACTAGTAAAACATAAATTTAAAGTAATTTAGATTATGAAGTATAAAAAACAAACAAAAAAAAAACCTTTGTCATTGAGACGATTCCAACTCATGAGGATACTATAGGACACAGTAGAACTGGCCCATAGGGTTTCCAAGGAGGTTTTGCTGAACTTTCAGTTAGCAGCTGCGTTCTTTAACTACTGTTCCATCAGAGCTCCTTGCAAAGCATAAAGCCAAAACCATACCTGTGGGCGACGAGTTGATTCCGACTCATAGCGACCTTATAGAACAGAATGGAACTGCCCCATAGGGTTTCCAAGGAGGGGCTGGTAGATTCGAAAAACATACATTAGCATGCAGAAAATTCCATTACAGTTTTCATAATTCAAACACACATTAGACTATAAATTCCTTCTTGGTAATATGAAAATTTTAATATTGAATAATTCTCACTTGAGGGAAGGAAGGTGAAGTTTCTATATTCAAAACTGTATATTCTGATACTCACTATAAAAGAAATTGGGTTTTGTATGGTAGACATTGAGAAAGATTTGATTTATACCCTCAACAGTTGTTGTCATTTTAGGCGCCATTCAGTTGGCTCTGAATCATAGAGACCCTATGTATAACAGAAAGAATTGTCACCCAGTCCTGTGCCATCATCACAATAGTAGGTACATTTGATCCCATTATTGCAGATACTGTGTCAATCAATCTCCTTGAGGGTCTTCCCCTTTTTCACTGATCCTCCACTTTATCAAGCATAATGTCCTTCTCCAGGATTTGGCTCCTCCTGATAACATGTCCAAAGTAAGCTAGACAAAGTGTCACCATTTTCACTTTTAAGGAACATTCTGGTTGTACTTCTTCCAAGGCAGATTGGTTTGTTCTTCTGGCAGTCCATAGTATATTACTGACACCATAATTCAACAGTATTACTATAAAAACCTATTACTTTCCAAAATACTGTCCATAAAATGTCTTCTAATAAAAACTGAGAGGATAAATCTAAGATTCAATTGAAATAAATATCAAGTTGAATGAAACCAATTAAAGTCTTCCATTGAATTAGAAGTTTCTTTATCTACAGAGATATGTAATTTTAATGTAGCCAGTAAAAGTATTCATTTATTCAAAACTAGTGTATTAAAAACTTGACTAATGTCTAGGCGTATTGTCATGAGTAAAAGACAATTCCTGATTCTCAATGTTGACAAAAATGAGCCTAAAAACAAGTAAATAAATAAAATGTTGACATGCCATCATTCATGTCAATACGTTGAGAATACAAGGTAGAACCAAAAAGAGAGACAAAGAATGTGAAATGCAATAAAGCAAAACCCTAAACTCAGAGTTATGTACAAACTACACCAAAAACAAGAAAAGGATTTATACTTTGTTTTATCCAACTATGTTACCCTTGGGCTAGATATGGTGCAGACAGGGGACAAAAATGAACTGACATAGGATTCCAATTCTGCTGGTTGGCATTGAGGTTACAGATTTTTACAGCAGTTTTAAATGGGGATTGAGAGCATTAAACCGTTGAATGGCTAAATTCATCTATATAATAGGTCATAGAGATAAACAATGCCTTTTCATGATCTAAATCTTGCTTATCTTTCAGAACTTATTGTCTACAGTTCCCAATATATCAAATTAATTCCAATTCTACCTTAGAAGTTTTGCGATATTAATACTTTCCTGTCCCTGCTTATGGGTATTCCTCTACATGAAAGAACCATCTTACTACCTTTTCTACACATCTTTTGAATCTTAGTTCAAAATTCACATATTCCTTGAAGATTATTGTGAATCTTCAAGGCTTGATAAACCACTTCTTTTGTGTTTTTTTTTTTAATCTTTTATTTTAATTATTATTATTTTTTTTAATTTTTATTGTGCTTTAAGTGAAACTTTACAAGTCAAGTCAGTCTCTCATACAAAATCTCATACACACCTTGGTATGTACTCCTAGTTGCTCTCCCCTAATGAGGCAGCACACTTCTTCTCTCCACCCTGTATTCTTGTGTCCATTCAGCTAGCTTCTGTCCCTCTCTTCCTTTTCATCTCCCCTCCAGACAGGAGCTGCCCACATAGTCTCATGTGTCTACTTGAGCCAAGATGCTCACTCCTCACCAGTATCATTTTCTATCTTATAGTCCAGTCCAATCCCTGTCTGAAGAGTTGGCCTTGGGAATGGTCCCAGTCCTGGGCTAACAGAAGGTCTGGGGACCATGAACTCCAGGGTCTTTCTAGTCTCAGTCAGACCATTAAGTCTGGTCTTTTTTTAAAAAAAAAAATTACTATTGTGCTTTAAGTGAAAGTTTACAAACTAAGTCTGTCTCTCATACAAAAACTTAAGTTGCTCTCCCTCTAATGAGACAGCAGACTCCTCTCCACTCTCTATTTTTGTGTCCATTTGGCCAGCTTCTGACCCCCTCTGCCCTCTTTTCTCCTCTCCAGACAGGAGCTGCCCACAAAGTCTCGTGTATCTACTTGATCCAAGAATCTCACTCTTCACCAGTATCATTTTCCATCCCATAGTCCAGTACAATCCCTGTCTGAAGAGTTGGCTTTGGGAATTGTTCCTGTCTTAGGCTAACAGAAAGCCTGGGGATCATGACCTCTGGGGTCCTAGTCTCAGCCAGACCATTAAGTCTGGTCTTTTTACGAGAATTTGAGGCCTGCATCCCATTGCTCTCCTACTCCCTCAAGGGTTCTCTGTAGTATTCCCTGTCATGGCAGTCATTTTTTGTAGCCAGGCACCACCTAGTTCTTCTGGCCTCAGGCTGATGTAGTCTCTGATTTATGCAACCCTTTCTGCCTCTTGGGCTCATAATTACCTTATATCTTTGGTATTCTTCATTCTCCTTTGTTCTTCTGTGTTTTGAGACAAATGATAGATATACAGATATCTATCATAGAACTTTAGTTAGGTTATTTTCAAATTTTCAGAAATTATGGGTCTCCAAATATTTAATTTTTCTTTCATTTAATTCTAGTGCAAATTAAGTTAAATCAAAAATAACTCAAATTTCATGTTATCTTAGAAATATAGTATTGTGCTTATCTAAATTTTAATCTGAGCAATGTGTTTCTCCTAATACCTAATACCAGATAGTTTTATAGATACTTTGAAGCTGCGTCATTAGAATTACATTCGAGGTGGGAAATTGTCCACATTCATCTTTACTAAAGAACTTCACTATAAAAATTCAGTGTAGACTGATGAATCTTGATAATTCACAAAGGTGATTGGGATAAGTCATTTAGGAAGTTTTTACAAGTAGATGTAATTGATTTAATCTGATTTAATGTGTGTAACAAGGAGGAATACTAGTGCATAAATGAATTCTTAATTCTCCAGGTTGAAATTGCATTTAAAGTATAATGGGGAAAAAAAAAAAGGACATCTTGAAGATTTTTATACACAATACTTAAAAGAATATTTACACCTATTAAGCAACTGAAAAAAATATTATAGCTATAAAACCAAAGCTGCTTTAGGAATAACTGCCAAAAATAATTTTCTATAATGTACTCAAAATTAAGTCTCATTCACATCAACAATTTTCCATTTTGGTCCTAATAAATTTTCTTCCGTGAGATAAATGCCAAAGGAGTTCTCATGACACAGTGTTAAGCACTCTGCTGCTAACAAAATGGTCAGCAGGTCAAACCTACCAGCTGCTCTGTGGGAGAAAGACGTGAAAGTCTGCTTCTGTCAAGATTTACAGCCTTGGAAACCCTATGAGGCAGTTCTACTCTGTCCTATGAGGTCACTTTGAGTCAAAAGCAACTTGATGGCAATGAGGTTTGGGAAGATAAATAACCAGAAAATATGGTGGAAAACTTCATTTTCACTTTATATTATTAACTAACACAGTGAATTTTTCATATAAATTTAAAATATTTGTTTATTTTACAACTAGTGCCCGTAGAAAATATTTTTATCAGAGAACAACTGAAATGTTTATGGAAATGTTGGGCCATGATCAAAGGTGACCTAGCTTTCCACCAAAATAAATAAAAATGTAGTCATTGAGGGAATATTTATTACCAAAATACTTATGCTAAGATTGTGACATCCCTCTCCTCAGACATTCCTTAAACTAATGCTCCCTTTATTTTATTCCTTAGCTTTTATCCTCTTAAAAATACCACATATTAGTCTTACTTCTTTCTTGTATGTTTGTACTCACTAGGCTGTAAGTATATAAAGGCATGCTTTGCTGTAACCACAAGATATTTTAATGCAATATCAGCAAATAAGAGCTGAATGAATAGATTCATGATTTGCAGGCAAGCTAAGGCTTTTGTGAAGTGAATGAAGTATAAATTTATCTGTAAAAATAATAATTTCACACTATTATGTCTTGAAAAGGAGTGACAAGAAGTGGAAAAGAATGTTTCTGTTGATACACCAAGTACCTAGCCCTGTATTCTGAAAACTATAGCCCAAGCCCAAGCCTGTTGCTGTCGAGTTAATTTTGACTTATAGCAACCTTCTAAGACAGTAGAACTGCCTCACATCATTTCAAAGGAGCTACTGGTGGATTTGAACTGCCGACCTTTTGGTTAGCAGCTGAGCTCTTAACCACTGAGCCACCAAGGCTCCTGAAAACCATAAGTACTCCATAAATGTTTGCTGAATTAACTCAAGCTGAAAAATGCCACGTGTTCCCTTTCCAAGTAATCAGGGCACACTGATCCTGACCATACTTACGACTAACAGTTTTTATCCATTAATAAGACTCATCTTTTCTAATTAATAGATTTTATCTTTTAGAGAGGTTTTAGGTTGACAGAAAAATTACACAGAAAATACAGCCTTCTCAAATATCCTCTCTCCCAATAGCCACATTTTTCCCCATTATTAATATCTTTCCTTTATGTGGTAGCTAGATAGATTGCTTCAGTCAAGTTGACTCAGACTCATGACAAATTTTATACAGAACCAAATGTTGCCTAGTCCACTATCATCCTCACAACGGCCAACATGTTGTGGCTATTGTGCCAGTCTAACTCACTGAGGGTCCCCCTAACCCTCGCTGCCACTCTACTTCACCAAACATGATGTCCTCCTCCAGTGATTGATCCCTCCTGGTTACTTGTCCAAAGCAAGCAAGTCTGACAAGGTTATGTGGTGATCCATATGATTTTAATTGGCTCATTTTTGAAAGTAGATGACCAGAATTTTTCTCCTCCTTTGTCTTAATTTGGAAGCTCTGTTGAAACTTTTCCACCATAGGTGACACTGCTGCTGTTTGAAATACCGGTGGCATAGCTCCTAGCATCGCAACAACATTCAAGCCAGCACAGTACAATAAACTGACAGACTGGTGTGGTGGATTGTTGTGGTACATTTGTTACAATTGATGAACCAATATTGATATGATATTATTAATAAAAATCCATAGTTTCATTAGGGTTCACTCTTTGTATTATATATATATATATATAGTTCTATGGGTTTTGACAAATGTATGATGACATGTACCCACCATTACAGTATCATACAGGTTAGTTTTACTGCCTTTAAAATCTCCTGTGCTCCATCTATTTATCTTGCCCCCACCCTCAGAATTTTCCCCTGTTCCCTGGAAACCACTGATTATTTTACTCTTTCTATAGTTTTATCCTTTATATAAAGTCATATATTTGGAATAATACAGTATTTAGCCTTTTCAAACTGACTTACTTACCAATGCACACTTAAGGTTCCCTCATATCTTTTGGTGACTTGATAGCTCATTTATTTTTATTTCTGAATGGTATTCCATTGTATGAATGCGCCACAGCTTGTTTATCCATCCATATATTGAAGGACATTCTAATTCGTTCTACTTTTTGGCAATTATGAATAAAGCTGCTATAAACATTCCTACACAGGTTTGTATGTGATCATATGTTTTCACCTAATTTTTTAAATTTACCTAGGAGTGTGATTGCTGGATTTATGTGAAGACACTGTTCAGCTTTGTAAGAAACTGCTAGATTGTTTTCCAAAGTGGTTGCACGATTTTGTATTCTCACCAACAATGAATGAGAATTCCTGTTGCTCCACACCCTAATATTTAGTTGTTGTTTTGTAATTAAAACATTTTAATATGTATAGCAATATCTCACTGTTGTTTTAATTTGCTATTTTATAATGACATAAGATGTTAAGAACTCTTTGTCTTTTAATCCTATTAATTTTGTAACTTTCCTCTGAGACAGCAACTTTACCTTGTTAGGTCATCTTCCAGTTGATTCCAACTCATTCAACCCCATGTGTGCTGAGTAGAACTGCTCCACAGGGTTTTCACCACTGTGACCTTTTGAAAACAGATCACTAGGCCTATCTTCTGAGACACCTCTGGGTGGGTTCAAAACACCAACCTTTCAGCTAGTTGTGGAGTACTTAACCATTTGCATCACCCAGGGATTCTAACCTCATTTACATTGGTAACCTCAAGTATATGTTTTTGCTGCCCCATAGCTCACCCTAAAGGAGTTCCATTGCCTGTCATTGAGCAGGGGAACAGACATTTCCCTCCTTATATCAATTATTTTCCTGAAATTGAAAATAGATTAATTTTCCAGTAGTGAATCTAAACCATACATACCTGATGTGTATATTTGATCATATTATGACCATTGTCATTTTTTTAAACTTTGTTTTTATTGCTATGTTGTTAGGTGCCATCAAGTTGGTTCTGACTCAGTAATTCTGTGTATGAAAGAATGAAACACTGCCCAGTCCTGTGCCATCCTCACAATCACTGCTGTGTTTGTTTAAGACCACTGTTGCAGTTCACTGTGTTAATACATCTCTTTGAGGGTCTTTCTGTTTTTCACTGACCCTCTACTTTACCAAGCATGATGCCCTTCTCCAAAAACTAGCGTCTCCAGACAACATGTTCCAAGTACCTAAGACGAAGTCTCACTACCTTCACTTACAAGGAGCATTCTGGCTGTACTTTTTCCAAGAACATATTTGTTCGTTCTTCTGGTAAGTCCACAATATAGTCAACAATGTTTGCCAACACCATAATTCAAATGCATCAGTGCTTTTTCATCTTCCTTATCATTTTTAAAATTATGAACCTTACTGTTGAAGAATGCGGATGCCATCCCATGGAAATTCAGTAGACTGGATAATAGTGTCCCAAGTGAGTGCTGTCTTCTTTCTTCCTGTTCTTCCATTTTCTCAACATCAAAGACCCTCTGTCATTTTAAGAACTTCCTTTCTCAACTTGTGATATGATAGCTTGATAGCTCCATTCTTTTTATAACTAAATAATATTATTGATTCCATTGCCCCCCCAAAATTAACAAGACACTCTATGTATCTTACTGTTATTGATACTTTTTTTGTCAGTTATGAATCAAAGATATCCTTTCTTGCTTTTCTGTACTTCTGGGAAGAGAAGAAACAAAGAGTCATTTCTTAAGAACTGAAATAGAGTTCATGTAATTCTTTGGTTTTTAAGTTTAATTTTTCTTCTGTCCCTAAGTTTGTTATTGTATTCACATAATGGAGACAAGAAGAAAAAAAAAAAAAAAATCCGACTACATTTTGAAGTTGAAGATTTCTCTAAGTTTCCCGCCTCACCTCCAGTTGTGAAGACAAATCTTGCTCTTTGCTTTTAACTAGCATATATACATTATTTGTAATAGGAAAAAAAAAAATTTAGAGGATTAAAAACTGTAAAAATAAATAGCTGAGGTTAGATCTTGGAGAGTGGAGGTCAAGGAATTAAAATAATTATGTCTTGGAAGAAGTAAGATGGTGCAGTGTGATAACGATTAAAAAACAAACAAACGAAAAGCTCAAGTGAGACATGCTCTTAAAGACAAAAAAAAAAAATTATAAGGGGATATGACTGAAGATTGTATTGTGAAATCCCAACTTATTTTTTGATATAAGGAAACTTGTTGCCTAACTAGGGTCTCAGCCATCCCGATTCTTTACAAACTTTCCTTTTTTTTCTTTTTTTAAATATAAAAAAAGGATTTATTAAACTAATTCTTGAGAGAAGAGATATGGTGCTATGACATGCTCCTAAAGCATGTTGCAGGTGGGTGTTTCTTTGGGAGTACTCAGAGTGGTAAGTGGCATATAAATAGAATAGTGCTTTTCTCACTTTCTCAGCCACAAATGGCAGGTAATAGTGTTTTGTAACTTAGTGTTTAAGTAATGGTGAAAAGATCTACCTGCAGAAAACATGAAGCTAAAGGAAAAATAATGCTGAGAGTTGCTGTGCCTTCCACTACTGCAACTAGAGGAGAGACACGGTCTGTGTGTATAAAAATGGAGCTTATATTTTTGACATCCACTTGGATTTGTGGATATAAGCAGAGTTGACAGTTTTAAAAAATTTAATCATCAGGGGAGTATAAAGAGTAACTTTTCAGTGGAAAAATCCGACAAATGCTCCCTCAGCTAGGTGATCAAGTTTAACATCAACAGTGATAAGTCATGTTGATAGCATTTACCTTTGACAGATGTGATGGGAATGGCATTTTACTTCTGTGGTATTTCTCTCAAAAAACTCTTAACCCCAGTCTAACCATTAGAAATACATCACAAAAATTCCAATCAAGGGACAACCTATAAAATGCTTGACCAATATTCCTCAAAACTGTCAAAGTCATTAAAAACAAGGGAAATAAGAGGAACTGTTATAACCAGCAGAAGCCTAAAGAGACATGATGACTAAATGTAATCTGGTATCCTGGATGAGATCCTAGAACTGAAAATAACATTAGATAAAAGCTAAGAACACCTAACTAATATATAAAAGACTTCAGTTAATAATGGATCAATATTGGTTCACTAATTTTAATAAATGTACCATACTAATGTGAGACATTAACAATAAGGGAAACTAAATATGGGGTATATGGGAACTCTCTGTACTGTATTTGCAACTATTCTATAAATCAAAACCTGTTTTAAAATTTTAAAAAAAGCTTATTAAAAAAAAGCCCAGAAAAGAGCCAGGGATGTGCCATACCATTAGCCATTATGTTTTTTAATTGAATCAGCTAGGCAATTAATAATTATTGAGCTCCTATTTTACAGTATTTTTACAATACCACACACATACACACACCAGACAAGGCCCCAGCCTTCACTGATAAAAACCTAGTGGGAGGAGTCAAACACAGCCTGGAATAACACACAAATGATGGTAAATTACAAATGTGATAAATGTTATACAGAGCAGTACAGAGTGTTTTGAAATTGCAAAATAGCAGGAAGACATTCCATGATCAATTCCACTGTGAATAGAGTTCAGAATACAAGGGGTACAAGGTGGGGGGGGCGTGTGCTGTGGGTAGATTCTGAAGAGATTAGGTAGAAGTCAGACAAGGCAAAGCAATGCACGTCAGTTAAGAATTTTGCTTGTTAAGTCAAGAGCAATGAAAAATCATTGCCTTTTAGAGTAGGAAGATGACCTTGCTAGATTGATGTCATCATTAGCAAGAATATCCACTAAAACAAAGATCCAGTCTTTAGCTCTCTGATCCCTATACAAGAGAGCATTAAATAATCGAGTAAGGGAAAGACACTATACTAATAAAAAACCGACTGCTGTCGAAACTGTCCTGACTCATAGCGACCCTATTAAAAAAAAAAAAAAATGTTGCTGTCGAGTCGATTCCAACTCACAGGGACAATATAGGACAGAATAAAACTGTTGCATAGGGTTTCCAATGCTGTAAATCTTTTTACAGAAGCACACTGCCACATCTTTTTCCCTACAGAGTAGCTGGTGGGTTTGAACCACCAACCTTCCTGTTAACAGTGGACACATTAACCACTGTGCCATCACGGCTCTTGGTACTCTAATACCAAAAAAAGCAAAGCAAACCTGTTGCTTTTGAGTGGATTGCAACTCATAGTAACCCTATAGGACAGGGTAGAACTGCCCCATAGAGTTTCCAAGGATCACCTGGTAGATTTGAACTCCCAACCTTTTGGTTAGCACCCATAGCTCTTAACCACTATGCTACCAGGAGTCCAAAGTCTACTATCTAGTGCAGACAAGTACTTCTTCCATTTGTTTGTTTATTTTTTATGATATTTTTCCTATAGTACCTTCAGACTAAGGAAAATAACCTGAAACAGTGTTAACCATGGCAGTCAGTATGGTTTGACTGGCTCTGGATTGACCTACTAGCAATTACCTGATTATTTTTTATGATATGCAGATCTTCTCCAAAAGGCATGGAATGTTTTCCTGAAAGAAAACAGCTTCACATGAAGAGTCCAATATACCCACATCAATAGCAAAATATAGGTACATGTGTGCCCTGTATTTTAGTAATAATGAAAGACTATTTCTTATTCAGGGGTTGAGATTTGGGATTGACTACCCCCTAAGACTTTGAATTCTGCCACAAATTTATCAACCAGTCTTCATGTGCCTTACTTGGGCTGAGGCCCACAATGCTATCTTAGGCATTTTTCCTACTCTTTAAACTTCCTTGGGAGTCCCTGGGAGGCTTGACTACCAGCCAAAATGTTGGCAGTTCAAACCCACCCAAAAGTGCCTTGAAGACAGGCCTAACAATCAGCTTCTGAAAGGTCACAGCCTTGAAAGCCCTGAAGAACAGTTCTACTCTGACACATGGAGTCACCATGAGTCAGAATCAACTTGGTGACAACTAACAACAGCAAAGTTCTTTTAAATTACAATTTTTCCTCCTCTACCTTGAATGAACTTTTAATAGCAGTGAAACTTCTGGAGCTACCTGTGGCTTCTTTGGATGTGCTCATTGAGATTTATTCCAGATTCCTTGGCATGTTTACCCACCACCCTTGGCATCATTTACAAATCTTTACCATGTTTCCTTTATGGGTCATATGCATTTCTGCTCTCAGTCAGACTGGAAGTCAGAGAGAGGATGATTCTATTCCATTTCAGCTGACAGAACAATGTTGACGTTCTAGATACCCTAGGACTACAAGATAAATAAGAGAGATTCTAACGAAAAGGTGTATGCCAGAACATCACAGCTGTAGTTCAGTTGGGTGAAGTGTAAAGGGAACACCATTATCTGTGTTTCAGGGCTCTCATCAAAATATTGCTTATCAAATTTAAAAGTGCACACAAATCTTGCAGATTTTGTTAAAATGCAGAGTCTGAAATCACTACATTCCTGTGGGACCTGGGCTTTACATTCAGTGCTGTGTTGCTCTGAGACTCATACTTTGAGTATCAGGGCTTTAAAATTCCTGTCATGAAGGAATTTTTTAAGGGGATCATGTTGAATAGATGACTACTAATTAATAGCATTATATTCCTGTCGCAGACCTGTAGGCATACCCTTCCTAAAATTGCAGAGAAAAAAGACTAAATGGAACATGGGCAGATTATCATGCTGTCAATAAAGGCACACAAAACGATGTGGTTCTCCCAATGTGAAGTACCCTAGACTTCTCAGGAAAGGGGATGTCTAAGTATTGGATTTATAGAGTCATGATAAGCAAATACTTATTGCTGCTGAAGGCACTACAACTACTACTAATGATAGTGATAATAAAAATAATACTTGAATTCTTATTTTTCTAGTTACTATGGCAAATAATTAGTGCAGAATATGGCATTTAATCTTTGGTACAGTCCTACTAGATGGGCATTATTATCTTATTTTACAGAAGAAACTGGAACATAACGACTTGACGAGTAAGTGTGTGACTAATACTCACACCGGAGCAGTCTGACTTGAAATACTACTGTGTTCTAAGCATTACATATTAATTAAGCCAGTAAGTGAAAAAGAGGAAGACCCTCAAAGAGATGAATCAATACAGTGGCACAACAATAGGCTCAAACATAACAACGATTGATTGCGAGGATGGTGCAGGACCAGGCAACATTTTTGTTTTGTTGTACATAGGTCGCTATGAGTTAAAACTGACTCTACATCACCTAACAACAGCAAGAAGCCAGTAAGAATTTTTTAATTAGAGAGGATTCTCAGAAATCACATTCCATTGACTGATTGAGAGAATAGTTGGAGATGCATTTGATTCCAGATGATGGAACTGTATTTGGAACTTTGGAACCTTGCAGCAGCGCGAGCAAATTTATCAAAAATGAGTTTGAAATTGTGCCTTAAAAATGAGGTCAATTTTCTCTTGCCAGAGTAACATATGGGATCACATAATATCCCAGACAAGAGTAAAGTGACACCTGGGGAGGATTTCAACCTTCACTGGTCTGGTACTAACAAGGAGGCACAACTATGAAGACACTGGTGATTTTCTGGATATTATTGGTGATTTATTAAAAATTGACAAATTAAGTCCTTCACTATATTGATTCGAGGTTAGGTTACTGGGACATTACCATAGACCTAATCTTGTGGACCCTTGAGTCAGGAGGCTAGCCTGACCTACTTCTTTCATTATTCAGTTTAGATTGCTATGGTTAAGTCTATTTAGCAGGCATGTAAAATATTTTTGGTGCTTGAAAACTCAAAAATCAAGCATTAAAAAAAAAAAAAAGAAGAAGAAGCCAGAGGAAAAACAGTATTTTGTGGTAAACTCTGGCAACCTAGAGAGCTTTATAAGATTATTCGCTACTCATGACATAAGTGAATACCAGTTCAGCATTATCAAATTTCCAGTTTTGGGTAGCAAGAAATTTTGTTTTTACACAGTCACATAATCTTTCCATGTTGTACATTTATTCAGATTCCCTTAAATCACAATGAGTATCATGAAAAACTCATCTACAAGTCGTTTTGATTTGGGGCTGCCAGTTTTGTATCTCTAATTTATTGTCTCAGCTAGCCAATGTTCCTGTATATTCAGTATCTGTATTCAGAAAGCCTTTTATTTTAAGAT
Source organism: Elephas maximus indicus (assembly GCF_024166365.1). Lineage (NCBI taxonomy): Eukaryota > Metazoa > Chordata > Mammalia > Proboscidea > Elephantidae > Elephas > Elephas maximus. The sequence continues at coordinate 61,901,163 of NC_064832.1, read as the reverse complement.
ACTGATGTCAAGTTGGGGTGCTAGATGCTGTTCTGTATGTGAAGGATTTAGTGAAAGAAATATATAGAATTTCTTATTTGGAGACATATCATTGCAAAATGTAGTCTGTTTAAAGGTTTTATGGTTGAAGATGGTTCCCTTGCATCATGGGAAGAAAATAAAATTTAAAAAGATAGTTATAGAAATATAGCATTGAAAGGTTGTGATTTCTTTTTCCCTGTCACGGGAATGGCACCTTTTAGCAGTTCCTAATGACTGGTACATTGCCTCAGGAAAGGGCAATGAAAGTAACTTGCACTCATATACTATCCGCCACGCTGTCAGTTAAGTGTGGTTGAGTCACTTCTGACTCACAGTGAAACTTCCTAGTCCTGTGCCAGCCTCACAATCATTCCTATGATTGAAATCTTTGTTGTAGCCACTGCATCAGTCCACCTCATTAAGGGCCTTCCTCTTTTTGCTGACCTATTTTACCAAGCATGAGGTCCTTCTTCAGCATCTGGTCCTTCTGATAACTTGCCCAAAGTAGGTGAGATGAAGTCTTGCCATCCTTACTTGTAAGGAGCATTCTGGATGAACTTTCAAGACAGATATGTTCGTTCTTCTGCAAGTCCATGGTTACCTTCAGCATTGTTCTCCAACACCGTAATTCAAATGCATCAATTCTTCTTTGTTGTTGTTGGGAGCCGTTGAGTCGGTTCCGACTCATAGTGACCCTATGTACAACAGAACGAAACACTGCCCTGTCCTGAACCATCCTTACAATTGTTGTAATACTTGAGCTTATTGTTGCAGCCACTGTGTCAATCCACCTCGTTGAGGGTCTTCCTCTTTTCTGCTGACCCTGTACTCTGCCAAGCATGACATCCTTCTCCAGGGAATGATCCCTCCTGACAACATGTCCAAAGTATGTAGGACACAGTCTCGCCATCCTTGCCTCTAAGGAGCATTCTGCCTGTAATTCTTCTAAGACAGATTTGTTTGTTCTTTTGACAGTCCATGGTATATTCAATATTCTTCCCCAACACCACAATTCAAAGGGGTCAATTCTTCTTTGGTCTTCCTTATTCATTGTCCAGTTTTCACATACATATGATGCGGTTGGAAACACCACGGCTTGGGCTAGGCGCACCTTATTCTTCAAGGTGACATCTTTGTTCTTCAACACTTTAAAGAGGTCCTTTGCAGCAGATTTACCCAAGGCAATGCGTCTTTTGATTTCTTGACTGCTGCTTCCATGCCTATGGATTGTGGATCCAAGTAAAATGAAATCCTTGACAACTTCAATCTTTTCTCTATTTATCATGATGTTGCTCCTTGGTCCAGTTGTGAGGACTTTTGTTTTCTTTATCTTGAGGTGCAATCCATACTGAAGGCTGTGGTCTTTGACCTTCATTAGTAAGTGCTTCAAGTCCTCTTCACTTTCAGCAAGCAAGGTTGTGTCATCTGCATAACGCAGGTTGTTAATGAGTCTTCCTCCAACCCTGATGCCCTGTTCTTCTTCATATAGTCCATCTTCTCGGATTATTTGCTCAGCATACAGATTGAATAGGTATGGTGAAAGAATACAACCCTGATGCACACCTTTTCCGACTTTAAACCAATCTGTTTCCTCTTGTTCTGTCGGAACAACTGCCCCTTGATCTATGTAAAGGTTTCTCATGACAGACATTGGAGAATTCTTCTTTGGCCTTCCTTATTCATTGTCCGTCTTTCTCACGCATATAAGGCAATTGAAAACACCAGGGCTTGGGGCAGGCACACCTCAGTCCTCAAAGTGACATCTTTGTTTTTTTAACACTTTAAAGAGTCATTTTTGCAGCAGATTTGTCCAATGCAATACGTGGTTTGATTTTTTGATTGCTTCTTCCAAGGGTGTTGATTGTGGATGCAGGTAAAATGAAATCCTTGACAACCAATTTTTTCCATTTACCGTATTGTTGCTTATCGGTCCAGTTGTGAAGTTTTGGTTTTCATTATGTTAAGGTGTAATCCATACCGAAGCTATAGTCTTTGATCTTCATCAATAAGAGATTCAAGTTCTCTTTACTTTCAGCAAGCAAGGTTGTGTCATCTGCATATTACAGGTTGGTAGTTAGTCTTCTACTAAACCTCATGCCATGTTCTTCTTCATACAGTCCAGCTTCTCAGATTATTTGTTCAGCAAAAATTTTGAATAAGTATGGTGAAAAGATATAACCCTGACCCACAACTTTTCCAGTTTTAAACCATGCAGTATCCACTTGTTCTGTTTGAGCAACTGCCCTTTGGTCTATGTATGGGTTTCACATGAGCAAAATGAAGTGTTCTGACATTCTCATTTTTCATGATGTTATCCATAGTTTGTTATGATCCACACAGTTGTATGCCTTTGCATAGTCAGTAAAACACAGTAAACACCTTTCTGGTATTCTCTGCTTGTTCAGCCAAGATCTATGTGGCATCAGCAATAATATCCCTCATTCCACATCCTCTTCTGAATCAGGCTTGAATTTCTGGCAGTTTCCTCTCAATGTATAGCTGCAACTGTTTTTGATTTATCCTCAGCAAAATATTAATTGTGTGTAATAGTAATGATTTTGTTCTATAATTTCCACATCCTTTTGGATCCCCTTTCTTTCGAATGAGCACGTATATGGCTCTCTTCCAGTTGGTTGGCCAGATAGCTGTCTCCCAAATTTCTTGGCATAGATAAGCAAGCACTTCCAGCACTGTAACCCTTTGTTAAAACATCTCAATTGTTATTCTGTCAATTCCTGTAGATTTTCTTTTTTTTTCCAATCCTTTCAGTGCAGGTTGAACTTCTTTCAATATCATCAGTTGTTGGTCGTATGCTACCTCCTGAAATGGCTGAATGTTGACCAATTCATTTTGGTACAGTGACTCTGTATTCCTTCTTTAGATGGTTCCTGCTTCGTTCAATATTTTGCCCATAGAATCTTTCAGTATGCATCTGGAGGCTTGGTTTTCTTCATTTCTCTCAGTTTGAGAAATGCTGAGAGTGTCCTTTTTTGGTTTGCTAACTCCAGGTTTTTCATTAAAATACTTTGTCTTTTCAAGTCACCCTTTCACATTTTCTGTTCAGCTGTTTTACTTCACCATTTCTTCTATTTGATTTGGCTACTTTATATTCAAGGGCAAGTTTCAGAGTATTTTCTGGCATCCACTTTTGTCAGTTAGAAATTAAATAATAATTTGCACAATCTTGCTTTCTTAAGTCTTCAGTGACAGAGTGGGTATTGGGTGTGTTTGTAAGTTAAAAAAGACTCTAGCAATGTGTAAGAATTTTCTTTCTCTTTAGAGTTTTCAGTTTGATAATTGTCTCCCAGATCCTACATGTTTCATGTAGTTTTCTCAGTGTTCATAAGGATATGTTTTTCTTTAGATTCAACTCACCAAGAATATATTATCATGTATCATGTATATCATGTACCATTATGGAAACCCTGGTGGCACAGTAGTTAAGCTATGGCTGCTAACCAAAATGTAGGCAGTTTGAGTCCACCAGGTTCTTCTTGGAAACTCTATGGGACAGTTCTACTCTACCCCACAGGTCGCTATGAGTCGGAATCGACTTGAAGGCAGTGGGTATGTGTGTGTATAACTTACTATAGAGACCTTTGTTTATGTCTTCCAAGAGTACCATTTGTGCCTTGGGTAGTTAGTATATAATACTTTCATTTGTAAATTCTGAGATATTGGTAAATATTGATGTATATGTGAATTTCATTATTTTTTTACTAATCTATGCCAATACCATATTGATTTAATTTGGACAGATTGAGGGTATTTTTCTAATACAAATAAGGTAAAATTCATTTATACTTATTTTGTATCATTTTATTTGCTATTCTCACATATTTTCCATATGAAAGGTTAGATACTTTAATCAAATTAAGTAAAAACATTGGTTTTTAGTCAGTTAAACTTAACGATTATTTTACATGATTAATAGCGGAGTAAAAAAAAACAAAAACCAAACCCAGTCCCCTCGAGTCGATTCTGACTCATAGCTACCCTATAGGACAGAGTAGAACTGCCCCACAGAGTTTCTGAGGAGCGCCTGGCAGATTCGGACTGCCAACCCTTTGCTTAGCAGCCGTAGCACTTAACCACTATACCACCAGGGTTTCCAAATAGTACAGTAACATGTATTTAAAATGAATCATTTTTCAGAATATTTTAAGCAATAGAAATATGTTAATTTTAATAAGTTTAACTATAGTGAAACAAATCTTTGCATTTTTCATGCAAATTCACCTTAAAATTAATTTCTAAATTAACCAGTTTGGTTATTTGTTTTGGAAATGAATGTTGAATTTTCTTTAAATCTATTCACAATCATCTAATTCACATGGATATTTATATTATGAAAATGTCTGTGTATTAAGTCATTTTTCATAGTTTTATTTGAGTTTGTGTGTTGTATGTGTGTGTGTTTCAGCTTTGCCGCATTATGCTGGAAACCAGGCACATATGCTTTTTTTTTATATAAAATGGATGTGAACACTGTTTTATTTGTCATTTCTTAAAAAAAAAAAATGAGCTCAAGTGAATTTTTAGCTTCAGTTATCGAGTGAATTTGTGTGTAAAATTCATTTCTCTGTGTTCATTCTGTCAGAGAATATATTGAAAATATGCATATGATACTCATGATATATGGATTTCTTAATTCATTTTGCAGCTCCTTAAACAAGATACATTGCAGTCATATTAGTACATGGATATGCTTCTTAATTTTAAGGCCATTCACAACATATTAGCACTGTAGAAACCTGCACAGCAGGAAATTATTTTCTAAGGAAGATACTACATTAACTGGCTTTATCTTTTTAACCAAAAATAACTAGTATTTTTATGGATATACATATATATCCACAAAAATAATAAGTTAGAATATATTTGTAGAAATTTTAATTACAAATATAATCATCAAAGAAATTATTCAAAGTTAATGTTTTTAGCTAGTAGTTTTTTACCTATAATAATATTTTTTTTTTTATACCTATATCACATTTTATTTCATATATTTGGGGATAATAAAAAGTGGAAAAAACAACATCTTAACAAAAGGATATTTAAATCTAAGCAATTTCACTTTTAAGAACCATTGGACAAGTTTTCAATATACCATGTCAATCCTTGGTACACAATAGAAATGTGATGCAGGAATAGGCTGATAACAGTAAACACATTATTTGCATTAAATCACCAAGATTAAAGCAGAGAGAAAAATATGAAATAATCAAGGAGAATGGCAGGGTAAAAAGCTAGCAATTATAGGATATTCAAATTAGATCATAATTACTATATAGTCAAGCTGTATCCCTCTGAGAATTCTTCCATGGACAAAGAAAGGGCCAGGAGGAAGATTAAAGTAACATAATTTTGGAGGTCTAGTATCACATGGGTTAACTCTTGGATTACTAGTCAAATGGTTTTGTGTTGCTCCTTTTGTTTTCTTCTGTTATTTAGTTCTTTATTCTCTGATCCTACTGTTTCCTAGCTGACTATTTTAGCACAGTATTTGATACTTTTCTCATTCCCAAACTTTGTATCTATTGCCAAGAACCAATCATTAGATAATAGATTTCTGTTTAGAAAACCAGTCAAAACTTTCTCACATACACCCCCTATTATCAGCTGATCTTAAAGTGAGTTCCTGATAAATGTTATAACCTGTATGAATAAAGTAGTAATTATATGTAAGAATGGCTATATATGGTTTAAAAAGAGTCTCTGGGTGGTGCAAATGTTTAAATACTTGACTACTAGCTGAAAAGTTGTTCGTTCAAACCCACCTAGAGGTGCCTTGGGAGACAAGCCCGGTGATGTGCTTCAGAAATGTCACAGCCTTAAAATCCTATGGAGCAGTTCTCTGCACTCGTGTGGTCTCCAAGAGTCAGAATTTATTTGGTGACAACTAACAATGATAATCATATGACTTAAAACCAAAAAATATGTTCATGTACTAAGCTTTAAAAAAAAAAAAAAAGCTTTAGATTTTGTTAATTTTACCTAAACTATGCCCATTCTCTTAACTTTGTCACTATATTAATCCTGATCTAGCCCAGGTCTGCAACATCTCTTCCTTTGGTTAGTAAAGTAGCCTCCCAATATACCTCTCTGCCTTCAATCTCTTCTTCTGATCTATATATATTATCTCACTCTTCTGCTTTTAAATGGTTAAATGCTTAAAACAGCTTTTTCCAAAGTGTCCTGTGGTACACAAGACCCATGAAATATTAATAGGCGTTATCCTCTGTGTGACCCTCCTCTCTGAAAATAAACAAACATAACAAAAATTAAATATTGTTTTAATGATAAATGCATTTGGGAGAAAGAGCTAAACAAAAACTCATTTCATATCTTTTATTATTTTCAAGCATATTAAGAACCTCTAAAGGGAGACAATGAATGTGACATTTTCCAAATTGGTAATCTTTCCATTTTATTCTCATGACACAATTATTCCATGAAACACATCTCATTTAATGCAGCGTAAAATTTAAAAGATAAATTGCAATCTCTGGATCATGCAATTCAAAATATTTTCAGCCTCTCCTCTCAACACACCTCTGTAGGCATCTTGGTGTATCTGATTGCTTCCTCCTCTCTTAAAATAGCATCCACTTTTCTCTGACTCTTTTATTTTGCTTTCTTAAAAATTTAATTAGTTTCCTTACCCACCAAACAAATTCTCATCATGCTTCAAGTCAAAGCTCGATTATTATTCAATTAACAGCCCTTTAAAATGTTTGAAATATTATGGGAAAAATATCTTTATTATAATTTGCATGTTCAAACTTGCTGTTCAGTTTGAACATATTTTAGTATATTTATTGTTCATTTGTTTTTATCTTTATGAATGAGATGAAAATATCCTTTACTTTTCTATTTATCTTTTTCATTTTTTTTAAGTAACTTGTAAAATCTAGGAATTATTCTTTGAGTATTTTATAAGGTTAAAAAGTTTTTCAAGTATTCTGTGAAAAATAAGTGTAATGTGAAATTCCATTTCAAATGTCTGTACCATTTTAAACTGCCCCAGCCATATATTTAAATGCTCACTTCATGCCTTTGTTATCATTGAGTACCATCAAAGGCGAAAACAACAAAATAACAGCTAGCCAATTTGACAGATGAAAACAATATTTAACTTTTATATTCGGGAACTAGGAGTAGATCTCAATAGTCAGTTCTTTTATTGTGTGTGTGTGTGTGTGTGTGTTAAAATACAAGATGCATATATTTCTTGGTAGGTTTAATCCTAGTTATTGCAGGTATTCATTGATATTTGCAATAAGACAGTTTTACATTATACTTTGTTTCTTTTTAAAATTTTATTTGATTTTTGAAATAGCTGAATTCTCCTTAATATTTCCTGGGCCGGAAATATTTGTGGAGAGTACCTTTTTGGAAAATTTCTCCATTTCTACAATGGAAATTGGTTTTCTAGAGACCTGTAAAAAAAAAAAAAAAATTGTGGTTGAGTCAATTCCAACCCATAGAGACCCTATAGGACAGAGCAGAACTACCCCAAAAAGTTTCCAAGGATCACCTGGTGGATTCCAGCTGCCAGCATTTTGATTAGCAGCCGTAGCACCTAACCACTATGCAACCAGGGTTTCCTTTCTAGAGACAGTGTAAATAAATCTGACAACTTGGATGAAAGAAAAATTTCCAAGAACATAAAAAAAGACAGTACTATCAGATTACATTATCCTCGAAAATCGTTCTTTTCATCCAACTGGTCACACTTATTTACATGCCCAAGCCCATTGCCTTTGAGTAGATTCTAACTCATACTGACCCTATAGGACAGAGTAGAACTGCCTAATAGGGTTTCCAAGGAGGGGCTAATGGATTTGAACTGCTGACCTTTTGGTTAGGAGTGGACCTCTTAACCACTATGCCATCAGGGCTCCATATTTAAAGCTTAGTTACATGGAGCTGGTTGAACTATTTACATATGATTGATTTCATTTTCAGTGTTTGTACTGTTTTTTTCTGCCTTGTGACTGCTCTCAGAAAGCACACATCTTTCCTTTGTTGCTGACTTCGGCTGTGGTTACGGATATTTAACTCTCAAGTATGTTTTCTGATAGACAGTGGTAATCAAGTTAGTTTAATGAGCATTGCATTCTACCAAATAATATTTCTTTTCAGGATCTACTGAGATGGTTTTATAATATGCGTTTTAAAATCTATTAATATTTTTAATATATATATTATATATATGGGTTCCACAATGATGAAACATTCCTGTAGTCCTGGGATAAACTAACCTTGTCATGTTTTATTATTTTTTAAATACATGATTATATAATTCAATTTATAAGTGAGGGTTATCTTATACTTTCCTTCTTTGCTTCTATCCTTTTTCTGTTATTAGAATCCAATTGTACTAACCTCATAATAAGGTAGAAAGTTTTCCATAATTTTTCCTGTGCAAAAATAATTTGTGTAATATTAGAACTCTCTGTCCTTAAATGCTTACAGAATTCATAAGTTAAATTATATAGGACTGGCATCTTTTTTTTTTTTAATTTTTGTTGTGCTTTAAGTGAAAGTTTACAAATAAAGTCAGTCTCTCACACAAAAACTCATATACACCTTGCTACATACTCCCAATTGCTCTCTCCCTGATGAGACAGCCCGCTTCCTCCTTCCACTCTCTTTTCGTGTCCATTTTGCCAGCTTCTAACCCTCTCTACCCTCTCATCTTCCCTCCAGGCAGGAGATGCCAACATAGTCTCAAGTGTTCACCTGATCCTAGAAGCTCACTCCTCACCAGCATCCCTCTCCAACCCATTGTCCAGTCCTATCACTGTCTGAAGAGTTGGCTTCAGGAATGGTTCCTGTCCTGGGCCAACAGAAGGTCTGGGGGCCATGACCACTGGGGTCCTTCTAATCTCAGTCAGACCATTAAGTCTGGTCTTTTTATGAGAATATGAGAATTTGGGGTCTGCATCCCACTGCTCTCCTGCTCCCTCAGGGGCTCTCTGTTGAGTTCCCTGTCAGGGCAGTCTCTGTTATAGCCAGGCACCATCTAGTTCTGGTTTCAGGCTGATGTAGTCTCTGGTTTATGTGGCCCTTTCTGTCCCTTGGGCTCATAATTACCTTGTGTCCTTGGTATTCTTCATTCTTTGATCCAGATGGGTTGAGACCAATTGATGCATTTTAGATGGCCGCTTGCTATTGTTTAAGGCCCCAGACGCCACCCTCCAAAATGGGATGCAGAATATTTTCTTAATAGATTTTATTATGCCAATGTACTTAGATGTCCTACCCCTGCCCCTGCTTTGCTGGCCTTCAAAACGTTCAGTTTATTCCAGAAACTGCTTTCGGTTTAGTCCAGTTGTGCTGACCTCGTCTGTATTGTGTGTTGTCTTTCTCGTCACCTAAAGTAGTTTTTATCTACTATCTAATTAGTGAATACCCCTTTCCCACTCTCCCTCCTTCCCCCCTCTCATAACCATCAAAGAATATTTTCTTCTCTGTTTAAACTATTTCTCGAGTTCTTATTAATAGTGGTCTTATACAATATTTGTCCTTTTGCAACTGACTAATTTCACTCAGCATAATGTCTTCCATATTCCTCCATGTTATGAAATGTTTCACAGATTCATCATTGTTCTTTATCAATGTGTAGTATTCCATTGTGTGAATGTACCATAACTTATAGTGTGTTTATCCATTCATAGGATGGGCACCTTTTTAAGAGGTAAACATTTGCTCTGTTTTCCTTAAATTATTCAGGTGTTCTTTTAAGTTATATTTCTTGTTTAATATGTTTTAGGAAATTATGCAACTCACCAAGATATTAGAATTTATTCGAATGATATTTTAGTAATCTCTAAAATGAAGAACTTAATAAAAAATAAATAACTACTGATAGTTACAAACCCAGTGCCGTCAGGTTGATTCCGACTCACAGCGACCCTATAGGACAGAGTAGAACTGCCCCATAGAGTTTCCAAGGAGCACCTGGCGGATTCGAACTGCCGACCCTTTGGTTAGCAGATGTAGCACTTAACCACTATGCCACCAGGGTTTCCCACTGGTAGTTAAGTGCCATTTATTCCTCTTCTCTCAAATGTCATCTATTTCTATGTTTTGTTTTATTTTGCTTAATCATGCTTGCTAATTGTTTTTCTATTTTGTTAGTTTTATTAAGGTAAAAAAAATAATTAAGGTACTGGCTTTTATTTACTTATTTTTACTGTGACTGTGATTTTATTGTGTGTGTGTGTGTGTGTTTTTTATTTTGCTGTTGTTGAGAATATACACAACAACAAAAAAGCAAACCCATTGCTGTTGAGTCGATTCCAACTCACAGCAACCCAATAGGACGGAATAGAACTGCCCCATGGGGTTCCAAGGAGCGGCTGGTAGATTCAAGCTGCTGACCTTTTGGTTAGCAGCCATAGCTTGCCATAGCTCTTAGCCACTGTGCCACCAGGGCTCCATACACAGCAACCATACACCAATTCAACCATTCACCAGTTTCTAAATGTACAATTCAGTGACGTTGATTAATTCTTCAAGTTGTGCAACTGTATTCACACTCCTGAGTTGTTCCAACTCCATTAACATAAACTCATTGCCCTCTAAGGTTCCTGTCTAATCTTTTAAGTTGCAGTTGTCAGTTTGATTCCATATAAATAATTCTTGAAAAAGCATAAAGGGAATTTTTATTGATTAAATATTCTATTTTGTTATTTTTACTTTTCAAAGTTATGCTATTTTTTCCAATTGTTATTTTCTCAATCTTTTTCTAATTAATATTCTTCCTTGCTTTTTTCTGAATAACTGTATATAATAAAACCTAAAACAAATGTGTTGATTCTGACTCCCAGTGACCCTGTAGGACAGAGTAGAACTGCCACATAGGGCTTCCGAGGCTGTAAATCCATATGGAAGCAGATTGCCACATAATTCTCCTGCAGAGCAGGTGACAGGTTCAAAACAGCGACCTTTTGGTTACCAGCCAAGGATTTAAGGCTCTTTATTTTCCTTAATGCAACATTTTAACTTCATTATACACGTACTTTAAATGCAATGCTGTTGCTTTTATTAACTTACAAGTAATTTTTATTGTCATCTGCAATTTCTTCTTAGTTCAAAATTATTATTTTTAGAATTTTTTAGTGAATGAACATTTTACCTACAGTTTCTCCTTAATTTCTAGTGACTGTGCATTGTGGTCAGAGAATGTGCTTGGTGTCATTTATTTGTCATGTGACACAAAGTAGTTTTCATGAATATTCCAAATGTGCGTGCAAAGATTAGAGATACTAGGTTGGGAACAAAGTTCACTTAATACATTTTTAAAATCAAACTTATTAATAATATTATTCAGATGTTCTATGTAGGTATCTCTTTTGTTTTTTTCCATTTGGAGAAGAAATATTTTTAAACATCTCACTGTGGATTTGTCTTTATCTTTTTCTTTTTCTAGAAATTTTACATTATACATTTTAACATATTTTTATTTATGTTTATGATTTCTTCCTGATAGACTGTTTTAGTTTTCTCAATATGAGCTACTCCTTTTTGTCTTTTTTGATGGTTATTACCATGACCTCTGTGTGTCTGATATTAGTGTTACCACCATCTCCTTATGTTGTTACCATGGGCCTCATAAACACTTTTCCCGTTTTGTAATTTCAACTTTTCGGTGTCTTTTGCTTTAGATGTGTCTCAGTAACTGTATATAACTATGTACATGTGTTTGTGTAGCTATAGGTATTTGGTCTAGGTATAAATTTAGATGGTGGTCTTGGTGCAGGTGAATGTGCGTATCAGCTTCTAGCTTTATGTCTATGTCTGTATTCACTTCTGTTCCAATTATCGCAATTACCGTTACTACAATAGCTGACATTTTTTGTTACGCTTTTTTACTTACCATAAATATTTGTATTTTTAAAAAATCCCTTTTCCGCCTTTTGTTGGATTGAACAAATTTCCCTTGATTTTTTGGGGGGAGGGTATTTAGGTCCATCTATGTGTTTGGTTGCTAGGCATATCATATCTATTCTTCTAGTGATTTTAGATATAAATTTTAGTTTTTTTGCCACCTGTTTTTTTATCTTTTTCTGTCAAGGTATAGTTTTATAATTTTCTGTATCTTTCTTTAAGTTAAGGTAGTAACATTTGCCTAATTTCACTTTTCTTCTCTCTGTGCATCCCACAAATCCTATTACCAGGACTTCCAAGTGGGAATCTTATAAAATATCACTGTGTTTTATATTATGATTCAATTAACTATTGTGTCATTATTATACATTTTACAGGCATTTTAGTTATCACTTCTTATACTTTATATCTTATTCTTTATACATTTTGGTTATCACTTTTTTTTTTCTTCTTAGATTATTTAAAATTTTGCTTGAATACATCCTAGTGTAATTCTTCCAGAGTGGTTCTCTCCGTCATAGAGGTTTGGAAAACTTGAGCGCCCAAAAAGAGGTTTATTACGTCCTCCCCTTTGAAGGCTTTTTAGTTGACTGTAGAACTCTAGTTTCAAAATCAGTTTCCACAAAATATATGCCTACTGCTCCACTGTCTGTATGATTTCTTAGCGCAGAGAAGTACGATGGAAGTAAGGTGCTCATTCTTTATAAAGATTCCACTCTATTACATATTTTAATGTATTTAGGAAATTATGTTTTACTTTAATATTCACAGATAACAGTATTTTTGAACTTTTTAAAAAATAATTCTTCTTGGAGATGTTTAGAGCCCTGATGGTGCAGTGATTAAGAGCTCGGCTGCTGACCAAAAGTTCGGCAGTTCAAATCCACCAGCCTCTCCTTGGAATCCCCAAGGGGAACTTTTACTCTTACCTATAGGATCACTATGAGTTGGAATCAACTTGATGGCAAGGGGTTTGACAACGGGTTTGGAGATGTTTCAATTTGATAACATTCATCTTTCTTCTCTTCAGGAAAATTTATCATTATTATTTAATTCCGTATATTTTGTCTTTTCTTACTTTTTTGAAGTTACATCAAAATTATTTGAAGCTTCCTGCAAAATTCTTAACTTCGGTTAATATTGCAATATTGCTAGTATCTCCCACTATTAATGGTACAGCTTGAATGAATTCTTAAGCAAAAAATTTCTAGCTCTCTCGCTATTTTTTGTTTATCTTCTGTTATCCAGCTAAGTAATTTTTAAATGATTATTGTCATGATTTTAATTGAAATTTATCACTTTTAAAAGATTTTTTTTTTTTGGTTGGTACTGTATTTTTATTCCTTCTGAGGACATTACAGATGTGTATATATAATATATATATTATTATCTTATTTTAATATTATCGTTATATTATTATCTCATTTTCTGAGTATTCAGTATTGCATATGTAACATTTCATGATCTCTTCATGGAATTAGTTTTCCTCAAAATTTTGGAGGTTTTTAATTTTATGCTCATCTTTGTATGTGATAATCCCTGTTCACTCTTCATAGACTGTATTATAGCTAAGCATTTCCTGAGCACCTACCATATATCAAGTAGTGTGCTTGATGATATTACAGATTGTAGATGAATGATTATAGATGAATGATCATTCTCATTACTAGTGTTTATTCCAGGTTATTGGGAGGAGAAATGAAAATGCTATGCAGTAGTTGTTTTTCTGGTTGGGGGGACTCTCACTTCATCCTTGTCATTTAAGTGGGCATTTACATGTATATTTATCCCAGGAGAAAAATCTCTTGGTTATTTTGAAGTTAAAAATTTCTACTGCTTGCTATTCATCACAAGTTAGGAAGCGTGTAGCTGATCCCTGAAGAGTAAACAGTTATGTACTCATTAGCCTTAATCATACTATTTTGAGCTTCAGGGGAGATGTACCAGATCTTATTCCATTTTAAATCTCAATTACTTAGCATACTGATTGAGTCAATAAAAGTTAGTTGAATACATATTTTCTATTGAATAGTGACTTTATTTTCCTTTTTGACTTTTTCTATTACTTGAATCAGTAATGGATTATAGCAAGGGTTAAATATATTGTACATGTTGCACTTCTGTGTATAATTACAATTCTGGAAAGGCAATTTCTCACAAAACCCTACATCTAACCTAAGACTGTTGTCAAGTATTAATTCTTCTAGGCAAAATGAATATGGAGCTATTAATTGATTTTGATACTTTTTTGACTTTCATTTGTTTAGAAAGGTTTGTTGTTGCTGTTAGGTGCCATCGAGTCAGTTCCAACTCATAGCGACCCTATGCACAGCAGAACAAAACACTGCCTGGTCCTGCGCCATACTTACAATTGTTGTTATCCTTGAGCTCATTGTTGCAGCCACCATGTCAGTCCACCTCGTTGAGGGTCTTCCTCTTTTCTGCTGACCATGTACTCTGCCAAGCATGATGTCCTTCTGGATCCAAGTAAAATGAAATCCTTGACAACGTCGATCTTTTCTCCATTTATCATGACGTTGCTCACTGGTCCAGTTGTGAGGATTTTTGTTTTCTTTATGTTGAGGTGTAATCCATGCTGAAGGCTGTGGTCTTTGATCTTCCTTAGTAAGTGCTTCAAGTCCTCTTCACTTTCAGCAAGCAAGAGTGTGTCATCTGCATAATGCAGGTTGTTAATGAGTCTTCCTCCAAACTTGGTGCCCTGTTCTTCTTCATATAGTCCAGCTTCTCATATTATTTGTTCAGCATACAGATTAAATAGGCATGGTGAAAGAATACTACCCTGACACACACCTCTCCTGACTTTAAACCAATCAGTATCCCCTTGTTCTGTCCCAACAACTGCCTCTCGATCTATGTAAAGGTTCCTCGTGAGCTCAATTAAGTGTTCTGGAATTCCCATTCTTCGCAGTGTTATCCGTAGTTTATTATGATCCACACAGTCAAATGCCTTTGCATAATCAATAAAACACAGGTAAACATCCTTCTGGTATTCTCTGCTTTCAGCCAGGATCCATCTGACATCAGCAATGATATCCCTGGTTCCACGTCTTCTTCTGAAACCAGCCTGAATTTCTGGCAGTTCCCTGCCAATATACTGCTGCAGCCGTTTTTGAATGATCTTCAGCAAAATTTTACTTGTGTGTGATATTAATGATATTGTTCTATAATTTCCACATTCTGTTGGATCACCTTTCTTGGGGATAGGCATAAATATGGATCTCTTGCAATCAGTTGGCCGGGAAGCTATCTTCCATGTTTCTTGGCATAGGCCCAAGTGAGCACCTCCAGCGCTGCATCTGTTTGTTGAAACATCTCAATTGATATTCCATGAATTCCTGGAGCCTTGCTTTTCACCACTGCCTTCAGAGCAGCTTGGACTTCTTCCTTCAGTACCATCGGTTCCTGATCATATGCCACCTCTTGAAATGGTTGAATATCGACTAATTCTTTTTGGTATAATGACTCTGTGTATTCCTTCCATCTTCTTTTGATGCTTCCTGCATCATTTAATATTTTCTCCATGGAATCCTTCACTATTGCAACTTGAGTCTTGAATTTTTTCTTCAGTTCTTTCAGCTTGAGAAATGCTGGGCGTGTTCTTCCCTTTTGGTTTTCCATCTCCAGCTCTTTGCACATGTCGTTATAATACCTTATTTTGTCTTCTCGAGAGGCCCTTTGAAATATTCTGTTCAGTTCTTTTACTTCATCAATTCTTCCTTTTGCTTTAGCTGCTCGACGCTCAAGAGCAAGTTTCAGAGTCTCCTCTGACATCCACCTTGGTCTTTTCTTTCTTTCCTGTCTTTTCAGTGACCTCTTGCTTTCTTCATGGATGTCCTTGATGTCCTTCCACAACTCATCTGGTCTTCCATCACTAGTGTTCAATGCGTCAAATCTATTCTTGAGATGGTCTCTAAAATCAGATGGAATATACTCAAGGTCATATTCTGGCTCTCGTGGACTTGCTCTGATAGTTATCTTAATATTACATCATGTTTTTGTTATAGAACCACTGTACACTTGATACAGTTTAGTGATATTTATAATTCTGAAAATTTGTGATAGCGTAACTATCAAATAAGTTAGGTTCATTAAAATGATGGTATGTTACAAGTATATCCAATCACTTAAGATTGTTTTATAGAAGAGTTATTAATAAGAAAACTATTCCTAAATCATTCATAAGTGAAAAAAGCAAATTGTGTAATATAAAAATTAGAGGTATAATATCTTCCTAATTTTTAAATGATAAATAATATACACATTTTCTCCATTATACATGCATTTATCTTCTTTAAAAAGAAAATTCTAAGCATTTGTTTTGAACATACCATTATCCAAACACAGAGCACTATATAGATTAAATTAATTGGAAACAGTACACGAGAGAATAAACCATTGATCATAGAATCACAGGACCTAGAGAGGCGCTTACCTAGAGAAAAAATCTCCAGGAACATAAGCAATGGAAATAAAGTGACTTCAGAAGTAATTGAAAAGGTGACAAACTTCTTTACCATGAAAAATACCTCTTTTGGGATTTATCATGTGCATTTGCATATACCGTCTGCTTCATCTAAAGTGGTCTCTTGCCCCTCCTCTATCTTGCAATTTTTATGTTATTGCTGGGTGCTAATGAGTCAGTTCTGCCTCATAGTGACCCTATGTACAACAGAACAAAACACACCTGGTCATCCTCACTATCATTGTTATGTTTGAGCCCACTGTTACAGCTGTTGTGTCAATCCATCTCATTGTCTTCCTGTTTTTCACTGACCCTCTACTTTACCAAACATGATGTCCTTCTCCAGGAAGTGGCCACTCCTGATAACACGTCAGAATTACCTGAGACAATGTCTTGCCATCCTCACTTCTAGGGAGCATTCTGGCTGTACTTTTTCCAAGACAGACTTGTTCATTTTTCTGCAATCCATGGTATCTTCAATATTCCTTGCAAGCATAATAATTTGAATGGATGAATTCTTCTTTGGTCTTCGTTATAAATAGTCTAGCTTTTGTATGCTTATAAGGTGGTGGGAAATAACGTGGCTTGGGTCAGGACAACTTAGTTCTTTAAGTGACATCTTTGCTTTTTAACACTTTAAAGAGTTCTTTTGCAGCAGATTTGTCCAATGCGATATGTTGTTTGATTTCTTAACTGCTACATCCATGGGTGTAGATTGTGGATCCAAGTAAAATGAAACCTATGACAACTTCAATATTTTCTGTGTTTATAATGATGTTGCTTATTGCTCCATTTGTGAGGATTTTTATGCTTTCTTTATGCTGAGGTGTAATCTGTACTGAAGACTGTAGTCTTTGAACTTCATCAGTAAGTGTTTAAAGTCCTCTTCATTTTCAGCAAGCAAGACTGTGTCATCTGCATATCAAAGGTTGTTAATGAATCTTCCTCCAGTCATGATGCCACATTCTTCTTCACATTGTCCAGTTTCTTAGACTGTTTGCTCAGCACACAGACTAAATAAATATAGTGAAAGGATGAAACCCTGATCCACATCTTTCCTGATTTAAACCATGCAGTATTTCCTTATTCTCCCTATTTTGTTCAAATGACTACCTCTTGGTCTAAGTACAGGTTCCTCATGAGTACTATTAAGTGTTCTGGAATTTTCATTCTTTGAAATGTTATCCATAATTTATTATGGTCTACACAGTTGAATGCCTTTGCATGGTCAATAAAACACAGGTAAACATCTTTCTTGTATTTTCTGCTTTCAGCCAAGATCCATGTGACATCATGATATCCCATTTTCCAAGCTCCATTCCTCCTGAAATGTTACCAATTCTTTTTGGTACAGTTAATCTGTATATTCGTTCCACCTTTCTTTGATGTGTCATTTAATATTTTCCCCTTAGAATCCTTCAATATTGCAATCAGAGGCTTGAATTTTTTCTTCAGTCCTTTCAGCTTGAGAAATGCCAAGTATATCCTTCCCTTTTGTTTTTCTAACTTCAGATCTTTGCACAGTTCATCATAATACTTTGTCTTCTTGAGCTGCCCTTTGAAATTTTCCATTCAGCTCTTTTTCTTCATCATTTCTTCCATTCACTTTACCTACTCATTTTTGAAGAACAAGTTTCAGAGTATTTCTGACATTCATATTGGTCTTCTCTTTACTTACCGTCTTTTTTAATGAACTTCTGCTTTCTTCCTGTGTGATGTCCTTGATGTCATCCCACAACTTATCTGGTTTTTGGTCATTAGTGTTCAATGCGTCAAATTTAATCTTGAAATGGCTTCTAAATTCAGATGGAATATACTCAAGTTTGTACTTTGACTCTCTATACTCATTTAATTTTCTTCAACTTCAAATTGCATATGAGCACTTGATGATCTATTCTGCAGTTGGCCCTGGCCTTCTTCTGACTGATGATATTGAGCTTCTCCATCATCTGTTTCCACAGATGTAGTGTATGTGATTCCTGTGTATTCCATCTGGTAAGGTCCACGTGTATAGTCATAGTTTAGGTTCTTGAAAAAACATATTTTCAATGAATAGCTCGTTGGTCTTGTGAAATTCTATGATGAGATCTCCAGGGTCATTTCTACTACCAAGGCCAAATTTTCTAACTACTGATCCTTCTTCATTTTTCCAACTTTTACACTCTGATAATGAGTAATTATCAATGCATCTTGATTGCATGTTTGATCAATTTCAGACTGCAGAAGTTGGTAAAAATCTTCATTTTCTTCATCTTTAGCATTAGTGGTTGGTGTGTAAATTTGAATATTAGTTATATTAACTGGGCTTCCTTGTAGGTGTATGGATATTATCCTATCATTGACATCATTGTACTTCAGGATAGATCTTGAAATATTCTTTTTGACAATGAATGCAATGCCATTCTTCTTTAACTTTTCATTCCCAGCATAGCAGACCATATGATTATCTGATTCAAAATGGCCAATACCAGTTAATTTCAGCTCACCAATGCCTAGAATATCAATCTTCAAGCATTTCATTTTATTTTTGACAACTTCCAATTTTCCTAGATTCATACTTCATACATTCCACACTCCAGTTATTAATGGATGTTTGCAGCTGTTTCTTCTGAATTTGAGTCTTGCCGCATCAGCAAATGAAAGTCTCAAATCTTGATTCCATCCAAGTCAGTAAGCTCACCTCTATTTTAAGGAGGCAGCTCTCCCCTAGTATTATTGTGAATACCTTCCAACCTGAAGGGCTCATCTTCTGGCACTATATCAAACAGTGTTCCACTGCCATTCGTAAGGTTTTCACTGGATAATTTTTTTAAAAAGTAGATCGCCAGGTCCTTCTTCGTAGTCTGTCTTAGTCTGGAATCTCTGAAAACTGTCCACCATGAGTGACTCTGCTGGTATTTATATTACCAGTGGCATAGCTTTCAGCAACATGCAAGCCATCACAGTACGACAAACTGGCAGATGAGAGGGGGGTGATATCTATATCGCTCTTCAAACAGCTCAAATGTTACATATATATATATATATATATATGTAATAGCTAGAAAAATCTGAGTGAATATTTAGGTTAATCCTCTCTTCTCATTATATGGCAGATTAAACTGAGGTTAACAAATCTAGAAACATATTCAATTTATACATCAAATTATCAGCATTTGACAGACTGGTATTGAGTTTTCCCGATTTCTAGGCATTTTTTCTGTGTACTTTATCTAGTGCTTAAAGTAAGGTTGCAATCTTGGCCCCACCACTAACTAATTGTTCAAATTTGGGAAGTTAGTTTAACAATTTGGGTACTCAGTATTATGATATGTGTAGTCCCAAGGTGGTGCAAACCGTTAAGCACTTGCTTGTCAACTGAAAGTTTGGAGATTTCAATCCACCCAGAGGTGCCTCAGAGGAAAAGTTTGGTGACCTACTTCCAAAAAATCATCCATTGAAAATAAGAAGTCATAGCTCTTTATGGAGTACAGTTCCACTCTGATGCATATGGTATTGACTTGACAGCAACTGCTAGATCGTGATCTTTAACATGGAGATATTATTAGTATGTATTTCAAAATGCTACTGTGGAGAAGGAAGAAAGAGAGTTCAGTATCCTTCCTCTCTTAAGTAGTCATGCTCATAGTCTGTATGATGATTGAAGATCAGTTGTCCCTGTGCCAGTTTGTGTCCTATATATGAGCCCTGATAGTAAGCACTCAATAAATGTGTGCTGAGTTAGATGGTGAATAAATTATTAGAAAAAAAGGAATGTGGTAATGTGCATGACACAAAGCTTTTTAATTGTAAAATAATATAGAAATTAGCAATACTTCATGAAAATTGAATGTTTAAATGAATCCAGGGTTCCTCTATAGGCCGTGCAGCAAGATTCTTGTGTCAGTGATTCTCAAACATGTGCATTACTCAGAACCATCTGGAGGGATTAATAAAGTGCCTGCTGTGTATCCCATCACCTGAGTTTCTGTTAAGTGCTAAACTGCTAACTGAGAGTTTGGTTGTTTGAACCCACTGAGTGGCTCCGCAGGAGAAAGACCTGGCAATCTGCTTCCGTACAGCCTAAGAAGCCCAGTGAGACCATCCTACTCTGTCGTGTGGAGTTGCTATGAGTCAAGAATTGACTCAACTGGACCCAACAACAAGATCTCAGGGTGCATAATAATTTGCATATCTTACAAGGTCACAGGTGCTCTTGTTTCTGCTGGTCCAGAGACCACACTTGTAGAACCACAGCTCTCCTAACAGCAAAACTTAAAGTACATTTTATGCAGCAAGCATCAAATAATTTATACGCACTACAGATTTTATAGCTATAGTATTAAATTATCCTGTGATGTATAGCTCTGTTCTCACTCAAATACAGGGACAAATATATATCAACAGATGCATGAAGAAGGTAATGTTTCAGCTACAGTTCAAAGGCCTAGAAAGGACTGAGAAAACCTGGAGATTTTTTGTTTGTTTGTGGTTGCTGCAGCAGTTTTTCTTGCTGTGGTGCTGACCTACCTACATTAAAGACTGGAAACCGAACTAAATTATTTTATTCTTATTATTTTGTGATTTATTTTCATTGAGAATTTTTTAAATGAAATTATTTGTTAGTTAAAGTATTTGGAATTGCAAATAAAACACTCATGGAACTTAAGTTTGTCAGTAGCAGATTTTGCTTTTAATGTATACCTCTATTCATTATAACCGTTTCTTTAGTCCTATTTTGTAATTTTAGGGGAACATTGAGGGAGGAAAGTACCACTGGGCTGGTAATAATATTTCTTTTTTTTTTTTTACCTAATTATTTATTTAGGCTGGGTTATGCCTCTTGGAAAGTAGCCCTGGTGACACAGAGGTTAAGTGCTCAGCTGCTAACCTAAAGATTGGCTATTTGAATCCACCAGCTGTGCCGAGGAAGAAAGATGTGGCAGTTTTCTTTCATAAGGTTTACAGTCTTAGAAACCTTATGGGGCGGTTCTACTCCATCCTACAGGGTTGCTATGAGTCAGAATGGACTCAAAGGCAATGGGTAGATGACTATTTAAACGTGTTTACTTTGTGATACTTCACAAGAAGACTGAAAAAAATAACGTTTTTTTTTTTTTTAATTCAATAGTTGAAAATGCAAATAAAACATATTTAATTCATGTTTTCTAGTATCAGCCTTTGAGGTCATGTCTAGTTTATCTCTCTAAATTAATTGCTACAAGAACATATTTTCCTTTTCTGTTATTGTATGAAAACAAATTAGTTAAGGTAATACAGCTGTAAGAGTTTCTGTTTTCCAAAGAAAGTTCTGTTTTACTCTAAATTAGTTTATTGAAGAAGATAAAAGATACCATAGGTTCGATTGCTAATTTTCTTGAAGTCAGACATGATTTGTCAATGGAGGATTTAAAAAGAGTGAATGTATTTAATTTCTAGTAATCATGGGATTTTAGAATGATATATAAATATTTTAACTTCACTCCATTGAGGTAAGAGAAAAAGGCTTTGCATGATTTCAGTCTTTTTAAATTTATCAGGACTTGCTTTGCGACCTAAAGTGTGGTCTGTCCTAGAGAATGATCCACATGTACTGGAGTAGAATGTATATTGTGCTGTTTTTTGGGTGGAGCGTTCTATACACGTTTGTTAAGCCCAGTTGGTTTATAATGTCATTCAGGCCCTCTATTTCCCTGTTGATTTCCTTTCTATATGTTATGTCCAATATTCACAGATTGAAGCCTTTAACTGTTATTGTAGTACTTTCTATTTCTTCCTTCAATTCCATCCGTGTTTCATTTTACATGGATCCACAATCAGCACCCATGGAAGCAGTAGTCAAAAAATAAAAAGACAAAATGCATTGAGCAAATCTGCTGCAAAAGAGTTCTTTAAAGTGTTGAAAAGCGAAGATGTCATCTTGAAGACTAAGTGCACCTGACCTAAACCATGTTGTTTTCAATTTCCTCATATGCTTTCAAAACCTGGACAATGAGGAAAACCGAAGAAGAATTGATGCCTTTGAATTATGGTGTTGGTGAAGAATATAGACTATACCATGGATTGCCAAAAGAACAAACAACTCTGTTTTAGAAGAATTACAACCAGAATGCTCCTTAGAATCAAGGATGCTGAGGCTAAGCCTCACATACTTTGGACATGTTATCAAGAGGGGTCAGTCCATGGAAAAGGATATCATGTTTGCTAAAGTAGAGAGTCCATGAAAAAGAGAAGATCCTCAGTGAGACAGATTGAGGCAGTGGCTACAACAATGCATAACAGAATGAAACACTGCCCAGTCCTGGACCATCTTCACAATTGTTTTTATGTTTGAGCCCATTGTTGTACATTGGGTTGCTGTGGGTTGGAAATGGCTCAACAGCACCTAAGAACAACAATCTATTTCTCCCTTCAAGTCTATCAATGTTTGCTTTATATACATAAGTGCCAAGATAATGGGTGAATATATATTCGTGATAGTTAAATCTTCTTGATTAATTTATCCTTTTATCACTATATAATGTTCATATTCGTACCTTTTGACAGATTCTGTCTTAAAGTCTATTTTGTATGATATTAAGATTGCCACTTAGCTCTCTTTTGGTTATTATTTGCATGAAGTATTTTTTTCCCCATCCTTTCACTTTCAATTTATTTGTGTTCTTGGGTTTAAAGTGTGTCTCTTGTAAACAGCATATACTTGGATCATTTTTTTTTTTTTTAATCCATTCTGTCACTCTCTGCCTTTTGATTGGAGTGTTTAGTCCATTTACATTTACTATAATTACTGATAAGAAGTGACTTACTTCTGCCATATTGTTATTTATTTTTTTGTGTGTCTTAATCCTTTTTTGTCTTTGCCCTCTAGTACTGCTTGCTTTTGTGTTTTGTTGGTTTTATTGTACTGAACTATTTTGGTTCCCTTCTCCTTTCCTTTTGTGTATGATTTTTTTAATACATTTTCTTATTGGTTACCATAAATATTACATTTAAGAGCCTGTACTTATAACATTCTAAGTTGGTGCCAAGTTAACTACAGTAACATACAGGAAATTCTATATCTATACCAATCCTTCCCCTTCTCTCTCCGTTTGATGTTATTGGGTCAAGGAAGATATATCAAAAGAGAAATCACAATTTTTTTAAAGTCAAATGAAAATGAAAGCACACATACCAAAACTAATGGAATGCAGCTAAGGTAGTTCTCAGAGGAAAACTTACAGCAGTAAATGTCTACATTAAAAGAAAGAAGAATTTTTTTTTTAAATTAACAGCCTAACTCAACAACTCCAGGAACTAGAAAGAGAAGAGCAAGCTAAGCCTAAAGTTACCATAGGAAAGGAAATAATAAAGATCAGAAAATAAACAAATAAAATTGAACACAGAAAAACAATAGAGAGAATCAAAAAACTAGAAGTTGGTTCTTTAAAAGATCAATACAATTTATAAACCTTTAGCTAGACTGACAAATAAAGAAGATACAGGAATAACCAAAATAAAATATGAACGAGGCATCATTACAACTGACCAGATTGAAAAAAAGAGAATTATGGCAAAATATTATGAACAACTAACTATATGGCAACGAACTGGATAGCCTAGATGAAATGGAAAAATTTTTAGAAGCACACAACCTACCCAAACTGACTCAAGAGGAAATAGAAAGTAACAACAGACTCATAAAGTGAAGAGATCAAATCATAATCAGAAACCTCCCAACGAAAAATAATCCTGAACCACTGGATTCACTGGGGAATTCTACCAAATATTTAAAGAAGAATTGACACCAATACCATTTAAACTCTTCCAAAAGACAGAGAAGGAAGGGCTACTCCGTTATTCATTCTATAAGGAAAACATAGCCCTAATACTCAAACCAGAAAAAGACACCACAAAAAAAGAAAACTACAAGCCAATATCTCTTATAAATATAGAGGCAAAAATCCTCAAGAAAATTCTAGTAAATACAATCTAATAGCATATTAAAAGATTCAAACACCATGAGCAAGTAGGATTCATTTCATAAATGAAAGGATGTTTCAGCATTAGAAAATCAATCAACGTAATACACCACATCAATAGAACAAAGAAAAATAGCTACGTGACCATATCTATGTATGAAGAAAAATCATTTGATAAAATCCAATACTCTTTCTTGATGAAAACTCTGAAGAAGATTGTAATAGAAGGGAAATTTGTCAATATGATTCAGGGTGTATATGAAAAGTCAACATTATACTTAATGGAAAAACACTGACAGTTTTCTCCTTGTAATCAGAACAAGACAAGGGTGCCTGTTCTCACCACGTCTATTCTATATTGTATTAGAAGTCCTAGCTAGAGCAATAAGACAAGAAATAGAAATAAAAGTTATCTAGATTAGAAAAAAAGCAGTAAAATTAGCTCTACTTGTGAATGATCCAATATATATAGAAAATCTCAAAGGGTCTACAAGAAAACATCTAGAGCTAACAGGGGAAGTTAGTAAAGTTGCAAGGCACAAGGTAAACAAAGCAATCAGTTGGATTTCTATGCAGCAGCAATGAGAAATCTGAAAGGGAAATTAAGGAAACAGTTCTGTTTACAATAGCATCTAAGTGATTAAAATACCTATGGACAGCTATAACCAGGGATGTGATTGACTTATAAATGAAAACTATAAAATCCTGCTGAAAAAGATTAAAGAAGACTTTAATAAATGGAAAGATGTTCCATGTTCATTGATTCGAAGACTTAATATTGTTAAAATACCAATACTACCCGAATCAATCTATAGATTCAATGCAAACCTGATCAAAATCCCAACAGAGCCTTCTTACAGAAATAGAAAAACAAATCCTCAACTTCATATGGAATGGTAAGAGATCCCAAATAATGCTGAAAGAACTAAGTTAGAGGACTTACACTTCCTGATTTTAAAGCATAATGCCACAGTAATCAAAACAGCTTGGTACTGGTATAACAGTAGACGCATAGGCTAATGGAATAGAATTGAGAGTCCAGAAATAAACCCAGCCATCTACTGTCAACTGATTTGGACAAGGATCCTAAGTACATTTCAATGGGGGAAAAAAGAGTCTCTTCAATAAATGGTGATGGGAAAATTGGAATTCCAAATGCAGAATAATGAAACAGGATCCATACCTTACACTATACAGAAAAAACAAATTCAAAGTGGAATTAAGGACTTAAGTGTGCAAGCAAAAACCGTAAAATTCTTAAAATAAGAAACAGGAGCAATGCTGTCAAGCCCAGCTTTTTACAAGAGATTATCTAGTGTGATAATAAAAGCACAAACTGCAAAAGACAGCATAAATAAATGCATAAAAAAAAAAAAAAACTTTTGTTCATCAAAAGATTTTACCAAAAAGGCAAAAAGACGAGCTACTGACTGGGAGAATATCTTTGGAATCCATATATCCAACAAGAATCTAATAACCAAAATATATGCAAAACAGTGACAATTAAACAACAAAAAGGTAAATAACCCAATGGGAAAATGGGCAAAGGATTTGAATAGACATTTCACCAAAGAGAACGTTCAAATGGCCACCAATACATGAAAAGATGCTCAACATCATTAGCCATCAAAGAGAGGCAAATCAAAACCACAGTGAGATACTATTTCACTCCTACTAGGATGGCTAAGATTTAAAAAAAAAAAAAAAATAAAAAAAAATAAAAAATGTTAGTGAAGATGTGAACCCTTATTGTTATTGGAAGGAATGCAAAATGATACAGCCATTGTAGAAAACAGTGTGGTCGTTCCTCAAAAAAAACTAAAAGTAGAACTACATAAAAAAAAAAAACAAAAAACTACCATATGACACAGCAATTTCACCCTTTAGGTATATACCCAAAAGACTTAAAAGCAGAGACTCAAAAAGAGACTTGCACAACAATGTTCATTGCAGTACTATTTACAATACCCAAAACATAGAAACAACCTAAATGCCCAATAACAGAATGGATAAACAAAATGTGGTGCATACATACAATGGAATACAACTTAGCCAGTAGGAGAAATGAAGTCTTCATACATGCCGCAGTAAGAATGGACCTTGAAGACATTATGCCTAGCAAAATAAGCCAATCACAAAAGAACAAATATTATCAGACCTCCCTTATATAAATGGACAAGAAAAGGCAAAAAATAAGTATTTTAAGTAGTTCATTGCACAGCTATATGTGTATGTGTGATTTAATAATTTAATAAAAAAGCTTTATTTAAAAGTTTAATTATGAAGGCGGAACCAAGATGGCAGACTAGGCAGACGCTACCTCGGATCCCTCTTACAACAAAGACACGGAAAAACAAGTGAATCGATCACATACATAACAATCTACGAACCCTGAACAACAATCACAGATTTAGAGACGGAGAACGAACTAATATGGGGAAGGAGCGATTGTTTCCAGAGCCTGGAGCCAGCGTACCAGTCAGGTACGGCACAAGCACAGTGAGCTGCTCCACCCCCCTGAACTAACCCCGGGAGGGGGACCAGCCGGTTCCACGGGCGGCGTGGGACGCAGCCGGTAGGAGAAGTCCCCGGGAGGCAGTGACTGGTCTTGGAACGGGAAGAGCAGCGTCCCAGCCGGGGAACCGTCCCGCCGGGATTTGGACTGGACGCAGGTACGGCATAAACACGGAGAGCTGCTCCACCCCCCTGAACTAACCCCGGGAAGGGGCCCAGCCGGGTCGCGCAGGCGGCGTGGGACGCAGCCGGTAGGAGAAGTCCCCGGGAGGCAGCGACTGGTATTGGAGCGGGGAGAACAGCGTCCCAGCAGGGATACTCGGTCACGGCACAAGCAAGGGGAGCTGCTCCACCCACCTGAACTAACCCCAGGAGGGGGCCTAATTGGTTCGCAGGAGTGGCACGGCAACGCGGCTGGAGGAACGAGAAGTCCCCCGGAGGCAGCGACTGATTTTGGAGTCGAGAGTGCACCGTCCCAGTAGGGGAGCCTTGACGCTGGGCGTGGGGCTGGAAGCGGAGGATCTGACCATGACTCCAACAGGCCAGACCCCCCGGGGGCAATCTCAACACAGCCAGCACACATAGGCGACGCGCCCCGCAGGAATCTCAGATATAATAGTCATTCCAAGCAAGACAAGCAACTCCGGCTATATTCTGAGGTGCTACTCTCCTATCTCTCTGTTCCCTCCCCCACCCTCCCCAGGCGGCTTCATTAACATCCGAATAGCCTGAGCCAGAGGGAGAACTCTGATAGGGATCTGACTGCATTTTTTTTTTAGCGGATTTTCTGGAAAAACTAGTTTCCCAGTGATGGCTCGGAGACAACAATCCATATCAAACCACTTAAAGAAGCAGACCATGACAGCTTCTCCAACCCCCCAAACAAAAGAATCAAAATCTTTCCCAAATGAAGATGCTATCCTGGAATTATCAGATACAGAATATAAAAAACTAATTTACAGAATGCTTAAAGACATCACAAATGAAATAAGGCTAACTGCAGAAAAAGCCAAGGAATACACTGATAAAACTGTTGAAGAACTCAAAAAGATTATTCAAGAACATAGTGTAAAAATTAATAAGTTGCAAGAATCCATAGAGAGACAGCATGTAGAAATCCAAAAGATTAACGATAAAATTTCAGAATTAGACAACGCAATAGGAAGTCAGAGGAGCAGACTCAGGCAATTAGAATGCAGACTGGGACATCTGGAGGACCAGGGAATCAACACCAACATAGCTGAAAAAAAATCTGATAAAAGAATTTAAAAAAATGAAGAAACCCTAAGAATCATGTGGGACTCTATCAAGAAGGATAACCTGCGGGTGATTGGAGTCCCAGAACAGGGAGGGGGGACAGAAAACACAGAGAAAATAGTTGAAGAACTCCTGACAGAAAACTTCCCTGACATCATGAAAGACGAAAGGTTATCTATCCAAGATGCTCATCGAACCCCATTTAAGATTGATCCAAAAAGAAAAACACCCAGACATATTATCATCAAACTCACCAAAACCAAAGATAAACAGAAAATTTTAAAAGCAGCCAGGGAGAAAAGAAAGGTTTCCTTCAAGGGAGAATTAATAAGAATAAGTTCAGACTACTCAGCAGAAACCATGCAGGCAAGAAGGGAATGGGACGACATATACAGAACACTGAAGGAGAAAAACTGCCAGCCAAGGATCATATATCCAGCAAAATTCTCTCTGAAATATGAAGGCGAAATTAAGATATTTACAGATAAACACAAGTTTAGAGAATTTGCAAAAACCAAACCAAAGCTACAAGAAATACTAAAGGATATTGTTTGGTCAGAGAACCAATAATATCAGATATCAGCACAACACAAGGTCACAAAACAGAACGTCCTGATATCAACTCAAATAGGGAAATCACAAAAACAAACAAATTAAGATTAATTAAAAAAAAAATACACATAACAGGGAATCATGGAAGTCAATAGGTAAAAGATCACAATAATCAAAAAGAGGGACTAAATACACGAGGCACTGAACTGCCATATGGAGAGTGATACAAGGCAATATAGAACAATACAAGTTAGGTTTTTACTTAGAAAAATAGGGGTAAATAATAAGGTAACCACAAAAAGGTATAACAACTCTATAACTCAAGATAAAAGCCAAGAAAAACGTAACGACTCAACTAACATAAAGTCAAACACTATGAAAAAGAGGATCTCACAATTTACTAAGAAAAACTCCTCAGCACAAAAAAGTATGTGGAAAAATGAAATTGTCAACAACACACATAAAAAGGCATCAAAATGACAGCACTAAAAACTTATTTATCTATAATTATGCTGAATGTAAATGGACTAAATGCACCAATAAAGAGACAGAGAGTCTCAGACTGGATAAAGAAACACGATCCATCTATATGCTGCCTACAAGAGACACACCTTAGACTTAGAGACACAAACAAACAAAAACTCAAAGGATGGAAAAAAATATATCAAGCAAACAATAAGCAAAAAAGAAGAGGAGTAGCAATATTAATTTCTGACAAAATAGACTTTAGACTTAAATCCACCACAAAGGACAAAGAAGGACACTATATAATGATAAAAGGGACAATTGATCAGGAAGACATAACCATATTAAATATTTACGCACTCAATGACAGGGCTGCAAGATACATGAATCAAATTTTAACAGAATTGAAAATTGAGATAGATACCTCCACAATTATAGTAGGAGATTTCAACACACCACTTTCGGAGAAGGACAGGACATCCAGTAAGAAGCTCAATAGAGACATGGAAGATCTAATTACGACAATCAACCAACTTGACCTCATAGACTTATACAGAACTCTCCACCCAACTGCTGCAAAATATACTTTTTTTTCTAGCGCACATGGAACATTCTCTAGAATAGACCACATATTAGGTCATAAAACAAACCTTTGCAGAGTCCAAAACATCGAAATATTACAAAGCATCTTCTCAGACCACAAGGCAATGAAACTAGAAATCAATAACAGAAAAACTAGGGAAAAGAAATCAAATACTTGGAAACTGAACAATACCCTCCTGAAAAAAGACTGGGTTCTAGAAGACATCAAGGAGGGAATAAGGAAATTCTTAGAAAGCAAGGAGAATGAAAATACTTCCTATCAAAACCTCTGGGACACAGCAAAAGCAGTGCTCAGAGGCCAATTTATATCGATAAATGCACACATACAAAAAGAAGAAAGAGCCAAAATCAGAGAACTGTCCCTACAACTTGAACAAATAGAAAGTGAGCAACAAAAGAATCCATCAGGCACCAGAAGAAAACAAATAATAAAAATTAGAGCTGAACTAAATGAATTAGAGAACAGAAAAACAATTGAAAGAATTAACAAAGCCAAAAGCTGGTTCTTTGAAAAAATTAACAAAATTGATAAACCATTGGCTAGACTGACTAAAGAAATACAGGAAAGGAAACAAATAACCCGAATAACAAACGAGAAGGACCACATCACAACAGAACCAAATGAAATTAAAAGAATCATTTCAGATTATTATGAAAAATTGTACTCTAACAAATTTGCAAACCTAGAAGAAATGGATGAATTCCTGGAAAAATACTACCTTCCTAAACTAACACGTTCAGAAGTAGAACAACTAAATAGACCCATAACAAAAAAAGAGATTGAAACAGTAATCAAAAAACTCCCAACAAAAAAAAGCCCTGGCCCGGACGGCTTCACTGCAGAGTTCTACCAAACTTTCAGAGAACAGTTAACACCACTACTTCTGAAGGTATTCCAAAGCATAGAAAATGACGGAATACTACCCAACTCATTCTATGAAGCCACCATCTCCCTGATACCAAAACCAGGTAAAGACATTACAAAAAAAGAAAATTATAGACCTATATCCCTCATGAACATAGATGCAAAAATACTCAACAAAATTCTAGCCAATAGAATCCAACAACACATCAAAAAAATAATTCACCCTGATCAAGTGGGATTTATACCAGGTATGCAAGGCTGGTTTAATATCAGAAAAACCATTAATGTAATCCATCACATAAATAAAACAAAAGACAAAAACCACATGATCTTATCAATTGATGCAGAAAAGGCATTTGACAAAGTCCAACACCCATTTATGATAAAAACTCTCACCAAAATAGGAATTGAAGGAAAATTCCTCAACATAATAAAGGGCATCTATGCAAAGCCAACAGCCAAAATCACTCTAAATGGAGAGAACCTGAAAGCATTTCCCTTGAGAACGGGAACCAGACAAGGATGCCCTTTATCACCGCTCTTATTCAACATCGTGCTGGAAGTCCTAGCCAGGGCAATTAGGCTAGACAAAGAAATAAAGGGTATCCGGATTGGCAAGGAAGAAGTAAAGTTATCACTATTTGCAGATGACATGATTATATACACAGAAAACCCTAAGGAATCCTCCAGAAAACTACTGAAACTAATAGAAGAGTTTGGCAGAGTCTCAGGTTATAAAATAAACATACAAAAATCACTTGGATTCCTCTACATCAACAAAAAGAACACCGAAGAGGAAATAACCAAATCAATACCACTCAGAGTAGCCCCCAAGAAGATAAGATACTTAGGAATAAATCTTACCAAGGATGTAAAAGACCTATACAAAGAAAACTACAAAGCTCTACTACAAGAAATTCAAAAGGACATACTTAAGTGGAAAAACATACCTTGCTCATGGATAGGAAGACTTAACATAGTAAAAATGTCTATTCTACCAAAAGCCATCTATACATATAACGCACTTCCAATCCAAATTCCAATGTCATTTTTTAAGGGGATAGAGAAATAAATCACCAACTTCATATGGAAGGGAAAGAAGCCTCGGATAAGCAAAGCATTACTGAAAAAGAAGAAGAAAGTGGGAGGCCTCACTCTACCTGATTTCAGAAGCTATTATACAGCCACAGTAGTCAAAACAGCCTGGTACTGGTACAACAACAGGCACATAGACCAATGGAACAGAATTGAGAACCCAGACATAGATCCATCCACGTATGAGCAGCTGATATTTGACAAAGGACCAGTGTCAATTAATTGGGGAAAAGATAGCCTTTTTAACAAATGGTGCTGGCATAACTGGATATCCATTTGCAAAAAAATGAAACAGGACCCATACCTTACACCATGCACAAAAACTAACTCCAAGTGGATCAAAGACCTAAACATAAAGACTAAAACGATAAAGATCATGGAAGAAAAAATTGGGACAACACTAGGAGCCGTAATACAAGGCATAAACAGAATACAAAACATTACCAAAAATGATGAAGAGAAACCCAATAACTGGGAGCTCCTAAAAATCAAACAACTATGCTCATCTAAAGACTTCTCCAAAAGAGTAAAAAGACCACCTACAGACTGGGAAAGAATATTCAGCTATGACATCTCAGACCAGCGCCTGATCTCTAAAATCTACATGATTCTGTCAAAACTCAACCACAAAAAGACAAACAACCCTATCAAAAAGTGGGCAAAGGATATGAACACACATTTCACTAAAGAAGATATTCAGGCAGCCAACAGATACATGAGAAAATGCTCTCGATCATTAGCCATTAGAGAAATGCAAATTAAAACTACAATGAGATTCCATCTCACTCCAGCAAGGCTGGCATTAATCCAAAAAACACAAAATAATAAATGTTGGAGAGGCTGCGGAGAGATTGGAACTCTTATACACTGCTGGTGGGAATGTAAAATGGTACAACCACTTTGGAAATCTATCTGGCGTTATCTTAAACAGTTAGAAATAGAACTACCATACAACCCAGAAATCCCACTCCTCAGAATATACCCTAGAGATACAAGAGCCTTCATACAAACAGATATATGCACACCCATGTTTATTGCAGCTCTGTTTACAATAGCAAAAAGGTGGAAGCAACCAAGGTGTCCATCAACGGATGAATGGGTAAATAAATTGTGGTATATTCACACAATGGAATACTACGCATCGATAAAGAACAGTGACGAATCTCTGAAACATTTCATAACATGGAGGAACCTGGAAGGCATTATGCTGAGCGAAATGAGTCAGAGGCAAAAGGACAAATATTGTATTAGACCACTATTATAAGATCTTGAGAAATAGTAAACCTGAGAAGAACACATACTTTTGTGGTTACGAGGGGGGGAGGGAGGGAGGGTGGGAGAGGGTTTTTTATTGATTAATGAGTAGATAAGAACTGCTTTAGGTGAAGGGAAAGACAACACTCAATACATGGAAGGTCAGCTCAATTGGACTGGACCAAAAGCAAAGAAGTTTCCGGGATAAAATGAATGCTTCAAAGGTCAGCGGAGCAAGGGCGGGGGTCTGGGGAACATGGTTTAAGGGGACTTCTAAGTCAATTGGCAATATAATTCTATTATGAAATCATTCTGCATCCCACTTTGAAATGTGGTGTCTGGGGTCTTAAATGCTAACAAGCAGCCATCTAAGATGCATCAATTGGTCTCAACCAACCTGGAGCAAAGGAAAATGAAGAACACCAAGGCCACACGACAACTAAGAGCCCAGCAGACAGAAAGGGCCACATGAACCAGAGACCTACATCATCCTGAGACCACAAGAACTAGTTGGTGCCCGGCCACAATCGATGACTGCCCTGACAGGGAGCACAGCAGAGGACCCCTGAGGGAGCAGGAGATCAGTGGGATACAGACCCCAAATTCTCATAAAAAGACCATACTTAATGGTCTGACTGAGACTAGAGGAATCCCAGCGGCCATGGTCCCCAGACCTTCTGTTGGCACAGGACAGGAACCATCCCCGAAGACAACTCATCAGACATGAAAGGGACTGGTCAGCGGGTGTGAGAGAGACGCTGATGAAGAGTGAGCTAATTATATCAGGTGGACACTTGAGATTGTGTTGGCAACTCTTGTCTGGAGGGGGGATGGGAGGATAGAGAAAGAGGGAAGCTGGCAAAATTGTCACGAAAGGAGAGACTGAAAGGGCTGACTCAAGAGGGGGAGAGCAAGTGGGAGTAGGCAGTGAGATGTATGTAAACTTATATGTGACAGACTGATTGGATTTGTAAACGTTTACTTGAAGCTTAATAAAAGTTAATAAAAAAAATAAAGAAAAAGTTTAATTATTTTTAAAGAGCTACATAACAAAAAATATATATGTGGGTATATAAATTTACATATAGGCATGTATGTGTACAGGCATGTATTTGTGTGTTTTTATGTAGGTGTATGCATATGTATGTGTATATACATCTATGTGACTGTATGCATATCTATTCATATATGTAATAAAGCACGTAGGGGACACAGTTATGGATACTTCTTAGACATAA
The DNA here is from genome assembly GCF_024166365.1 of Elephas maximus indicus. NCBI lineage: Eukaryota > Metazoa > Chordata > Mammalia > Proboscidea > Elephantidae > Elephas > Elephas maximus. Next base: position 61,866,975 of record NC_064832.1, on the reverse strand, counting down.
CCAAACATCTCAAGGGATTGGATTTCTGGGTTTAAAGGATTAGGACCACAGTCTCATGGAACATTTTGGTCAATTAGTATAATATAGCTCAGAAGGTTATATTCTACATCCTAGTTTGGTGAGCAGTATCTGGGGTCTTAGAACCATGTGAGCGACCATCTAAGATACAGCTGTTGGTGTCTACTCATCAGGTGAAAAAGAGAAAGAAGAAAACCAAAAACTCAAAGAAGAGACTAGCCTACAGGACAAATAGACTACATAAACGACGGCCTCATCTACCCTGAGACCAGGAAAGCTAGAGGGTGCCATATTTTTCTCCCATTATACCAGGATCCATCTATTGTGGCCCTGATTAGAACAACCACTACTGGCTGTTCTAATCAGGGCCACAATAGATGGATCCTGGTATAATGGGAGAAAAATATGGAACAGAACCTCAAATTGCTAAAGAAAACAAAACAAAAACCAGACCTGCTGTACTTGTTGAAACTGGACAACTCTCCAAGACTTTTTACCTGAGATAGTATTCAAACCTTCAACTGAAACCAACCCCTGAGATCACTTTGTAGCTAAATAACAAATTGGCTCAGAAAATATCACCTGTAAGCATTGTGCTCCTTTACAAAATCACCTATATGAGAACAAATGGTCAGCCATTTATTTAAAACAAAGATGAGAACGGAAGGGAGCAGGAAAACAAGATTAATGGAAATGGAACAACCAGAGCAAAAACAATGAAATGTTCACCCACGTAACCAATATCAATAGACAACTTGTGTAGAAATTGTTGAATGGGAACCTAAACTGCTTTCTAAGCTTTCACCTAAATCACAATAAAATATTACTTAAAAATTCTAATTATACAGTAAAATTTTACCCAGAAACATTAGTGACTGTATTCATTCTTATTTTTCAGTGCTAGCACCTGGTGCTTGAACTTTATCCATTAATAATATTTCCTGGATCTGAACTTTCTCTCAAGGGTTCTGAAACAATTTGAACATGGATGTGTTTACCATACTATCTTATACAGCCACGGTCTTTTAACATCCACTATACCTTCCATGAAATAGGACATTATGTGATTTGGACATGGTGCAAACACCCTGGTCCACAGAGCTCTGGGGCCCATGGTCGCAGGGGCTGCTGTGTAGTGCACAGCCCACAACCCGGGCCCCTTCCACTGCAGACGTCTCAAACGAGAGCTGAGCCAGGTCCCACCTGGTGAGCAGCCCTGCAGCCCAGTGAAAGTCATGGTGGGGAGGCTCTGGCATGGGCCTAAGGTAGAAGTGAAAAGGCTTTGGTAACCCAGTGCGCCCTCCCCAGCCCAGCCTCCAGATGCCTGCTGAACTTGGGCGCTCAGGAGCAGGATCTGGTGTCCACTCCTCCCAGGGGTGCCTATTCCCGAAGGCGAGGGTCAATGGGGTGAGCTTGATACAGAGCTGGACTGTGGGCATCCAATGTATGTGTGGTTAGACGTTGCCCCAAGGGACGTTATGCACTGCATGACTGTATACGTTTATTTGGAACGTTGGTTTAGTCTTCCACACTGATACATGATGATGATGATTTGTTCACTACTAATATAATCCAGGAAACACTGGTGGCTAGTGGTTAAGAGCCACGGCTGCTAAACAAAATGTCGACAGTTGGAATCCACCAGGGTCTCCTTGGAAACCTTACGACACAGTTCTACTCTGTCCTTTAGGGTTGCTAATGAGTGGGAATCGACTGGACCCCAACGGTTTTTTTTTTTTTTAATTGTAATGCAAGAAGCCCTGGTGGCTCAGTGGTTGAGCATTTTGCTGCTAACCGAAAGGTCGGCAGTTGGAATCCCCCAGCCGCTCCTTGGAAACCCTACGGGCAGTTCTACTGTGTCCTGTACGGTTTCTTTGAGTCAGAATTGACTTCACGGCAACAGGTTTATTATCATGCAGAGGTACTATTTATATGTTTTAGTTTAATAAATTATAAACTCTAGGATTAAGGCTTTTGAGTTTAATTAAAACATGCAATGTACTTTTTAATCTCAAAATTTTTGGTCATTTTTTGAACTTTGATGTTGCCGGTAATAATGATTTCCAATAATGACTTTATGCTTTTTAAATTAAAATAATATGTGGGTTAGCAGCTCAGCTGTTAACCTGTGTCACCAGGGCTCCAAAATAATAGATGGTATAAAATATTTAAGCAACATAAAAAGTAGGCAAACAACCAAAATCCAATATCTTATAAAGAATTTTGTTTTTAAGTTAAAATATATATTTCTCTGATGGAAACAAAATTGGGAGAAATGTACATTTCCTAAAATATACACCATATTACAGGACTAAACCAAATAGTTAAATTTTTTAATTAAATAAAATCATTTTACACTATAGTCAAGTCTTTCCCAAGAGCTTTTTTATGTATGAATAATTACTTTGATATTATTTAATTTTTTTCTTAAAAAAAAAGCTCATCCTTATCACTCAAGAGGAACAGAAAATGGCTTGCCATTATTTTGTCATTTTAGTTAGACTTTTAGTCATTCAGTTAATAAAAAAAAAATAATATCTTTGGGATCTAGTCTTAGCCATAGATCCTTGTTATCTGTTAAAAGAATATTTCTTAGTATTTTCTTTAGTATATATAATGTATTTATTACTATTTTCACAACAAACATAAATATACTACGAGAGAAGTATAAGAGAGTTTTTATTCTGGGTAAATCAAGTATTTATGTTTTTTTTTCTTCTTGTGCTCTGGAAACTATTCAATATTCAACAATCACAATTTAGACAAACATTAACTATCATCTGTGTACAATTAATTGAGATATAAATGTATTTGCTTATTTTCTTAGTGCTAGATTTTTGTGACAGTGAAAAAATACAATGGAGTTCAAATTGGTACCTGGCCAAAGCCACCTTCTCCTAAAATATTCTTCAGTCATTAACCTACAAATAGTTATTGAACTCCTATAATATTTCACATGCCAGGAATGTATTTAAATTATAATAGGTTATTAACATGAAGCAGTAGCCCCTGTTCCTCCATATAAAGATTAAGATTTTTTCGGAAAAAGTAATATTTAAAGTGATTCCTGAAGGAGTAGTCAGAGTAAGCAGACGAATGCTAATATGTTATAAACGTTCCAGATAAAGAAAAATGTGTGTGTAGAGGCTACAGAAGAAAGAATGTGTGGCAGTGAAGAAAGAGTGTATGGCATATTGCAGAAACTGGGATTAATTGGTATGGTTAGAATTAAAGCTTGAAGTGGAAGGGTAGTAAAAGTTAAAGAAAGAATCAGGTCATATAGGACTTGGTCTAATGAGGCATTGAAGGCTGGGGAAATGCCAATAGATAAAGTTTATGACTTTATAGTTTGAAATTAGTGGGTAGATAGTTAGGGGTCTTAATATGAAAACTGAAGAGTCATCCATTGATTTTAATAAGTATGCTTCTTTTGGATAATTTACAGTCTAATTTTCCGGAAATAACTATTTCCTGATGTAAGTTTTATCTGCTTGATCCCAATATTTAGCACAAAAATAGGAAAAATATGCTTCATCTCTAAATTGTTTGTTACAAGGAAAGTGAGAATGTTTAGTCCTGAATTGTTTATCAAAAGAACAGAAAAGTATGTTGGTCAGTTTTCAGCAATTAAGAATGAAAAATGAAAGTGAAATAAAGCCACTAGGAAAATGCTGGTACCCTTGGCACCATCAGTCTCATTAGAGCTGTGGTTGCGGAAGTCAGATGGCATTCAGGTGAGAAGTGTTTGGAGGATTAGGAAATGAAGATAATGAGTGCAGATCACTCTTTAAAGACATTTGGTTGTGAAAGGAATACAAAAGATAAAGCTATCGTTTGAGTAGTTTGTGAGATCAAGGGAAGTTTTTATTCCTTTTATTGTTATATTTTCAGGGTTGAGGGATGCTTAAACATGTTTAAATTCTGATGGGAAGAAATTATATTAGATTTTTTAATTGTATTTCTTGTACCTTAAAGCTTTATGTTGCTGGACCACAATATAGATAAAAAATAGTCTCAGATCATCGGATTTAAAATTCTTAGATTAGAAAGAAACTGTACAGTTTATTTAGGCTGAAGATGTGAGAGTTCAGACAAGAATAAGAAATTACCTAATGTCACATTTTCATTTATCTAAAGATAAAACCTCTATTTTCCAAAATTTTACTGCCTTCCTTATTAAATTAATACGGCTAGATATAGTGACGGAGGAAAGTAGGTTAAATAATGAACTTAAGTTTTTAAAATTACTGGGGTTCTGATATGGAAGGTCTTCTTTAAATTCCATCCTAAATCAAACATCTGGGACAAGGAGTCCTACCCCAGATCAGGAAATGATTTATGAGGAAATGTGTCAGCACCGTGACAATGACTTTATAGGAGAAAATCAAGTCAAACCTACCTAACCATTTCTCTGACAGATTGACCAACCTTTTGGAAAAATGGCTAGTGTTTAGATAGAACACAGAGAGAGTCCAAGCATGAGATGTCATAGGAAAAAAATCCAGGAATGATTTTAAACTTTGGAAAAAAAAAAAATCATAGAGCCTAGCTTCCAGCTTTCTGTTCTGAGACTTACTCTTTCAAATGACTTTCAAATTCTTCAGAAAATGCCCAGGTCTATTTTATATTGAGATAGGTTAAGTTACTTAAATTATGTAAAAGAAGATCTTGTCATGGCAGTGATTAGCTTTTGGACTTTCAGTAAATCCTGTCAAATTCTATGCCCAAGTGCTATTTTATTTCTAAAGTATCGCCAAGTTCTGAAATTGTATTATTCCATTTCTTTCACTATTGACTCTAGCATTGTACGCATCAAAACCCGGGTGACTTCAAAATGAAGTATATTACATTATTTTCTTAGTAACTTTCCCAAGACTATGAAATTCTTAGTGAGGTGTGAAGTTTCTTGCCTTTAGTATTTTAATGAAAAATAGGATCTAAATGGAACCTTTATCCTCAAATCCCTTTAAACTCTTCTGGAGCTATTCTGTAGAATTTCCCCTAATATCTTTTCTTTTAGACCCTATTCATGTAGACTGGGCAACAGACTAGAAACATCAGGGGCTCTTTCGGGGTAGTTTTATTAAACTGTTTGGCAACTTAAAGTCCTGGCTTGATTTTTCTTAGTTATCAGAGAGTCAGTAATAATAGCCCTGGAGGAATTTTGTGATTTTCTGTTCAGTGTGTTAATGTGTAGAAGAATTATGTTGTTCTTGCTACATATGCAGAATTTTGAACTTCATATTCTGGGCTTGTAATTTGCAAACTTGTAAAAGGAAAAATTATAATAAAGCAAAAGTTGTATACATTTCAAATCATTAAAGAAAAACTTGTAAAGCCTAATGAAATCAGGCAGAGTGTATAGACAAATATAGATAACTGAGAACACACATAATTTAAATGGATTTTGATTTGTATGTTTGTAGATTCTTTTGGATTTTCTACGTACATAAGCACATCTAGAAATAATGAGAGATGCATTTTTTAAAAATATAAATCCAGTGGGTTCTGGTCACTTCCCCTTGGTTACATTACACTGGCTAGACTTTCCAGAAAAATGAATAGAAGTGGTAAAACAGATCTTATAGCTAATATCAAGGAGCCCTGGTGGTGCAGTGGTTAAAGTGCTTGACTGTCAACCAAAAGATTGGCAGTTCAAACCCCATCCACTCTGTGGGAGAAAGATGTAGTAGTCTGCTTCCACAAAGATTTACAGCCTTGGATACCCTATGGCTTGGTTCTATTCTGTCGTAATAGTCACTGTGAGTCAGAATCGACTCAGTGGCAATGGGTTTTGGTTTTAGTTTATAATTAATATAAAGAAGGAAAATGTTTCCAGTAAATATGATGCTATTAGTTGTTTTAGGTCTCTGGGTGGCAGGAACAGTTTGCCCTCAGCTGCTTATCTAAAAGTTGGCAGTTCTAACCTACCCACTGGCATCATGGAAGAAAGCCCTGATGATCTGGTTCCATAAAAGATAACAGCTGATAACAAAAACAGCAAAAAAACAAACAGCCTAATCAAAAAATGTGGGTGAAGAACGTGAACAGATATTTCACCAAGGAAAATATTAAAATGTCCAGCAAGCACATGAAAAAAAAGACCAAAGTCATTAGCCATTGTTGTTGTTGGGTGTTGTTGAGTCCACTCCAACTCAAAGGCAAATCAAAACTACAAAGAGATAACATTTCACCACCGTAAGAATAGCAATGATTAAAAAAGAAAAGAAATGGAAAACATTAGGTGTTGGTGAGGCTGTGGAGAAACAAGAACACTCATCCACTGCTGGTAGGAATGCAAACTGGTACACCCAATGTGGAAAAGAGCATGGCAGTTTCTCAAAAAGTTGAACATAGTTCTAACACGTGACCCAGCAATTCCACCCTTTGGTACATACACAAAAGACCTGAAAGCAGTAACGTGAACAGACGTAAGTACTCCAGTGTTCATCAGAGCACTATTCACAATAGCCAAAAGGTGGAAACAACCAAAATGTTCATCAACTGATGAATGGATAATCAAAATGTAATATATATATATATATATACACAATAGAACATTACTCATCCATAAGGAGGAATGAAGTCCTGATGCGTGCCACAAAGTGGATGAACCTTGAGGACATTATGCTGAGTGAAATGTCAGTTATAAAAGGACACATATTGTATGATATTCCTTATATGAAAGAAGCGAATATGTAGAAACCAAAAGTAATTAGTAGTTACCAGAGGTGGAAGGGAGAGGGAAAGAAGGTTTTTTTTTTTGGTTTTTTTTGCTTAGAATCTATTAAAGATATATTAAGGTGGTTGGGGTAATTTGGAAAAAGGAAAAGTCGCTGCATAACTTGAATAATATAATCAATGTCACTGAAGTGTGCTTGTAGAAACTGATAAATATCATATATGTTGTTGTGTGCGTATTACAATAATAAAAAGAAGTACACAGAAAATAACAACAGCAAAAAGATTACAGTCAAGAAAACCCCATAGGGGTTGCCAGGAGTAGGAATGGACTCAACAGCAGCGGGTTTGGTTTATTAGATGCTTTTATATGGTTAAATTGTGTTCCTGGAGCCCAAATTAGTTGTGACGCAGCATCCTTTTTATATATTCTATATTTGCTAGCATTTTGTTTTGAATTCTCGAAACAATATTTGGGGAAAAGAATGACCTATAATTTGTTTTTCTTGTGACATGCTTCTCAGGTTTTGTTTCAATGCTATCCTCTAGATATGATTTACCTATTTGCCTGGAGCCCTTCTGGCACAGTTTAAGAGCTCAGCTGTAACCAAAAGGTCAGCAGTTCAACCCATCAGGTGCTCCCTGGAAAACCCTATGGGCCAGATCTATTCTGTCCTATAGTGTCGCTATGAGTCATAACTGACTCATTGGCAATGGGTTTGGTTTGGTTTGTTTTAGATGTGAAAACCAAATTAATGCAATTAAAGATGTTACTGATTCAAATCTATGTTTGGATATTCGTATTATCTTGGTGCTTTCCTGTTCCTGTTACACATAGGATATAGCTGTCACGGGGGGCAAATTGAGAGTCTGCGCATTTACCAGAGACCCATATACTTGAGTGATCCCTAAATTAAAAATTATGTGTCTTGAGTTCTACTTCACTTCTTAGCCTCCTACAAGCCATTTTCTTCTTGTTTAACGGCACTGGGTTTTTTGTTTTTGTTTTTTTTTTAGTAATGCTCAAGAAACAGCAAATGACTCCAGGGTAAAAGAGGTACAGAATGATAATCTTACTTAGTTGAGTTTTCCTGCTTGTTGAGATCTTCATCTCTGAAATTCTGGTTGCCTCAAGCCTCCAGAATTCCAATATCCATCCTATATTATATTGGTGGTTTTAACTTCTCCTTTTTCAATAAAGGGCGGTATTAAAAAAAAAAAAAAACTCAGTGGTGAAACAGCCTATGACTTTTCAAAATCTCCAACTTCGTTACATGTGCCTATTAGTATTTAAAATATTTATAAATGCTGAACTAATACATTCTGTATACTTTTTGGTTTAACTAATTAAGTGCCAAATATGAAACAATAATTGTCTTTGAAATTTAATTGTCAACAAAAAAATTCCTCATTTTTTTAAATAATAAAACACCTACTTCTGTAAAGCAACATTATGTAAAACATCCCAAGAATCATAATTATCTAGAATGATATAATTAAATTAGCTCCTTCAATATCACGTGAAAAACTAATATTTCATTAGTAATTACTTTTAGAATAAGTATATTAATATATTACTATTTCAGTGATTTTTTTCAGACTTAATAACTACAGCATAATAATTATGGACATGTTTTAATTTTTTTTTTTTCGTTAAGTCAAGATACAAAGAGATAATTTTCTATTCATTTATTGCTCACTAGTGTATAATCAGAAAACCTGGTGGCTTAGGGGTTAAGAGCTGTGGGCTCCCAACCAAAATGTCAGAAGTTCAAATCCACCAGGCACTTGTTGCAAACTCTATGGGGCAGTTCTACTGTGTCCTATAGGTTTGCTATGAGTAGGAATCGACTTTGGTTTGGCTTTGGTTTAGAGTATAACCATTTAATTTGAAATAAATTTTTCTGAATTGTATTAAAAATGATAAAATAAGGACAGTAACATGAATTTTCGCTATGAAATTCTCAAAGTCTGTCTCTAGGTCTGGAGAATCGGTGGTACTTTATGAACACCGTCTTTCTTTTGTGGTTCACAGATTGTCAGCAAACTGCCATTCTCTGACACCTCAAAGTGATATGGACTCCAGTAGCTCTGAAGAATTCTACCAGGCCGTTCACCATGCAGAGCAAACCTTCAGAAAGATGGAAAGTTACTTGAAGCAACAGCAACTTTGTGATGTTATCTTGATTGTTGGGAACCGAAAGATACCTGCGCATCGGTACAGTAACCTTTATTTATTGAGCATATGTGTCATGTGTTTAGAAGTGATAGGATCTTATATGTAGATTGGAGAATATTCTACTATAATTGCAGACTTGAGAACACATTTCTAAGGGACTTTAGGTCTTTTTATTCTTTCAGGGAATAGGCCCTATTTATAACTACTATAATTGCTATTTTAAGTAGTTAATTTTATTTAATAAATAAAGCATGTGTAAATGATTTAAAAAATAAACTTTTTATAACAAGAGATAACTATGGAGAAAAAGTACTCATCTTTGTCTGACTCACATTTATACTAAGTGGAAATCAATTATAATCTAGGCAGATGTATATTTGCATAAGATCTGAAACGAGACATGCTTTTCTGTCATTTTTTAAAGAAAATCATGTTATATTGAAGACATTATTTGTTTCAACTAGGAAATTTAATGTGCTTCATATTTACTTCTTTATTTTGTTCTTATTGAAAATTACTTAATTTATGATAATGTTATTCCCAAGGCTCAATATATTTGAAAGCTAACCCACTTACTACCACCTTACTTATAAAAACTCATTAAATTTGATTTTGGTTTTATACTTTATTTTTCTAATTATTTCTTGAAATTTTAAGTGAACAAAGCACTGTTATTTAAGTCAGATATGATTATTTCAAAGAGTTGAGTCCATGTGCAAGCAGCCTTAGACTATCTTGAAGTATGTCACATTTAATACTATTAATACTGTGAATTTAATAAAGAATTTAATAAGAAGGGTAAATTATGCAAGTATACAAAAACATCTTAAATGCTTTCCCTATCCCATATTTTTAAAAGTAAGTGATATCATCTGGATAATATATGTTCACCTAAGCATGGATTACTAAAAATATAGCTATATTACTACCATGATAGCAGGATGAACATGTAAGTACTGAATCCAAGTTTACACTGAGAACATTAAGATGTGGACATTGAATTTTCAGTATTGGAAACATATAAGAAGGAAAAAAATGACACTGAATAACTAATCAAGATCATTTAGACTTTCAATCTGCCAGCTAGCTATGCCACAAAGTCTAATAATATACTATTCACATTTATTTTTCAAATATTACTGTGAAATTTCATTATCATAGGTTAGAGAACAATTAACATAAATCATCACTATTATTGAAAGAAATATTCAATACTGTAATGTGTCTAGCAAAAATGCAATTATTCTCTGTTTTTATCTTGCTAGCATCCTTTGGTTTCAAAAGCAATTATAGCTTGAATTAATGATAGAAAATCTTAAGAGTAGTACCTTTATGATTATTTAAAATTCTTGATTATTAAATATCACACAGATAATGATTTACTCATTCTTAACCTTTACTTAGAATTTTGAATGATAAATAATTCCTCAAAGTAATTCTTAAACATAGTTGATTTAATTTTTATTGCTCTCATAACCTTGAAATTTAGTTATGACTAACAAAATATGTGACTTTAGATTTTTTGTTTTTGGGTTTTTCATACTTTTCAGTAATTAATCTATGCTGAGGTTGTGTGTAAAAGCAACCTTATTTCACTTTCTCAGGTAGGTTTAAAATTAATGAGCTATGGAAAATTAAAAGCATAATAAGACAATATTATGAAATACAGATATTTTTTCTCTTTTTTAACCCCAAATAAATTAAGCAATAACTAATCTTTTCTTTATTTCCAGTTAAAAATAAAAAAATAGAAATTCTATTACATTCTTCAGGCTAAGCGATAGTATTGCTAATTTGAGAGTATAACTAAATAATTTACTGTATTCAGTTTACAAATTAGTTAAGTGATTAGTTTTCACATGTTGAACATACTTATTAAAAGATGGACTCGATCAACTCAAAAATACATTAAAACATAAGATGTTCATTATTTTTTAATGACAGTTGTGTTTCATTTAATTTATAGCATCTTATTTTATAATCTTTTATTGGTATTAATTGAACATTTTCTCTTCTGAAGCACATTTTAACTAACTTATTGAACAATTCCTTGTACTTATAATACCAAAACCAAATAAACCAAATCCAGTGCTGTCGAGTTGATTCCGACTCATACTAAAAAAACCCATTGCCATCGAGTCGAATCTGACTCATAGCAACCCTATAGGACAGAGTAGAACTGCCCCATAGAGTTTCCAAGGAGTGCCTGGCGGATTCGAACTGCTGACCCTTTGGTTAGCAGCTGTAGTGCTTAACCACTACACCACCAGGGTTTCCTTCCAACTCATAGCAACCCTATAATACCCCACATTATTTTTCTTATTACTCTTTTATCTAGTTCTTAATATTATTTTATAAATGATTATGCAAGTAGCTTTATAATAATCTTAATGACTAAAAAATAATATCACTTTTTAATTTAGGTTACTCTAAAAAATCTCAGCAATTAATTACTTAAATATGAATTTACATGAATATTTAAATTTTATGCATTTAGAATATATTAAAACAAAGACATTATTGTCAATCAACTACACATTCCTTAAGAGTAATAAGAAAAATTTTATAGTTTTATTTTGTCATCATGTCTATATTAATTCAAATAAAGTTTCATATTTTCTTTACACTATGATTAAAAATGCTAACATTTTCTAGTTACAAGTAATTTATATCCTTACAATTCTAAGCCAAACAAATATGAACACACATGTGAAAAAGATATTTATGGGGAACCAAAAAAAAATTGTGTGAAAAATTACAGATATAATGTGTCCCCTAATTTATACTTTAACCCAATGAAACAATTGCAATTAATAGTGGACATTTTTAGCCCTTTGCTTAAAAGGAAAAATCATATTAGCAATAGTAAGCAAGTTGATGATTTTAAAATTATACTCATCTTTTTATTAGCACAGTTAAGTATTGTCTTTGGGCATAAAACATGGCGATGCAATAATAAAAACCAAATCCACTGCCTTTGAAAAGATTCCAACTCATAGCGACCGTATAGGACAGAGTAGAACTGCCCCCATAGAGTTTCCAAGGAGCACCTGGCAGATTCCAATCGCTGATCTTCTGGATAGCAGCCGTAGCACTTAACCACTACGCCACCAGAGTTTCTGATGTAATAATAGCATTGAAAAATGAGGGAATGGTATAACAATCTCAATGAAAAAAGAAACAATTTGTGTTTAGATGTACTGCTTTTTCAGGAAAGGCGTTGCAAGCTAGTAACATAAGTACTCACTAAATATTGAGTCATAAGGATCATAAATATTTAAATTTCATATTAATTACCTCAAGTCATTCAAAACTTTCAAATATATTCTTATTTAAGTGAACAAAATTTTACCTTTTTAAAAAACACTCCATAAAATTATTTATATGCTGGTTATATTATGTCTAGGTTTTTATCCTGATGTAGGTTGCAATTATCAGTCCATTTATAAATGGCATGTCTGTTTAGATATGTTCAGGTACAGCTACCTACATTTTTTAGTAAGGTCTGAAAGGCCAGTAGAACATAAAGGTGATACATTGATATATTTTCTTTTGAAAAATAATCAAAATTATGAATTCATCTCTACTACAGGCTCCAACAGAAATCCGAAAAGAAATATGACCTTCTCACAAGTAGCCCGAAATAATTGATTAGCAACAAGTGAACTAAAACTTTTGCATGTAAATCCCTGAATACCAGACACAGAAGATTATTTGATAGGTAGGCTGCTTGTAATCAGGACTGTCAGATGCTGCAAATTAGACTGACAAAATCAATATTAATAATTGGGAGCTGAATATTCCAATGGTAGGAGAACTGCAGGCCTTGTCATTATAAGGTTGTGATATATATGTGGTACGATTCAGCTAGAGAAAGCTTTTTATTTTTCTTCTTTTTCTTCCTTTTTTAGTAAGAGGAAGGGCCTTGGACAGAAATAAATGAGAAATCTATAAATATCTAAGATCATCTGATTTGTAAATAATGTTATTTATAATTTTTAAAATTATATGTTTATAAACAAATTAAATATTTATAAATTGACATTATAGAAACAGTCTGGAAAGATATACAATACACTGTCAGCAAAGCTTACTTTTCGGTAGTTGGGCTTAGGAAGCAGGATGAAGGAGTGGCTATTTTTTAAAAATGTATGAAAATATTGTATATATATATATATAGTTTGAAATATTTAGAATGATGTGCAATAAATTAATGATTAAATGAAAAAGAAAATATCAACGTTTGACAAGGACAAAAAGGATCTTGCACTACTGATCAAAACACTGGACATTTCAAATGTGTAATATTTTCATTCTTTCTCCATCTTAATTAATTAATTTTAATAAAGTTTTATTATCTTAATATTCTTATAGTGAACTAAAGGAGCCCTGGTGGCACAACAGTTGAGCACTGGACTGCTAACCAAAAGGATGGCAGTTCAAACCCACCCAGTGGCTCCACAGGATCAAGACCTAGGGGTATAATAAAGATTATAGCATAGAAAAGCCCATTTCTACTCTGTCACATGGGGTTGTTCTGAGTACAAAATTGACTCAGTGGCACCTAACAAGGACAACAACAAATGTCATGTAAACACTAGTTAAAGATAAAATTTACAATTGAAATGATACATTTCCCTTCACTTAAATTAGTACAGTAGAGAGTAATCATTTTTGTGAGTAACTTAGATATTATTACCTAGGAATAAGCAAGTAAAATTGCTTTTCTGTTTTGATAGAAAATTATTTACATAGATTATCTTTGATGGGAAAGGAATAATTCATTTCTACCATTTTATTAAACCCAATGCTCACCTAAATCTCTCAATCAGCTTGATAGTTATAACAATTATTAGAATCAACTGCAAATTGATTCCAAGTGCAAGAGGTAATAACATTAAGGAACAAGTAGCACATATAAGAGTAGAAAGAAAAGATTTTCGGAGGACTTGAGTTTGAAGTCAACCTAGGAGAAAATAATAGGTATGCTATTTTAGGTAGTAAGAACAATATGGACAAAATAAGGAACTAAAGAATATATATATGTATATGTGAAAATGATGATGATAGTAGTTAGATGAATGTAGAAGGGGTTATAGTGGGAAATTACACTGTAAAAGTAGAGAAGTTTGAATTTGTGATTAGAAGTTAATGTAGATTCTTGAGGTAGGGAGAAACAAAATTAAATTGTTAGTAACCACGCAAACAATAAGAAACAGTCATAATGGTGCTGAGTCAGAATGGACTGGAGGGAATGGGTACTGTGTGAAATCCTTAAATGGAAGAAAGTCCTAATTTTTCCCCTCTTTTTTTAATAGAATAAAAAGCTGAGGTATGGAAAAAGTGAAGAATTTTGTCAAAGTTATGCATTTAGTAAGTGTTAGAAAACAGTTCAAATCCAGGAAGTTTGGCTACGATAGTAACGCCTTTAACCTCTATAATAGTTTGGCTATCAAAACTTACGAAGGAAGCTGTGAAAATGGTAGAGCTTTAAAAAGTGTACAAAGAATGGCCAGAGCAGAACCTAGTAAAATAATCTGGGAAGCTATTGCAGTTGATCCAGGCATGAAATAAGGACTATATGAATATAGAGAAAGAGATAAATTGAGAAATGTGCTGTCATAAGTCAGGTTCCCTAGAAGTAGAGCCTGAGACAGGAATTCAGGTATGTGTAATCTACTTAAAGGTGTCCTCAGGAGAAAGGAAAGCAGGATTGGACATAGGAAGGAGCAAACCAAGGGTGTGTTCCAGCTGGAGCCTTACTTTAGTCTGACCCCCTAATAAGCTCTGCAGGATGACTTGTTCCAGAGTTGGTACCATGCTCTGGCAAATGGGCAGCATTTCACAGCCTGGTTCTATTAGTCACTGGCATTAGATTCACCCTCAAGGTGAGGGTGAGGGTAAGGGGAGGTTATAGAGGTTGGGAATAAAATGAGGGAAGCAGGGGCACATACATTATCAGGGAGTGAGGCAGCTCTTTATTGGGCAATTCTCTGGGCAAGGGACAGCTTGGAACCAGTAGCTGCTAATATCATTGTTTCCGGGAGCACAGGCGTGCCTTGCAAAGGGGTAGGGAACTAGCCAATCCAACGTAAAAGAAAGATGGATTTTGTGTCATATTGATATAAGCAATGAAGAAGAAGGATATTTAAACGATGATTTCATTATTTCTACTTTGCAAGTTTAACGTATTGGTGTACCTGTTAGAAACAGAGAAGGGTAAAATGAGTTTATTTTAGTTTTTGAGTTTAGCTTAGGGCATACTGAAACACTATTGGGATATTTGAAGAGCAGTTGTTATAGGCCATATAAGGATTATTCTAAGGCATTGATCGTTAAGCCAAAAATTTAGAAGCCTAAAAAAAAAAAAGAAAGTGGAGCAATGAAAGGGTCAAGGAGTAGGAATGGAATGAGAAGTCAATAAGAGGTAAGCTAAGAAAATGTGTACTGCCTTAGCTAAGAAGGGGATTTAAAGGAGTGGGAGGTCAATAATATCAAACACCGCATCAAATTGGAGTGGAGCTTAGACAAGTTTTATAAATTTGGAAGGAAGTAAATTTGTGGTGACCTAAATAAAAGATTTTTCAGAGTGATTGCCTGCACACACACAAACTCATACACACATACTATACCCAAAACCAAACCCAAACCCAGTGGCCTTGAGTCGATTCCGACTCATAGCGACCCTACAGTACAGAGTAGAACTGCCCCATAGAGTTTCCAAGGAGCGCCTGGCAGATTCAAACTGCCGACCCTTTGGTTAGCAGCCATAGCACTTAACCACTATGCCACCAGGGTTTCCATACATACTATATGTATATATATATATATATATATATATATATAAAAATATACACATATAAAAACATACAGTATATATATATATATATATATATATATTTGCTAACTTTTAGAACCCCAGACACCACTCACAAAGCTGAATGAAGAACATTTTCTTAATGAATATTGTCGTGCCAATTGACCTAGATGTTCCCTGAAAGCCATTGTCCCTGGACCCCCCTCCCCCCACTCTGTTCCTCACAGCGTTTGGTTGTTTTCAGAAAACTTCTTAGCTTTTGGTTTAGTCCACTTGTGCCGATTTCCCCTGTATTGTGTGTTGTCCTTCTCTTCACCTAAAATAATTCTTGTCTGCTATGGTTTTTTATCTAGTTAGTGAATATCCCTCTCCCTCCCTCCTCACCTCGTAACCATCAAAGAGTATTTTCTTCTCTATTTAAACCTTTTCTTGAGTTCTTATAATAGCGGTCTCATACAATATTTGTCCTTTTGCAACTGACTAAATCCAATCAGCATTGTTCCTTCCAGATTCATCCATGTTGTGAGTTGTTTCACAGACTCATCCTTGTTCTTTGTCATTGCATAATATTCCATTGTGTGAATATACCATAATTTGTTTATCCATTCATCCCTTGATGGGCACCTAGGTTGTTTCCATCTTTTTGCTATTGTAAACAGTGCTGTAATGAACATGGGTGTGCATATATCTACTTGTGTGAGTCCTCTTACTTTTCTAGGATATATTCCAAGGAGTGGGATTGCTGGATCATATGATAGTTCTATTTCTAGCTTTTTAAGGAAGCTCCAAATTGTTTTCCAAAGTGGTTGTACCACTTTACATTCCCACCAGCAGTGTATAAGTATTCTAGTCTCTTCACAACCTCTCCAACATTTATTATTTTGTGGTTTTGGGATTACTGCTAGCCTTGTTAGGGTGAGATGATATCTCATTGTAGTTTTGATTTGCATTTCTCTAATGGCTAATGATCACCGATATTTTCTTATGTATCTGTTAGCCACCTGAATGTCTTCTTTGGTGAAGTGCCTGTTCATACCGTTTGTCCAGTTTTTAATGGGGTTATTTGTCTTTTTGTTGTTGGAGCTTTGCAGTATATTGTACATTTTAGAGATCAGATGCTGATCAGATTTGTTGTATCCAAAAATTTTTTCCAGTGTATAGGTTGTCTTTTTACTCTTTTTGGTGAAGTCTTTGGATGCACATAAGTGTTTGATTTTTAGGAGCTTCCAGTTACCTAGTTTCTCTTCCGCTGTTTGTGCATGGAGAGCAATGCTTCGTATTCTGTTTTATGCCATGAATTAGGGCCCCTAACATTGTCCTTATATTTTCTTCCATAATCTTTATTCTTTTAGATTTTATATTTAGGTCTTTGAGCCACCTTGAGTTAGTCTTTGTGCATGGTGTGAAGTATGGGTCTTGTTTCATTTTTTTTCAGATTGATATCCAATTATGCCAGCACCATTTGTTAAAGAGAGTGTCTTTTCCCCAAGTAATGGACAGTGGGCCTTTGTCAAATATGAGCTGCTCATGAGTGGATGAATCTAGATTCTCAATTCTGTCCCACTGGTGTGTGTATCTGTTGTTGTACCAGTACCAGGCTGTTTTGACTACCATGGCGGAATAATATGTTCTAAAATCAGGTAGAGTGAGGCCTCTCACTCTTCAGTAATGCTTTACATATCCACAGCCTCTTCCCTTTCCGTATGAAGTTGGTGATTTTTTTCTCCATCTCATTAAAAATGCCATTGAAATTTGTATTGAGATTGCATTGTATATGTAGATCACTTTGGGTAGAAGAGACATTTTGACAATGTCGAATCTTCCCGTCCATGAGCAAAGTATGTTTTTCCACTTATGTAGGTTTCTGCAGTAGTGTCTTCTAGTTTTCTTGGTATAGGTCGTTTCCAGCTCTGGTTAGATTTATTCCTTAATATTTTATTTTCTTGGGGGCTATTGTAAATGGTATTGATTTGGTGATTTCCTCTTCGAAGCTTTTTTTGTTGGTGTAGAGGAATCCGAATGATTTTTGTATTTTTATCTTGTAGCCTGATACTTTGCTGAAATCTTCTATTAGTTCTAGGAGTTTTCTTGTGGATTCTATGGGGCTTTCTGTGTATAAGATCATATCTTCTGTAAATAGAGATATTTTTACTTCTTCCTTACCAATTTGGATGTCCTTTATTTCTTTATCTAGCCTAATTGCTCTGGCTAGGGCCTCCAGCACAATGCTGAATAAGAGCGGTGATAAAGAGCATCCTTGTCTGGTTCCTGTTCTCAAGAGGAATGCTTTCAGGCTCTCTCCATTTAGGATGATGTTGGCTGTTGGCTTTGTATAAATGACCTTTATTATGTTGAGGAATTTTTCTTGTATTCCTATTTTGCTGAGAGTTTTATCATCAATGGATGTGGACTTTGTCAACTGCCTTTTCTGCATCAATTGATAAGATCGTGTGGATCTTGTCTTTTGTTTTATTTATGTGAACATTTACATCGATTGTTTTTCTAATGTTGAACCATCCCTGCATACCTGGTATGAATTCCACTTGGTTATGGTGAATTATTTTTTCAGATGTTGATGAATTCTATCGGCTAAAATTTTGTTGAGGATTTTTGCACCTGTGTTCATGAGGGATTTTGGTCTGTCATTTTATTTTTTGTGGTGTCTTTTTTTTTTTTTTACCTAGTTTTGGTATTAGGGCTATGCTGGCTTCATAGAATGAGTTCGGGAGTATTCCATCCTTTTCTATGCTCAGAAATGCCTTTAGTAGTAGTGTTATTAACTCTTCTCTGAAAGTGTGAGAGAATTCTCCAGTAAAGCTGTCAGGACCAGGGCTTTTTTTTGGGGGGGGGTGGTTAATTACCTTTTCAATCTCTTATTTTGTTATAGGTTTATATAGTTGTTCTACCTCTGTTTGTGTTAGTTTAGGTAGGTAGTGTGTTTCTAGAAATTTGTCCATTTCCTCTAGGTTTTCAAATTTGTTAGGGTAAAATATTTCATAGTATTCTATTATGATTCTTTTAATTTCAGTTGGGTCTGTTGTGATAGCACCCATCTTATTTCTTATTTGGGTTATTTGCTTCCTCTCTAGTTTTTCTTTCGTCAGTTTGGCCAATGGTTTATTGATTTTGTTGATCTTTTCAAAGAACCAGCTTTTGGTATTGTTAATACTTTCCATTATTTTTCTATTCACCATTTCATTTAATTTGCTCTAATTTTTATTATTTTCTTTCTTCTGGTGCCTGAGGGATTCTTTTGTTGCTCTCATTCTATTTGTTCAAGTTGTAGAGTTATTGTTTTGATTTTGGTCCTTTCTTCTTTTGGGATGTATGTGTTTACTGCTATAAATTGACTTCTGAGTATTGTTTTTGCTGTGTCCCAAAGGTTCTGGTAAGATATGTTTTCATTCTTATTTAATTCTGTGAATTTCCTTATTCCGCCCTTAATTTCTTCTATAACCATTAGTTGTTGAGGAAGGTGTTGTTCCATATGTTTGATTTTTTTCCCTGCTTTTTCTGTGATTGATTTCTACTTTTATGACTTTATGGTCAGAAAATGCTTTGTAATATTTCAATGCTTTGGATTCTGTTAAGGCATGCTTTATGGCCCAATATGTAGTCTATTCTGGAGAATGTTCCATGCACGTGGGAAAAATATATATACTAGGTTTCTTTTAGGTGGAGTGTTCTGTATATGTTTATGTCATGGATTGAATTATGTCCCCCCAAAAAATGTATCAGCTTGCTTAGGCCATGCGTGGTTGTCCTCAATTTTGTGATTTTCCTGTTTGTTATAAATCATAATCTTTGCCTGTGGTTTAAAGGATTAGTTTGGGATTGTAACACCACCCTTACCCAAGTCAGCTCCCTGATCCAAGGTAAAGGGAGTTTCTCTGGGGTGTGGCCTGTACCACCTTTTATCTCTCAAGAGATAAAAGGAAAGGGAAGCTAACAGAAAGTTGAGGAATTCATACCACCAAGAAAGCAGCATCAGGAGCAGAGTGCATTCTTTAGACATAGGGTCCCTGTGCATGAGAAGCTCCTCGACATGGGGAAGTTTGATGACAAGGAATCTTCCTCCAGAGCTGACAGAAAGAAAGCCTTCCTCTGGAGCCGACACCCTGAATGTGGACTTGTAACCTGCTAGACTGTAAGAAAATAAATTTGGGTTTTAGTTTGTTTGTGTCTTTAAGTCTAAGGTGTGTCTCTTGTATGCAGCATATAGATGGATCGTGGGTTTTTTTTTTTTTTTTATCCATTCCACTACTCTCTATCTCTTTATTGATGAATTTAGTCCATTTACACTCAGCATAATTATTGATAGGTTTGAGTTTAGTGTTGTCATTTTGATGTCTTTTTTTGTGCATGTGTTTTTTATTGACAGTTTCTTTGTTCCCCTTAATTTTCTGTGCTGTGTCATTTTTCTTTGAGTATTTTCTTTTCATTTTTTCATTATTGTTGAGTTTGTATTTGCTGAGTCTTTATGTTTTTCTTCTTTTTTTATTTTGATGTGTAGAATTATTAGTTTCCTTTGTGGTTACCTTTATATTTACCCCTATTTTTCTAAGTTTAAACAAACCTTTTATTTTTTTATATCACCTTGACTTCCTCTCCATGTGAAAGATCTATGACTACATATTTTAGTCTCTCTTCTTTGTTTTAATGTTGTCATCTTTTACGTAATGATGTCTTTGTTTCCATATTTTTAGTGCTTTAGCTTTGACTAGGAAACTCTGGTGGCGTAGTGGTTAAGTGCTATGGCTGTTAACCAAGAGGATGGCAGTTCAAATCCACCAGGCACTCCTCGGAAACTCTATGGGACAGTTCTACTCTATTCTATAGGTTGACTATGAGTCAGAATCGACTCAACGGCAGTGGATAGATGAGCTTTGATTAGTTTTTGTTACTTCTCTATCTGGGTTAATATCTGGTTGTGCTGTCCTGTGTTCTAGTCTTGGGTTGTTATCTGATGTTGTTGATTTTCTAAATTAGGACTCCTTTTAGAATTTCTTGTAATTTTGCTTTGTTTTTTTCAAATTCCCTAAACTTCTGTTTATCTGGAAATGCTCTAATTTCCCCATCATAATTCTTGGCTGGCAATTTTTTTTTTCCTTCATGGCTTCATATATGTCATCCCATTGTCTTCTTACCTGCATGGTTTCTGCTGAGTAGTCTGAGCTTAGTCTTACTGAGTCTCCTCTGTAGACAACTTTTTGTTTATCCCTAGCAACCCTTAAAATTTTCTCTTTATCACTGGTTTGGCAAGTTTGATTATAACATAATTATAAAATTGGTGACTTTCTTTTGGGATGTACATATGTGGGATTTGTTGAGCTTCTTGGGTATCTTCTCATCTTTCATGACATCAGGGAAGTTTTCTGCCAACAAATCTTCAACAATTCTCCCTGTAGTCTCTATTATCCTCTTCCATTCTGATACTCCAATCACTTGTAAGCTATTCCTCTTGATAGAGTCCCACATAATTCTTAGGGCTTCTTCACTTTTTGAAATTATTTTATTTGACTTTTCCTCAAATAAGTTGTTGTGAAGTGTTTTATCTTCAGTCTTCCTAGTTCTGACTTCCATTGCCTCAATTCTGCTTCTATGACTTTCTATTGAGTTGTCTAATTCTGAAATTTTATTGTTAATATGCTGGATTTCCATTTGCTGTCTCTCTATGGATTCTTGCAACCTTTTAAGTTTGTCATTATGCTATTCTATAATCTTCTTCAGTTCCTCTATTGCTTTATCTGTGTTCCTTATTTTGTTCTGCTTTTTGCCTGCTCTCCTTCTTGATCTTTTAAAGAGTTCTGTATATTATTTGTATTCTACCTCTGGTTATTCCAGGAAGTTCTCATCTTCTGGCAGATTTCTTAATATTTTGTTTTGAGAGCTTGCTGAAGCCATCATGGTCTGCCTCTTTGTGTGATTTCATATTGACATTTGTCTCCAAGCCATAAGTAAGTTATTGTATTTATTTATTTATTTATTTATGTTTGCTTACAGTGTCCTGGCTTCTTTGTTTTGTTTTGCTATGCCCAAATAGTCTGCTTCTGTGAGCTAGTTTGATTATTGGTGCCTTTGAAGCTCTAATGTCCTGTCACTTGGTGGTTAGATCTGTTACTAGGTATGTGAGCCCAGAAGTTCATTTACTTTTCTTGTATGGATATAGCTCATGTGTCAGGTAGTTGATCACCACGTGTGTGGTCCAGGCTCTCACCTACAGCCCTAAACGTGTAGGGGTGATTGATCTAGGCACAGGTATCTGGCTACAATAGGGGTAACGCTTTGAACAAGGCAGGGGGCTGGCAGCTGCCCCTGACAGTCTGAGAGGAAAGCATGCCCCTGTCCCCTAGAGTGCATAGGTGGGTGGGTTTTGTAGCTAGGCTATAAGCACCCAATGCTGTTGGCTGTAATGGCTAGGAGGCACCACTTATTCTGGGACCCCTGTCACAGAGTGGCTAGGTGGTATGGGTGGAGCCACCAGTCCTCAAGCCTTGATGTGGGTAGGTGAGGACTCTGCTTAATAGGCAGAGTGGTGTCAAATGTCACAAACCTGCCCCTCCACCACATAGCTGATGCAGTCAAAGTTAGGCTTCAGGTATATACCCTGTTTTACTGGGCTAATGAAGGCCTACACTGTTGAAATGGGCCCACACAGGTCTACCCGGGGGGTGAAAGGCATTCAAAGTCCATGGACCTCTTATGCCTGTGACTAGGCAAAGGAGTTGTGCTTGCCCTGAGTTCCTGGTTTAGGGGAGCTGACAGATTATTTTTTTCCTGTTTGTTAATTTGTTCCCTCTCCAAGGCTGGGAGAATGGCTCAGGACACTTGACGGGTCCTACTTTAGGCCCAGAGGATGTGGCAATCTCTGAAGCCAGCCCAGGACCTGATGCAGAGCAGGGAGGGGCCAGGTAAATGGGAGAGAAATTTTTCCCAAAGGGGTGTTTTTTGATTCGTGTGGTAGGTTAGACAGACCTTGTCTTTTGTCAGTTTAGCACCAGTTTTCACTGGCTCTGGAGGCTTGAGTTGACTCTCTGCCACTTGGTTTCTTCCGATGTAGATATAGTGTTCCAAGCGCCACTGTTTGTCTCACTGTGCACGCCAGCCTATCTGGCCTGCAAAGTGTCAGTTCCTGCTGGATAAGGTCTGGCAACTCCTCGCTACTTCTGAACTGTCTCTCCCTTCCCCTGCCACTCAGTTCAATTCCTCAGCTTTGCCTTTGATGTTCGGGGTTCCTAGATTGTCATATATAATCAATTCATTTGTTTTTTTCAGATATTTGCTGTAAGAGGGAACAAGGAAGCTTCTGACTACTCTACAATCTTGTCTCCGCCTCCCTTCCAAATTTCTTGGCATAGACGTGTGACCACTTCCAGCTCCACATCCATTTCTTGAAACATCTCAACTGGTGTTCTGCCAATTCCTGGGGCCTTGTTTTTTGACAATGCCTTCAGTAGAGCTTGGACCTCTTCCTTCAGTATCATCAGTTCCTGATCATATACTACCTCTTGAAATGGTTGAATGTTGACCAACTTTTTTATTTTTTAATAGTGACTCCTTGGAAACCCTGGTCGTGTAGTGGTTAAGTGCTACGGCTGCTAACCAAGAGGTCAGCAGCTGGAATCCACCAGGCGCTCTTTGGAAGCTCTGTGGGGCAGTTCTACTCTGTCCTATAGGGTCGTTATGAGTCAGAATCGACTTGACGGCACTGGTTTTTTTTTTTTCGCTGTGTATTCCTTCCATCTTCTTTTGATGTTTCTTGGATCTTTTAACATTTTCACTATAGAATCTTTCACTTTTGCAACTTGTGGCTTGAATTTTTTCTTCAGTATTTTCAGCTTGAGAAATGCAGAGTATGTTCTTCCCCTTTGCTTTTTTAACTCAAGGTCTTTGCACATGTTATAATAATACTTTACTTTGTCTTCTTGATCCGTCTTTGAAATCTTCTGTTTGGCTCTTTTACTTCATCATTTCTTCCATATGCTTTAGCTACCTGACATTCAAGAGCAAGTTTCAAAATTTCTGTTGACATCCATTTTGGTCTTTTCCTGACTTTTTAATGCCCTCTTGCTTTCTTCATATATGATGGCCTTGATGTCTTTCCACAACTGGTCTGATCATTAGCATTCAATGTGTCAAATCTATTCATTAGATGGTGTCTAAACTCAGATGGAATATACTCAAGGTCATACTTTGGCTCTTTTGGACTTGTTCTAATTTTCTTTAGCTTCACCTTTAACTTGCATGTAAGCAATAGGTTGTCTGTTCCGCAGTCAGTCCCTGGCCTTGTTCTGACTGATGATATTGAGCTTTTCCATCATCTCTTTCCACAGATGTAGTCTTTTTTGATTCCTGTGTATTCCACCTGTTGAGGTCCGTGTGTATATTTCCTGTTTCTGTTATTGAAAAAAAGGTATTTACAATAAAAAAGTCATTGGCCCTTCAAAATTTCATCATGAAATCTCCAGCATAGTTTGTAGCACAAAGGCCATATTTTCCAACTACTGATATTTCTTCATTTCTAACTTTTGCATTCCAATCACTAGTAATTCTCAGTGCATCCTGATTGCACGTCCAGTCAATTTCAGACTGCAGAAGTTGGTAAAAATATTCACTGTCTTCATCTTTGGCCTTAGTAGTTGATGAGTAAATTTGAACGATTGTCATATTAACTGGCCTTCCTTGTAGGCATATGGATATTTTCCTATCACTGACAGCATTGTACTTCAGGATAGATCTTGATTTTTTTTGTCAATAAATGCAACACCATTCCTCTTCAAGTTGTCATTCCCAGCATATTAGACCATATGATTGTCTGATTCAAAATGGCTAATACCAGTGTATTTCAGCTCATTAATGCCTAGGACATCAATCTTCAAGCATTCCATTTCAGTTTTGACGATTTCTAATTTTCCTAGATTCATACTTCCTACATTCCATGTTCCAGTTATTAATGGATGTTTGCAGCTGTTTCTTCTCATTTTGAGTCATGCCACATCAGCAAATGAAGGTCCTCAAAGCTTGACTCCATCCACATTATTAAGGTCAACTCTACTTTGAGGAGGCATCTCTTCCCCAGTGGTCTTTTGAGTGCTTTCCAATCTGAGAGGCTCATCTTTTGGCGCTAATTTTTTTAAGAAGTAGGTCCTTCTTCCTTGTTTTTCTTAGTCTGGAAGCTCAGCTGAAACCTGTCCACCATGGGTAACCCTGATGATATTTGAATACTGGTGGGATAGCTTCCAGCATCACAGCAACATGCAAGCCCCCACAATAAGACAAACCGACAGACACATGTTTAATTTTTCTTTCTTTATTTAAAGATATAATCCTGGAAACCACTCCACGTCAAGTTTTATAAATTTTGCTTTTATAAATGTATGGATGTACTCTAATTTATTCTACCAATATATGGGCTTTTTGTTTTGTTTTCAATATTTTACAATTATAAGCAAAATTGCAACAAATATTTCTGTGTGTGTGTATTTCTGTATTGTTGGAAACATTCTCAGGCTTAATTCTCTAGAAGTATGATTGCAATGACAAAGGAAATAATTCCTGTATTTTAATTAGGTATTGTCAATTTCCACGTGTAATGGTTGTGACATTTTGCCTTCCCATCAGAAATGTATGAGAAAATCTTTACCCCTTTAGTTTCACTCAAGTCCAATTTACCCATTAAGTATAGTGCCTAAAGCCCAGAATACACTTGGGAGCCCACTTTTTTTTTTTTTTAATTTTCCTTTATAGTCAGAGAACAACAAAATATTGGCCTTTCAAATTAAAGAATATATTTTAATATATATTTATATATTTAGTATTAATCTTTAAACCAATGCAGACGTAATATTTATTGCTTATTTTCTATTTATTTATTCATTTGTTTTGTTTATTTAGAGAAAGGACTCAAAAGGCAAAAGTGCCAAGAGCCCAAAAGACTCATAATACAGCCCTGTTTTAGCCAACAGAGAAAGAATTGGCCTTTTTTATTTATTAGATAGGAAGTGCTATCATAATTTAGTTTGAACTTGTAGTTCTCAATTTTGAACAAGTAGCCCTGGTGGTGCAGTGGTTAAGAATTATGGTTGCTAACCAAAAGGTTGGCAGTTCACATCCACCAGAAACTCCTTGGAAACCCTGTGGGGAAGTTCTACTCTACCCTTTAGTTCACCAGGGGTCAAAGTTGACTCAACAGCAATGGTTTTATTTTTTTTAACATGTTAATTTTGAACAAAGTTTAAAGTTTTTTTAAAAACAAACAAGACCATTTGTATGGTTTTTTTTTTCAGAATTATCTGTGTAGGTTGCTCATTTTTCTCTCTTTTTGGTGTTTTTGTCTCTCAAATCTGTTTGTATTACATGTTAGTATTTTATCCCAAATATTTTTTATTAGATTTTTTTAAACATGCAAATATTAACGTGGCTAGAAAAATTCAAAATTATGCTGTATATTATACTCAGAGAATTTGTGTGTGTGTGTGTTGCTGACATTTTCTTTGTTCTTACTCTCCTGTGTTGGATTTCTTTTGTTTGTGTTTTTTCTTTTTTCATTTCTTTTTGTGTTCGTGGATCTTGTGTTTACTGAGACTTTGTTTTTTTCTTTATTTTGATGAATAGTTTTGTTAACTTTTTTCTGTTTACCTTGAAATTTACCCTTATCTTCATATGTTTGCACCAGTCTTTTATTACTTGATATCACCTTGCCTTCTTCTCCATTTGAAAGTTCTATACCTACACCATTTATTTCCTCTTTTATTGTTCTGATGTTGTTCTCATTTACAGACTAACCTCTCTGGTTCTCTGTTACAAATCTTTTAGTTTTGGATAATCCTTTAGAGTTCATTACCTAGATTGGTATCTGGCTGATTCAGCCTTGCATCCTAGATTCAGGCTGTCATCTGATTTTGTTTGTTCTCAAACTGAAGGGGTCACTTTAATAATGCTTTTGAATTTGGTTTGGTTTTTACATATTCCCTTAGTTTCTGTTTATCTGGAAATGTCCTAATTTCACCATTATATTTGAGTGAGAGTTTTGCAGGATATATTATTCTTGGTTGACAATTTTTTCTTTCAAGGTTTTATATATGTCATTCAATTGCCTTCTTGCCTTCATGGTTTCTACTGAGTAATCAGAACTTAGTCTTATTGTTTCCCTCTGTATGTGACTTTTTGTTTTTCTCAAGCTACTCTCAGGATTCTTTCTTCATCTTTGGTTTCAGTGAGTGTGATTATGATATGCCTTGGTGATTTTCTTTTGGGGTCTATCTATATGGGGCTTGTTGAGCTTCTTGGATGGTCAGCTTTTTACCCTTCATGATATTAGGAAAGCTTTCTGTCAGCAATTCTTCAATGATCCTCTCTGTGTTTTCCATTTTCTCCCCAGTTCTGGAACTCCAATCACTTGCAAATTTTTGCTTTTAATTGTATCCCACATCATTCACAGGGTTTCTTCATTTTTTTTCTTTCATTCTTTTCTCTGATTTTTCCTCAATTAAAGTAGTAGACAAGAATTTGTCTTCAATTTTGCTGATCCTGCCTTCCATTGTTTCAAACATGCTCTTCAGACCTTCTATGACACTGTCCCTTTCTGAAATATTGTTTATCTTTTTGATTTCTAGTTGCTTTTTTGTATGATTTCTACTGAATTTATTTTGACATTTTGTTCCTGTATTATTTTCCTGAACTCTTCCATTATTTTGTCTATCTTTCCCATGATTTTGCTTATGTTTTCCATGATTATGTCTATTTTTTCCCCATTTTTGTCTGCTTTTCCTTCAATTCTTGAATAGCTCTGACTTGAATTTCCTATCGAGTAGTTTGGTGCCTTTTCTTCTACCAGAAGATTATCTGGTGTTTTATGTTGGATGCCTACTCAAATAGTCCTGTTTTTTTTTTTTTTTAACATGTTTTGATACTGTCTGCTGTCTTTGGGATGTTCAGTAGTTATTTTCTTTGTTTATTGAT
Organism: Elephas maximus indicus; assembly: GCF_024166365.1. NCBI lineage: Eukaryota > Metazoa > Chordata > Mammalia > Proboscidea > Elephantidae > Elephas > Elephas maximus. The sequence goes on along the minus strand of NC_064832.1, from coordinate 61,839,319 downwards.
TGTAGATTTGTTTGTTTCATCCTGCTTTTTTCTTTATTTGATTACGTCCAAGTAGGGACGCTGTGCTTTCTTTGTTGTTTCCTCATCTGTAGACATGATATTCCCCACCACCTCATCCAATGAGCAGGACTAGTTGCTCAGCTATGGTGCAGCAGGGCAGGTCCAGCAGAAGGCGAGGGGCTGGGCTGGGTTGTTTGTGTCATATACTGGAGCCAACAGGGCAGAGCTGATGGTCCAGGCAGGGCAGGTTCTGTTAGACCATGCATATGCTGCTCAGGGATGCAATGTTCATTGCATAGTGCAGATAGACAGGAAGGCAGGGGGAGGTTGTGATGTGTGGAGCTAAATGGGTGTGAGAAAGAGAGAAACTAGAGCCAAAAACAAAAACATAAACAGTGCTGAAGGAGCCTACTGTTGGAGCCACACAGACCCAGGGAAGCCATGTGCCACTGGCTTTCTAGCCAGGTGATGAGACACAGCCAGTCAAGAACGGACAAATATAGCACGTGCAGCTAGATAGCAGGGAGAAAAGAAAGGAATGAAGGGAGACAGAGAGATAAGAAACTAAATTTTAAGAAAAAGGAGGGAGAAAGGCACATGTAGGTAGGTGATCTGGAGAAAGGAATGGAAATAGTGTAGAGAGAGACAAGAAACTGAGAAAAAAATGCCAAGTGGTTGGGAGGAAGGAAAGGAAGGGAGATAGAGAGAGAGAAAAGAAACTGAAAGAAAAAAAAAAAAAAAGAAGATTAAAAAATGCCCCAAGGGAGCTGACTGGAGCTGGGTCTCCAGCTGAGTGGCACTGCACAGCCCATCACAAAGACGCAGAGATGACACATGGCACCAGGTGTTCCGTAGAAGGGTAAGGAATGAAGATGGAGGGAGACAAAAAGAAAATGAGAAGAGAAAAAGAAAAAAAATGCCCTGAAGGGGCCACCTGATGTGGAGGGGCTGAGCAAGGAAGTGGCTCCCCAGTGGCATGACATTGCACAGCCCATCCAGAAGGAGCAAAGATGGCACACAGTGCCAGGTGTTCAGGAGCCAGGAAAGTAGGGAGAGATTAAAAACTGAGAAATAAAGAAAAACAAAGAGGAAAAATAATTTTTAAAAATTCTCTTAGGTATCTCACTGATGTGGCAGCCCAGGCCAGGGAAGTGGCTCCCTAGCCATGCAGCTCTGCACAGACATTCTAGAAGGAGCAGAGATGGCACACATCATCAGGTGTTAAGGAGAAAAGAAGAGAAGGATGGTAGATAGAGATAAGAAATAGAAAGGAAAAAAAAAAACAAAGGCAAAACAAAACAAGTGATCCCACTGGCTTGGCAGCACAGACTGGGAAAGTGGCTCCCAAGCCAGTAGGCACTGTGCAGCCTATCTGGAAGGTTTGGGATGCACACAGTGCCAAGTATTCAGGAGACAAGAAAAGAAGGAAAATAGAGAAAATTGAGAAATGAAGAAAAACAAAAAAAATAATAAAATATTAAAAAAAAATGCCCCCAGGGATCCCACTGGAATGGTGGCATGGACTGGGAAAGTGGCTCCCAAGCCATGTGGCACAGCCCATCTAGAAGGGGCAGAGATGGCACACAGTGGCAGGTATTTAGGAGACAGGAAAAGAAGGTAAGTAGAGAGAGATGAGAAACTGAGAAATGAAGAAAAGGAAAAAGAAAAAAAAAAAAAATGCCCCCAGGGATCCCACCAGCATAGTGGCACAAACTGGAGAAATGGTTCCCCAGTTGAGTAGCGCTTCACAGCCTGTGAAGAAGAAGCAGAGATGGCACATGGAGCCAGGTGTTTGAGATAAAGTAAAGGAAGGACGTGAGAGAGAGAAGAAACCAAAATAAGTTGAAAAAAGCAATACCAGCAACAAAAAAAATGGCACTGAAGGAGCTGACCAGTGTGGGCTGGATGAATCCAAGCAGCACAGAGCCAGTGTCTCCCCGGCCAAGAGACTGCAGCAGAGACCAAGCTGGGGAAGAAGGGTGGGGGGTGAGAAAGCATGTATTGCTGGTTACCAGGTGCTCTATCTTCTGCTGGGAGCTCCATGAAGCTGCCTTCCCATACTCCCTGTGCATTGATCTCAGTGGCTGAGGAGTCCAAGATGGCAAATGCATGCTGCATTAGCTGATAGGGGAACTCCACTCAGTATCTCTCCCCGCTCCCTGTTCTAGTCAGTTTCTTATTCCACTCGGTGTTTACTTGAGTTCTTTATTTCTTCATTTGACACTTAGAGTTTCAGGATTGATGTTTGTCTCTATTTCACTTAGTTTTTCAGGTCTTTGCTATGGAGGGACAGCGTGGTACTTCTGTCTATAGTGCCATGGTGGCTCCACCTCTGCTTCCTTTTTTTCTTTGTCTTTCTTTTCTAGAAAGATCTCCCCTTTCCTTATGTCCAGGTCTTGCATACTTTTTTTTAAAAAAAAAAAAACAAGAACGGGAAGAATCAGATTGATATCAGATTTCTCCAACTAGTCCTGAATACAAGAACATAACGGAGTGACATTTACAAATTGACTAGGAGCCAAACTTCAATATTCAACCAAATTTTCTTTTAAAGTGAAGAACCAAAACCAAACCCATTGCCATCGAGTCAATTCTGACTCATAGTGAAAGTGTAATAAAAATGTTCTCAGACATAGAAGACCAAAAGAGGCTTGCATTACAAAGCTCCTCATTAAAATTCTTTTGAAAAAAACAAGTAAATAAGAGAAATAAAGGAGATGCTGCAATAGAGGTAGGAGATAATTGTACCAATTGTTATTGCCATCTTAGAAAAAAATAAAAGGTAAAGAATAAAAAGACAAATATGTCCTTAATGTCCTAGAAATAAAAGATAAAACAATGTTAATATGAAAAAGAGATAGAGAGGCACGAAAGGACATCAATGTATGCTAAAGTACTCAACTCTTTAAGACACCTTGATCATAAAAAAATATGATTAAATAGCTTGGGCTATTAAATTTATTTAGACCTTTACATACATCACTTAGAGGCTACACATTATTTTCATGTCAAATCTTTGCAAAATAGGCCATATATTATGCCATAGGGAAAAGCCTCAGTGGATTTATAAAATCTTTATCTGAAAGAATATATTTTGTGGCTGTATTGCAATGAAATTAGAAATTAGTAACATAGGTTACTATGTTACTTAAAAATTCAAATCTTTACCCTTGATTAGAAATCAATAAAAGGAGGTAATATAAATAAATGAATGTTAAAGAAAATTGTGCACTTGTGGAATAAAGCTAAATAGCACTTAGAATTTTGTGTTTTTATGCATATATCAAAAAATGAGAAGGGATGAAAAAAACTGAACTAAAACTTCTGAGCAAAACATTGCACAAAAGAAAAACAGAATATACCCAAGGAATCAGAGAAGTGTGAGATAATATAAATAAGCACATAATTTAATAAAACAGGTATTTTTTTTTTTAATGAAACACTGGCAAGATTGCTTAGGAAAAAAAATGAAGCCAGGAGAAAACGTGAGCAAAACACTTCATGAGAAATAGCTATAGACTCAACAGAGATTTAAAATAGTAAGTTTTATGAACAATATATATTCATGAATTTTAGAACTTAGATAAAATAAATTCTTAAAAATATATGAAATGTAAAAGTTTGTACAAGAAGAGTTAGAACACATGAGAAAGCCACAAGTTATTGATTAATTGCTATGATTTTGAAAGACAACCCTTCCCCAAATAACAGGTTTTTCTGGTATGTTCTGTAACATTTTAAGGAAAGTATTAATTACTTTCTTCTACAATTTAAAAGAGTTAAAGCTGCAAGCACCTTTTACTAAGCCATTATAATCTTGATTTAAAAATGAGGTAAGGGAAATACCAAAAAAGGGAATTATAGGTTCATTTCTATTACCATCATAAATACAAAAATTCTAAAGACAAATAACAAACCTCTAACACATGATTTGATACAGAAAAGAAAAAAACTATTATGTATTTTAACATTTATATAAGAATGTTTAGCAAAGCTAAGAATTAAAGAGATCTTCCTGATTTGGGAAAGCTTATAGGGTCTCTATGAGTTGGAATCGACTTGATGGCAGTGGGTTTGGTTTTTTATTTTTATGTACAAAATGCATTCAGCAAGCATCATATGGAGAAACTTCAGATCTGTGCCTTTTAAGACAGAGAAGAACACAAATACACCTCCTTAATGCAGTCACTGATTAACGCAGCACAGGCAGTCCTAGATGAAGCTATAAGCAAGGAAAGAAAGAGTTGTAGGAAATGGTGATGTAGCAATGTAGCAATAGGTGAATGTTAAATTATTTGCAGATGGTAAAATCATCTACCTATGGAGAAATAGAAGAATAAAAAGGTAAATTAGTAGAACTAATAAAATCATTCAGCAAGTATGCTACATACAAGTTGGACCAATGACAGGGTCACCAATGAATTCTAAACCAACAAAAACAAGAAGAAAATAGAATTAAAGGAGGAAGATTAAAAAAAAACACTATACACAATAATAACAAAACTATAATGTAAATAAACAAAGACTACATGAGGCAACTCAACTGTGGGATTTTTTTTTTTTTTTTAAATTCTGGTAGAGGACAGAAAAGCTAACCAGAAAAGAATGAAGCAATATTCCATAATACTCTTAGATGGTATGACTTTATGTGACAAATATGCTAATCCTCCACAAATTAAATCAGAAAATCAACGTATTGCTATTAAATTATGCTTGCACTAACTTGAAGAACTTAACAAACTTACTCTAAAATGTATTTGAAAGAGTAAAAGTCTATTAATAATTAAATTGAAAAAATATATGCCGCATTGGTTATAAAGGCATATTTAGAATTACAGCATATAAAAAAGTATTGTATTGGCACAAAAACAAGCAAATATAGTAAACAAAAAAATAGGAGAAATCTCCGAGTTATATTAATACACATTCAGGACTCAAACACATGATAAATGTAGCTCCATAATTAATTGAGGATAATCAGATTCTTTAGTAGATAAATACCCCCCAGTAGATAGTGCTGTTAAAAAGTGGGTCAGTATGTAGATAAAAATAAATTGAATTCTAAGGGGGAAAGGAAAAAAATTAAAAAGTATAGAAGAAAATATAGGAGAATGTTTTGTGACCAAAGGATGTAACAGAGCTTCCTAAATCAGTTTTTATAAATCCATAAAGCAATCCGTAAATAAATATATTGACTGATTGGTTGGTTTTGTCCTCTCTACTGCATTCTAACTGGTACTTGTAATTTTTGTTATTACATTCATGGGTGAAAGTAGATCCTGTGACTCTTTCAGGCTTGTTCTGAGTTCAGTCTCCGACTACTTTGCGGCCATGTTTACAAGTGACGTATGTGAAGCTAAGCAAGAGGAGATCAAGATGGAAGGCATAGACCCCAATGCCCTATGGGACCTTGTCCAATTTGCATATACAGGTACTGTAAATGAATTATACCGTAGCAGTGATGTTTTATTGTGAATTTCAGCTCATTCCTTTGAATAAATGTTTTAAAGCCAAAAAAAAAAAAAAAAAATCATAATCCTAGCCTGTATTTTCCATTATGTCAGTTGAAAGACTATCTAATGGGTAAATAATAAGATTAACATTTCTTTTCATTTGTCACTGAAATCACAGAGAATATATATATTTATACATATACTCTATTCCCTTTCACAAGGGAAATAAATTGGTTCAGGAGAATAAATAAAATGAATAGTCAAGTGAATGATCTTGGGAGAGGATGAGGGAGGATATAAATAATTAAGAATTTTTTATGTCCATACTTAGAGCACTGGGAAGGGAAATGGACACTAATTTCGGAAATCATGAGTTTAAGTAACTCTTATTTCCCTGGAATGTGTGATTCCAATGATAAATGGTAACAGCAATTTTAATGTGGGATTTTCAGACTTAGTTGAACAGGAAAATGACTAGTTTTGAAGCTCTTATTTTCTAATCTACTGTGTTGACATTTTCTACTTTAGCACTGTCAGATAATTTTGTCAATTTAACAAACATTTATTGAATGTGCTTCAATCTACACATATTAGCTATAGCTCTGGAGAATAAATTAACTGATAGGCCGAGTCACTTGCCCTCCAGTGGAGAGAGGAGTTAGACACAGGAATAAATATGATACAAGGCCAAATAAATGGGAGTTAGGAGGCATAAAATCTGTTGCTCAGTGCATCTTGGGTTAGATTCATTTGAAACATTTTACTTATTTTTCAAGATTAGAAAGAGTGTTATAACTCTCTTCTATATAGAAAAAGGGGGGACATAATAATAAAATATTGTGAGAGTAGTGAGGATGGATAGCATGGGTTGTTGATTGGTTTGCTATAACATTTTTTAGGAACAGCATGCGGTTCATATTGGCTGAACCCTGGACCATGGGTGAAATGAGGAGAGAATGGAAGATCAGGGCCTGTTGATCAAATCAGCATTTGCATTGTGAAGCATTTGCATGTTCTCAGCATTTCTGGTAACAGGGAAACAGGACGTGGTATTGTGAACGTCAGCCACTGGAACCAAAGGCCCTGGAACTGAGCTAAGATTAGGTTTAGCACAGAGAGGAGTTTGCTAACACTAAACCAATACCGAGTGAATTAAACCTCTTTGCAAAGGAAAATATCCTTGCTGAAATATTCAGCTGGGTGCTGAATCGCAAGGCAACGATAGTATGGAAAGATCTAAACATGTTTAGACTTCAGTAATCTTTAAATAATATTTCAATTTGGATATAAACTAAAAAACGAATATAAAGGGAACATTGGCTTCTGAGCCAAGAGACAGCAAACATAATCAATTTATTTTTTCCTGGACAGAGAAAAATCATCAATGAGCTAACATTTTAGGAATTCCTCTAGCAATGGAAAGGCTTAGAGCCTCCATGCCCTGGCAGGCTTGCATTCCTTGTGTGCAAAATTAGGTCAAAAGACTCAGCATCATGCTGCACAAAGTTAGAAGGTGTTTCAAAGGTCTCTGCTGAATATAATGACCCAGATTTGGGCTCTGCTTTTTAGAGGGCAGACAGGATCCAAAGCTAAATCAGCTGCCACTGTCCCTTTGGCCTTTGCTCCAATGCCCTTATCTCCCTGTTGCTTGATAATTTTCTAATTGTTAATTTATAGAAATGTGCTAGACCAGCAAATTAACTTTATTACTTTGTCTTTTGCTATATACAACGTAAGAAATTGTAACAAGAAATCAAATGAGCAATGCTATCAAAAATGGAAAAATAGGCCAGATATCTGTATATTTGTCTACTTAGCTAGCTAGCTCATCTCTAAGAGTTTCCTTTCCAGAGGCTAAAAATAAAAGTATTCAGATAAGGGGCGGGGGAATGAATGAGTGGAAAGGTAGGTAGAGTGTTAGCCATTTGGGGATATTTGCTAAGTTTTCAGGTTCAAAAGGTTTTGGAGAACCCAAGAAAGGTCAACTACGTCAATATTTGGCAGTTAACTAATAGTTGTGGAAGCAATGTATTCGATGGGTCAGAGTGCTTTAAAAATTTTAAAGAGGTATATTTCCATGAGTTCTGGAAAGATTGCCAGGTTTGAAAGAACCATGTTTAGCTAATTTATGTCATTAATTTAAGAAATTAAAGAAAAGAATAAGTGTATACAGTTTTTTGGAATGGATTTTTGATTAAAATAAGCTTCTATAATCACTTCATTGTTGTTGTGTGCTGTCAAGTCAATTCCTACTCATAGCGATGCTATAGGACAGAGTAGAACATTCCCATATGGTCCTCTAGGCTGTCATCTTTACAAAAGCAGATTGCTAGGTCTTTTCTCCCACAGAGCAGTGCATGTGTTCCAACCTGTGAATTTTTTCTGTTACCAGTCAAGCAGTTCACCATTGAACCATGAGGGCTTCTTCAATAATCAGAGAGATTAATAATTTTTGATATGAAGAAAGTTTCATCTTCTGATTTCATTTAGTACAAATGTGTAGTAAGACTTGGAAAACACCCTCCCTACTCACCTCTTCTTTTCCCTAGTCCAACAGATTTGAGTAAGGAGGAATGGGATCAGAAACCTGTTAGAATTTCCATAGAACTAAAGCAAATATTTAGTTGTTTTTTTTTTTTTTTTTCCTGGTACGATGGATACAGATGAAGATGGCATAAACCTTTAAGCCAAGTTGGTAATACATAGAATTATTGGACCAGGGCAAAGTAAAAAGGCTTTTTGTTTTCGAAAGTAGTGACAACTATGCACTGCAATCTGCTTGATGGTATTAGCTGTTGTATAGTGTTAAACTAACCTAAAATCAGCTTTTTAAACATTTGTAGCAGAGTCTCTGTACTGTAATTTACCTCACCGAGAAATAGAGACCCGGGATATCATTCTTTAAATTTGCAATAAAATCTTTGATTTGGCATCAATGAAGCAAAGCTGTCCTGGAGTGATTCTACAGAATATTATCAAAAGCAGAGAGTTGAAGACAAAAAAGAATAATGATGCTTTACAGTTTTGCAGCATTTTATTTTCTCAAATCATTTGGAAAGTTAGAGATGTGTAAAAGAAAACAAAACCCTTTGCCATCAAGTAAATTCTGATTCATAGCAACCCCAGAGGACAGAATAGGGCTGCCCCATAGGGTTTCCAAGGAGCAGCTGGCGGATTTGAACTGCTGACCTTTTTGATTAGCAGCCATAGCTCTTAACCAGTGCACAAGCAGGGCTCCTACAGATGCGTAGAACTTTAGAAATTCCAACCTGAGCATTTTCTATTTTACAAACAAACGTTTTATTATGGCTCTATAGTGAAAAGCAGAAACACCAAAGATAGCTTTTTTTTTTTAGAATTATGTGTCTGATATTTCAATTAAGTACTAATAAGATCATGATGCAAATAAGGACCTTGTTGGTCTCCTTTGAAATAATATGAAGGGACAGATAATTTTTTTTTCATTACTTAAGAGCAATCGCATTCCAGTGGTAGAAATCTTGCCTTCCATGCAAGAGACGTGAGTTCCATTCATGATCAAAGGTCGGAATCGACTCGACGGCACTGGTTTTTTTTTTTTTTTTTTTTTATACCTCATGTGCAGCTACCACCGACCTGTCAGTGGAAGCTTGCATGTTGCTCTGAGCTTCCAGACTATGACAGACTAGGATGAAAGCTCTGACAGAAGAAAGGTTTGGTAATCTACTTCCAAAATTCAGCCAGTGAAAACGCTATGAATCACAATGGTTTGTTCTACACCAGATCATGGGAATGGCACAGGTCTGGGCAGCATTTCCTTCTGTTGTGCACAAGGTTGCCATGAGTCAGGGCTGACTCCCTGGCAGCTAACAAGAACAAAGTTTCTAATCTAGCCCAGTCAGTGAAGTGAAATAATCTGAGAAAGGTGAGTATTAAAACGTTGAATCTGTTACTAGCATGTAAGAATATACTAGAATGTAAGAATATAAAACACATGCTTTTTTATATACCATATCACTGCCCATTTGTAAAATATTAGTTATGACAGTTTATTAGAGTGACTTTTGACTCTTGCCTTCAAAATTGTTAAGAGTAGCTAAAGTTGACTTCCATATTGCTATAGAGTGGCTCCCTGCAGGTTTGGTTCATACATCCTTTCAATCTAATGCTAGTTCACTGCAGGTAGCAATGGTGCCTGATAATTTAAGCACATTAATGCCTAATTGCCCTTGTCTTGTGAATGTGCTAAATGACACTCAAGTCTTATTCCATGGCTGCTATGTGCTATGCCCTAAATAGGCTCTGGGAAACAACATACTGAATTACACATAGTTCCTGATTTTAAGAAACACTCCAATTTAGGGTTTACGGTAACTACCTTTTGGTATTTTCTTATCGATATAAAAATAATATTTTTTGATCACAAAGCCTATTAATATTTCCTCATTAGAGAATGGTACAAAACACACTTTGAAAGCTAATATATTTATTTGGCTTATATATTGTGGGATTTCAGTTCTAGGCAAATATTGACAATCACATTGTGAAAATAAAAGAGGAAATATATTCAAAAAGGAAGCCCCGGGGACCGTTCTATTTTAAGGTTGCTTTCAGAATGATCAAAATTCCCTCCCAGTTTATCTCAAAGATGTGGAGGGAGGAGGAGAGAGGCACTTGCCCCCGGGTGCAAGTCCAAGGTGGCATCAGACAAGGCAGGCCTTAGAATCACAGCCCCCTACTCCTGGCCCATGGGGCGGGAGGGGAGGGGCACAAACTTCAAGATTGCCCCTCCCTGTGCCTCTGGCTTATCTCTTACATAGTCCCTAGTATCCTGACATTCTTGAAAATATGCTGTGTTCATTGATGCATAAGGAAATAAAGTTCTAACAAATATAAGAGATGGAATTGTAGGCTTACTAGTGAAATGTCAGGTCCTGTAGAGACCTGATAAGGATAAGATTTAAATAAAGGAAGCTGTCCATCTAGCCATGGTATTAAGAGGGGTAGAAAATTAAACTGTCAAATGGCAAACCTTAAATCATTATGAAGAGTTAACTCCCTTGTAAAAAAAAGGTTTGTGTGCCACTGAACTTAAAGTCTTAGTACATGCTAGGGAACGTTAGGATAGCTTCTGCTTACAGCCAGATATTTGAATGAAATAGAAACACATACGTAAGAGCAGAGATGTTTAATGTCCTGCTTTGATATTAAAATGTATATCTCAATATATTCAGCCTGGACTTTATCATCTAAACTCCCTTTAGAATTTTTATGGTAATTAAAAGTAAATTTTTATTGTTTCATTTTTTATTACTGGTTTAATTCAAGTGGCATGAATTATGCAAGCACATTCGTAGAATATTAGTTTTAAACTTAGGGCTTTTACCAGATGGCAAAATTCTGTTTTCTTAGTTTAAGAAATTGAGCCATTAAAGACTGGTTTTATTTATTATTGTCACTCATTAATTAGAAATACTGATTTCAGCAATTTTTATAGGATGCTGAAACAACCTGTATAATCAGTAAGGAAAAACAATAAAAATAAAATCAATAAAACCAGTTGGTTATTGCTACCATAGTCTTATATTTTCATTATTTTACCAAGAAAACTTGTGTGTATGTGAGAGGGACTGAAAAACATCTTATGAAATTAATTTGTGAAAAAATGTTGTATCAAAACAGGCCATAAAAATAATGTATATTTTGAAAACATTGTACAAATTTTTGGTTTCTGTTATTAGAAATAGGCTTTTTGTGCTGGAATTTCATAGAGGGACACTAAAAGAAATAGCTATGGAAATGATATTTATATCCACAGAGGAATACTATAATCACATTTACTTTCTGTGTTTCCATGTAAGGAAAGCCTCTCAGGTCTCATAAATATAAAAGCTTTGCTTCCTTAGAAAATATGCTTTTATTTTTATTTTATTGTTGCTCTCAATCTTATAATTGTTTATATTTTCATCTGCTTTGGGTGCCAGGAAGGCAGGAAACATATTACATACCACCATACCAACTGTGTAGGGCACATGTCATGTCGTTGTTGTTAGGTGCCATCCAGTTAGTTCCAATTTATAGCTACCCTACACAAAACAGACCAAAACACTGCCCAGTCCTGCGCCATCTTCATAACTGTTGTTAAGCTTGAGACCATTGTTGCAGCTGTTGTGTCAATCCGTTTCGTCCAGGACTTTCCTCTTTTTCCTTGACCCTCTACCTTACCAAGAGCGATATCCTTCTCCAGGGACTGGTGCCTCCTCATAACTTGTCCGAAGTATGTGTGATGAAGTCTTGCCAGTACTTCTTTGAAGATGGATTTGTTTGTTCTTCTGGCAGTCCATGGTATATTCAACATTCTTTGCCAACATCATAATCCGAAGTCATCAATTCTTCTTTGGTCTTCCTTATTCATTGTTCGCCTTTCTTATGTGTATGAAGTGATTGAAAACACTAAGGTTTGGGTCAGGCGCACCTTAGTCCTCAAAGTAACAACTTTGCTTTTTAACCTTTAAAAATGCTATTTTTTTCAATTTTGACTATTTCTCAATAGTTTCCATTAAAATTTCATAGCTATAACATTATTTTCAAATAGTATAGGAGGAAAAACAAAACAAAAAACTAACAGAAAAAAAAAAAACCGTCACTGCAATGTTTTGAACCTCTAAAGCCTCCATAAATTAACATTTTATCTGGCTTTCCAACTTTATTGAGGAGTTTACTTCCCGTTCATGTTAGGAAAAGGGACTTTATATGCGTGTACTAAGCATTTTAATTTTAAATGCTTTGTCTATCTCAGATGAAAAGTGTAAGCCATATCCAAAAGGAAAACAGGTTTTGGTCATAAGTGGATAGCAGGCTCAAGATTTCCTGGAGGAATACCTTGATCCCTGACTCCTTTGGACTGTGTGGTTGAAACTGCACTTTGTGACTGCTCTTGCATTCTTCTCATATTCCTCAGCTAGAGAAAATATTTTCACCAAATACCATTCAAACTAGTCTGATGTATTTTTTCAAACCCATCTCTTCTTCTCTGAAAAAATGATTGGGAGGGGTGAAAGCAAGGTATAAAGCAAAATCAATAATTGAATTCAAAAGACTAGTAGTGGAAGTTTAAATTTTTAAGGAGAAATGTAAACGACCCTTTACACTCATTTAATATTTTCATTTTTGATACCTTCATGCAAAATGTAAACAATATTTTTAAACATATGTAATTACTCATATGTTTTTCTTGATAATGGAGTCTACTCTCTGATTAATGGTCATTTGTCATTTATGAGCAAATTCGATCCATTCAAAAAATGATAGAACATGTTGAAAAATATTGACAAATTATTATTTTATTTACCAAATAAGTTAAATGGAATTAAACATATTTTAGGGGGTCAAGTATAAACTTCCTTTTTTTATACTTCTCAAATTTAAATTTTCCATTTCAGAAAGCATCTTAAAATGACTTCAAAGTAAAATATGTGAGAGAGAGTAGGTATGAGAAATGTGATGTACCTGTGTATGCTAGGTTAGTCTTTTGGGAGATAATTTCACACTTGTTGGAGAATTTACTATATACTTCCCACCAACAAAATTCAGTTCATTTCTGTCTAAGAAATATTGATTATGAATATGAATTATTATATGTGAAGATTTCAAAAATATAAGAATTTTTATAATCAGGAAAAGGAAGTTGTAATCTCTGAAAATGACTATACTCATAGCAGAGAGGGGAAAGAAAAATATATTAAGAATAATTCCAAAGTGAAGATAGTATGACAAAGAAAATTACCTGTTAAACAAAGGCATCCATTAACTTAGAATACCTCAGGTAAAGAGGGAGTGTAGCCTAAGGCGTAGGTTGGGTGGTAGGACTCCCAATCAGGGCAGACTGTTGGGTAATAAAATATCAAAAGTACTGTTTTTTTTTTTTTCTTCTTCCGTATCACAGACACCCAGTTTAGTACATAAATCCACATGGGAATTATCTGTATCACAAAATTTTGCCTAAATTCATTTAAGGAATCCATTTTTACTCAGAGATTTTTTGGAAGATTTTTTAATAATGCTTTCATTTTTCATTGACTATTGATTTATTCCTTTATTACTCTTCTACATTTATATAACTTAACCACACTTAGTCTTAATTATTAATAACCAGAAATAAGTAGCTATGTTCTCAGTTTAATTGGATAATTTTATGATTTTAGATTTTTTAAAATAATTTTTATTGTGCTTTAAGTGAAAGTTTACAAATCAAGTCAGTCTCTCACACAAAAACCCATATACACCTTGCTACACACTCCCAACTACTCTCCCCCTAATGAGACAGCCCGCTCTCTCCCTCCACTCTCTCTTTTTGTGTCTATTTCACCAGCTTCTAACCCCCTTTACCCTCTCATCTCCTCTCCAGGCAGGAGATGCCAACATAGTCTCAAGTGTCCACCTGACCCAAGAAGCTCACTCCTCACCAGCATCCCTCTCCAACCCATTGTCCAGCCCAATCCATGTCTGAAGAGTTGGCTTCAGGAATGGTTCCTGTCCTGGGCCAACAGAAGGTCTGGGGACCATGACCACCAGGGTCCTTCTAGTCTCATTCAGACCATTAAGTCTGGTCTTATGAGAACTTGGGTTCTGTATCCCACTGCTCTCCTGCTCTCTCAGGGGTTCTCTGTTGTGTTCCCTGTCAGGGCAGTCATCGGTTGTAGCCGGGCACCATCTGGTTCTTCTGGTCTCAGGATGATGTAGTATCTGGTTCATGTGGCCCTTTCTGTCTCTTGGGCTTGTAATTGCCTTGTGTCCTTGGTGTTCTTCATTCTCCTTTGATCCAGGTCAGTTGAGACCAATTGATGCATCGCAGATGGCTGCTTGCTAGTGTTTAAGATCCCAGATGCCACTCTTCAAAGTGAGATGCAGAATGTTTTCTTAGTAGATTTTATTATGCCAATTGACTTAGATGTCCCCTGAAACCATGATCCCCAGACCCCTGCCCCTGCTATGCTGGCCTTTGAAGCATCAAGTTTATTCAGGAAACTTCTTCGCTGTTGGTTTAGTCCAATTGTGCTGACCTCCCCTATATTTTGTGCTGTCTTTCCCTTCACCTAAAGTAGTATGATTTTAGATATTTTTTGAGAAAGGAATGTTCTGTTCACCTTTCTAAGTCTTCTAAATTTAACTAGAGTGAGTTTGAATTATCCAAGCTAGTTTTATATATGTATTTACCTGAAGAATACCTGAATTACATATATGTGTGTGTGTGTGTGCGGGTGTGTAGTATTTTAATTAATTAGTAAACTTGAAAAACATGCTGCACTAAATTTGAAACACAAATGTAAGACTACTGGAAAAAATATAATTCTGACTAATCTTCATTATTAATATGCTGTCCTTTCATTGAAATTTGTAAGCACATTCTGAAAGTAGAGAATACCAGAAAGATATTTACCTGTGTTTTATTGACTATGCAAAGGCATTCAACTGTGTGGGCCGTAACAAATTATGGATAACATTTCAAAGAATGGGAATTCCAGAACACATAACTGTGCTCAGTGGAACCTGTACATAGACCAAGAGGCATTTGTTCTAAGAAAACAAGGGGATAGTACGTGATTTAAAATCAGAAAAGGTATATGTCAGGGTTGTATCCTTTCACTATACTTATTCAACCTGTTTGGTGAACAAATAATCCAAGAAGCTGGAGTATATGAAGAAGAGCACAGCTTCAGGACTGTAGGAAGACTCATTAACAACCAGCTATAGGTTGATGACACAACCTTGTTTGTTGACAGCAAAGAAGACCTGAGGCACTTACTGATGAAGATCAAATAATACAGGCTTTAGAGTGGATTACACCTTAACATAAAGAAAACAAAAGTCTTCACATCTGGACCAATAAGCAACATCATGATAAATGGAGAAAAGATTGATGTTGTCAAGGATTTCATTTTACTTAGATCTACAATCAACACCCACGGAAGCAACAGTCAAGAAGCCAAAAGACACATTGAATTGGGCAAATCTGCTGCTAAAGACCTCTTTAAAGTGTTACAAAGTGAAGATGTCACTTTGAGGACTAAAGTGCCCCTGACCCAAACCATGGTGTTTTCAATTGCTTCATGTGCATGTGGAAGCTGGAAAATGAATAAAGAAGATTGAAGAAGAATCAATGCCTTTGAATTATGGCGTTGGCGAAGAATATTGAATATACCATGCACTGCAAGAAGAACAAACAAATCTGTCTTGGAAGAAGTACAACCAAAATGCACCTTAGAAGCAAGGATGGCGAGACTTTGTCTCACATACTTTGGACATGTTATGCGGAGGGACCAGTCCCTGGAGAAAGACATCATGCTTGGTAGTATAGAGGGTCAGAGAAAAAGAGGAACACCCTTAAGCAGATGGTGTGACACAGTGGCTGAAACATTGGGCTCAAGCATAACAAAAATTGTGAGGATAGTTCAGGACTGGGCAGTGTTTCATTCTATCATACATAGGGTTGCTTTGAGTCAGAACTGACTCCACAGCACCTAACAAGAACAACAAAGTGCATTCTTGCCACCTCGGTTATATTTTCTACTTTGTGATGTTACTATCTACGAATTTTTCTTAAATTTATTGAAAATTCCTATTGATATATAGAAAAGTCGTCTATTTTCAAAAACCCAGCTTTAAGGATACAGTATTTTTAAAGAAATATCTTTACAAATGAATACCATTGCTTATTTTTCTCCACCAAATGTTTTATCTTAGAATTTTGTCTTAACCTGTAGAATTTGCAAAAATAGAATAATAAACACCCATATGCCCCTTATCTAGCTTTAACATGTGTCCCCATGTTGCTGTATTTATATATATGGTATATTATATGTAATATATATGACATATAATATACACATTGTATATTACATGTATATATGTTTACATGTTTATATTGTAGTTGCTGAACTATTTCAGGGTTATTTGTACCCATCGTGACAACTCACCCAAAATTCTTCAGCGTGTATCATCTAAGAATAAGGGCATTCTCCTGCATAATCCTGATATAATATTCAGGAAATTGATACAATGATATTTGCTAATATCGTGACAACTCACCCAAAATTCTTCAGCGTGTATCATCTAAGAATAAGGGCATTCTCCTGCATAATCCTGATATAATATTCAGGAAATTGATACAATGATATTTGCTAATATACATATTTTTCCAAATGTCTAAATAATATGCTTTACGTATTTTTTCATTAAAATCTAATCAAGGATCACACATTACATTTATTTGTTATATCTTGTTTGTCTCTGTTAATCTAGAACAAGGAACCCTGGTTTACAGCGGTTAAGTACTCTGCCACTAACTGAAAGTTTGGTGGTTTGAACCCACAGAGATACTCTGCAGGAGAAAGACCTAGTGATCTCCTCCAGTAAAAATTACAACCTAGAAAACCCTATGTCTCAGTGCTACTTTGTTACGTGGGGTCTCTATGATTCAAAAATCGACTTGAAGGCACCCAACAACAACCACCTAGAATATACCATAGGCAGTTTTTCATTTATGACATTTATATTTGTGAAGATTCCAGGATAGTTATTTTGTAGAATTTCTTAATATGGATTTGTCCATTTCCTCATGATTAAATTAAAAAAAAACCCTTTTGGCAGAGACACCATGTAGGTGGCATTGTACCCTTCTCAGTGCCATGTATCAGGAGGTACATAGTATCTGTCTGTCTCATCATTGGTAGCGCTAAGTTTACTAGTTTGTTTAAAGTGGTGTCTGCCAGATTTCTTCATCTTAAAGGAACGTTTTCCTTTGTAATTAATATATATATATATTTGGGGGGGGTGAGGGATACTTTTGCTTTCAAGCCTGGCACTACATCCGTAACTTAACATGTTTAGTAGATAAAGAGCACTATGTTTTATTTATGAGTTACAATAAAAAAAGAAAAAAATCAGACAACTAAGGAATCTAAAGCGTTGATTTTAAGTGTAGTGGGGGAAAGAAAAAAGGAACTGATAATACGCAGATATTAAAATGAGAGGATCAATGGCCGAAAGCAAATTGCAAATTATTTTTAATTCTATATTGATTTTCAATGTCATTAGCTGTCTAAATATTAGTTTTGATGTACTCTTTATAATTGATTATGTTTAACAATTTTTAGTGTATATATATTGCATTATTTCTACATTATTACATATATTATATTAAATAATATATATAATTATTCAATATATATACACTAAGGTATATATATACATATGCATATATGTATCTATATCTTTAAAATATTATCATGATTTAAAACCTTCAAAAGAATTTTATCTGAAGTTGTTCGGTAATGTCATCAAGAAGATAGTTTCCTCCTTCTTCATAGATCTTGTGAAAATGAGATAAAAGAATAAATGCTGATAGTACAACTGTTAAAGATTTCAATTTACTTTCAGAGGACAACTATTGAGAGGACAACTTTCATTAATTTTAATTCACTATGTATTCTCATTACCAATGTAATCAGAACAGTTGGCAAGCTAGGTGAATGTACAAATATATTGTGTTCATTTTTTTTTTTTTTATGTATTCTCATTACCAATGCAATCAGAACAGTTGGCAAGCTAGGTGAATGTACAAATATATTGTGTTCATTGGGTAGAAGATACAATATTATTGAGATTTCAAATATCCCAAATTGATTTATAGATTAATTACAATCACAATCAAAATGCTGGTGATTTTTTCTTTTTTAAGTCTTATTCAAAATTGTTATGAATTCTTGGAAATACATGAACTTAGAATAGCCCAAATCCCTTTGAAAAAGAACAAAATTGGATTAATAACACTACTTGATTTTAAGATTTATTATAAAGCTACAGTGATTAAAACTAATTGGTATTCATCTAAACACAGACAAATAGATAAATGAAGCAGAATATAGAGTCCAGAGATAGACCCACACATATAAGAACAACTGACTTCTGCAAAGGTTCAAAGGCAACTCAGTTGAAAAAGGATAATTTTTCAACCAGTGGTGCTGGCGCAATCAGATATCCATGTGCGGAAAAAAAAAAAAAAATTTCAATCCGTATCACATACAATATATAAAATTACTCAAAATGGATCATAGACCTAACTGTAAAAACAAAAATACAAATAATTCTTTAAGAAAAAATATCCTTGACCTTGGGTTAACCAAGTGTTTATTTGATACATCAAAATCATAATCCACAGAAGAGCCAATTGATAAATTGGGCTTCATAAAAAACACTGTAAGAGACACTATTGAAAAAAAAAAACAAAAATATGAGCCATAAACTAGAAAAATATTTACAAAACATCTATCTGATGAAAGACTTGTATCCAGAATTTATAAAAGAAATGTTGAACTCAATAGTAAGAAAACAAGCAAGCCAATGAAAAGAAAAAAAAAAAAAAAATGAGGAAAAGATTTAAACAGACATTTTACAAAAGAAGATTTGCAAATGTAAAATAAATCCAGGAAAATAAGCTAGCCATCATTAGCTTTTAGGATAAGGTTAGTTAAAATCTCAATGAGATTATATTACACATCTATTAGAACTGCCAGTAGGAATGTGAAATGGTACTACTACTTAGGAAAAGAGTTTGGCAGTTTTACTAGGCATATGATCAACCATTCCACTCTGAGGTATTTGTCCAAGAAAAGTGAAAGAATATGATGATACAAAAACTTGTACGTGGGTATTCGTAGTAGCTTCATTTGCATTGATCAAAAACTGGAAAGAACCCAAACGTTCACCGACAGATGAATGGATAAACAAATTGTAGTATATTCATACAATAGAATACTACTCACCAACAATAAGAAATGAACTATTAATAAATGCAAAATCCTGCATAAATATGCTTAGTGAAAGCAACCAGATGAAAAAGAGCACAAAATGTGATTCCAGTTAATTCAAATTTTGGAAAATCCAAACTAATCTGTAGTGGCAGAAAGCAGATCATCGTCGTTAGCACCTGGGTATGAGGTGGGTTCAATGAGGGCCAAAAGGATCAATACAAAAGGTCCTGAGCAAATGCTTGTGGTTGATTGGTTCTGTTCATTATTTTAATTGTAGTAATAATTTTATGGATATATGGACATGTCAGAACACATTAAATATGTATATTTATTACATACCAATGATTAATCAATAAAGCTGTAAAAGTATTTGGTACAAAATTTGGTTTGAATCGGCTATTAGATACAAATATTATCTCAGAGCTTGGATTCGCACTAAAAAAACACAAAGGTCGGTATTAATAATTTAGAGAAATGGTAGATTACATGTTAATTTTTTGCTTAATGTTTTCAGTGTTTTGAACATATGCTATGATTATAATCATGGCAATTTCACATACACTATTATCATTTTAAAATACATGACAAAATATTGGTAAAATGATCTTACAGGTGTTGTTCTGTGCCATCAAGTTGATTCCGACTCATAGCAACCCTATAGAACAGAGCAGAACTGCCCCATGTGGTTTCCAAGGAGCAGCTGGTGGATTCAAACTGTCAACTTTTTGGTTAGCAGCCTAAGCTCTTAACCACTAGGTTAATATACAATTATATATATATATATATATACCTTGCTATAACAATGCTTGAAAAGAGAATCAAGGATAGTTCAGAGATAGTAAGTCAGGGCAATTAGTTATAAGATAAGTAAGATATTTGTTTGTAAGAACAAACAATTCTTTAGTCCAAATTCAAATTCTGAGTCTATCACTAAACTTCATAATAAGTCTGACAAAATTTATCAGTGCATTCCCCCCACCTTGTCCCCACCATCCTTTTCCAGAAAAAGAAGAAAAATTGCTAATTTTCATAGGTTAAATGTAGAATATTTTTTAAAAGCTACCTATCGATACAAGAATTATTTGTCTCATAGTTAAAAATGCTCCCCCCCCCCAATTGGACCATATCCAATGAAAGTATTCATTTGTAAAAGCCAAAAGGCACAAATGGAATATTAGCGAGTGTTGAGCTTGAATGCACACAAATTGAGCTACCTCATGCATGATGTACTTCTTTACATCTATAGCTTTTTTTTTTTTATAGCTGGTTATTTCTCTGACAGACTTATATGGTAATAAGATAAAAATCTGCCAACTACCCTTTCATTCAAAGTTAATTTTTAAGTCATAAAGTTCACAAATACTTCTGGGTTTACTAAGAGGAAAACTCTACATTTTTTTTTCTTGAATTGCCACAGAAAAATATCAGATACTCAAATGAAACTTTAACTACAGAATGTACTGTATGACTTATATAACAGAAAACCCTGATTTGTTTTTCTAAAGTATTAAGAAAATATTTAAAATCTCTTTTAAGTCCAGAGAAAGATTTTCTTCAAAGATGATTAATTCAAAGTGTCTACACATCATCAAGAAAAGCCATCTATCTTCTCAAGTGATATGCTCAACTTTCCTCAAGATTACCATAATTCCAGGCTTCAGTTTCAGAACCGAAAATACTCATCAGAAGAGAAATTATCTCTTCATGAGTATTTCTCTTGCATCAGTGAAGACATCTTTGCCACAGTCCTCTAGCAGTCTTTCCTCCGTGTTTCTTTGGAAAAAAATTGTGTCACATGACTCAGGAGCCCTGGTGGTACAGTGGTTATTGTGATCGACTGCTAACCTAAAGGTTGGCAGTTCGAAACCACCAGTGGCTCCCTGGAAGAAAGATGTGACAGTCTGCTTCCATAGAGATTTACAGCCTTGGAAACCATGTGGGGTCACTATGAGTTAGAATTGACTCAACAGTAGTGGGTTAACTCAAGAGTTAGGAAAGGGGTAAAACCCAAAGGTTGGTTTCAATCGTATAAACTGGTTATGGAATTAGAGCCACTCTCCACTATGAAAAATGGGAGATTAAGAGGGGAATGGTTTTTTGAACCAGGTACCAACAATGTGGCTACATGTATCTACAACCTCACTTTTAGTAAATGCTAAAGCTTCTAAAAAAAAATGTTCCAAATTCTTATCATTAAACTCTGATTTTCTACAAAAGAGTATAGTTAAATTCACACTGTATTAGAATAAAACCATGTAAAATAGAATGGGAATGAAAAAGTGAATATTATAGAAGAATATGAATCTGTGCTCTTCTTTTTATTATTTTTAATTTAAAATAATATATTTTATTTTTGTGATGTTAAAAATATACACAGCAAAACATACAGCAATTAACAATTTCTACATATAAAATTCAGTGACATTGATATATTCTTCAAGTTGTGTAACCATGCTCACCTTTCTTCACTGAATTGTTCCTCCCTCATTAACTCACTGTCCCCTGAGCTTCTTATCTAACCTTTTGAGTTGTTATTGTCAGTTTGATTCCATATAGATAATTCTTTAAAAGAGCACAGTATTCAAGGCAGACTTTCTTTGCTAATTAAACTAAACTAAACTTGTTTAGTTTTCAAAAGGTGTCAGGAGATATTTTTGTTTAAGGTTTAAAGATTATCTCAAGACAAAATTTTGGGGGTTCATTCACCCTCATTGGCTCCAGAAAGAGTAAATTCCATGAGATTTTGAAAGTTTGCTTCCCATTTCCCCCTTTTTGAACAGGATCCTTTAACAGAATCTTAAAACATTCAGTAATGGTAGTCAGGCACTATCCATTTCTTCTGTTCTAATGGCAAAGAAGGTTGTTGCTCATGGAGGCAATTAGCCGCACACCCCGCTTCTTCCTTCTATTTCTGACTCTTCATCCTCTGTTGCTCCAGGTGATTAGAAACCAATTGCTGTACCTTGGATGGCCACTTGCAGCCTTTTAAGATCCCAGGAATTATGCAATGAACTAGGAGGTAGAATGTATGCTGTTCTACCTCTTAAGAGACAGATGGTCCTTTATTAGCAACTTTGCCATATTCCCAATTTCATCTATAAAATCATTTAAATTGAAAAAAGAATACATGCTTCTAAAAATATTGTATTAGAAATGTTTATTTTACCAGATTAGTGTAAAAAACTATGTATAAAATCTATAAAGTAAATTAAGAAAGTATTGCTGTACAAGATTTATTTTAAAAAATTAAAAAAAATATGTTTTAGAAATTACTGAGCTTTCAAAATTTTTTAAAATATTAGAATAGTTTTAGATTTAAATGTTATGAAGATACTACAGAGATTTCACACATACCACACACCAGTTTTCACCTATTATTAACATTCTACACTAGTATGTTACATTTTTTTTAATTAATGAACAAATGTTGAATTATTATTAGCTGAAGTTCATTCTTTAAGGTTTCCTTAGTTTTTACCTAATGTTCTTTTTCTGTTCAAGGGTCCAATCGAGGATAGCACTTTTTACTTATTCATCATGTCTCCTTACCCTCCCCTTGGCTGTGACAGTTTATTGTACTTTAATTTTTATGACTTTGACAGTTTTGAGGACTGCTGGTCAAGAATTTTGCATAATGCCCCTCCATTGGTACTTGTTTGATGTTTTCCTCATGATTAGACTGAGATTGTATGTTTTGGGGAGGAAGGTCACAGAGGTAATGTGTTCTTTCATCATATCATATCATATTGAGGGTACGTACTATCAGCCTTGCTTATCCCTGTTGATGTTAACCTTGAACGCCTAACTGAGGTAATGTTTGTCAGGTTTCTCTACTGTAAAGTTTCTCTTTTCTTCTGAGTTTCCATACTGTACACTGGAAAAAAGATTCTATATACACAGCATATACTTAAGAAGTGGGGAGTTGCACTTTTTTTTTTTTTTTTCTCCTTGAGAGTAGAACAACTACATAAATTATATGAACTTTTCTAAGTAGGACATTTTTCT
The DNA here is from genome assembly GCF_024166365.1 of Elephas maximus indicus. NCBI lineage: Eukaryota > Metazoa > Chordata > Mammalia > Proboscidea > Elephantidae > Elephas > Elephas maximus. Next base: position 61,816,071 of record NC_064832.1, on the reverse strand, counting down.
ATTATCTCTCCTTTATTTATTAAAAAAAAATTACTTATATTACTAAATTCATAGGTTTTAATAAAATATTTGAATAAAGGCAGGAAACTTTAGGGAATTTTATTTTCCATCATTTTGTTACCATTAGAAGCTTACATGCCTTTTTAGCAGTTATCAAAAACAATTGATTTTTGCTACAAGTAATGCTTTCATCGCCATCAAGTTTTCCTTTTTGCCAATATGGGCCACATCACTTGCACTCTGGCCTCATCTCGGTCTGGAAGAAAATGATAGTTATGCTCTAAAATTGATAACAAAAGCATTTTAACAAACAGAATGAAAATCTTTACACGCCAAATTCTCTAATCCTAGAGAACCTAAATCAATAAACAGTATCTTATATGCCTTCTAGCCACAAGAAAAGCATGGATTCTGTTTTATAATTTCTAAATATATGTTAGAACGCAAAGGTTCACTTCTATAGAAGACATCAGGGAAAGCTGTACAAGGATGACTAGAGAAGTACCTGTGACACCAAAGGCCAATGGTTTTCCATTTCTCCCTGCCTGGCTAATCCCTTTGAAAGTCCACTAGGTTTCAGGTTATAAGCAAAAGGGTCAGTAGTTCTAATTTACTGAATTTTTTTTTAAATCTAGTCTGTTTACTTAGTCATCTTTTGGTAAGAGGAAGAAATTGTTTTCTGAGTAAAAATCTTGGTCTTATCTAAACTTACTCCCTTAACTCTCTCACACTCAGGGTTTTAACTTCTTCAATTTTAATGTTGGAGTACACTGTTTGTCTTCCGCATATCATAGTATTACTAACAGAAAGGTTGGCGATTCAAATCCACCCTACAGGTACACTGAAGAAAGGCCTGGAGATGAGACTCCAAAAGTCACAGCCTTGAATACTTTTATTTTACAATATAACTGATTCTGTTATTGACTTTGTCTTCATGACTGAGAAGCCAAAATGAATTGGTATTCCATTTCTATAAATATAAACAGAGCCTTAAGACCTTTACTTATGGTGCAAATCATACCATGGGTGTTGTGGATTTGAATTTCAATGCCTTCTCCAAGACCTCTCATTTTATTTTATTTGTTTTGTTGTTGTTGTTGAGAATATACACAGCAAAACATACACTAATTCAACAGTTTCTACATGTACAATTCAGTGGTATTGATTACATTCTTCCAGTTGTGCGACAACACTTACCCTCCTGTTTTGAGTTGGTCCTTCCCTGTTAACATAAACTCTCTGCCTCCTAAGGTTCCTATCTGATCTTTCAAGTTGTAGTTGCCCCTTTTATCTCATATAGATAGTTCTTGAAATAGCTTAGTGGTCAAGGCAGACATTTTTTACTAGCTAAGCTAAACTACTGTTTGGTTTTCAAAAGACATCAGGGGATATTTTTGGTTTAAGATTTAAAAATTATCTTACTGCAATAGTTTCAAGGGTTCATATAACCTTCATGGTTCCAGAAAGTCTTCGGTCTGTAAGAATTTGAAATTCTGTTCTACATTTCCCCCCTTTTGATAAGAATCCTTCTATAGGATCCTTGATGAAAATGTTCAATAATTGTAGCTGGACACCATCCAGTTCTTCTGGACTATGACAAAGGAGGCAGTTGCTCATGGAGGCAATTAGCCATACATTCCATATCCTCCTCTTATTCCTGACTCTCCTTCTTCCTTTGTTGCTCCAGGCAAATAGAGACCAATTGTTGTGCTTTAATATCAGCTTATAAACTTTTAAGATCACAGACACTATACAACAAACTAGGAGGTAAAAGAGAAGCACTAAACACATTATTAGGCCAGTTAACTAGGATGTACCATGAAACCATGACCTAAACCCCCAGTCTAAGGAACCAAATCCCAAGCTGTTTTTTATTTAAATTCTGAAGCCGTACACTCCATGAATGCTTCAGGACAAACCAAGAAAAAGCCATAGTCTTGTAGCTCCTTAAATATTTTATTTTGTTGTTGTTTGTTCATTTTGTTTTGTTTTTAATTTTCTTTACTGTGTCTTATTTCAATCAGATAAATAGAAGGAAGAGAGAAAGGGGTGAGAATAAGACAAGATACCTTGCTAGATAGATTTGAACAAAATTAAGCAGGGGCATATGGTTATAGAAATGAGTTGAAGTTATCTGCAAATTTTTTCCACATGAGGCTTTACATTTTTAGTGTCAGGATTAAACAGAATATGTATCAATGAAAGTATCTGTAAATGTGAAGGTGGGTATGAAAATATTACAAACTTTGGTGGTACAAGTAATTTTCATGAGGATATTTTGAGATGGAAACATAAAATGCTTACCAAAGTTTTAAAAATCAGGTTTAAAGAGAATATTAGATATCCTAAAGAGATAATTAGTGTATGTGAAGATCTGAAAAAATTAGGAGAGACTAAGATGATTTAACACATATCCTTAGGATTGGTCTTTAACAGAAGAGAGATGAAACAAAGGTGGGAGAGAAGAAATGTTTAAATAAGAATGAGCAATAATATTCCAGAATTAATAAAGCCATGCATCTTCGTATTCAGCAAGGAGTAAATTCTAAACATGACTAATATAATTATACTCCTAAAAATACTAGATCTCTTACGACTACTGCATATTTTCCATTAACAAGAATCAAAGGAGGTGAGTCTCTGAAAAGATTAATCAGTTAGGCTATCTACTTAAAAGACTGAGTAATTTGACAAAGTAGAAATGATAGAAGACAAAAATAAACAATATATAGCATGAAAAATTTTACATAATTACTGGTACAGGCTAATTAGAATAAAATAAAAAATTGAATTTAGAGTAGACTAGGCTGCAGACATCAATAAAAGAAAGTGTATATAACGCATCAAATATTAGTTTTTTACTAGCTTATGCAAGGTAAGAGTTGAAGCTCATATTCTCGGGGGCCATTCAGGAGCCTGGCTACTTACTTCTTGTGTACTCTCTGCCCACTAGGGTATTCTTGTCATCTCTAGTTAGCTAGTAGAAGAGAAAAGGGTTGGATAAGGCACATTCATTCATTTTTTAAAATGCCTTGGTCTGATAGTAACACACATCTTTTCTGTTCATAGTCCATTAACAAGGACTTGCTATATGTTAGAGCTAGTTTAAGAGAAAATGTGGTCTAGCTCTGTGTACAGGAAAAGAGTAAATAGTTTTCTAGTGAAGAGCAAGTAATCTTTACAACAGAAATTAAGATGAAATAAGCCATTTTGGAGCATGTGTAACATACAAAATCTTACTTCAATACAATAGAAAATCTGAATGGCACTAAAACTGTTACAGATTGAATTCCTATTCAAAATCAAACTAACTCCAGATAGTTAGGCTCAGACAATTTCAGAGATGAGTTCTGTAAACATTCCAGAAACAGCTTCATTCTTTAATCAGTTATTCCGGAAATTAGGAAAAAAAGATGAAACATTCAAGAACTCAATTGATAAGGCTAAGGTAACTCTACAAAAAGGAAAGAAAAATTATAAACGTGTGTAAGTGAGAAATAACATGTTAGCAATCTACAACACAGATGTATATAAATATATATATTAATTATTCACACATCATATTTCATATTCTTTACTCACATGTATGCTTGGTCAGATGCTTTGTGAATTTCAGAATTCCTCAGAACTTCTATAGTATGGAAAAAATATTTAGATGCATAAATCAGCAGGTCTATTTGTCAATTTGATTTTCAATACCATCTAAGCTTACACATGTATATTCTGAACCTTGTTTCTCTCTTTTTTGAGTTTTTTTCTTCCTTAATTCACAACCAAGGCAATAACAATAATTCCTGCTGAAATGGATGTTGTTGTTCTTGTTCTGTGTCGTCTAGTTGATTCTGACCTGTAGCGACCCTGTAGGGGTCAGAATACCTCTACAGTACAGAGTACGACTGCTTCGTAGGGTTTCCAAGACTATAATCTTACTGAAGCAGACTAACACGTCTTTGTTTCACGGAATGGCTGGCAGCCCAGAGCTTAACTTTTCCCATCAAGACTCCTTTCTCAAATGGATACTGATACTGTAATTGAAACCGCTTTTGTGTGCAATGGATACATTTGAACATTATTACATCAAGTAAGAAATGAAAGATACTTCAAAAAGTTGCTCGCTTATGGTGACCTATTATATTTATCTTGATTCTCAATAACTAGGCTCAACGGATTTCGAGCAGACAGGCGTAATGATTTGATTAATAGAATGAGACACGTTATTTATGCTTTAAACAGATGGTTTCATGATTCTCTTTACTTTTGTTTAGGTTGCTTGGAATTAAAGGAAGACACCATTGAAAACCTTCTTGCTGCAGCGTGCCTTCTTCAGCTTCCTCAAGTGGTAGAAGTGTGCTGCCACTTTCTCATGAAGCTTTTGCATCCATCTAACTGTTTAGGAATCCGAGCATTTGCAGATGCTCAAGGATGCATTGAATTAATGGAGGTGGCCCACAGCTACACAATGGTAAGGGCATTTAACATTCCAATAATAGAGCCATATAGAGGTTAGAACAATCATTCTCATGGCACTGAACTACTTCTTTTTTTTTAAATTAGCTTTGTTTGCTTGGCATATTTTTCATTATGGGTTACTGTGGGTCATATTTTATCAATCAAAGTACAAAAAACCTTATATAATAGACTTTATCATTGCTTTATGGTTGGAATTACATTTTATGGGAAATACAGACATAGATATTGATTACGGGGATTTTAAAAGTTGTAAATACTAATTTAACTTCATTGCTCCCACCATGTCTCTCTTTTTATATTCGCTGTCAAGGCTTGCCTTTCTTCCTTTCTTCTGCATTTTTCTCTCAACCTGCCCATTACAGGCTACTATGTTTGGTGTGGTTTGGTCTGCGTAATTCGTGGAGAGAACATTAAATTTTGTTATAGTAAATGTTGAGTTTCAGAATTCCTCAGAACTTCTATAGTATGGAAAAAATATTTAGATGCATAAATCAGCAGGTCTATTTGTCAATTTGATTTTCAATACCATTTCCATAATGGTTTTAAACTAAGTAATTACCACTCAGTAAGTTTTTTAAGTATTCTTAAAATAATTTAAGCCTGTTTTATATTTTATCTTTGAATTTATATCTATCTAGCTAGCTAGGTATTTATTTGAACAGTTTTATTGAGATACTAAAAACCATTGAATTGTACACTTTTAAATGTATCAATTTTATGGTGTATTTTCATTTTATTCTTATACTATCTCTATTCTAGAAAATAATAACCAATTACAATGGTCTCATACTCCTCATATTTCATACCTGAGAGTTAATAAAATGTTTGAGACCAAACCTGTTGTCATCAATTCTGACATATACTGACCCTCTAGGACAGAGTAGAATTATCCCGTAAGGTTTCCGAGGAGTGGCTGGTGGAGTCAAAGTGCCAGCCTTTTGGTTAGCAGTGGAAAGCTCAACCAGTGTGCCACAAGGGTTCCACATTTAATGTAGTCCCTGGCAAATCGCAAGCTCTAGATAAATACTTGCTATTTTTGCTATTGTTATTATTAATGTTCTTGTTATCATTGAAAAAACCAATGGTCAAATATTACAGAACTTTCCCTTTCCAACTCATGGAAAGAATTTTAAAGACATATATCTGCATTAAGCTTTACAGTTGCTATTTATTACAAAGCTCGTATTGTGAAATTAAAAGTTTTCAAATCAATAATGAGAATCAGCCATTTAAAGGTCTTCTAATTGTTATTCTTAGACAGATTTTCAATGTTATTTTCATTTTCTTCTTTAATCTTTTAAGCAGATTAGTAAATTGAAATACAGAAATAAGAGATGCATGACATAATTCTATTGCCAAGTCCTTCTATAGAAATACGCCATCTCAAAGCTCAGTACTACTATTGAAATCATATGAACCACATAAAATCAATGTAAACAAATATTTCATCAACTAAAATATCAAAGTCCAACTGCCGTGATTTAATTATGCATGCCTAATTACAATTAGCAGCTCCTGGCTTAGCTAACTTAAAGAACAATATGCCTCCGTGTCCAGAGGGATAATTGTCCCTTCTGGTTTACTTTGAAATTACTAATTTAGTAATAAAAATGTTTTCCTTGCAGCTGCTTGGGTTGTTCTGCAATTTATTATACCATAGTAACAAATTCTTTTAGAGACAAAAAATATGTATTCTGTAGGAAAATATATTTAAACATAGAATGGTTCTAGCTAAGACAATCAACATTCTAAACAACTGTCTTAAATTATTTTTGAGACTTTGACTGTATTATATGTCCTGTCATGTTGACTGAAATTTAAGCGATTTTTTTTTTTTTTAAACATGAAGCTCTAGTATTCTCCTGATGTTCATGGGTCACTATTTTACTCCAGAAAATTTACTGAGCAGTTGTCTTACAAGAATTCTATTTTTCCTCAGTTCATCACCCTAAAATGAGTGTTTTGATCTGATGTTATAATTCCTTGCTAATCAGGCACATATCCTCGTCTAATCTATTCAATATTTAACTTCCTTAGTTCTTTACTTGATTTTAAAAGTTCAGATCTTAATTTGCTGTTTATATGCCCTGTTTATATGCTTTGCTATCTTTCCTTTGGAAATCTCACTCATTTATATGGCTTCAGCTACTGATTTTGTATGGATTATTCCAAAATTTATTCAGGAAATGTGACCCAGCTAGACAGTGGTTCATGTGTAAGATACTGAAAAATTTTGATAATAAGCTCAATATGAGGCAGAATATATTCTAAAACTTTAACATGAATTTAGGCTGCAAAAATACACGGATGGTGTCCAAACAGTCCCATTCATGGAAACAGTCCCATTGTACTCCATTGGCATTATAAGGCTTATTCTTAATTCTGGGCATCAGATTTTAAATGCAGTAGAGAGTGACAAACAAATAGTTAAGAGCAATAAAAAAAAATTTTTTTTTTTAATGAATAGGATGGTAAATCTCCTATAATCATGATATAAGAAGAAATGTTGAGAAAAAAAAAAACTGGTTGCTTATAAAAAAAAGTTGCTTACAGAGGAATAAAATTGGGGCATGACAATAGCTGTCTTCATGTATATGACAGAATGAATTTGTGTTTAAAGCAATAGCGTTTAATTGTTTCTAGCTCTCTTTTCTTATTTTTAGTAGTGTAATCTTCTATCAGAAGAAAGGCCTGGAATCTACTTCTTAAAATCAGCCAATAAAAATCCTAGGGATCACAAAGTTCTGAGGCACAAGCTATCATGGGGATGGCACAGAACTGGTCAGCACTTCATCCCTTTGTGTATGAGGTCAGCATGAGTCAAGGCCAACTTGATGACAGCTAATAACAGGAAAAATTCTCTGTTTAAGCATTGTATGAAAGCACAGCTTTAGATTTAATTTGCTTTAATTGAAAAAGGATGGAAAATCCAGCATGTTTTTCCTGTTTTCCTGATTCTCTTAGTTATCTAGTGCTGCTATAACAGAAACAACACAATGGATGGCTTTAACAAACAGAAATTTGTTCTCTCACAGTCTAAGAGGATAGAAGTCCAAATTCAAGGTGCCAGCTCCAGGAGAAGTCTTTCTTTCTCTGTAGGTTCTGGGGGAAGGTCCTTGTCATCAATCTTTCCCTAGTCTAGGATCTTCTCAGCTTGGGAATACTGAGTCTGAAGGACACTCTCTGCTCCCTGCTCTTCTTTCTTGGTGGTATGAGCGCATCTCTGCTCATTTCTTTCTTTCATACTCAAAAGAGATTGACTCAAGATACAACCTAATCCTGTAAATTGTATCCTGCCTCATTAACATAAGTGCCCCTAATCCTGACTCTTTAACATCATAGAGGTAGGATTTACAACACATGGGGAAATTATATCAGATTAAAAACGAAGGACAATCAATACTGGAAATCATTGCCTAGCCAAGCTGACACACAATTTTTGGGGGACACAATTCAATCCATAACACTGGTCTTTTTTTATTCTCAGATTGTCTATTTTGACTGAAAATCACTTCTACTCTTTTGTAAAGTGAGCTCTAATTCTCAAAGAAAATCCTGCCTAGAACTGCATTTCTCAGAAATCTGTATGGTTCTGTGTTGAAATTTGTCAATAAGGGATATTTATGTAAGATACTGAAAAAAAGGTGGCAAAAAAGAAGAAACCATTATTTCTCTTGTAGTTGTAGGCAGATATCTAGGCAAATGAAACGGTGAAAAATTATGCAAGAGAGCTCTTGACAACTATTTGCTTCACTTCTCTAGATTGAGAAGGTTGATTGGAGCTTTCTGGAAGTTCTTAAGGAATGCAGCAGCTTCCAAGAGTATTTTTGAGACTATATCACTTTAAACTGAAGGCTGTGATCATTAGTAGAGACTTCCGTGATCTTCATTCTTAATGCCCCTTCAACAGTTTTTTAAGCCTCCAGTTCTCTCTCCACTAACTATGGTTGTGAGAACACAGGGAGCTTTGTTTTCCTGACCCAATCCTGACTTAAGCACCTACCAAAAGTAACAGGCTGCACATCCGTATTCTGATACGCCCAGCCCTCCACATACAGTTTCTAAACTGCTAGTTGATCAACACGATGAGAATAATTAATATCACTGAACTGTACATGTGAAAATTGTTAACATGTCAAAAATTTTATTGCAAATATATTCGTTGCTGTGTTTTTTTAAGTGCAGTTGAATTGGCCTGACCTACAGTGACCCCATGCACAACAGAATGAAACACTGCCCGGTCCTGTGCCATCCTCACAATTGCTGCTACTTATAAGCCCATCTTTGCAGCCACTGTGTCAATCCATCTTAAAGAGGGACTTCCTCCTTTTCTACTTTACCCAGCTTGATGTCCTTCTCCAGGGCCTGGCCCCTCCTGATTGCATGTCCAGAGTTTATTAGACGAAGTGTCACCATCCTGGCTTCCAAGGAGCACTCTGGCTGTACTTCTTTTAAGACAGACTTATTCTTCTTTTGGCAGTCCATGGTATATTCAGGATTCTTTGCCAACACCGTGATTCAGATGCATCAGTTCTTCTTCTGTCTTCCCTATTCATTGTCCAGGTTTCCCATGCATATGAGGAGATTGAAAATACCATGACTTGGGTCAGGCATACCTTAGTCCTCAAATGATATCTATGCTTTAAAGAGGTATTTATCACAATTAAAAAAAAAAAAAAACGGGATTGATCTGCTTACTTCTTTCTGAAGTTTTTTTTTTTTTTAATTTTTATTGAGCTTCAAGTGAACGTTTACAAATCAAGTCAGTCTGTCACATATAAGTTTATATACACCTTACTCCATACTCCCACTTTCACTCCCCCTAATGAGTCAGCCCTTCCAGTCTCTCCTTTCGTGACAATTTTGCCAGCTTCCAACCCTCTCTACCCTCCCATCCCCCCTCCAGACAGGAGATGCCAACACAGTCTCAAGTGTCCACCTGATACAAATAGCTCACTATTCATCAGCATCTCTCTCCTACCCACTGTCCAGTCCCTTCCATGTCTGATGAGTTGTCTTCGGGAATGGTTCCTGTCCTGGGCCAACAGAAGGTTTGGGGACCATGGCCGCCGGGATTCCTCTAGTCTCAGTCAGACCATTAAGTATGCTCTTTTTGTGAGAATTTGGGGTCTGCATCCCACTGATCTCCTGCTCCCTCAGGGGTTCTCTGTTGTGCTCCCTGTCAAGGCAGTCATCGATTGTGGCCGGGCACTAACTAGTTCTTCTGGTATCAGGATGATGTAAGTCTCTGGTTCATGGGGCCCTTTCTGTCTCTTGGGCTCATAGTTATCATGTGACCTTGGTGTTCTTCATTCTCCTTTGATCCAGGTGAGTTAAGTCCTATTGATGCATCTTAAATGGCCGCTTGTTAGTATTTTAGACCCCAGATGCCACATTTCAAAGTGGGATGCAGAATGTTTTCACAGTAGAATTATTTTGCCAATTGACTTAGAAGTCCCCTTAAACCATGGTCCCCAAACCTCCGCCCTTACTCCGCTGACCTTTGAAGCATTCAGTTTATCCCAGAAACTTCTTTGCTTTTGGTCCAGTCCAGTTGAGCTCACCTTCCATGTATTGAGTATTCTCCTTCCCTTCACCTAAAGTAGTTCTTATCTACTAACTAATCAGTAAAAAACCCTCTCCCACCCTTCCTCCCTCGCCCCTTGTAACCACAGAAGTATGTGTTCTTCTTAGTTTATACTATTTCTCAAGATCTTATAATAGTGGTCTTATACAATATTTGTCCTTTTGCATCTGACTAATTTCGCTCAGCATAATGCCTTCCAGGTTCCTCCATGTTATGAAATGTTTCACAGATTCGTCACTGTTCTTTATCGATGCGTAGTATTCCATTGTGTGAATATACCACAATTTATTTAGCCATTCATCCGTTGATGGACACCTTGGTTGCTTCCAGCTTTTTGCTATTGTAAAAAAAAAAATTTTTTTTTTTTTAAACAGAGCTGCAATAAACATGGGTGTGCATATATCTGTTTGTGTGAAGGCTCTTATTTCTCTAGTGTATATTCCGAGGAGTGGGATTTCTGAGTTGTTTTTTTTTTTTTTTTTTTTATGGTAGTTCTATTTCTAACTGTATAAGATAACGCCAGATAGATTTCCAAAGTGGTTGTACCATTTTACATTCCACCAGCAGTGTATAAGAGTTCCAATCTCTCCACAGTCTCTCCAACATTTATTATTTTGTGTTTTTTGGATTAATGCCAGCCTTGTTGGAGTGAGATGGAATCTCATCATAGTTTTAATTTGCATTTCTCTAATGGCTAATGATCAAGAGCATTTTCTCATGTATCTGTTAGCTGCCTGAATATCTTCTTTAGTGAAGTGTTTGTTCATATCCTTTGCCCACTTCTTGATTGGGTTGTTTGTCTTTTTGTGGTTGAGTTTAAACAGAATCATATAGATTTTAGAGATCAGGCGCTGGTCGGAGATGTCACAGCTGAAAATTCTTTCCCAGTCTGTAGGTGGTCTTTTTACTCTTTTGGTGAAGTCTTTAGATGAGCATAGGTGTTTGATTTTTAGGAGCTCCCAGTTATCTGGTTTCTCTTCATCATTTTTGGTAATGTTTTGTATTCTGTTTATGCCTTGTATTAGGGCTCCTAAGTTTGTCCCTATTTCTTCTTCTGTGATCTTCATCATTTTAGTCTTTATGTTTAGGTCTTTGATCCACTTGGAGTTAGTTTTTGTGCATGGTGTGAGGTATGGGTCCTGATTCATTTTTTTGCAAGTGGATATCCAGTTATGCCAGCACCATTTGTTAAAAAGACTATCTTTTCCCCAATTAACTGACACTGGTCCTTTGTCAAATATCAGCTGCTCATATGTGCATGGATTTATGTCCGGGTTCTCAATTCTGTTCCACTGGTCTATGTGCCTGTTGTTGTACCAGTACCAGGCTGTTTTGGCTACTGTGGCTGTATAATAGCTTCTGAAATCAGGTAGAGTGAGGCCTCCCACTTTCTTCTTCTTTTTCAGTAATGCTTTACTTATCCGAGGCTTCTTTCCCTTCCATATGAAGTTGGTGATTTGTTTCTCTATCACATTAAAAAATGACATTGGAATTTGAATCGGAAGTGCATTGTGTGTATAGATGGCTTTTGGTAGAATAGACATTTTTACTATGTTAAGTCTTCCTATCCATGAGCAAGGTATGTTTTTCCACTTAAGTATGTCTTTTTTAATTTCTTGCAGTAGAGCTTTGTAGTTTTTTTTGTATAGGTCTTTTACATCTTTGGTAAGATTTATTCCTAAGTATTTTATCTTCTTGGGGGCTACTGTGAATGGTATTGATTTGGTTATTTCCTCTTCGATGTTCTTTTTGTTGATGTAGAGGAATCCAAGTGATTTTTGCATGTTTATCTTATAACCTGAGACTCTGCCAAACTCTTCTATTAGTTTCAGTAGTTTTCTGGAGGATTCCTTAGGGTTTTCTGTGTATAAGATCATGTCATCTGCAAATAGAGATAATTTTACTTCCTCCTTGCCAATCCGGATGCCCTTTATTTCTTTGTCTAGCCTAATTGCTCTGGCTAGGACTTCTAGCACAATGTTGAATAAGAGCGGTGATAAAGGGCATCCTAGTCTCGTTCCCGTTCTTAAGGGAAATGCTTTCTGGCTCTCTCCATTTAGAGTGATGTTGGCTGTTGGCTTTGCATAGATGCCCTTTATTATGTTGAGGAATTTTCCTTCAATTCCTATTTTGATGAGAGTTTTTATCATAAATGGGTGTTGGACTTTGTCAAATGCCTTTTCTGCATCAATTGATAAGATCATGTGGTTTTTGTCTTTTGTTTTATTTATGTGGTGGATTACATTAATGGTTTTTCTGATATTAAACCAGCCTTGCATACCTGGTATAAATCCCACTTGATCAGGGTGAATTATTTTTTTGATGTGTTGTTGGATTCTATTGGCTAGAATTTTGTTGAGTATTTTTGCATCTATGTTCATGAGGGATATAGGTCTATAATTTTCTTTTTTTGTAATGTCTTTACCTGGTTTTGGTATCAGGGAGATGGTGGCTTCATAGAATGAGTTGGGTAGTATTCCGTCATTTTCTATGCTTTGGAATACCTTCAGAAGTAGTGGTGTTAACTGTTCTCTGAAAGTTTGGTAGAACTCTGCAGTGAAGCCGTCCGGTCCAGGGCTTTTTTTTGTTGGGAGTTTTTTGATTACCGTTTCAATCTCTTTTTTTGTTATGGGTCTATTTAGTTGTTCTACTTCTGAACGTGTTAGTTTAGGTAGGTAGTATTTTTCCAGGAATTCATCCATTTCTTCTAGGTTTGCAAATTTGTTAGAGTACAATTTTTCATAATAATTTGAAATGATTCTTTTAATTTCATTTGGTTCTGTTGTGATGTGGTCCTTCTCGTTTGTTATTCGGGTTATTTGTTTCCTTTCCTGTATTTCTTTAGTCAGTCTAGCCAATGGTTTATCAATTTTGTTAATTTTTTCAAAGAACCAGCTTTTGGCTTTGTTAATTCTTTCAATTGTTTTTCTGTTCTCTAATTCATTTAGTTCAGCTCTAATTTTTATTCTTTGTTTTCTTCTGGTGCCTGATGGATTCTTTTGTTGCTCACTTTCTATTTGTTCAAGTTGTAGGGACAGTTCTCTGCTTTTGGCTCTTTCTTCTTTTTGTATGTGTGCATTTATCGATATAAATTGGCCTCTGAGCACTGCTTTTGCTGTGTCCCAGAGGTTTTGATAGGAAGTATTTTCATTCTCCTTGCTTTCTAAGAATTTCCTTATTCCCTCCTTGATGTCTTCTAGAACCCAGTCTTTTTTCAGGAGGGTATTGTTCAGTTTCCAAGTATTTGATTTCTTTTCCCTAGTTTTTCTGTTATTGATTTCTAGTTTCATTGCCTTGTGGTCTGAGAAGATGCTTTGTAATATTTCGATGTTTTGGACTCTGCAAAGGTTTGTTTTATGACCTAATATGTGGTCTATTCTAAAGAATGTTCCATGTGTGCTAGAACAAAAATGATACTTTGCAGCAGTTGGGTGGAGAGTTCTGTATACGTCAATGAGGTCAAGTTGGTTGATTGTAGTAATTAGGTCTTCTGTGTCTCTATTGAGCTTCTTCCTGGATGTCCTGTCCTTCTCCAAAAGTGGTGTGTTGAAGTCTCCTACTATAATTGTGGAGGTGTCTATCTCACGTTTCAGTTCTGTTAAAATTTGTTTTATGTACTTGCAGCCCTGTCATTGGGTGCATAAATATTTAATATGGTTATATCTTCCTGGTCAATTGTCCATTTTATCATCATGTAGTTTCCTTCTTTATCCTTTGTGGTGGATTTAACTTTAAAGTCTATTTTGTAAGAAATTAATATTGCTACTCCTCTTCTTTTTTGCTTATTGTTTGCTTGATATATTTTTTTCCATCCTTTGAGTTTTAGTTTGTTTGTGTCTCTAAGTCTAAGGTGTATCTCTTGTAGGCAGCATATAGATGGATCATGTTTCGTTTTCCAGTCTGAGACTCTTTGTCTCTTTATTGGTACATTTAGTCCATTTACATTCTGCGTAATTATAGATAAGTGAATGTTTAGTGTTGTCATTTTGATGCCTTTTTATGTGTGTTGTTGACAATTTCATTTTTCCACTTACTTTTTTGTGCTGAGACATTTTTCTTTGTAAATTGTGAGATCCTCATTTTCGTAGTGTTTGACTTTATGTTTGTTGAGTCGTTACGTTTTTCTTGGCTTTTATTTTGAGTTATGGAGTTTTTATACCTCTTTGTGGTTACCTTAATATTTACCCCTATTTTTCTAAGTAAAAACCTAACTTGTATCCTTCTATATCGCCTTGTATCCCTCTCCATATGGCAGTTCTATGCCACCTGTATTTAGTCCCTCTTTTTGATTATTGTGATCTTTTACATATTGACTTCAATGATTCCCTGTTTTGAGCATTTTTTTCTTTTTAAAATGAATCTTAATTTGTTTTTGTGATTTCCCTATTTGAGTTGATTTCAGGATGTTCTGTCCTGTGACCTTGTGTTGTGCTGGTATCTGATATTATTGGTTTTCTGACCAAACAATTTCCTTTAGTATTTCTTGTAGCTTTGGTTTGGTTTTTGCAAATTCTCTAAGCTTGTGTTTATCTGTAAATGTCTTAATTTCACCGTCATATTTCAGAGAGAGTTTTGCTGGGTATATGATCCTTGGCTGGCAGTTTTTCTCCTTCAATGCTCTGTACATATCATCCTCCCATTTCCTTCTTGCCTGCATGGTTTCTGCTGAGTAGTCTGTACTTATTCTTATTGATTCTCCCTTGTAGGAGACCTTTCTTTTATCCCTGGCTGCTTTTAAAATTTTCTCTTTATCTTTGGTTTTGGCAAGTTTGATGATATGTCTTGGTGTTTTTCTTTTTGGATCAATCTTAAATGGGGTTCGATGAGCATCTTGGATAGATATCCTTTCATCTTTCATGATGTCAGGGAAGTTTTCTGCAAGCAGATCTTCAACTATTCTCTCTGTATTTTCTGTTTTCCCTCCCTGTTCTGGGACTCCAATCATATGCAAGTTATCCTTCTTGATAGAGTCCCACATGATTCTTAGGGTTTCTTCATTTTTTTTAATTCTTTTATCTGATTTTTTTTCAGCTATATTGGTGTTAATTCCCTGGTCCTCCAGATTTCCTAGTCTGCATTCTAATTGCTCGATTCTGCTCCTCTGACTTCCTATTGAGTTGTCTAATTCTGTAATTTTATTGTTAATCATTTCTGAATGCTGTCTCTCTGTGGGTTCTTGGAACTTAATAATTTTTCCACTATGTTCTTGAATAATCTTTTTGAGTTCTTCAACTGTTTTATCAGTGTGTTCCTTGGCTTTTTCTGCAGTTTGCCTTATTTCATTTCTGAGGTCATCCCTGATGTCTTGAAGCATTTTGTAAATTAGTTTTTTTATATTCTGTATCTGATAATTCCAGGATTGTATCTTCATTTGGGAAAGATTTTGATTCTTTTGTTTGGGGGTTTGTAGAAGCAATCATGGTCTGCTTCTTTATGTGGTTTGATATCCACTGCTGTCTTCGAGCCATCACTAAGATATTGTAGTGATTTATTCTATATTTGCTCACTGAGTCTTATCTTGTTTTGTTTTCTTTCAATATATGTAGATGGGCTACTAGATTGAGCTGTCTTGATTTTTGTAGCCCTTGAGTCACTTATGACCTATTACCAGCTGGTTTGGGCTGTTACCAGATATATATGCCTGAGTCCATTCACTATTCTTGAGTAGAATCTGATTTTGGGTCATCAAGTGTGTGATGCATGCTGTCACCTATCCACCTTGAGAAGTAGTGGTGATAGTTGTGTGCACCAGATTCTAGTAGTAGCTGGGGTTCACACTCCGGAGGGGGGAAGGATGCTAACAGGCTTCCCCCAAGTGTCAGTGAGGTAGGTGTGTCTCTATTCCTAAAGCACCTTGGTGGGTGGGCTCTGCAGCTGTACCTTAGGCCCCCAGTGCAAGTACCTTTACAGATTGGTAGGTGTCACCCTCCTTAGACCCCTAAGGCAGGAGGCTAGGTGGTCTGGGGGGAGCTTCAGCCCTCAGTTCCCTGTTGTGGGTCAGTGAGGGCTCTGTTGAATAAGCAGAGATATCAGACCTGGGAAACTTGTCTTTCCAGTAAATCCGCTAAAACAAATGCAGTCAGATCCCTATCAGAAATGCTTTTACATTATAATAGCCACCTTGTTCCCTGTAGGGTTGAAAGCCGGAGACTGTGGATCACATATGCTTGGCTGGAGTTGGTTCTGTGTTTTTAGTCCAATTAGGGAAGAATTTTTGGTCCCTGGGTTTTTTTGTGGTTGTTTCTCTCAGGCCAGAAGAATGGGTTAGGAAAAGACCAAAAAAAAAAAAAAAAAAAAAAAGGAGAATCTGCGGAGCAGTTCTCCCTCTGGCTCAGGAAATTCCAATGTTAATGAAGCTGCCTGGGAAGGGGAGGGGAGTGTTCAGAAAACTAGGAGAGAGTAAAAAAAAAAAAAACTAGGAGAGAGTAGCACCCCGCAATATGGACAAAGTTACTTATCTTGGTTGGGATGACTGTTTTATCTGAGATTTCCCAGGGGCACGTCGCCTGTGTGCGCTGGCTGGGTAGAGATTGCCCCCAAAGGTCAGGCCCGAGTCCCGTGCTTGCGCTGTCTCAGAAGCCACTGTCAGTTCCTCTGCTGCTAGTCCAAAGCCCAGTGTCAAGGTTCCGCTGCTGGGACGCCGCACTCCCAGCTCCAAAACCAGTCACTGCCTTCCGGGGACTTCTCCTCCCACCAGCCGCGTCACTGCGCCACCTGTGTGGACTGGCTGGGCCCCCTCCCAGGGTCAGTTCAGGGGGGTAGGGCTGTGCCCCTTGTTTACGCCGTCACAGGATGTTGTGTTCAACTCCCCTGCGCCCAATCCAAAGCCCGGCGCCAAGGTTGCCTGACTGGAACGCTGGTTCCAGGCTCCGAAAACAGTCTCTGCTTCCCCATAGTTGTTTGTTCTCGGTCTCTGTTACTCAGGTCAACTCTTTAAATCTGTGTTTGTTGGTCAGGGTTCGTAGATTGTCATGTATGTGATCAATTCACTTGTTTTTCCGAGTCTTTTTTGCAAGAGGGATCCGAGGTAGCGTCTACCTAGTCAACCATCTTGGCCCCCTCCTCTTTCTGAAGTTTTGCTGTGCACTCCATTCACTAGTATTTTACTTGTAATATTTGTATTATCTGAGATCTGTGTTATCTAAATCTAAATAACCTCTCAATTTCCAATTTAAGTTCATCCATGCCAAAGAAATACTTCAAAACTTTTCTGACTTTCTACCCCTCCTTAGGGCTATGTGATGTCATTATAAATTTCCTTATGTAACTTAATATCTTTTTACGTCTTTGTGACTGGTCTTTACAATGATCTTACAAATTTTTTTATGACAGAGACCAAATCTTCTCCGTTAAATTTGTTTTGTACCAATAAAGTGTCTAGATCATTTCCTTGCATTCCACATGAGTTCACAATATGTAGTAATTAATTCTCATATTTCCCTTGAATGTTCTTTTAGAATTATTAGTCTCAGCACCTCTGCATTCACTGTTTCAACACGACTCCATATGGCTTGCCTTTGGCTTTCTTTCTAGTCTCATGTCCTGCCATTATTTTCTCTCTTCACACAGTTCCAGCCACACCGACCTTCTTGATGTCTTTTAACTAAACCAAAAATCAAACCCTGTGCTGTGGAGTCTATTTCAACTCATAGGAACCTATGGGACAGAGTAGAACTGCCCTGTAAGTTTTCCCAGGCTGTAAATCTTTATAGAAGCAGCCACATCTTTCTCCTTGGAGTGGCTGGTGATTTCTAACCACTGGCCTTTTGATTAGCAGCCAAGCACTTTAACCACTGCACCACCAAGCATAATTCCAGCTAAGGACAGTTGCACTTGCTCTTTTTTCTCTCTGCCTAAAACTATAAAATCAAATAATTACATGCCTCTTCCCTTGCCTCATTTAGATTTCTGCTCAAGTCACTTCCACAGAGATTTATTCTCTCAACATTCGACATAAATTGGAACTATCTTCAAAACTCTCTATCCCCTTACACTGCTTTACGTTTTTAGAGTACTTATTAGTTACTGACTTTATATTATATATTCTGTTGTTCTTCTTGTTGTTGTTGTCTATTTCTCCCATTAAAGTAGTAGTTCTTTAGTAGCTATATATATATTTAACTTCTATATATTTATGTATATATTTAATTTCTGTATGTCAAATACCCTGATCAGTGTCTACACATAATGTTCATTATTGAATGATTGAGTGAGTGTTGACTACTGTTTACCAGAAGCTGTGCTATGAACTGGAGCCCTGGTGGCACAGTGGTTAAGAGCTACAGCTGGTAACCAGAAGGTTGGCAGTTCGAATCCACCAGCCACTCCTTAGAAACCCTGTTGAGCAGTTCTACTCTGTCTTCTAGGTCAAAATGAGTTGGAATTGACTCAATGGCAAGGGGTTTGGTTTGGCACTAGGTATTGGGTATACAATGGTGAACGAAATAGACATGAGATTATTTTTAGAGTTCAAGTGAATATGTTGAATGCAAATAAATGATCTTTATAAACCATCATTATATGTTATACATACATATATAAATTATACACACATGTATATATGTGTGTGTGTGTGTGTGTATGTGCAGGTATAGTAAATGCTAAAAAGAAAAAGAAAAATTAGCAGATAATATGAAAGAGTAAGGGACCCTGTTGGCTCAGTGGTTAAGTGCTCTGCTGCTAACCAAAAGGTTGGTGGTTTGAACCTACCAGCTGTGCCATGAAAGAAAGATGTGACAGCCTGCTTTCCTAAAGATTACAGCTTTGGAAAACCAATGGGGCAGTTCTCTTCTTCCCTGTAGGGTCACTATGAGTCAGAATTGACTCCACAACAATGGGTTTTATTTTATGGGTTATGGAAGAGTAAGCCAGGGAAACCCTCTCTAAACAATTAATGCTTATACTGTGATATAAAGGATAAAGTGGAAATGGTTAGGTGAAAACTTGGGGAAAGAATGTTCATGACAGATGGAAATGGATGTGTCAATTATCTGAGATAGGAAAGAGCTTGTTCTGTTTATAAATATTCAGGTGTGATGGGTTGGTGGAGAAGGAAACAGAGTGGAGTAAGTAATGAGGCTGGAAATTTAGACAGAGCCAAATTATTCAGGGCTATGGAGATTTTGCTAACACTTTGGATTTTTATTTTGAGTGTAATGATATACCACTGAATGTTTTTGTATAAGTAGTAGCCAAGATTTGGCTTATTTTAAAAAGAAAAGGGGAAAAGAGGGACTGAAAATTGAGGCTAATACTTCACTTAGAGGCTGTTACAGTAGTCTGGGAAAGATAAAAAAGGCATCTTGAAGTAGGCTGATTTCAAAGGAGATGGAGAGAAATAGACTGACTCAAGATATATTCTTAAAGGCACAAAAAATAACATTTATTAATGAATTGGATATAGAAATGAGAGAGAAAATACTGTCTTTCGTGACTTGCAGATTTTTGTCCACTGAAAACCACATTACAGAGTTGGTTAAAATCAGAGCAAGATCACATAAAACTCATTTATTCTTTAACTATTTAATCATTGTTATTGAAACCCTCCTCACAATGTGTACCCAAGCTATACCACATTATATATGGTATGTTTTCCTAAATGAGGTCTTTTGTTCTTCCTCATCCTATGCTTCTCTTCTTGGTTAACAGTATTTGGTCTTTTCATAAGACATTACTGGGGCTCATCTCTAAGTACCACCAGGTTAGATTTCATATGTATTGCATATGAAAAATATAGCACAGCTGGCTGATTTTGATCTGTGAGTTTTTGTACCCTTAGCTCAACACAGGGTCCTGGATCACCTTCTCTAAGTCTGCAAAGCATGGAATTTAGAACTTGACCTAGATTTCTAGATAAGTAATAAAATGAAGAGTTCAGAGTTAGGTCTCTAAGCCTAAATGAAGAAATATAGTAAAAGGTAGTCAAGTCAATAAGTTAGAAAATAAAAATTTGAAAACTAAGAGAAGCTAAAGCCCAAGGAAGTTGAAAGAAGCTAAAATGAAAGACTGGAGAACTTTGATGAGCTGAGTTTCAGCATCCCCTGGAATAGGTGTAAATAAAGTGGCTAAAAGAAAGTCAAATTATAACAAACGATAGCATGAAAGAACCTTAAACCATACTAATGTTTTAAAATATTTGTTTCTTTCTAGATTTTGTGTCTTGAAGGCACATGATGATGATAGATACGTAGGTAGGTAGGCAGGTAGATAGATTAATAGACAGATACAGGGAAAGAAGCCTCTAGCTTCTGCAACTGCATTTAAGTTTGACACCTAAGTAGCAGCTCTACTGATGGCAATGCTTATCACTGCTGGTGCCGGTAGTGCCATCAGATAAGTGTTTGGTATATCATCATGCGTTCAGCTAGGTGTTAAACATTATTATTTATTTATTTATTTTTCAAAATCACTAAAAAGTGTGAGTTATTATATCCATCCCACAAATTATAAAAATATGATTCAGGAATGTTAAATAATTTACACAAGAACAAAAGATAGAACATTCTAGAATGGGGACTTTCTTGTTCCAAATTTCATGCCCTAACCAACATGCTAAATGAATTAACAGTGATTTTATTGTACCCAGTAAATAAATCCCAAGCCAGATTTCTGCTGTCATTAACACTTAGAGACATCCATTGTTATAAATCTAAAACATAGATGAGACCGAAGGACTCCACAAACACTTTGTTCCTCAGCTTTCATTTCCCTGTTCATTTCACTCTCACTTTCTGCCAAATGCTTTGAGCCTGGCTTATAACATTTCACAATGTTTATGCTGGCGGCAGAAGTGGCAATAGGACTGGTTAGAGGCAGAGGTGTTCAGTCAGAGGCCTTGGAAAGCAGAAGACTCATAACAGGAGTATAAAGCCCTCTGGAGTCAGTGTTTGCTTTTAAGACTAGCTGCCCTTTCAGAGCCTGGTAGCACGAAAAATCCTATGAGTTGTTCACCTGTCCTTCAGGTCCATTAAAACGATGCCTGAGAAAGAGACCAAGTTTTATTTATGTGGTTTCTGTTCATGGTCTTGAAATCCCTGATATTTCTCATGAATTCTAGCTAGGAGCATGTTTTTAATCTTTACCAATAACTCTTTTAAATAAACCCTAACTTAGAATTTGCTTTGAAGAAGAAATGGAATTTAACTTTAAATTCCTTTGTTTTTCCAAGTCATCACAGTAAAGTTTGCTTCACCCATATTTTTTTCAGGACTAGTAAGTGATAACTTAGCACTAAAATTTGTTTTGAATTTTGCCTTATTTGTTTTCTTTTATTTATTACACTGTGTGTTCCTTTTTTAAGTGTGTCAAATGTCATGGTCTGAATGATTAGTTTACTAAGTTAGTGTATAAAACAATGTCAAGTTGAAAATTAGTAAAATGTGGCCTTTCAGAAACTCTCTGTAAGTTGATAAGAAATGAAGGCATGAAGGTGGGTACGATGAGTGGTTTGGATAACAACAGCTATTGATGGTTAATGACCAGAAGCATGTGGAAGCCTGGGTAGAAAGGAACCTCTTTTTGTTGTGTACTTTTTTGCTGTTTATTTTCCCTCTTAATCTGCTCTGTTCCCCAAATTAGACTGATTACTCCTTGCAAACAGTTCTTGTTCTGTTCTAAATCACAGTCATTAGTAAAATTCTATACTGCCGAGTAGCACTTGAAGTTGTTTTGAGGGAAGAGGTTAAAAAAATTGACTTCCTTGTATTGAATATGATGCATAAATAGCATATTCAGTATACACTGTGTACGTTGATAGCAGTAAGCAACACACAGTAATGACTCTATGCACTGTGTAAGGTCCCTAGGTGGTGCCAGAGGTTTGCCCTTGACCACTAATCTCAAGGTTGGTGGCTTGTCCATAAAAGAAAAGGCTTGGTGATCTACTTTCTTTAAGAGTATAGCCAAGAAAACCCCATGCAGCAGCTTACTCTGTAACACATGGAATCTCCGTGAGCTGGAATTGACTGGACAGCAATTACTAATAACAGCATTCACTGTGTATTAGTAATGTGACTTTGTAGAACATAGCAGTTGTCAGGTTTCTATAAAATCATCACAAATGTGTATTCAAGACGATTTCAAAGACTGAATAAGCATAATCACAGAGTGTTCAGTGAAAATAATAGTTTTTTTAAGGATGTCTTTTAGACACAGGGGCCCTGGTGGTGCTCTGGTTAAGTAATCAGCTGCTAACCACAAGGTCGGCAGTTCGAATCCACCAGGCGCTCTTTGGAAACTCTATGGGGCAGTTCTACTTTGTCCTATAGGGTCGCTATGAGTTGGAATGGACTCGATGGCAAAGGGTTTTTATTTTATTTTTTAATTTTAGACAGTTTATTTCTTTTACTCTAACACTGTTCAAATATGCCTTGACTTCAGTTTCTTATACCTCTACTGGAGAATATTCGATTTTAAGGAATGCATCGTTCTTTTGTTTTAGTTGATGAAGATGATGATGTTGTTCTAATTAAAAGCCATTGTGTTCATTTTAAAGGTTCTTTTATCTGCAAGGTTTAATTTCATTTTCATTTCCTCTGCTGTACTATAAAGAATGAAATATAACAAACAGCTGTATAAAGCTGTACCACTCATAAACACAAATCTGTTATTAAATCTGATGACTTTCTCTCCTATCTTCCAAGAGATTTCAGTTCTTTGTAGAGGAACTGTACGTCACAAGTTGATGTTGTGGCAGCAACATTAGGAACAAAGTTACAAGGAGCACTAATGATGTAAACTATATTACTATACTACAAGCATATATTTAAATGATTTTCACAGTAATTTGTAAGTGGTTTCTGTTTAATGGTTTTAGTCATTTCATGGATAGAATTCCCTTCTGTGATAAGTAATGTTCCTACATTATTAGAATTGTTCAAAAAGTGCTTCTTACCTGATGTCAGCAGGAAGAAAAGCCAGGAAATTTCTGGTGACAGGGCCTTTTTCAGTTTGCAAAGCACCGTACTTCAGCAAATGAAATCAATAATATGGTTTTATCCAAATAAGAAAATTTTCTGATATTTATGGGTATGAAAGTTTCACTTTTTCTTATAATAATTTTCATGCCATAAACTAATCCTACAAAAGATTTATATTTGCTGATGAGATAATGACTCACATATTATGAAACTAATTTCTTTTTATGCTTTCCTTTTAGATATTTCTGTGATGACATTACTTCGTTAAGGACTATACTTGTGCTTAAAGGTCTTTAACGGTGTTATTATTATTATTTTTTTTTTAGAGAAATAAAAGTGAAATCAATTATAGTTCAAAAGAAACATGATAAATCAGCCTTTGCCTGAGGGGAACACCAGTCTGCCCTTTGTGCACAGGACAGAGTGAAAATGGGGCTGATAATCTCCTTAAAGGATTGCTTTCTTAAATCCATTGTGCAACCTTATAAATCTCAAGGAAAAAAAACTTGTAATAGGGCATCAGATGCCCCCCTCCCGATTTATTCTAAATACATTAAAATTATGCATAGAGCTAATTACGTGGTCTCTGAGGGAACAAACTACACCTGATTTATTCCCTGGTGCACTCTTAGTGCTTAGTACAGCACTTTTTCCCAGTTTAGGTTTATAATAAATGATCATTGACAGAAGTATTAAATGAATAAATGCCTATAATATTAGTAATTTGAAGTACACTATTCAACAAGTTTAAATGAAATATTCCTAACATCAATAATTGGAAATAAAATGTTTTATCCATATCCCTCTGTATGTGTAAGTAGATGGAAATATAGTCTGCTTTTATTTGTCATAGCTCTTTATTAAAATGTAATTATAAATACCCATGAATCTATGATCTTAATAGTTTATTAACTTTCTTATCAGCTATTTTAAAACTGTTTAACATGGTGTATTATATTCCATCTACTATGTATATATATATTTTTTAATTAAAATAGGTTTTCAGTGGAACTATTTCATATTGAGGATCTATATTTAATAATTTTGATTGTTTAAATGATTGTTAAAATTATTTATTTATTTACTCATGGAAGGGCCTTCATCCTCCTATCAAGGTGTCAAACCTGGAGGCCCAACACAAAGGATGCATCCCAGTGGAAGAATTAATACTAGGCCAAAGGTATACTATTTCATACATGATTGAAAATTATATAAAATAACACATTGTAATTAAAAATTCCTGGATACAATAAACAGAAGAGAGCAAATATTTGAAGAATAGGTTTCAGCTACTGATAAGACAAAGGGGCTTTATTTCCATAAACTCTTATCACTATTCAGCCTTCTTACTATGTAAAAAAAAAAAAAGATGGGGCTAATTAAAACAACAGGAAAAGACATTTTAATTTCATTAAAATTATATAATTTACAGTAAGTAAAGTGATGATTTCTTGGGAGTAATGAAGAGTAAACACTTTTTTAAGCAAAACGCACAATTTCACCAATCTGAAACCTGTGTAGATTGACTTACAACTGAAGAGGTTCAAGCCAGTTATCATCCTAAGCATTTGTTAAAGACAATTTGGGTTTTAATTGGATCTAAAGTTAAAGAATATGAAAAGGTTTCCAAGTATGTAGATAGGAATGGAATTCAGCTTCTATACCAGTTCTATTTGAAAGAATAAGTTAGCTATCAATTTAAAAAGTAATGTTTCTACTCCCATTTCTAGTCTATAAAAACGTATGTAAAAATGACTAAATGAAGTGGTGGTGGATAACAAAATATAGAAGAAACTTTGTATAAATAAGTGTATTACAGTTGAATTAGAAGAAAGTGGTGACGTCATATGTAAAAAAAAAAAAAAGAAATGATTGGCATCAAGTCAACCCTGAGTGAAGAAAGAAGAAACAGCGTGAAGTCCAAGCTGACTTCAGTCTTCTGTGACTCGTGGTGACCCATCTGTGTCGGAGTGGAACTGTGCTCCACAGGGCTTTTCAATGGCAGATCTTTATGAAGTAGATCACGAGGCCTTTCTTCCAAGTAGCCACTGGGTGGGCGCCAACCTTTCAGTTAGCAGCAGAGTGCTCAACTGCTTGCAGCACCCCAGGATGCCTTTATTGTATATAGTCACTGATTAAGACATATATATATATATAATTTATATAAACTCCTAACACAAATGGACATCTGTACCAGCTTTGACTGATGCTGAATACACAGAAAAGGCTGTATTTTAAAGTGGTAACCTTCACTTGCATTGTTTTAAAAATTCATGTTTTCTACAGCTCATATGCATGTATACTTCTATGGTCATCATCTTATTAATTTTTATACTTAAAATGTGTTTGAGATTTGATACAGAACTAGAAAAAGAAAAAAAAAGCCAATGACAGGATATATCTTCATTAGTTAAGCTTGCTTTGTCATATGTACTGGCAGCTATCACTCGAAGATGCAACGATGTACTTTCTTTCTCTTTGGTACGAGAATGTGGCAAGTTGTATTCTTGATTATTCAGAAAGTCTATGTGAAAGAAAATCAGTTATATTTAAAACTTGAAAATCTCAGCTAGTCTCAAAGACTCTAAAGCTTGGCTTTAAGTGGCCAACAAAGTGTTATGCATTTGAATAGCCCGCTTCCATGGGTAAGAAACCTTTAGTGTTTTGCGAATGGTTTAGTTGTCAGTAGATTGAGGCATTACTGGGCACAGGGAGGAATATTGTTTTACTAGAGCATTTAGAATAAAAAATGGACACTTTGATGAACTCGAAATCTATCACAGTAAATTGACAGTTTTTAAAACTTTTCGAAGTTATAAATTGCTCTGAAAATTATTAGCCTATTTTATTTCAAGAAGATAGAAATATGAGTGATATATTCCAGCTTAATACAAAGAAAACTTGGCAATAGCTGTAAGTTGAACTAGAAATCTCTAGGATCTGTAATACACTTCTCAAAGTAAATGACTGATTAAATTGCAAAAACCAAAATGCATATAGTAATCAGAATTTTCCCTTAGAATGCTCAGAAAAGCCAATATGGTGTATATCAGAATTATATTTTTAAAGGTACACAACCCTCTGCATATATTATCATTGCTGTGTTTTAGCCCAGGCCTATTGCTAATACTTAGAATCTGTACAAATTTGATGTTAACACACCATATCCTTAACATTAGTTACTGTGACCTAGACTTCTAAATAATAAGACCTTAAAGTTTACAACATATTCATTGAAGGTTAGTTTTAAAACTATTACAGAGTAGAACACCACTGAAATTAAAAGAAAAAAAAAAAAATCCTGGCATGGGTATTGTAGAAGTAATTAAAATAAGGAACCCTAAACCCTGTTGCCATAGGGGTTAAGAGCTACAGCTACTAACCAAAAGGTCAACAGTTTGAATCCACCAAGCAGTCCTTGGAAACCCTATGAGGCAGTTCTATTCTGTCCTATAGTAGGGTCACTGTGAGTCAGAATCAACTCCACTGCAGTAGGTTTGGTTTGTTTTTTTTTGGTGGAGCAATGATTAAGCACTGGGTTGCTAACTGAAAGGTTGCTGGTTCTAACAGACCCAGCAGCCCTGTGGGAGAAAGATCTAATGATCTGCTCCCATAAGGATTACAGCTTAGAATACCCAATGGGGCAGTTCTACTCTGTCAAATGGAGCCAGTATGAGTGTTTGTCAACTTAATAGCACTTAACAACAACAATTCCAAATAGGCAGATAGACTAAACTTGATAATTTCTCAAGTTCTTCTTTAAAACATGGGCTGTAATCTAGCCTGAATTTACTTCTGTATTTATTTATTTAGTCCAGGATATGCTTCCAATTGCCACTGGCATAATTTTTGCCAACAGTTACTTTTTTTATTCTAGTTTGTTTTGAAAGTTTCCATTATCTTCTTATCTTCCTGATCCTTGAAGGTATTTGAGAATTCAACATTTACTTTGAACTGAAAAGGAAAGTTAAAAAAAAAAAAACATACACACCTGTATTGAGAACTAAAAATATCAGCTTCTTAACTATGCTTAATGCAGTACGTGTCTTTGAACAATTCACTTGAGGTCTCTTTCAATAACTCTCTAATGATGAACTTTTGGAGTTTGTTTGAAATCATCGGTAAGGTCCCTTGTGTTCCCTTGCAGCATTATTATTTTTCAAATATCCCCTTAAATCTGAAATTCCATAACATGAAAATGAATAATGTTGATAAAACTGAACCAAACCCGTTGCCGTCGAGTCGATTCTGACTCATAGTGACCCTATAGGACAGGGTGGATCTGCCCCATAGGGTTTCCAAGAAGCACCTGGTAGATCTGAACTGTCAACCTTTTGGTTAGCAGCCATAGTTCTTAACTACTAGGCCATGAGGGTTTCCATAATGTTGACAGGTACCATTATGTCATTACATAATAAAATCTTAATTTTCCAGCTAGTAGAGTATTTATTACCTGACACATCCTAGGTGCTCAACAAATGACAGTTGAAGAATCAATAAACTTCTTCCTGCTTCCAAATAAGACTTTTTAAAATTTTTTTATAATAGCTTTATTGAGATATAACTTACATACTATACAATTCACCAAATTAAATTGTACAATTCAGTGTTTTTTTTTACCTTATTCAGAGTTATGTAACCACCACCGCAATCAATTTTAGAACATTTCCATCATCCTCTAAAAAATCCATTAATCTTTTAGCAATCACTCTCCATTTCTCCCTAATCCTCCTCCCCAGCCCTAGTCAATCACAAATCTGTCTATATTGAATTGTTAATTCTGGTCATTTATACAAGATCATATGTGGTTTTTTGTGACTGTTTTTTTTTTTTTTTTCACTTAGCTTGATTTTTCGGTTCTAATCCCTCCTGTAGCTTTTATCAGTGTGTCATTTATTTCCATTGTACAGAGGTAACACATTTTATTTATTAAATCAGCATTTGATGGATTTTTGAGGTTCAAATTTTGACTATTTTGAACATCTAGGGGAAAAAGATCCCTGATTCAAATTTAGTAAAAAGAGATTTTTATTAAGCTAAGGCAAAGACAAAGGCAATCATTGGATTGAGGAAGACCGTCAGCATGTATCCAGTACAGGGCCAAAGGAATTCACCAAATGATGGTCATGGTGTCTATTGTATACTATAGAGGATAAAGAAAATCATCATAAGGTCATGATTGGTAGCAGGCCAATTCATCACTGTCGTAGGTGGGGCTTCAGAAGCAGGGAAGGGACTATGAATAGGACATGTACATAATAATAGGTTAAAAAGGTTATAGGATTGGTTCTGGGGTTTTAATTACCTGGCTATAGGGTGGCTATGTTGACTCATGATCATGCAATCGTGAGTCATAGTCACAAGGTAGTCATAAGACCATACCAGGATCCCAACCTTTAACTTAAACCAGATAACATGAGTCAGGGAGCATTTCCTTCTTGGTTTTACTTTACTCTCTGACATGGAGTTGATTGCGACTCCTAGTGTTACCATAATAAGGCTCTTGCCTCTCACTGGTCAAGAATGATCAGGTAAGGCAAGTAGTTTTCCACATGAGCAAAACTTTATTGAAGAGGCTTACAAGCAGAGATGAGGGCCTACAGCAACACATACCTTCTTCTCAGGGAACAAAAGACAGCCCCAAGTTTTTAAAAGTTCTTGGGTGGGAAAATACTCGTGTTTATTCATAGGCACAGGCTGGGATATAACTAAGGTGCAGGCACAGCAGCTTTCCAAGATGGCTTCTGACCCAGAGGCCTCTGGGATTCGTAACAGGACTTATTATGGAGTGTCGCCCCTGTGGAGTCTCCCACTCCCTGGGGTTCAATCCCCTGCCTAGGGCTATAGACCCTTACCGCCCCTGGTGGAAGGTCACACAGTGGTCACAGGTGAATGTTCTGCACATGTCCCTGGGCCTGGTCTTCTCCAACTGCTTCTGAAAGGCAACTTTAAAGAAGTTTGTGGGCTATTTTTACATTCCCTGCCCCACTGTTCTGGGGAATGGCTTTGTTTCTGCACCTTGGCCCATTTCTTGTGACTTTGTTTGCAGATTTGGAGGCCCCTCTGTTCTCTGTCTTACTAAGTCTCTAGGTTCTCCACTCAACCCCCTATTTCTTTTTTACTTGCCTCTCCTCTAACCACACCAGTCTCTTCGCTATTTCTCAGTCACACTCCGATCTCAGGGCCTTTGCTCCCTGTTTTACTAGTGACCCTATAAGACAGAGTAGAACTGCCCCATAGGGTTTCCAAGGAGCGGCTGGTGGATTCAAACTTGACCTTTTGGTTAGCAGCTGAACCCTTAACCACTATACCACCAGGGCTCCTTATTCAGCAGCAGAGAAAATTGTTATGTCAGTGTTTCTATCACGTAACTAGGGGAAAGGGAAGCTGAACCTTATCCTAACTTTCCTTACTCTGGTCAAGCCCTATAAGATTCCCCAGACAAAAACTTAGGGGTCTCCAATCTCCAGATTGGAGCCCTGGTGACCCAGTGGTTAAGCATTTGCCTGCTAACCAAAAGGTCGGCGCTTCGAATCCACCAGCTGCTCCTTGGAACCTATGCAGCAGTTCTACTCTGTCCTGTAGGGTTGCTATGAGTCGGAATCCACTGGACAGCAATGGGTTTTTTTTTTTTTAATCGCCAGATCGTGAGTAATGCTGCTAGGAAAATCCCATCAACTTCTAACTAGATAAATAAAATGTGTTATATAAGTGTTTGCATGGACTTTCTTTTTATTTACCCTGGAGTGGAATTGTTGGAAACTTTGTTTAACCTTTAAAATAACTGCCAGACTGTTTTCCAAAGCGACTGTATCATTTCACATTCCCACCAGCAATGTGTGAGGCTTTTGGTTTCTCTATATCCTTGCCAACAGTTTTACTTTGTTTTTTGACTATATGGAAACGGAAAGGTATCTCATTGTGGTTTTAACCTGCATTTCCCTGACGGCTAATGAAGTTGAGCATCTTGTCTTGTGCTTATCGGTAATTAGTACATGGTACGATGGTTAAGAGTTCGGCTGCTACCCAAAATATTGGCAGTTCCAATCTACCAGCTGCTCCTTGAAAACCCAATGGGGGCAGTTTTGCTCTGTGATATGGGCCTGCTATGAGTCAGAATCAACTTGAAAGCAATTTTTTTTTTTTTTTTTTTAGTCTTTGAAGAATGTCTCTTCAGCTCTTTTGCCCGTTTTTTAATTGGGCTATTTGTCTTTTTATTATTGCGTTGTAAAATTTTGTTACATACTGGAGATACAACTCTTTTTTCAAATACATGATTTGTAAATATTTTGTTTGGATTGTAGATATATATATGATTTGCAAATTAATTCTATGGACTCTTTTTTCGCTTTCTTGATGGTGTTCTTTGAATTGCAATGTCTTAATTTTGCCTATATTATATCCATTTATCTCTTTATCCATTGCTCCTTATAGTGTTGTTGTCATATCTAAGAAAGCATTGCCTAATCCAAAGTCATGAAAATTTATTCCTATTTATTTTTTAAGACTTTTCTAGTTGTAGTTCTTATGCTAAAATCTTTGATCCATTTTGAGTTTTTTTTTTATGATGTGATATAGAAGCCTAAGTTTTTTGTTTGAATGTAGATATCCACATTTCCCCACATTGTTTGTTGAAGACTATTCTTTTCCCATTGAGTTGTCTTGACACCCGTGTCAAAATTCATTCGACTTTAAACATGAGGATTTATTTCTAGAATCTCAATTCTATTCCATTGATCTATATCTCTATCCTTATGCCAGTATCACATTGTTTTGATTCACTGTAGCTTGTAGTACTCATGGCAACCTTATATATTACAGAGCAAAATGTTGCCAGGTCCTGTGCCATATTCATGATCATCGGTATGTTTAAGACCATTGTTGCCACTATTGTGTCAATCCATCTCCTTGAGGGACTTCCTTATTTTCACTTACCTTCTGCTTTACCAAAAACGATGTTTTTTTCTGTTTTTCTTTCCTGATGATGTGTCCAAAGTAACCACAGTCTTGCCACCCTTGCTTTTAAGAAGCATTCTAGTTGCATACACATTTTTGGCATTAAAATAACTCATTTCAATTGTATATTTAGGACATAATAGATTTAATAATACAAGTCATTTCTTTATTCCTTGGCTTCATCTAAAATTGTTGTATCTAATATCTTCAACTGTTATTCTACTCTAGAAAACAAGAGTATTAACACAATTAACACAAATGTCATGCTGCCTGATATAGAATAGTTTTAATTAAAAGTTATCATGGCCTTCCCATGTGTTTATCAAGATGCTTTCCACATTTCACACACTCCTCACTTATCACCATGATAAGTTCCAAAGACCAGGTCCTTATGTCAAAATGGGTGTTATGTGAGAGTCAGGGCAGCACCCTACCTTTGGTGCTGGTGTCCCCCTCATTGCTTACCACAGGTCCAGTGCCCCTGGCACCTCTAGGGATGTTTGTGTTGCAGCAGGCCCCCTTGCCCACCAGGCTTAGCCTACCACCACAGAGTCTGTAGGGGTTGAGAGTGGTGGTGGTTGCCCACCACTTTCAGAGCAGCAGAGGCCCACAATCACCTGGCCATGCTCCAGGCCTCTGCTCGGACCTCTCCACCTTCCCACTCCACTATCCCCAGAGACGCGCCTTAGCAACAGGCAGCTCTCAGGTCTGTGGGCAGGTGAGGCCTGTCCATCTGGGTCTTGGGAGGCCGCAGCGGTGACAGAGGTGCCTCTTTGGAAGAAAAGATTTCCAAGCCCCCCACCCGACTCCTGTGGCCCTGGTCCCGTTGCCTCTTTGCAGCCAGGCAGCTTCCACCTCCTTCATGCCACCTGCTTTCCCCACGCTTGTGGTGAACCTGGCCTGGCTCCTCCACCCAGCCAGGACAATATGACCTGCCGGCAGCCCAGGAGGCCTTGCACCTTCTCATAAATCTCGCCCTCTTCCTCCTCCCCCTCTTGCCTTGTCTCTTTGTTAATGTGCAAAATAGTCAGATAGCAGATTTTTACTACACCCACTCCTCACTTATCAGCATAGGTTTCACAGACCAGGACATTATTCGAAAATCAGCGTTATGTGAAAATGAAGTTTTTTTTTTTTTTTTTCAGACTATCCATTTGTCCATTTTTTTTTTTTTTTTTTTAATTTAGAAAACAGGATCATAGGAATAATAACAGCTAAGGTTTACTGATGTACTCATCACTGTCAGGAGTCCAGTTATGGATTATTCCCTGGTGGAGGAGAATCAGAGGAGAGGAGTGGGATAAAACTAGGCTGTATGACTGGAAGGCCCAGGGCTTAACCACTTCACCTTCCTCCTGTGCTGGCCAGAGCTCCCTGTGGAGATCACTCCAGGGCTCCACTCCCACCCCTGCAGGCCCTACATTTACCATTCAGGAGCCTGCTCTGACCTCCAGATCTGGTGGCTTACCAAGGCTCAGGGCTTCCTACGAGGGTGCTGGGAACCTTGCCATGCACCCAGCCCCACCAAGGCATAGGCTATAGGCCCAGTTCCACTCACTTTGGGATGTCATTAAACTTGCATGCATTTGTTCCAAACACCCTCTCCCATTACCTCTTTCTTTCCTCCTTTCTCACCCCACAGCAATTTTGAGCTGCAGGGCCTCAGACCCCACAGGAAGTAGGAAGCAGAACAGGAGGCTGCTGGCTCAGTGCTGCCTGCACATTCCCCCAGAGTCCATGGCCACAGAGAAGGCGAGCACCACACGGCAGCTGGATGTGGCACCTGTGCTGGCAGAAGGGAGAGGCCCAGCTCCCCAGAGACTGCCCAGGGACCCTCCTTGAGGAAGGAAATATTTGCAGCCATTGCTGCCATTCCCACCACCTCTTTAACGTGCAAAATGTTGGATAGTAGATATTTTTACTATTGTTGTAAGTGCAAAATTTCAGATAAGGAGATAGTTGATAAGTAAGGAATAGGTATATTAATGAATTGACTTGATGACAGTGGACGGGTGGGTGGTGACAGCTCTATGATGTAGGTTTTTTTTTTTTTTTTTTTTTCCATTTTACAGATGAGAAAACCAAGGCATTATGTTGTTATACATCTTTTCCGAAGTCACATTGCAATGAATTGTAGATCTGGAATTTGAATCTAGAGCTCCAGTACTAACTAATATCTACCATTGATTATACGTATAAGACTGCAGTCTTATTATATGTTGAGAAAATATTTAATACAGTGATGATAATACCTCTTTAAAAGTGATAAAATAGAGCCCAAACCAAAAAACCCACTGCCATCAGTTGATTTGAACTCATAGTGACCCCATAGGGTTTCCAAGGCTGTGAATCTCTACAGAAGCACACTGCCACACTTCATTCCCAGGAGCTGATGGTTTCAAACCGCTAACCTTTCAGTTAGCAGTTGGTCACTGTAACCACTGCATCACCAGGGCTCCTTAAAATAGGGCCAGAGAAGACAAATAGTTAGACATAATTTTAAAGAAAACCAATATGGGGTAATAATTGCAAAAATAATCAAATAAGAACCATATGTGTAAAATGTACTGTAAGAAATTTAAAGAACAATACAAAGGAATTGCTATTTTTTTATTAACATACATAGGTTTACACCTAATCTTGGAAAAACATGTATCCTTCCTTCGATTCAATACTTCTTTCACTTTTCTTGTTCTCTATTGTCTCTATCCTTCGGAAGTTTCTTTTCCTATTAAGTACCTGCTTTCCTAAATCATCAACCTTTTCTTTGCACTGACCCAATTTAACCAGTATTTTTTTTCATTTTTCCACATCCTACATACATACTCTTCAGGTTGTTGTAATGATTAGCAATGAGAAAGGGCTGAGGAAATGACTCATCTCATGTAACTGGAGGGCCTTTTAATAATGAAAGGAAGGTCAGGTTTGCTTCAGAAATACTTCGTAAACAATTAAGGTATATTTTATTCGAAAGACAGGCCTGTGCAGGGTCCAAAGAAGAAAACTTGCTGTTTGCAAATTTTGAAGAAATTCACAGGGTAGAGTTGCTTCTTATTTAGACAGGAAAAGTGGAGCTCTCAAATTGTCTAATGGTGGAAAGAGAGCAGCACGCTGCAGAATGATGTCTGAGCTATAGAGCACAGGAGGTTCCTAGGCCTCCATATTTAGGAACAAAATAGAAAAGTAATGGTTGCCTGAGGGAATAGGGGCAGCTTGACTATTCCCAGGTTATGAAGAAACCAAAGGCTCTCAACATATTATAACATTTCTATACCCAGAAAAGGATGTCATGATTCCAAGTACAGGTTTAATTTATATTAAGGCCTATGTTATATTGGATCAATATTATACTTTTCAAATATGACATAAAAAGGAAATAGAATCATCCATTTGCCATATTTACAGCTTTTTATAATATTTCTCAACAATATAGACAGCAGCAAGACAGGGCAAAGTCTTACCCAACATAGTGAAATCTGTGAGAGCCAGAACTCAATGAGACTTCCTTGTTTTTGTGAGTCTTGCAAGTTGCCCACCTTTGTCAGGGTGCACTCTTAGCATTTTTCTATTGCTCCTTTTAGAGGAAAATATTTGAGTTTTCCTTCTCTGCCAGGTTTCTGCCTTACACAGGCTCTGCCTTTCACAGGTTTTACAGTATCACTAAAATAATAATATTAGTGCTTTACATATGTTAACTAATTTAATCCCAACGTTCTATGAACTAGGTAAAAAAAAAAAAAAAAACCGTTAAATTAAAGAACTGAGGAGCAGAAAGCCAATTAACTTTCCCAACACCACTCAGTTAGAATGTGGTGTAGCAAGGATGAAAATTATTGAGACTAGCTCCAAGTCTGTAATTTTAACCATTGTACTATACTTTCTCTCACTAACTCTACATTTTAATTTTTCCTCAACTATATTAGTGTGGCGTAGTGGTTAAGAGCTACATCTGCTAACTAAAAGGTTGGCAGTTTGAATCCAGGAGACACTCCTTGGAAACTCTATGGGACAGCTCTACTCTGTCCTGTAGGGTTGCTATGAGTCAGAATCAACTCGACAGCAAGGTTTTTTTTTTTCTTTTGGTTATATTACTGTATAAAGAGCTTCTTTTTACCCAGCTTATTAAGTTTGACTCAAAGGGATCTGTGGGTGTCTTAAATGGTCTGACAGGTGCTGCACGAGAAAGTAAGACTTACACAGGAAGGCTGGAAAGTGAATAGAATTCAGTACTCACAACTCCCAGAGAGAAAACCACAGCCTGCCTAGACTCAGGGCTACACAAGGGATTCTACTCAGGTACAAGGTAACAATAGACTGAAATTATAGGAGGGGGCTTATGTATGGCAAGCAAGATATGACCCATGCTGAAGTCTTATTGGTCTGTTTAAACGTTTCCAGTGCCAACCATGAGATATCACTTGGATGGCTAAGATTGAAAAAAAAAAAAAAGGAAAAACAAAAAACGGTGGTGAGGATGTAGAGAAATTGGAACTCTTTATCTTTTGCTGGTAGAAATGCAAAATGGTACAACCTCTGAGGAAAATGTTTTGATGTTCCTTGAAAAGTTAAACATAGAAAAAAAAAAAAAACATAGAACTACCATGTAATTCAGCAATTCCACTCCCAAGTATATACCCAGCAGGCTTGAAAGCAGGGATGCAAACAAGCACATGTACACCAGTTTTCATTGTAGCATTATGCACAATAGCCAAAATGTGTAAACATCCTGTATGTCCATCAATAGATAAATGGATTTAAAAAAAAAAAAAGTGGTACATACATACAATGGAATATTACTCAGACATAAAGAGAAATGAAGTGCATGCTACAGCATGGATGAACTTTGAAAATGTTATGCTAAGTAAAATAAGTCAGTCTCAAAAGGATAAATATTGATCTCACTTATATGAAATATCTAGAATAGGCAAAGGTGTAAAGACTAGTTTTATTAGTAATTATCAGGAGCTGGAGGGAGGCGGAGGGGGAGTCATTGTTTAGGAAGTAGTGAGTTTCTGTTTATGGTGATGGAAAATTTGGCAAGGATTTTTGTTGATGGTTGCACAACCTGATTAACTGGTATCACTAAATGGTATATGTGAAAAACACTGAATTTTCAAAATATTGTATTACACATGTCTTTTTTTGAAGAGGTGGGATAAAAGTTTCTAGTGCATTTATCACAAATACCCACATGGGACATGACCAGGAAGGGCAAGGAGTAACTACAGCCATTGAAAGGCTGAATTATAAGATAGCAATGAGTTTGTAGTACGTAACCCATGTGGGGCCCACCTGGAGAACCGTTAGAAACCACAAGTTGAAAGGCCCTGTGAAAACATATGAACGGCCATGTCAGGAACTGGGTTAAAGGGCAACGAGGAGGAATTAATAGATGCCAAGAAAAAAAAAAAAAAAAACACTAGTTTTTTTTTTTTTAAGGCAGCAAACTATGTAGGCTGTAAAATAGCTTTATATCATCAGCCACCTAATAAGTACAGCAGCACCTTCTATAATCACCACAAAGATAAATCATCACCAACATGATTCTTATTCCAAATTGACACTTTAAAAAATTATGTATAATGGGTAAATAAATGAATATTTATAATGTAATTTTTTTTTTTATTGTTGTGCAACAGACACACTTAAAAAAATATGCCTTTCTCTACAATTGCAACTTCAAGGCAAAATTCCTAACACTTGCCCTCCAAACCAGATCACCCTAAGCAACTCCAGTGTTGGAGTTCTTGAACCTTCATCACAACATGGCCGCTAAATCACTAACACTGCTGCAAAACTGACCAGTGACCTCAGAGCTTAAAAATCCAATTGTACGTTACTGTTCCAATTTTCTGCAATGTTTAAAACTAACGACCATTTTTTTTTTTTTTTCCTTGAAAATCCCTCTGACGTTGGATTTTGGGGCAACCTTCATTCCTGTTCTCTTTTCTCCATCACCATTTACTGAACATCATGTCTTCCCTTTCAACCTGAAGTTCCTGCCCTGTTAAGTTCCTTATTCTTTCCCACCTGAGCTGTTGCATTAGATTCTATCTTCTTCTCCCTTCACATTTAGTTCATGTTAAATGTTTTATTATGTAGTATTTGAAATTCATTTTGAAAGCTTTCAACTTTTATTCTTAAATGTCTCATTAATTCATTTTCAATGTTTTATGATGTAATATTTGAAACTTAAAAAAAGAATAAAACTAGTATTATAAGGCTTAATATTAAAATAATCAACGATTAGAATATGACCCAGTTTAAGATATAGAACCTCTTCAGTACACTTCTCAAGTACTTCTACCTGTGTACTCTTTAAAATCCCATCTAACAGCCTCTTCCTCAAAGATAACAACTATCATTTGCTGATAATGAGAATTTATTTTGCATCTATAATATTTCTGTTTTTTAAATACATTTTTTACGTGTCTGTATCTCTAAAAATACATAGTTTTACTGCTCTTGAGTTTTTTTTTTTTTTTTAAATGGTATTACACCACAGTTTTCATTGGAGTAAAATACAAATTCATTATTTCCTTTTTTTAAGGCAGGTGGTTACTTTCCTTAAATATAAATATGATCAAATTTATTCCAAATTTCAAATCTGTTAGTGGCTGGCTCCCTGTAAACTCTAATATAAAGCATAAACTGTATGTAACACCTTGTTACAATTTGGTGCCTACCTACTTCTCTGGAAACCCTGGTGGGGTAGTGGTTAAGACCTATAACTACTAATCAAAAGGTCAGCAGTTCGAATCCACCAGGCACTCCTTGGAAACCCTATGGGGCAGTTCTACTCTGCCCTATAGGGTCGCTATAAGTCGGAAACGACTAAAAGGCAACGAGTTTGATTTCTCTTTTTATTTATTTATTTTTTTTGGTTTTACCTACTTCTCCAGGTATGTCCTTAGATTTCTAACACCTGCTCTTCTGTAGGACCAAACACTTGAAGCTCCCCACCATTCCACATCATTTTATCATTGTGTATCTTTACACATTAGCCTACCATCTAAATGCTTTTTCCCTTCTCTTTTGAATGTCTTTGAAATTGTTATTTAATTTTCAGCCCTGAAACATAACTTTCTAGGTGAAGTCTTCCCTCACATATCCCCTATCCCCCAGCACTGCTCCTTTTACTATATTTTTGTGTAACTTTGTCTTTACTTCTGTGTGAGAACTTATTACATTTTATGTATATTATTTGTTCCCATTACATTTACATTATATTCCCTTAACTATTGTTACATTTTGGGGGCATTATTTGTTCCAAATGTGTTTTGGACATTACATGTTTTTAAGTTAAAGGTTATTGATCCAGCTCACCTAAAACTTGATAAATTGTTTTGATTGACTGATGGAAGGAATGAATGAATGGATACTGAAGTACGCTTATGTTTGAAGGAAACAGCAGAAATGACACCATTCATAGTGTTTAGACAGGGAGAGAAGAGTACTTGGGGCTTGCCTTCATCCTGATTTGGAAATGAGCAAGTTTAACAAGTAGGGAGGATACAATTTTAATAGACTCTCACTACAGAGATTCAGAACACTATAAAATAGTTTTAGGGATGATTATAAGCCAAGAATAATGAGACTATGCCAACTTTCAGTCCATAAACCATGACATTTGTGTAGCAAATGGTCACCATAAGCACCTAAACCGCTGCTGAGCAAGACTGAGACTGGCTGGATAAAAAAAAACCCATTATTGTACTTGCGGGGAAGGACAGGGATTATGTCTGCATTAATAGATCTTCTACAAGAGACATGCATTATAAATCATGTTGCAGACAATAGGAGTGACTTGACCTGCTGTGTAACCTTGTTTTGTCGTGTTTCTAGTAAGGTGTTTGTTAATGTTTCTTTTTACTGAAAGAAGAGGTTTTTTAGTTTATGCCAAAGAAGATGCCATTGCAATTGCAAACTTATTTTAGTCTTCACTGGCCAGATTTTCTTATGGAGAAGAAATATATGTCCTTTTTTTTTTGTTATTTGGTCAGTAAGGTCATTTACAGTTTAACGTACAGAAGCCCCCTCAGTATCTGCCAAGTTGGTGCTGAAACAGCCTGAGTGGGTTAATTGTTATGCAAAACAGACCTTATGGATATGCTGAAACAGGATAGGGGTTAACATTTATGACTTTTTATGTATTTGTATATTTAACATTGCTGCTTTTTTTCACACACAACCTTTACTTTATGAGTGCATATAGAGGAAAATTAATGTTTGTGAGCTGTTTTATGTCAGAGATAATATAAGAACAAATATTTTTGCCAACCTCTCTTTTTCTCTTAAAAAATTGTGAATGAAAAATCCCAGTGAACAAGTCTTTTTCATTTATTCTTATCGTATGTTCTTTGACTGTTTTAAATGTGAAAAGCGTATCCATATATGTGTCGATAACCTAAAAACATAAAATTTGCAGGAAATTCAATACTTTCCAAGGATATGTCAAAGCAACATAAATTACAATAATACTCATTTATATCTTATTATTTCCTTTTAACTTTCATCAATTAAACTTTAATTTTTCCAAAGATAATTTTATTATTATTATTTGATTTACCCCTTTTTACTTCCTGATATGTATGCAGCAACTTCACCAAATTCTTCATGGTAGGTTTGAATTAAGAATGTTGTTTTATTATATTGTTTTGTTGGGAACTGGGTACCTCCTACCTATCATAATTCTTCCTCTTGAGTGCTAACTTTATATCTGTTCCCACACCAGCTCTGCAGTTTCTTTTCTAGGCTGTAGACATGAGGCCTTCAAAGCACTTACTGAGGAGCACCCAGAACATAGTGCTAACTTTGCACATTTAAGCTTTTTGCCTCATTTTCAAATATATTTTATGAGAGAACTCTGAAGTGATTTTAATTTGACAATTGATTTATACATTATGTATATATATATATATAACCAAAAAGTCAGCAGTTTGAATCCACCAATAGCTCCTTGGAAACCTTGTGGGGCAGTTCTACTCTGTCCTTTAGGGCCTCTATTAGTTGGAACC
This sequence comes from Elephas maximus indicus, assembly GCF_024166365.1. Classification (NCBI taxonomy): domain Eukaryota; kingdom Metazoa; phylum Chordata; class Mammalia; order Proboscidea; family Elephantidae; genus Elephas; species Elephas maximus. The sequence goes on along the minus strand of NC_064832.1, from coordinate 61,776,124 downwards.
AACTGAACACAACATAATAACAACACAACATCATACATATATACAAATACATTATACATATTATAAGACCGTCCTCTAATTGAAAGAGGAACTATACTAATATATAACATATATTGAGTATATATATACTCCTTACCATGCATCTGTCAGCGTGTCATACCATGGTGGCTTGCATGTTGCTATGAAATTGGGAGGTTTGCAACTAGTATTTCAAATATATGCAGAGCCACACTTGGTGGACAGATTTCAGGGGAGTTTCCACACTAAGACAAGCTAGGAAGAAGGACTTGGCAGTCTACTTCTGAAAAAACTGGCCAGTAAAACCTTATGAGTAGCAGGAGAACATTGATATAGTGCTAGAAGGTGAGCCCCTCAGGTTGGAAGACGCTCAAAAGACAACTGGGAAAGGGCTGCCTCTTCAAATTGGAGTCGATCTTAACGACCTGGATGGAGTCAACTTTCGGGACCTTCGTTTGCTGATGTGGCATGACTCAAAATGAGAAGAAACATCTGCAAAAATCCATTAATAATTAAAAGGTGGAATGTATGAAGTTTGAACTTAAAAAAATTGAAAATTGTCAAAAATGAAATGGAATGCATAAAGATCTATATTCTAGGCATTAGTGAGCTGAAATGGACTAGTACTGGCCATTGTGAATTGGACAATAATATGGTCTTCTATGCCCCAAATGACAAATTAAGAGGAATGGTGTCAAGTTTATTGTCAAAAAGAACATTTCAAAATCTATCCTGAAGTATAATGCTGTCAGTGATAGGGTAATATCCATACGCCTACAAGGAAAAAAATTTTTTTTTTTTCCTTGTAGGGTATGGATATTACCCAGACCAGTTAATATGACTATTATTCAAATTTACACACCAATGACTAAGCCCAAAGATGAAGAAACTGAAGTTTTTACCAAATTCTGCTGTCTGAATTGATCAAACGTACAATCAGGATGCGTTGATGATTACTGGTGATTGGAATGCAAAAGTTGGAAATAAAGAAGAAGGAATGGTGATAGATGGTCTTGGTGATAGAAACGGCACTAGAGATTTCAGGATAGAATTTGCAAGTCTGAGGACTTCTTCATTGCAAATACCTTTTTTCAACAACATAAATGGCAACTATCCATGTGGACCTCACAGGACACAAAACGTAAGAATCAAAATGACTACATCTGTGGAAAGAGAAGGTGGAAAAGCTCAATATCCTCAGTCAGAACAAGGCCAGGGGCTGACTGTGCAACTGGTCATCAATTGCTCCTATGCAAGTTCAAGTTGAAGCTGAAGAAAATTAGAACAAATCCATGAGAGCCAAAGTATGACCTTGAGCATATCCCACCTGAATTCAGAGACCATCTCAAGAATAGATTTGACACATTGAACACTAATGACCAAAGACCAGACAAGTTGTTGAATGACATCAAGGACATCATACATAAAGAAAGGAAAGACCTAAATGGATATCAGAAAAGACTCTGAAACTTCTCTTGAAAGTAGTATGGCTAAAGCAATTGGAAGAAATTATGAAGTAAAAGACCTGAACAGAACATTTCAAAGTGCAGCTCAAGAAGACAAAGAAAACATTATAAGGAAATGTGCAAAGACCTGAAGTTAGAAAACCAAAAGGGAAGAAGACACTTAACATTTCTCAAGCTGAAAGAACTGAAGAAAAAAATCAAGCCTCAAGTTGCAATTCTAAAGGATTCTACAATCTCACGATACTGAACAATACAGGAAGCATCAAAAGCAGATGGAAGGACTACACACTGTATCAAAAAGAACTGGTCAAAGTTCAACCATTTCAGGAGGTTGCATATGATCAAGAACCAGGGTACTGAAGGAAGAAGTCCAAGCTGCACTGAAGGCTTTGGCAAAAACCAAGGCTCCATAAATTGACAGAATACCAATTGAGATGTTTCAATAAATGGATGCAGTGGTGGAGGTGTTCACTCATCTATGCCAAGAAATTTGGAAGACAGCTGCTACCTGGCCAACGGTCTGGAAGAGAGCCATATTCCTGTCCAATCCAAAGAAAAGTGAGTCAACAGAATGCTGAAACCATTGTACAATATAATTAATATCACACGCAAGAAAAATTATGCTGAAAACCATTCAAAGGAGGTTGCAGCAGTACGTTGACAGCGAACTTCTGGAAATTCAAGCTGGATTCAGAAGAGGGTGTGGAATGAGCGATGTCATTGGTGACATCAGAAGAATCTTGGCTGAAAACAGAGAATACCAGAAACATGTTTACCTGTGTTTTATTAGCTATGCAAAGGCATTGTGTGAATCATACAAGTTATGGATAACATTGCAAAAAAAAAAAAAAAGGGAATTTTAGAATGCTTAATTGTGCTCATGAACCTTTACATAGACCCAGAGGCAGTTGTTTGAACAGAGCAAAGGGACACTGTATGGCTTAAAATCAACAAAGATGTGCATTAGTGTTACATCCTTTCACCATACTAATTCAATCTGTATGATGAGCAAATAATCCAAGAAGCTGGACTATAGGAAAAAGGATGTGATAACAGAATCTGTGGAAGACTTGTTAACAACCTGTGTTACACAGATGACACAACCTTGCTTGCTGAAAGTGAAGAGGACTTGAAGCACTTACTGATAAAAATTGAAGACTACAGCTTTCACTGTAGATTACACCTAAACACAAGGAAGGCAAAAATTCTACAACTGGATGAATAAGCAACATCATGATAAATGGAGAAAAGATTGACATTGTCAAGAATTTCATTTTCCTTGGATCCTCAATCAAAGCCCATGGAAACAGCAGTCAGGAAATCAAAGACATATTGCACTGGGCAAATCTGTTGCAAAAGATCTTTTTAAAGTGTTAAAAACAAAGATGTCACTTTGAGAACTAAAATATACCTGGCTCAAGCCATGATATTTTCAGTTTTCATATGCATTGGAAAGCTAGGCGATGAATAAGGAAGACCGAAGAAGAAATGATGCCCTTGAATTACGGTGTTGGAGAAAACTGCCAAAAGCACAAACAAGTCTGTCTGGGAAGAAGTACAACCAGAATGCTCCTTGGAAGCAAGGATGGAGAGACTTTGTTTCACATACTTAGGACATGTTATCAGGAGGGACCAGTCCCTGAAGAAGGACATCATACTTGGTCATTGAAAAAGAGGAAGACCCTCAGCGAGGCGAATTGACATAATAGCTGCAACAATGTACTCAAACATAACAATGATTGTGAGGATGGCACAGGACAGGAAAGTGTTTCTTTCTGTTGTACCTAGGATCACTCTAAGTCGGAACCTACTTGGTAGCACTTAACAACAACAAATACATATACTTTATGCATATATATATATATATATATATACACATTCTCCTACATATCTCTCTGTGTGTGTGTGTGTGTGTGTGTGTGTATCTGTATATATCTATTCTGTATCTCTCTCTCTGCAATTATAGGAAGATGCAGACTCTACCTGTAAGGAATTTATAGGACAGTGGCTTAGATGAATATGACAACACTATATGCAAAAATTCACGAACGTACAAAATGCTGGGAAAATTATGAATACTTTAGTATGTTTATCACAGGGCACATGAGAAGCCAGAACCCCTGTTGGAGTAGTGGTTAAGCACTTGATTGCTAACTGAAAGGTCAGTGGTTCGAACACACCAGCTGCTCACAGCAGGAAGATGTGGCAGTCGGCTCTCATAATAATTAGTCTTGGAAACTTTATGGGGCAGTTCTACTCTATCCTGTAAGGTCACTAAGAGTCAGAATCAACTCTATGGCAGTGGGTGTATGTTTTTTTTTTTTTAAATGTGAGATACAATGTCAGGATAAAAAGTTAGAAAATTAGGAGATGATAAAATGTGAAAGCACTGGAGTATCCTAGTAAATAACTTGGATATTTCCTGTAACTGAATGGGAATCAAGGAAAGCTTTTCGATGCAAGAATTCCATGATCAGACTGTGTTTTACAAAGGCAATGGAGAGAAGAATGTCATTAACTGATTAGAGGAAGGACACACGACAAGCCAGAAAAATTGTTGTAGTTTCTTGCAATAATCTCCTTATGAGATGGTTGCATTTAGACTTTTACCAGGAAGGATTTGGGAGGTGTTAAAGAGGCAGAAAACACCTGGTGAAAACTGGAAACTAAGTCTGTTAAGCCTGACCTTTAATTACATTGTGTAGTTTTGTTTGACATCAAACTATATTAGGTTTTTGGCTTGATGAAACAAGTCCAGTTATCGAAAACATCTGTTAACTGACCTAAGCTGACTGCAGCAGATATCCTTTCAAAAAGATCTAGCCAGGGAGCTAAGAAAAAATAAAGTCTTTGATTTTTCCACATCCAATAATTCAATTCCATGGAATAGATGGTGTTGGCCAGGGTGAAAAGAAACAATGCCCTTAAAATTATGTGCTACGTGAGATAAAATGCAAGTGACAGGTTAAGAGAAAATATGTAAAATATTTAATAGAGAAAAAGGGAGTCTGCACTCTGTTTCTCTTTATGTACATTTATGTGTTGCACACGCATACCTCTGAGATATTGCATGTTGTGTTCCAGACCACCATAATAAAGCAAATATTGCAATAAAGCTAGTCTTAGGTATTCTTCTCAGTGCATGTAAGTTATCTTTATGCTACACTGTAGTCTATTGGGAACCCTGGTGGTTAAGTGTTGGGCAGCTAATCAAAAGGTCAGCAGTAGAATCCTCCAACAGCTCCTTGGAAACCCAATAAGGCAGTTCTACTCAGACCCATAGGGTTGCTATGAGTTGGAAATGACTAGATGTCAACGAGTTTTTATCTAGTCTATTAAGTGTGCAATAGCATTACGTCTAAGAAAACAACATACATACTTTAAAAATACTTTATTGGTAAAAAAAAAAAAAACTGAGCCTTCAGTGAGTCATAATCTTTTTGCTGGTGGAGGGTCTTGTCTCGATGTTGATGGCTGCAGTCTGATCAGGGTAGTGATTGCTGAAGGTTGGAGTGGCTGTGGTAATTTCTTAAAATAAGACGACAATGAAGTTTATTGCACCAGTTGACTCTTCCTCTCGCAAAGATTTCTCTGTAGCATCCCATTGTGTTGGATAACATTTTACCGTATTAGAGCTTCTTTCAAAACTGGCATCAATCCCCTCAAAACCTGCTTCTGCTTTATCAACTAAGTTTAGGTGATATTCTAAATCCTTTTTTTGTCGTTTCAACAATGTTCACAGCGTCTTCACCAGGTGTAGATTCCATCTCAATAAACCACTTTCTTTGCTCATCCGTAACAAGCAACTTCTCATCCATTAAAGTTTTATCATGAGATTGCAGCAATTCAGTCATAACTTTAGGCTCTACTTCTAATTCTAGTTCTCTTGCTATTTCTACCACATTTGCAGTTACTTCCTCCATTGAAGTCTTGAACCCCTCAAAGTCATCCATGAGGGTTGCAATGAACTTCTTCTAAACTTCTGTTAATATTGACATTCTAACCTCCTCCCATGAATCACAAATGTTCTTAATGGTGTCCAGACTGGTGGATCTTTCTGGAAGTTTTTCAATTTACTTACACAGATCCATTGGAGATATCACTATCTTTGGCAGCTATAAAAGCTATAGCCTTACAAAATGTATTCCTTAAATAATAACACTTGAAAGTTGAATTTACTCCTTGATCCATGAGCTACAAAATGGATGCTGTATTAGAAGGCATGTAAACATTAATCTCCTTTTACATCTCCATCAGAGCTCCTGGGTGATCATGTGCGTTGTTAATGAGCAGCAGTGTTTTGAAAGAAATCTTTTTTTTCTGAGCAGTAGGTCTCAACGGTGGGCTTAAAGTATTCAGTAAACCATGTTGTAAACAGACATGCTGTCATCCAGACTTTGTTTTTCCATTTATAGAGCACAGGCAGAGCAGATTTAGCAAAATTCTTAAGATCCCTTGGATTTTTACAACGGTAAATTAGCATTGGCTTCCACTTAAAGCCACCACCTACAGAAGCCCATGACAAGAGAGTCAGATTGTCCTTTGAAGCTTTGAAGCCAGGCACTGACTTCTCCGTAGGTATGAAAGTCCTGGATGCCATCTTCTTCCAACATAAGGCTGTTTCATTTACATTGAAAATCTGTTGCTCAGTATAGCCACCTTCATCAATTATCTTAGCAAGATCTTTTGGATAACTTACTGCAGCTTCTACGTACCACTTACTGCTTCACCTTGAACTTTTAAGTTATGGAGAGGGCTTCTTTCCTTAAACCTCATAAACACTCACCTCTACTAGCTTCGGATGTTTCTTCTGTGGCTCCCTCACCTTTCTCAGCCTTCAGAGAATTGGAAAGGGTTAGGGCCTTGATCTGTGTTAGGGTTTGGCTTAAGGGCATATTGTGGCTGTTTTGGTCTTCTATTCAGACCACTCAAGCTTCCTCCATATTGGCAATAAGCCTGTTTCACTTTCTTATCATCCACGTGTTCACTGGAATAGCACTTTTAATTTCCTTCAAGAACTTTTCCTTTGCACTCACAGTTTGGCTGTCATAAGAGGCCTAGTTTTCTGCCTGTCTTGGCTTTCAACATGCCTTCCTCACTAAGCTTAATCAAGCTTTTGATTTAAAATGAGAGATGTGTGACACTTCCTTTCACTTGAACTATTAGAGGCCATTGTAAGGCTATTAATTGCCCTAATTTCAATATTGTGATGTCTCAGGGAATAGGGAGGCTCAAGCAGAAGGAGAGAGACAGGGAACTGCTGGTTGGTGGAGCAGTCATAACACACACAACATTTACAGATTAAGATTATTGCCATCTTATATGGACACGGTTCTTAGTGCTCTAAACAATTACAATAGTAACATCCAAGGTCACTGATCACAGATCACTGTAACTGATACAATTAAAATGAAAAAAATTTGAAATATTGTGAGAATTATCAAAACGTGACGCAGAGACACAAAGGGAGCAAATGCTGTTGGAAAAATTGTGCCGATAGACTTGCTTGATGAAGGGTTGCCACAAACCTTCAATTTGTAAAAAACACAATATCTATGCGGAGCAATAAAGTGAATCACAATAAAATGAGATATGCCTGTATGCATTTTTCTGTACAATTTGAAATTAAGTTGTAGGTATTCTAAAATTTTACATTTTACATCTTTCAGCATTTAGCTCCTAACCATAATGACGTTCTCTTACATAATCATATCATTATACTTGAGAAATGGTACATTTAAAAATACCATCTAGTAGAAATTCCATATTCAAATTTACCCAGTTGTTTGATAAATACTTTCCAAAGCTAATTTATTCCCACTTCAGGATAAAATCAGATTTATTCAGTATATTCGATTTTCAGATTTTGTTTCCTTTAATCCATCTTTGTATTTGTTTTGATATTGTCATTTTTTGTAGAGCCCAAGACATTTGTCTTGTAGAATGTTGTATATATGTAAGTGTGTGTGTATACACATGTATATATATATATATATATTTTTTTTTTTTTTTCCTTCATGAGTAGAGCCAGGTTAAAAATTTTGAGCAAGGATGCTAACTGAGTGAGGTTGTATTCCTCCCATTGTATTACACATAGAGACACATCTTGTCCTTTTGTCCAGTTATTGATAATCTAATTTAATTTCAAGATTTGGATATTATCTACCAGATCTCTCCGTTGGAACATTTCTCTGTAATGTAATAAGTAATCTATTTTGAAATCATGGGAATATCATATTTCCTGATGATTATCACTCATAATGAAACATTGATGATTATTGTCCAAATGGCTAAATTATATTAGAGTTTTCAAAATGATGATTTTTCTAATAATATATATATGCAATAAGATATATAACTGGAATGTCCAGATGTCACAAATGTTTAAGTGCTAGATGACCAGCCAAAAGCTTGGTGGTTGAAACCCACTCAGAGGAGCCTGGCAATCTGCTTCCAAAAAGTCATAGCCTCGAAAAACTTACGGAGCACAGTTCTAGTCTGACACACATGGGGTCCACACGAGTAAGAATCAACTTAAAAGCAACTAACAACAACATAATATATAATATTTAAATGATATGTGAGTATAGTTTACATGTCTACTTACCTTATGTAAATGAGGCTAATTTTTTTTCTTACATTCAAAAGCATTTGCACTTACATTTATATAAAAAGTATATTCACATATTTTACCCATTTTTCTGCCAGATGGTTGGTCTTTCTCTTGGCAATTCATAGAAAGTCTTTATATTTTAGGAATATTAGTCATTTGTGATGCAAGTTGCTGTTTTTGTTTGTTTTGTTTTGTATTTTGTTACTCATCTTTTGCTTTAGTATTTTGTTTTAACAGCAACTTTTTTTCATTATTCATGTAGTTGATTTTTTTTTTTTTTTCCTCGTGCTTCTGGATTTTAAGTCATAAAACCTTTTGCCACTAACAGGTTAAAAGACATTTTTTTTTTCTTAAATGATTTTTTTTTAAATAAGTATATATTTCATATATTTGGTTTCTCCAGTTGCACAGAAGAAGGTAAGAATGCAGCTTGTTTTTACCAAATTTCATCATCTTCCCAGTGATTTGGAGCCCTGGTGGTGCAGTGGTTAAGAGCTCAGCTGCTAGCCAGAAGGCGGGCAGTTCAAAATGATCCTTCAAAACCCTATGGGGCAGTTCTACTATGCCCTATAGGGTTGCTTTGAGTCAGAATCGACTCGACAGCAACTGTTTTTTGTTTTCCCCCTCAGTGATTTAAAATGCCACCTTTGTTATATACTACATTTCTCTATTTACTTGAGCTTGTCTCTGGACTTCCTATTCAATTTCTTTGGTTTGCCTATCTGTTCATATGACATTTGTACATTTTTTCAGTAACAGAAGCTTTATGGTATGTTTAAACATCTGTTAGGGCTATTCCTCCATCATTGCTCTTTTGTTTGAAAAATTTAAATTATGTAGTGTTGCTTGGTTACTTTTCCACATGAATTTTGGTATTAAGTTCTCTATCTCCAGGAATTTTTTAAATGTTTATTTTAAAACATGAATTGGGAAAAAAATTAAATGTACAAATTAACTTAGGGAGAATTTACATCTTTATAATATTGAGTCTCTGAATATGGTGTGACTTTTCTTTTGATAGTCTTAATTTTTTTCCCTTCAGTGAAAAACAAAAACGATGTTTTAGTGTTTTTTAATGTTCTCCCAAGTGTATCTGAAAAAGCCCTAACATATGTTTTAAGAGCAAGCTTAAATATCTCCTCCTCTGTGAAGCTTTCGCTCGTTCCCCTAGGCTGTCATTTTCTTCCTCCTTTGTGACACCATGGCACTCTGCTTGCATACCGCATTTGAGAATTTTAGTATGTTACTTCTCCATACCATTTTAGCACTCTGTTTATACCCTATTTCAGCATTATAAGGAACACTTATCTTTTTGGCATTATTAGCTGTTTGACATATACGCCTCTTCCACTATTTCCTGAACTTTAGGTTAGGGTTTTGAATATTTAACTCTAGATTCACAGGTTTTAATATAATGTTTGATAAATACATCTAAAATTAGTGGGTTATTAAGAGTAGTAAAATATTCAGTTAAGGAAATTAGTGAATAAATAAAAGATTCTTGATAAGCACATTGCTCTATCTTGAAAACTAAATATCAGGTTTTCATTTTGAAGTTTTTTACCTCCAGGAACAATAAAACTCATTATGTCAATTTAGGATTAATTCTAAAATAGTGTAATAAAAGTGTGAGTTTCACATATTCCTTTGATAACACGATCAAACCTTATCTCCAGATAAGTTCATACACACTCTAATAGGTGACGTTAGAGGATTCATAGACTGCCTTACTCCATGACCCTAGATTTCAGATTAAGAATCCCTATCCTAATTTATTAGGAGCCCTGGTGGCTCAGTGGTTAAGAGCTATGGCTGCTAACCAAAAGGTTAGCAGTTCGAATCCACCAGCCGCTCTTTGGAAACTCTATGGGGCAGTTTTACTCTCTCCTGTATGGTTCCTATGAGTCAGAATCGAGTCCAAGGCAACAGGTATATAACTGAAAAAAAAAAAAAAAAAACATTGCCATTGAGTTGATTCCAACTCATAGTGACCCTATACGACAGAGTAGAACTGCCTCATTGGATTTCCAAGGAGCACCTACTGGATTCGAACTGTTGACCTTTTGGTTAGCAGCCGTAGCTCTTAACCACTATGCTACCAGGGTTTCCAACAGGTATATAGGTATCCTAATTTACTGAATTATAACTGCCTCGTTTCTGGGAAAGGGAATGTGTGTTCATTTCTTGATATATATATATGTAGATATATATATATATATACACACACGTGCACACGTATGTACACACATATGCAGTGAAACCTGTGAAAGTTGGAACTAAAAGGGACTGCCTTATTTTTCTGGGTCTTCCAAGTTTTCTGCCCTTGACAGGATGTAGTCCCCACTTTTCTGTTGCTTTCTGTTTAGTGGAAAATATGTGAGTTTTCCTTCTTAAACAGGTTTCCGCATTACACAGGTTCTGGCTTTCACAGGTTTCACTACATATACGTAAAATTAATAAGTAGTTGTCATAGAGTCAGTTTTGACTCTATGGCAACCCCATGTGTTTTAGAGTAGAACTGTGTTTCATAGAGTTTTTATGGCTGTGACTTTTCAACAAGCTCAGGGTAGGCTCAAACTGGTAACTTTTGGGTTTATAAATGAGCTCTTTAACCATTTCCACCACCCAGGGACTTCCATATGTATATACATTACACACTTATATAAATACACATTATGTTATTGTTGTGTGCAGTCAAGTTGATTCTGACTCATAGTGAGCCTATAGGACAGAGTAGAGCTGCCCAATAGGGTTTCCTAGGCTGTAATATTTACAGGAACAGAGTGCAAGATCTTTTCTCCCACCAAACCTCTGGTAAGTGTGAACCTCTGACATTTTGATTAGCAGCCAAGGGCTTAAGCACTGTATCACCAGGGCTCCTTTATATATATTATACATATATTTAATATACATAAATTTATGTGTATTTATATACATGCATGAAAATTCTGAATGAGTTAAATTACAGTGAGCTAGATAATAAGCTAAAGCACATAAATAAAATGCAGATTGGTTGTATTGATGCTGCTTGATCACTGCAGGTAGTAAGTTCTTTTTTCAGTGTGGCATCTTTGATGAATAGTAAAATTAATAAATAATGATTACTTGGCTTTTAAATAAAAGAAAATTTTTTTTTTTTCTTTTATTTAGGACCACTCTATTTCACATTTCACCGTTAAGTTATTTGCCCTAATCTCATTGTATTTTGTTACCTTAGTGGAAAATCCCCCGAATTATATCTCATATATCAGTAGAAAACCACTGAGTGAAAAGAAAATAAAAACTGATGGTTCTTGTGTGCCTATTCTGAGACAAACTAGAACCATGAAAATCACTAAGTGAATTATAATAATTGCGAAAAACAATAAACTATATACCATAATTTAGAACAATTTCATGATTTTTTTGGTATGTAGAACTCATATAAAAGTGCATAATATGAGTATGTATGATTTTATTGGATCAGTAATCCATTCCTGCCTAGTCCCAAATGTTTTGTCTATTCAAAATCATATTTCAAAAATTCCTTCCACCCTTTCTCAAGGGATCGTGTGTTTTCCAGAACATATGCAAAATCATCATTTCTGGTACAAAATGATATATTTTAGCAGTTTAAGTCATTGAAGGACAAAACTAAAAAGGTATAATTCAAAGCTGCACGCCTTATGAAAAAGTGAGTACGAGTCACATTTTTTGCCAAGGAGTTTGTACCTCCAACTTCAGAGTTAATGAGAAATAGCAAAATAGCATTTCAAGGAGAAAGTGGAATAAGCTATTAGCAAAAGTCCTTATCAAATGCAGCAGGTCATTCTCTGATGACCAGTGAGCAACGAACAAATAGAAAGTTGGTACATATACTAAAAAGGTCAACGGTAAGATTAGCTTTGGGCTTGGCCTAATAAAGCATTCAAAGAATTGGCTTCAGTCCCAAATTCTGCATGATTCATTTTGCCATTATTTCCTGTTCTGTGAAAAGCAAATCTACCTCCTTAGTAAATCAAATAATATCTTAAAACTCTATCTGATTGATCCAAATTGGTCTTTAAGACGCATTCATCCCTAAACCTATCTCTGTGTCCAGACATATGCTGAGTTAGGCTAGGTCATGTGTACTTCTGCTGGTGCCAGACGTGCCCTTAGCTTTTCAGGGAACAGCCAGTTTTTAGGATAGGGCAGATACAGTTCCTTCAAAGTAAAATAGATCTGCTCTTTTTTTTTTAAAAAAAAGTGGAAACAATGTCAACTTTTCTCCATGTAAAATGACAAAGTTTTTTTACATGCCTGCGAAATAATGTGGGAGTGCAGTTGCCATCACAGGCACATACCCCAGATATTTAACTTTAAATTTCAATGAAACAACTCATTTGCAGAGTATGGATCAGGTTTTGGCAGCTCTGTGACACACAGATGAGAGGCAAGTGCTCTATAGTTTATCACTAAAATTCTTGCTGTAGCAGAGTCATCATCCATTTGCTTAATAATTACTTTGGATTAGTTACTAGATGGGAAAAGTTCATTCATATGAATTACTACTCTTGGAACATCTGCCACTTGCATACAGAGTTAAGTTTGTCACACAAATGAAGGAGGTTGGTTCTCGATGCCAAACCCTCACTATTTTATTGGCAAAAACAGCTGACTCGTGATTTTGCTTTCACAGAATGTTTGCTTTCTGATTTGATTCATTGCTGAAAGAAAACCATTGACGTTATGATTAAATAGCGTCTGTTGAGTTTGTTGTTTGGAAAGTTGTGCGAAGAAAAAACACCACCAAACACAAAAAAATTTTCCACACAGAAGTTTGCTAGCAGTTGAAGGAGTAGATGATAACACTGAGTTATTGAAATAAGAAGTAAAATAAAAAGTATGACTTCATTATATTTATACTGATAGTAATGACTAGTACTCTTTTTCTGGGGTTATTGATCAGAGAATAAGTCTATTGTATTAAAACAGAGAAATGTATTAAGCTTTATTAGTAGAAATTGACTATGTTAAATTAGTGCTTTTAGACAAGAGACTAGGTGAAACAGAAAAGAGGAAACAACTATTGACTGCTTTCACTCTTACAACATGATGGTAGGAATCTTTGAATGGATCCATACTTAAGAAGACCAATGACCAATCAGGTTGTACTTTGCTTTTTAATTTGCTGTAAAAAAGTAAAAGTATTGGTAGCTACTGAGGAAAACTCTATATTTAACACTGTGTGCTAAGAGCTTTAGTGCATATCAAGTAGATAAAGTAGCCCTTTATATAAAAAACTTGTTAAAAGACATATAATTTTTTATACAGATTGCATTATAGTGCATAAACTATACATACAGTAAGGCTGGACAAATGATTAAGATTGTGTTTACGGCTGGTGTCCTTCGACATCACAGATTATTATCTACCATCTAATCGACTCTGACTCATGGTGACCTTATGTACAACAGAACAAAGTCTTTCCCTGTATTGCCTCAGCCTCACCATCGTCAGCATTTTCCATCATTGCAGCTATTGGGCCAATCCTAACTGGGCCAAGCCAGTTGGATAATGTTCTGTTGTGATCCATAAGGTTTTCATTGGCTAATTTTTGGACATAGATCTCCAGGCCTTTCTTCCTAGTCTGTCTTAGTCTGGAAACTCTGCTGAAACCTGTCCGCCATCAGTGACACTGCTTGTGTTTGAAATACCAGTGGCATAGCTTCCAGCATCACAACAGTGCACAAGCCAGCAAAGTACAACAGACTGACAGGTGGTGGACATAACAGCTAGAGGAAAACAAAACAAAATAAAGGAATACAATTTTAAGTATAAATGTATGGATTTGTGGGAGACCTATATACCTATAAAAAAAAAAATTAGACTACTACTTTTTAAGTAATGTTTCATCTTTTGATTCTAAGTAAATCAGTTGTCAATGCGGTACTACTTTTGAAGGATTCAAACTTGACTAGATGATAGCAACATACTATTGAGCAAATAACTAAATTTGCTTATCCACTTCTTCAATTTATAAAACCTCATAAATATATTGAGTTCCTTGAGGGAAAAAGCCAGATCTTCTCATCCTTATACTTACATTCCTTATTAAAGTGCTTAGCATGTTTAGATGTGTGGTAAAGTTTAGTTGAATGACTAAATCCTCTTGAGGCTTAGGCTTTATCCATCAACTTTGCCCATAAAGCCTTTGAGTAACAAACATGGAAAACTGATAAACTTAAAAGGCAGATCAACTGTGGTAGGCACAAGTCTAAAGATATCCCCTCCCCAGGTTCCCTGTTTATTCAATCAAACAATAGCTAGGTAATGCTGTGAAGGGACTTTACATATAGAATTAAGTTTACTAATTAGTTTAAAATAAAGATATTATTCTGAATTATCCAGGTACAATCACATGAATGCCTAAAAGCAGAAGAGGAAGTCAGAGGAGTTAGTCAGAGAGCTATAGTCAAAAAAGAAAGAGAGAGATGAAGCAGAAGGAGAGAGAGAGAGATTTGAAGCATGAGAGGAATTTGACCCACCATTTTGAAGAAAGGGGGCCACAAACAAAGCAATACAGAGGCCCTGTATACACTTAGTATGACCCCAGCCAACAGTCTTGAAAGCAGATTGATTCTTAGAGCCTCAAAAAACAAGGAGCCTTCTCAGCACCTTGATTTTGGCCTTGTAAAATGCAGAGCAGAGAACCAGCTGAGTCACTCTCTCTGTCAAGATTTCCTATCTACAGAACTATGATATAATAAATGAGGGTTGTGTTAAATCATTACATTTGTGATGATTAGGTCCAATGTTATTGTATTTGTTGGGTGCCATTGAGTCTATTCCGCCTCAGAAGGACCTCATATGACAGGGTAGGGCTGCCCCGTAAATTTCCTCGGCTGTTATCATTATGGAAGTTGCTCACCAACTCTTTCTCCGAGAAGCTGTTGGGTGCTTTCAAACCACCAACTTTTAGGTTAGCAGTCAAGGGCTTAATCATTGCGCCCCCCAGGGAACCTATTAGTTACAATAGCAATGCAAAACTAGTAACAAAAACAAATATGTTTCAATTAAATATAAAAAACGCAATACTTATTTAATAGCTTCACAAACTGTATAAAACTATATTTGGAGTATTTTCCGAAATAATGAATAGCTTTTTTTCATGTCAGGAGCCTGAGTGGCACAAGTGGTTTGTGATCTGCTGCTAAGCTAAATTTTGGCTGTTCAAACCCACCCATGGACTCCACGGAAGAAAAGCCTGGCAAGCTGCTTCCATAAAGATTAATAGCCAAGAAAATCCTATAGGGCAGTTCTACTCTGTAACACATAAGATTGCCATGAATCACAGGCTGACCAGAGGGCAGCTAACAATAACAACAGTATTTTCATATTGAAACTCTCTGGGATGGCAATGTATATATCATATGTGAGTTAAGAACTTCTATTTTTTTTCACAGTATTCCTTGATTCTTTCTATTCCTCATTCGTTTTATTTATTAAAAGCATGATATGCATGGAATTATGTTTGGCACCAACTTTCACATGTAATGTATGTAACGATATATGTTATAATGCAACTAACTGGTCTTCTTTTGCTGAGAGATAAATTTTAGTGACATGCATTAAATTATTATTTGGAAAGCTTGGGGAACATTTATTATATATATTATATTTCTGTGACTACCAGGATTTTCCCTCTTAAGCCATTTTTTATTTCATAGAGCAAAGTGTACTCCTCATTAATTCCCATCTTAGGTTTTTCTTGGGAGGAATTTTTATAGTTAGCTTTTGATCTTTAATTTTTGACAAGGATTACAATTATATCTCTGTTTTAAAGGTTTTAAAATAGATTAAATATAACAGACTATACCGTGCTGTGACTTTGTAAATGTTGGTTGTAAGCAACTAGTAAATTAGTCTAGCCCTGGAGGGAAATAGTCTAAGTCCTTTTATTAAGCAATAAATAAATGCAAAGTGATAATTAAAATTTTACATGCTTCTGTAGAGACTATTTAGATCTTAAGATTGCAAAACTGTAAGTATCCTTTGTGGGGAAATGCTAATGCTGTTTTTCACTGCAAGATAATCAACGTGGTTATGGGAGCAACGTTCATACCCATTCCTTTCTCTTCTACACATACTCTTACCTCAACTGTCTGGCTATTTCAGGTTGTGTGTATACCAGACTTCCCTGAAGGATCATTTATGCTTATAAACATAAGGACAAAAGGCAATATAAATCTAGGTTAACAAAACAACGCCTTTTGTCCGAAAAAAAAAAAAAAAAGTTTTTCAGTTAAGGGATACACTTTCAATTTTCTGTAAGTATAGAATGAGCACTGCCTGGTAAAATACACCTTTTACAGATCAAAGGAGTTTCTTACACTCAATTTTCTTCCAGATGTCCTTGTAAGGAAGACAGAAATACTGTCTTGCATTTAAATTGTTTTGTCTAGCTAGGTTGCCATTGAGTTGATTCCAACTCATAGTGACCCTATAGGACAGAGTAGAACTGCTCCATAGGGTTTCCAAGGAGTGGCTGGTGGATTCGAGCTGTGACCTTTTGTTCAGCAGGTTGTAGATCATTATTTTTATGCTTTCATCAAGCACTGTAATTCCTTTAAGGAAAGGGCTTACACGGTTGACTATCCTAGACACTTTGCTGCAATGTAAAAAAACAACTTTGAATACATTGGTATGCTACTGTCTCATAGTTTAATTGGTGGTGGTGTCATTTCTGCTGTGGGCTGGCACAAACATATGGCTTTCATAAGGATTGTGCAGAGATTTTCATTTTCCCTCAACCTTCCTAGCTGCTGCCACTCTCAATCATTTCTATTTTTTTTTTTTCCACTGCCATAAGACACCATAAAGAAACTTGGCAAATACTGATCTGTGGCAATTTATGAAAGAGAGATAGTGAGATAAGTTTTGACCCTACTAAGGAATTAATGTGCCTAATATGAACAATTTTAAAAACTAATACCACTAATCTAATAGTTGACACACTCATGGTATTACACAGTTTACAAAACAGTTACACATGTAAGAATAGCTAGCTATGTTTTGTTAACCAAAAGATGAAAGTAGAACTGTTTATCTGACTGGTCATTTTTTTTTTTTTTTAATAATGGAGTTTATGAATAATTTCTGCATGTTCTTTTCTCCAGCTGCAATAGACAGCATGCACCATATATCAATACTTTTGAACAATGTATCTCCAGTATCAGAAGGAAGCCGTATTATTACAAAGGTTAAAGAATTCCCCCAGAATATTTGCGTACGCTTTATACATCATTGTAAATTTTAGGCTTCTTTTCTTTCTTCCTTTTTTTTTTCTTTTATCTTAATTGAGTTTGAAAAGAAAAAAATCTTTTTTGGCTAGGCGTGGCTATGTAACCCATTTTGAAGGTGAGGTGTTGGTGTCAGAATGATTAAGTACCTTTCCCTGGGAAATCATGACTAGGACATATCAGAGTTAGGGCATTATTCCAATCATTTTCACTCAAAAGTTATTGCTCTTTCTACTGTAATATCTGTCTTTTCTTATCTCTTTAGTAACAGTTTGTCAGAAAACTCTTCCAGGCAAGGAATCATGTATTTTCAGAGGACTTAACAAATTTAGCTTTTCTCCCCTGTGATAACTTTAAAGATGACCATCAGAGACTTGCTGGTACCAGATACAGCTTTGGAATTAAAAGAAAATGCTACTTTAATGAAGACTCTGGCATTTTGGAAAAAAAAAAAAAAAGTTACTACCAATCTAGCCATAATTACTTAGTGGTGGTATCTTAGTTATCTAGTGCTGCTATAACAGAAATACAATAAATGGATGGGTTTAACAAATGGAAATTTAATTCTTCA
Source organism: Elephas maximus indicus (assembly GCF_024166365.1). Lineage (NCBI taxonomy): Eukaryota > Metazoa > Chordata > Mammalia > Proboscidea > Elephantidae > Elephas > Elephas maximus. Next base: position 61,758,193 of record NC_064832.1, on the reverse strand, counting down.
CAGTAAAGTATGCTAAAAGTCTAAATTCAAGGTGTCAGCTCCAGGGGAAGGCTTTTTTCTCTGTCTGCTTTCTCGTCAGTCTTCCATCGAACTAGGAGCTTCTCCGCGCAGGGACCCTGGGATCAAAGGACACGCTCTGCTCCCAGCACTGCTTCTTTCTTGGTGGTATGAGGTCCCTGTCTCTCTGCTTGCTTCCTTTTCCTTTTATCTCTTGTAAGATAAAAAGTGGTGCAGGCTATACCCCATTGAAACTCCCTTTACATTGGATCAGGGATGTGATCTTAGTAAGGGTGTTACAATCCCAACCTAATCTTCTTCAACATAAAATTACAATCACAAAATGAAAGACAACCACACAATACTGGAAATCATGGCCCAGCCAAATTGATACACACATTTTAGGGGGGGGCATAATTCAATCCACGACAGATAGTAAACAACTAATAAAGAAAACAGGCAGTCTCATTCACATTTTTTTGTTGTAATATGACCTTGAGTCGATTACAACCCATAGCAACCCAATGTGACAGAGTAGAACTGCCCCACAGAGTTTCCTAAACTGTAATCTTTACAGGAGCAGAATGCCAGGTCTATTCTTCTGCATCACGGCTGGTGGGTTTGACTGACCTTTTGGTTAGCAGCCCAGTGCTTCACTATTCTGCCAGCAGGCCTACTTTCATTAATGTTAGTCTGGCAAATTTAGATCAAGGTAGTTTTACTGTAGCTGAGGGAAATTTGGAAGACTTCATATGTTTAGGTTCCTTAACCCACCCAGTGCCGTTGAGTAGATTCTGACTCATAGCGACCATTTGGTTAGCAGCCGTAGCACTTAACCACTGTGCCACCAGGGTTTCCTTGGGGAGTCTAATTTCCTAATAGCACTGTTCCAAAGCTAGATTGACCATGCAAAATGCAAGGTTTCGTATGTGTGTTAAATAAGTTTTTCCAATCTAAGAAAATGTCATTATTTCCAGTTTAATAAAAGGGAGCCAAGAGAGTTTAATAAAAGGGTTTCCTTGGGGAGTCTAATTTCCTAGTAGCACTGTTCCAAAGCTAGATTGACCATGCAAAATGCAAGGTTTCATATGTGTGTTAAATAATTTTTTCCAGTCTAAGAAAATGTCATTATTTCCAGTTTAATAAAAGGGAGCCAAGAGAATAACTAGGTATTATGTACCTTCTGATGTGTCAAGAGAAATAAACCAAATCACAAAGAGTAGCAGAAGCAGCAAAAGGAAAAAAAAAAATGGTTCAGATATTTTTGTTTGTTTATTTATATTTAGACAGGCTCTTCATTCCATAAACGGAATTTGATCAAATGCAGAGGAATGAAATAATCTTCAGCAATTAGATTATGAAGGACATGGCTGGTTGCCCAGACAAACCAAATGAGGATAAGCAAGAAGAGAATGCAAGTTAGGATAAAGAAAAACAAAGAGAATCTTTGAGCAGGAGTTTGTGTCTAACCAATCACTCCTACCTACAGAGACACCACTAAGTATATTGTGTGGGCATGGTGAGGGACACAATAATCTTAGGATATCTAAGTCATGTTTGTCTAAATTATGTGTCAGCAAATTTATAGATTTTTAACCTGTGGAGTGATTTAGTTTCAACGCACTATCTCTTCATAATTTTAAAATCTCAACTACACACATGTGATAGTGTTATAATACCAAAACACAGATGGCCCTTATAGCTATCCATTCTGTATACTGCTATTAGTAAGGGAGGACTGGTCATATAGTTGGAATACTTAAAGAAATTCTATTCCATATTCATTTCCTAAAAACTAATGACAAAGTTGACAAGAAACAGGGAACCAGTGTTAAATTAGTATACACTGATGACTTTTAGAACATTTGTTTTCTTTGTTTTATCTGAATAGTGTTAATTACATAGGTATATTTAGTGAAATGATTAAAATGAGGATTTTAGACAGTGATTGCCTCTTATGTTTTTCTGCCCTTACTTGGAAAACACCTTTGGGAAATGTCTTAGTTAGCTAGTGCTGCTATAGCAGAAATACCACAAGTGGATGGCTTTAACAAAGACGAATATATTTTCTCACAATAAAGTAGGCTAGAAGTCCAAATTCAGGGCGTAAGCTCTAAGAAAAGACTTTCTCTGTTGGCTCTGGAAGAAAGTCCTTCTCATCAATCTTCTCCTGGACTAGGATCTTCTCCACACAGGAACCCTGGATCCAAATAATGCACTGTGCTCCTGGCTCTGCTTTCTTGATAGTATGAGATGTCTCCTACATCCCCCCCCATCTCTCTGCTTGCTTTTCTTCTATATTCCAAAAGAAATTGGCTCAAGACACAATCCAATCTTGTAGATTGAGTCTTGCCTTTTTAACATAACTGCCGCCTATCCCCCCTCATTATCATAATAGAGGCAGGGTTTACAACACATAGGAAAGTAACATCAGATGACAAAATGGTGGGCAATCACACAATACTGGGAATCAAGGCCTAGCAAAATTGTTGCACATATTTTTGAGGGACACAATTCAATCCATGAGAGGAAAGATAAAAGTGTATGTATTTGTTGGTTTATTTTGGCTTTATTTGTTTATATTTCTGTAGGAATAAGGAAAAAAATGCAGGTATTTCTGAGAAAACTCAGCAAACACTATATCTTCTATTCTAAAATTTTTCCCTGATTGTGAAGATTAACACACTTTAGAGAGATTAAAGAATGGTGGACCCATAGCCTTTAAAAGAGATGATGTAAGGGAGAAAAAATATTCATCTTCAAGTATTTGAAAAGCTGATGAATAAAATAGTAATTGATTTACCCAGAGATTAATGTGAAAATATTACACAAAGATAGATTTTATTTCAAAATGAAAAAAAAAAAAATTTTTTTTTCTTTTTTTTTTTTGGACAAAGCTATTCAGCAATGATATGAGAGTTTTATTTATTTATTTTTTTTAATAAGGTTAATAGTTTTTGCATCCTGGGCATTACACAGGAAAAAATATAAAGGATGTAACTTAAAATAAGTGACTCCTAAGGTCATTTCCAATTTTGGATTATGTTTACAAAGAGGACATGACCATTTTACATCCATTCAATTCTCCAGTGACATGAGAATTTGACCAGATGACATCAACTGTCCTTTGTTGTTGTTAAGTGCCATTGAATCCATTCTTACTCATAGTGACCCGACGTACAACAGAAGGAAACACTGTCCAGTCCTGAAACATACATGCAATCGTTATGTTTGATACCATTGCTGCAGGTACTGTGTTAATCCATCTGGTTGAAGGTCTTCCTCATTTTGCTGACCCTCTACTTTACTGAGCAAAATGTCCATTTCCAGGAACTGGTCCTCCCTGATGACATGTCCAAAGTATGTGAGACAAAGTCTCACTGTCCTTGCTTCTAATGAGCATTCTGGCTGTACTTCTTCCATGACAAATTTGTTCGTTCTTTTGTCAATCCATGATATATTCAATATTCTTTGCCAACACCATAATTAAAAGGCATTAATTCTTCTTCCATCTTCCTTATTCACTGCCTAGCTTCCACATGCATATGAGATGATTGAGAACACCATGGCTTGAGTCAGGTGCACCTTAATCCTTAAAGTGGCATCTTTGTTTTTAACAGCAAATTTGTTCAATGCAATGTGTCATTTGATTTCTCGACTGCTGCTTGCATGGGCAACTATTGTGAGTCCAAGTAAGATGAAATTCTTGACAACATCCTTCCTTTTGAAATCTACAAATTTATGATAAATATTGTCTTGGAAATTGTTATTTTAGAGAGAAAAGGTTAGTATCTCCTAACTTGAATCTCACTCTTGCCTGCTTTATTCCACTTCCATTCTCATTTCTTGAACTCATTAAGTTTCCCATTTTTTCTACCTTATCCTATAGTATATCTCTCTCTCTTGTAGCATCATTATTGTTCTCCTTATTAGAGAGGGAACCTCTTAGGGGCAAGAAACTTTCTCTTTTTTTTGTCTACATATTCCTAATATTAAGCACATACTAAGTGTACAGAAAGTACTCAAAAAAAAGTTGTTGACTGAATGACCAGAAATTTAGGAAAAAAAACTAAGTAAAAGAACAAAACATGAAAGTACAATGTATAGATAGCAATAGGAGGCTGACATGAAGAGTAAGTGTGAGATGCAGAATAATAATAGCTAACACTTATATAATGTTCGCTATGTGCAAAACGCTTCTCTAAGCATTCTAAATTTATTTTTATCTTCATAAGAGTGCATTAAACCGGATACTCTTTGTATCCCCACTCACAGGTGAGAAAACAAGGCAACTTCCTAATGTCACACAGCCAGTGAGTAGCAGGGTTGGGATCTAAATCCTGGCCAACTATCCAGAGTCAGTGCTCATAACCACCATGGTATACCTTGGAACTCAGAAATATCCATATCCAGGTTAAGAACAAGGATGCATACACATTGTATAGGTCAAAGCAAGACAGTAAGTCCAAACTAGATGGGCAGAGGTGAAGAAAAAGAAAATTAACCAAAGGACAGATAACTTAATGGGAAGAGTCAAAGATTTAAAGGCAAGAAACTGAATTTCTATTTTAAAATCCAGGCAAAGAAAATGATCAAAACCCCATGTCTTAGTTATCTAGTGTTGCTGTAACAGAAACAGGAAACCGTGGTGGCATAGTGGTTAAGAGCTACGGCTGCTAACTAAAAGATTGGCAGTTTGAATCCACCAGGTGCTCCGTGGAAACCCTGTGGGGCAGGTCTACACTGTCCTATAGGGTTGCTATGAGTCAGAATTTACTCAATCGCAGAGGGTTTGGTTTTTTTGCTTTATAACAGAAATACCACAAGTGGCCTTAACAGACAAATACATCCTCTCACAGTTAGAATGCCTAATTCAGGGTGCCAGCTCTAGGGGAAGGCTTTCTCCCTCTGTCAGCTCTGAGAGAAGGTCCTTGTCATTAATCTTCCCCTGGTCTAGGAGCTTCTCAGTACAAGGACCCCAGGTCCGAAGAACATGTTGTGCTCCTGGTGCTTCTTTCTTGGTGGAATGAAGTCTCTCATCTCTCTGCTTGCTTCTGTCTCCTTTTATCTCACACCCCAGAGAAACTCCCCTTAAATAGGATCAGGGCTGTGACCTGAATAAGGTATTACATCCCACCCTAATCGCCTTTAACATAACCTATTCTTGCCTTATTAGCCACAGGCAGAGAGGAAGATTTATGATACATAGGAAAATTATACTGGATCACAAAATGGAGGACAAACACACAATACTGGGAATAATGGCTGAGCCAAGCAGGCATACATTTTTTGGGAGCACAATTCAATCCATAACACACAGGAAAACTGAGAGGGTTAGAATCTTAATAATATGTCAGTGAAGCTACTTGAAGATAACTGTTACAAGAAGCTGTTGAGAACTGGGGAGAAGCACCCCAGCCCCTGCCTTTTTAGGATGTTTAGGTTCTAAAGGCACTAGAAAAAAATATACATAAGCAGATTGATCGTGAGAATGGACCACTTTTTTCATGTCCCTGACATTCCTTTGGGTTATGAAAAACCTAATATTTCTTAAAGGTATTGTTCTTTAAAATAATCAGTTAAAAGATTGCAAATAATTACCATGTTTGCTTAGGTTTATGTGAGAGTTCTTAACAAAACTTCTTTTAATCCCTCTTATGATATAACAGAAAGGACACTGCTTCAGATGTCAGATATAAGCTTTAGTCTTGCTCCTGACAAGAGCAGGATCATTCATAAGTCATTAAACTCTTAAAACTGTACTTCAAAAAATGTTTAAGGACAAAATTTTAAAATTTTATGACTTTAGACCAACCGTTTCAATTTTTTACACTAACACAGTAAAAAGAATTAGCCGATGTTCAACCATTTCAAGAGATGGCATATGATTAGGAACTGATGGTACTGAAGGAAAAAGCCCAAGCTGCTCTGAAGACATTGGTGAAAAACAAGGCTCCAGGAATTGATGGAATATCAGTTGAGATGTTTCCACAAACAGATGCAGCAGTGGAGGTGCTCATTCATCTATGCCAAGAAATATGGAAGACAGCTTTCTGGGCAACTGACTGGAAGAGATCCATATTTATGCCCATTCCCAAGAAAGATGATCCAACTGAATGCAGAAATTATAGAACAATATCATTAATATCACATACAAGCAAAATTTTGCTGAAGATCATTCAAAAATGGCTGCAGCAGTGTATCGACAGGGAACTGCCAGAAATTCAGGCCGGTTTCAGAAGAGGATGTGGACCCAGGGATATCATTGCTAATGTTAGATGGATCCTGGCTGAAAGCAGAGAATATCAGAAGGATGTTTACCTGTGTTTTATTGACTATACAAAGGCATTTGACTGTGCGGATCATAACAAATTATGGATAACATTGCAAAGAATGGGAATTCCAGAATACTTAATTGTGCTCATGAGGAACCTTTACATAGATAAAGAGGCAGTTGTTCAGGCAGAACAATGGGGTACTGATTGGTTTAAAGTCAGGAAAGGTGTGCGTCAGGGTTGTATTCTTTCACCATACCTATTTAATCTGTATGCTGAACAAATAATCTGAGAAGCTGGACTATATGAAGAAGAACAGGGCATCAGGATTGGAGGATGACTCATTAACAATCTGCATTATACAGATGACACAACTTTGCTTGCTGAAATTGAAGAAGACTTAATGAAGATTAAAGACCACAGCATTCAGTATGGATTGCGCCTCAACATAAAACAAAAATCCTCACAAGTGGACCAATGAGCAACATCATGATAAACGGAGAAAAGATTGAAGTTGTCAAAGATTTCGTTTTACTTGGATCCACAATCAACAGCCATGGAAGCAGCAGTCAAGAAATCAAAAGATGCATTGCATTGGGTAAATCTGCTGCAAAGGACCTCTTTAAAGTGTTGAAAAGCAAAGATGTCACCTTGAAGACTAAGGTGTGCCTGACCCAAGCCATGGTATTTTCAGTTGTATCATATCCATGTGAAAGCCGGACAATGACTAAGGAAGACTCAAGAAGACTTGATGCCTATGAATTGTGGTGTTGGCAAAGAATATTGAATATACCATGGACTGCCAAAAGAACGAACAAATCTGTCTTGGAAGAAGTGCGGCCAGAATGCTCCTTAAAGGCAAAGATGGCGAGACTGCGTCTTAAATACTTTGGACATGTTGTCAGGAGGGTTCAGCCCCTGGAGAAGGACATCATGCTTGCAGAGTACAGGGTCAGTGCAAAAGAGGAAGACTCTTAACGAGGTGGATTGACACAGAGGCTTCAACAATGAGCTCAAACATAATGATTGTGAGGATGGCTCAGGACCAGGCAGTGTTTCCTTCTGTTGTGCATAGGGTCGCTATGAGTCAGAACCTACTCGACGGCACCGAACAACTACAACATAGTAAACCCCAACCAGGGGGTGCCTGAGAAGCCAAATTTTAGGCTTTCCTTTTACTTTTCCATTTATTTATGGAGCCCTGGTCAAATGGTGGTTAAGAACTCAACTGCTAAATCAGCAGTACAAATCCACCAGCTGCCGCTTGGAAACCCTGTGGGACAGTTCTACTCTGTCCTTCCTATAAGGTGGTTATGATTAGAAGTCAACTCAGCAACCATGATTTTGGTTTTTGTTTGTGTTTTTACTGTTCCATGTACTTGGCACGTAAGCATTTTAAGAATTTATCATTCTAGCCAATAAACTTTTTAATGAATAATTAAGTAATTTTTATCTCACTGATAGCCTTTGGTGAATTAGGATCAAGCCAGAGATTCTATGGTAGTTGTGGCAAAGGATTAACCTACCCACCATAATGTTTAGGTAAGTGATTGAATGTCCCACAAAGTGACCACTGGTTATAAAGTACAAAATGATATGATGTCCGCTTTAACTTAGTGGGCTTTCATAGAAGAGAGGAATTCCTTGAGTTAATCATAATATTACATGGTTGGGTGTTGTGTTGGTAGTAGCTGGTAATGAAGTACAGAAAATTAAAGTTTGTATTACTTATTTGCACATGAGTATAATATTAAATGTGGTTTAAACTAAATCAATAAGTAACATATGATAACTGAAGGGGATTTCCTTATAATCTTCTTGATCTGATGTGCCATTTAATTTTTAGTTAACTTTTTAAATAATATAGAAAAAAGGTATTTCTAATAGAATTGCAATTGAAGCAGTAATTATTGATAAGGAAATAACAATAATAGAGTTAAGGGACAGCAAGAAATGAATACTGGAAAGTGTACTTATTTTAAATTCAGGGAATAATTAAACACAAAAAAATGGTAAGAAGCTTCCATCTATTTTAGTATAAAAGTAAAACTGAATTGTTCATAATTACCAAAATTACTATAACATTTTATGAAGCAGCAAAAGTAGATAAAGTGGGGGTTTGTCTCGGTTATCTAGTGCTGCTTTAACAGAAATACCACAAGTGATGGGGCTTTAACAAAGAGAAGTTTATTCTCTCACAGTGGTGTAGGCTACAAGTCCAAATTCAGGGTGCCAGCTCCAGGGGAAGGCTTTCTTTCTCCATCGGCTCTGGAGGAAGGTCATTGTGATGCATCCGTCTTCCTTTAGTCTGGGAGCATCTTAGCACAGGAACTTCAAGTCTAAAGGAAACGCTCTGTTCCCGACATTGCTTTCTTGGTGGTATGAGGTTCCCCAACTCTCTGCTTGCTTCCCTTTGCTTTTAGCTCTTGAGACATAAAAGGCTACACCCTAGGGAAACTCCCTTTACTTTGGATCAGGGATGTGACCCGGTAAGGGTGTTAAAATCTCACCCTAATCCTCTTTAACATAAAATTACAATCACAAAATGGAGGACACCTACACAATAGTGAGAATCCTGGCCTAACCAAGTTAATACACACATTTTTTTTTAGGGGGACATAATTCAATCCATGACAGGGTTTTAGTCTGTATTTCTATAATCGATAAGGATTATTATATCTTAAGCACTGGCAACTTATATTTGGTGCCAAAATATTTCTTTATAATAAATGTTTCAACCTATATGTAGAAATATGTATGTATATATACGTGCATTTAATGTGAAGACCAGCACAGTTTTAGAGTAAAACTTCAGAACTCCATAATATGTAAAGAAAAAAACCCTTATATGTGGCCAAGAGTAAAGGACCCAGTTATATCTAATACTAGTTTCCTAATGTCCAGTTTTCTTATAGCAGTTTTTATGAACGAAATTATTTGCTCCTCAAAGATTTAAGTAAGATTCTCAAAGGATATAAGTTACAGGAATATACTGTAAATTAGATACAGAAATAAAAGAATCTAATGCAATGATATTAAATGAACTATTATCAGAGCTGTCTAAAAAATAAATCAAACTATAAAAGTCTATAGACTTCATACCAGATGAATTTCAATTTGACTCTAAGTTTTCTAGTGTCCGAATAAAAAACGGAATTTGATCAATTTCATAATCTACAATATTCATAATAAAATAGCGAACCAGTTTACCCAGGAGAAGTTCAATTATTCCTGCTACTAAAACTTGAAAGAAATTTCTCCCAGGGGTCATCATAAATAGGACACTATAAAATATAATGAAATATGCCTTCAGCAATATATTTATGATAGATGCCACTAAGAGCTTCATAAGGCTTTTTTTTTTAATAATATTCTTCAATATACACTGACTGCCCAGCTATACAATTGTGTGTGTAGTTTAACAGAGGCATAGACTTTAATAACTGGAAAAATAGATGGACAAGAAAACCTTTAAAGCTTCATCAGAAGCATCTTTATCTTACTGTAGCTCTTTAGAGAAACTTGGCGGCAGTAGGTCTCAGAGCACTTAATCTGTTCATTCAGTAAATAATTATTGGATATCCAGCCCCGGAGGTGCAGTAGTTAAGCACTTGGCTGCTAACAAGAAAGTCGGCAGTTCACATCTGCCAGCCTCTCGTTGGAAACCCTATGGAACAGTTCATCTCTGTCCAACAGGGTTGGCATGAGTTGGAATTGATTCGATGGCAATTTCTTTTTTTAATAATTAGCATGGAGTCCCTGGGTGGTGCAAATGGGTAACTTCCCAGCTACTAACCAAATGGTTGGTGGTTCAAACCCACCCAGAGACACCTAGGAAGAAAGGCCAAAAGGTCAAAGCCACTGAAAACGCTATGGGCCACAGTTCTACTCTGAAACGCACAGGGTTGCCTAGAGTCAGAATTGACTTGATGGTAACTGGTATACTTTATATAGTACTGTATTAGGCTCAGGGAATAAACAGAGAACAAAACAATTTCCCATAAGTCTGTTATTCTTTGATGTCAGTTAAGTATAAATAAACATGACAAATGACCTGAAAAAATGTTAATGTCCTCTTACAAAGGTAAGGGCATTTACTCCAAGGACACACTCACAATGTAGATCAGATTTTTTTCTCAGAACGTAGGTTTGAATCTGCTCTAACATACAGATTAACAGGCACTTGCAGGATGTTCTACTCTGCTTTAGTATACAGGAAGTCCCCTGGTTATGAACATCAGAGTTACCGACAACTCCTACTTGCTGTTTAATGTCGGCAAAATATTGAATGGCACACGAAGCATCAGAAGCAGATAGAAGAAATATACAGAGTCACTGTACAAAAAAGAATCAGTCAACGTTCAGCTATTTCAAGAGGTAGCATATGATCAAGACCCAATGGTATTGAAGGAAGAAATCCAAGCTGCACTGAAAAACCAGAAAAACTAAACCCAGTGCCATCGAGTCGATTCCGATTCATAACGACCCTATAGGACGGCGTAGAACTGCCCCATAGAGTTTCCAAGGAGTGCCTGGTGGATTTGAACTGGCGACCCTTTGGTTAGCAGCCATAGCACTTAACCAGTACACCACCAGGGTTTCTGCTGCACTGAAGGCACTGACATACAACAAGGCTCCAGGAACTGACAGAATACCAATTGAAATGCTTCAAAAGTGGATGCAGAGCTACAGGTGCTCATTTGTCTATGCCAAGAAATTTGGAAGACAGCTACCTGGCAAACCAACTAGAAGAGATCGATGTTTGTGCCCACTCCAAAGAAAGGTGATTCAACAGAATGTGGAAATTATCAAACAATGTCATTAATGTCACATGCAAGTAAAATTTTGCTGAAGATCATTGAAAAGCAGTTGCAGCAGTACATTGTCAGGGAACTGCCAGAAATTCAAGCCAGAATCAGAAGAGGACATAAAATGAGGGATATCATTGCTGATGTCAGATGGATCTTGGCTGAAAAGAGAGAATACCAGAAAGATGTTTACCTGTGTTTTACTGAATATGCAAAGGCATTTGACTGTGTGGATCATAACAAATTATGGATAACATTGTGAAGAATGGGAATTCCAAAACACTTAATTGTGCTCATGTGGAACCTGCAGATAAACCAAGGAATAGTTGTTTGAACAAAGCATAGAGATACTGTATGGTTTAAAATCAAAAAAAGGTGTGTGTCAGGGTTGGGTTGTTTCACCATACTTATTTAATCTGTATGCTGAGCAAATAGTCTGAGTAGATGGACTATATGAAGCAGAATGGGGCATCGGGATTGGTGGAAGACTCATTAACAACCTTCGATATGCAAATGACACAACCTTGCTTGCTGAACGTGAACAGGATTTGAAGCACTTACTGATGAAGGTCAAAGACCACAGCCTTCAGTGTGTATTGCATCTCAACATAAAGAAAACACAAGTCCTTACAACTGGACCAATAAGCAACATCATGATAAATAAAGAAAACGTTTATGTTATCAAGGATTTCATTTTACTTGAATTCATGATCAACCCCCGTGAAAACAGCAGTCAGGAAATCAAAGGACATATATCATTGGACAAATCTGCTGCCAAAGACCTCTTTAAAGTGTTAAAAAGCAAAGATGTCACTTTGAGGACTAAGATGAGCCTGACTCAAGCCATGATATTTTCAATCACCTCATATGCATGTGAAAGCTGGACAATGAATAAGGAAGATCAAAGAAGAATTCATGCCTTTGAATTATGGTGTTGGCAAAGAATATTGAATATACTGTGGTGTTATGGATTGAATTTTGTCCCCCAAAAATATGTGTATCAATTTAGCTAGACTCTGATCCCCAGTATTGTGTGATTGTCCACTCTTTTGTGATTTTCCTATGTGTTGTAAATCCTAACTCTATGATGTTAATGAGATGGGATTAGTGGCAGTTATGTTAATGAAGCAGGACTCAGCCTACAAGATTTGATTGTGCCTTAAGCCAATCTCTTTTGAGATGTAAAAGAGAGAAGTGAGCAGAAGGGCATGAGGACCACATACCACCAAAAAACAAGAGCCAAGAAAATAATGTGTCATTTGAACCTGAAGTCCCTACAATGAGAAGCTCCTCAACTGAAGATTGATGACAAGGAACTTCCCCAAGATCCCACAGACAGAGAAAGAAAAAGCCTTCTTCTGGATTTGACACCCTGAATTCAGACTTCTAGCCTCCTAAACTGTGAGAGAATAAATTCTTCTTTGTTAAAGTTATCCACTTGTGATGTTTCTGTTATAGCAACACTAGATAACTAAGACAGAATTTGGTACCAGGTGTGGGGTGTTGCTCAAACAGACGCCTAAAATGTAGAAGTGGTTTTGAAACTCTGAATGTGTAGAAGCTGATTGAGTTTTAAAGTGCGAACAGTAAAAGCATAGATTGCCTTCAACAGACTGTTGATGGAATAATGGACGTCAGACAATTCTGATGAGGACGCAGAAGCAAATCAGGAGAGCTGGTACACTGGTGATGGTGAAGATAGTGATCAGCAGGACCAGGAGACCAGCTCAAGGCACAGGTGGAGCCAACCTAAAGAGCATAACAATGATCAAGAGAATGGCATAGGACGAGGCAGTATTTAGTTTTGTTATACATAGGGTTGCTATGATTTGGAACCAACTCAGTGGCACCTAATAACAACAACAAATTTGCCCTCACTTTGAAACAATTGAACCAACCCATACTCACAACAAATTCTTCATCACAGTCGCCTTCACTTGCTGCACGTGCTGCTTTTAAATCATTGAAAAACCTTCAAGCCTTTTATTGCACTAAGGTAAAGCTATTTGAGAACTGTATACAACTGTTCCAACTCACCTACAAATTCTACCTAAAGACTCAAAGACACAGTTAAGGCCACCAGTAGTCACAATGCCTTAAATTTGGAAGAGTGCCACAGGTTTTATCCTAAAGCAATGGTCCTATTGGGAACTCTATCACAACTACGGCTTTAAAAGTATCATCTGAGAAGCACTAGGTATATCTTCCTTGGGGTTGTCTCAAGGGGTAGAGCAGATCGAACAGCTGATCTCTGCCTTCTCCAACCTTGCTTTAGCCACCGAAGACTTGCTGCTTAAAATGTAAATTATTTTCAGGTGTCCCAGCCATGATCTTTTCAATCACTTTTTTTTTTAAATAATTTTTATTGTGCTTTAAGTGAAAGTTTACAAATCAAGTCAGTCTGTCACATATAAGCTTATATACACCTTACTCCATACTCCCACTTACTCTCCCCCTAATGAGTCAGCCCGTTCCCTCATTCCAGTCTCTCCTTTTGTGCCAGTTTTGCCAGTTTCTAATCCTCTCTACCCTCCTATCTCCCCTCCAGACAGGAGATGCCAACGCAGTCTCAAGTGTCCACCTGATACAAGTAGCTCACTCTTCATCAGCATCTCTCTCCAACCCATTGTCCAGTCCCTTCCATGTCTGATGAATTGTCTTCAGGACTGGTTCCTGTGTGGGCCAACAGAAGGTTTGGGGACCATGACCGCTGGGATTCTTCTAGTCTCAGTCAGACCATTAAGTCTGGTCTTTTTATGAGAATTTGGGATCTGCATCCCACTGATCTCCTGCTCCCTCAGGGGTTCTCTGTTGTGCTCCCTGTCAGGACAGTCATTGATTGTGGCCGGGCACCAACTAGTTCTTCTGGTCTCAGGATGATGTAAGTCTCTAGTTCATGTGGCCCTTTCTGTCTCTTGGGCTCTTAGTTATTGTGTGACCTTGGTGTTCTTCATTCTCCTTTGATCCAGGTGGGTTGAGACCAATTGATGCATCTTAGATGGCCGCTTGTTAGCATTTAAGACCCCAGACACCACACTTCAAAGTGGGATGCAGAATGTTTTCATAATAAAATTATTTTGCCAATTGACTTAGAAGCTCCCTTAAGCCATAGTTCCCAAACCCCTGCCCTTGCTCCGCTGACCTTTGAAGCATTCAGTTTATCCCATAAACTTCTTTGCTTTTGGTCCAGTCCAGTTGAGCTGACCTTTCGTATATTGAGTATTGTCCTTCCCTTCACCTAAAGTAGTTCTTATCTACTAACTAATCAGTAAATAACCCTTTTCCACACCCCCCCCCGCCCCATGTAACCACAAAAGTATGCGTTCTTCTCAGTTTATACTATTTCTCAAGATCTTATAATAGTGGTCTTGTACAATATTTGTCCTTTTGCATCTGACTAATTTCACTCAGCATAATGCCTTCCAGTTTCCTCCATGTTATGAAATGTTTCAACAGATTCCTCACTGTTCTTTATCGATGAGTAGTATTCCATTGTGTGAATATACCATAATTTATTTAACCATTCATCCATGATGGACACCTTGGTTGCTTCCAGCTTTTTGCTATTTTAAACAGAGCTGCAATAAACATGGGTGTGCATATATCTGTTCGTGTAAAGGCTCTTATTTCTCTAGGGTATATTCTGAGGAGTGGGATTTCTGGGTTGTATGGTAGTTCTATTTCTAACTTTTTAGAGAAAACACCAGATAGATTTCCAAAGTGGTAGTACCATTTTACATTCCCACCAGCAGTGTATAAGAGTTCCGATCTCTCCGCAGCCTCTCCAAGATGTATTATTTTGCGTTTTTTTTTGGATTAATGCCAGCCTTGTTGGAGTGAGATGGAATCTCATCGTAGTTTTAATTTGCATTTCTCTAATGGTTAATGATCGAGAGCATTTTCTCATGTGTCTGTTAGGTGCCTGAACATCTTCTTTAGTGAAGTACGTGTTCATATCTTTTAGCCACTTTTTGATTGGGTTGTTTGTCTTTTTGTGGTTGAGTTTAAACAGAATCATATAGATTTTAGAGATCAGGCACTGGACGGAGATGTCATAGCTGAAAATTCTTTCCCAATCTGTAGGTGGTCTTTTTACCCTTTTGGTGAAGTCTCTAGATGAGCATAGGTGTTTGATTTTTAGGAGCTCCCAGTTATCTGGTTTCTCTTCATCATTTTTGGTAATGTTTTGTATTCTGTTTGTGCCTTGTATTAGGGCTCCTAACGTTGTCCCTATTTTTTCTTCCATGATCTTTATCGATTTAGTCTTTATGTTTAGGTCTTTGATCCACTTGGAGTTAGTTTTTGTGCTTGGTGTGAGGTATGGGTCCTGTTTCATTTTTTTGCAAATGGATGTCCAGTTATGCCAGCACCATTTGTCAAAAAGACTATCTTTTCCCCAATTAACTGACACTGGTCCTTTGTCAAATATCAGCTGCTCATATGTGGATGGATTTATATCTGGATTCTCAATTCTGTTCCATTGGTCTATGTGCCTGTTGTTGTACCAGTACCAGGCTGTTTTGACTACTGTGGCTGTATAATAGGTTCTAAAATCGGGTAGAGTGAGGCCTCCCACTTTCTTCTTCTTTTTCAATAATGCTTTACTTATCTGGGGCTTCTTTCCCTTCCATATGAAGTTGGTGATTTGTTTCTTCATCACATTAAAAAAATGTCATTGGAATTTGGATTGGAAGTGCATTGTATGTATAGACGGCTTTTGGTAGAATAGATATTTTTACTATGCTTTGTCTTCCTATCCATGAGCAAGGTATGCTTTTCCACTTATATAGGTCCTTTTTAGTTTCTTGCACTAGTACTTTGTAGTTTTCTTTGTATAGGTCTTTTACATCTTTGGTAAGATCTATTCTTAAGTATTTTATCTTCTTGGGGACTACTGTGAATGGTATTGATTTGGTGATTTCCTCTTTGTAAATTTTGTGTTCCTCATTTTCATAGTAGTCAAATTTATGTTTGCTGAGTTGTTATGATTTTCTTGGTTTTTATTTTGAGTTATGGAATTGTTATACCTCTTTGTGATTACCTTAATATTTACACCTATTTTTCTAAGTAAAAACCTAACT
This sequence comes from Elephas maximus indicus, assembly GCF_024166365.1. Classification (NCBI taxonomy): domain Eukaryota; kingdom Metazoa; phylum Chordata; class Mammalia; order Proboscidea; family Elephantidae; genus Elephas; species Elephas maximus. The sequence goes on along the minus strand of NC_064832.1, from coordinate 61,742,032 downwards.
TGTATTTTCCTATATCACCTTGTTTTCCTCTCATATGGCAGTTCTATGCCTCCTGTATTTAGTCCCTCTTTTTAATTATTGTGATCTTTTACATATTGACTTCAAAGATTCCCTGTTTTGGGCATTTTTTTCTTTTGAAAAATTAATCTTAATTTGTTTTTGTGATTTTCCTAATTGAGTTGATATCAGGATGTTCTGTTCTGTGACCTTGTGTTGTGCTGGTATCTGATATTATTGATTTTCTGACCAATTTCCTTTAGTATTTCTTGTAGCTTTGGTTTGGTTTTTGCAAATTGTCTAAGCTGTGTTTATCTGCAAATGTTTTAATTTCACCTTCATATTTGACAGAGAGTTTTGCTGGATATATGATCCTTGGCTGGCAGTTTTTCTCCTTCAGTGCTCTATATATGTCATCCCATTGCCTTCTTGACTGCATGGTTTCTGCTGAGTAGTCTGAACTTATTCTTAATGATTCTCCTTTGTAGGAGACCTTTCTTTTATCCCTGGCTGCTTTTAAAATTTTCTCTTTATCTTTGGTTTTGGCAAGTTTGATGATAATATGTCTTGGTGATTTTCTTTTTGGATCAGTCTTAAATGGGGTTTGATAAGCATCTTGGATAGATATCCTTTCATCTTTCATGATGTCAGGGAAGTTTTCTGCCAACAGATCTTCAACTATTCTCTCTGTATTTTCTGTTATCCCTCCCTGTTCTGGGACTCCAATCACACGCAAGTTATTCTTGATAGAGTCCCACATGATTCCTAGTGTTTCTTCATTTTTTTTAATTCTTTAATCTGATTTTTTTTCAGTTATAATGGTGTCAATTCTCTTATCCTCCAGGTCCCCCACTCTGCATTCCATTTGCTTGATTCTGCTCCTCTGACTTCCTATTGAGTTGTCTAATTTTGTAATTTTACTGTTAATCTTTTGGATTTCTGAATGCTATCTCTTTATGGATTCTTGCAACTTATTAATTTTTCCACTATGTTCTTGAATAATCTTTTTGATTTCTTCAACTGCGTTATCAGTGTGTTCCTTGGTTTTTTCTGTAGATTGCCTTATTTCATTTCTGAGGTTATCCCTGATGTCTTGAAGCATTCTGTAAATTAGTTTTTTATATTCTGCATCTGGCAATTCCAGGACTGTATCTTCATTTGGGAAAAATTTTGATTCTTTAGTTTGGGGAGTTGTAGAAGCCATCATGGTCTGCTTCTTTATGTGGTTTGATATTGACTGCTGTCTCTGAGGCATCTCTAAGATATTGTAGTGATTTATTCTATATTTGCTCACTGAGTCTTGTCTTGTTTTGTTTTCTTTCAATGTACGTAGATGGGCTACTAGATTGTGCTGTCTTTATTGTCGTAGCCCTTGAATCACTTATGTCCTATTACCAGCTGGTTTGGCCTGTTACCAGATATATAAGCCTAAGAGTCCATTCACTATTCTTGAACAGAATCTGATTTTGGGTCACCAAGTGTGCAGTGCAGACTGTCACCTATCCACCTAGAGGAGTAGTGGTGCTAGTTGTGTGCACCAGATTCTAGTAACAGCAGGGGGTCACACTCCGGGGGGGGGGGCAGGATGCTGACTGTCTTCCCCCAAGTGCCAGTGAGATAGGTGTGTCTCTATTCCTAAAGCACTTTGGTGGGTGGGCTCTGCAGCTGTACCTTAGGCACCCAATGCATGTACCTCTACAGACTGGTAGGTGTCACTATCCTCAGACCACTATGGCAGGAGGCTAGGTGGTCTGGGGGGAGCTTCAGCCCTCAGTTCCCTGTTGTGGGTCAGTGAGGGCTCTATTTAATATGCAGAGATATCAGACCTGAGAAACTTGTCTTTACAGTAATCCACTAAAACAATTACAGCCAGATCCCTATCAGAATTGCCTTTACATTATAATAGCCACCTTGTTCCCTGTAGGGATGAAAGCCCAAGACTGTGGATCTCATATGCCTGGCTGGAGCTGGTTCTGTATTTTTAGTCCAATTTCGGGAAGTCAGGGAAGGATTTTCGGGCCCTGGGTTTTTTGTAGCTGCCTCTCTCAGGCCAGGAGAATGGGTTAGGAAAAGACCAAAAAAGAACAAAAAAAGAAAAACAAAAACCGCAGAGTACTTCACTCTCTGGCTCAGGAAATTCCAATGTTAATGAAGCTGCCTGGGAAGGGGAGGGGAGGGGTCAGATAGATAGGAGAGAGTAGCACCCCGGAATATAGACAAAGTTACTTATCTTGTTTGGTGATGACTATTTTATCTGAGATTCTGGAGGGGTGTGTAGCCTGTGCATGTTGGCTGGGTCCAGATTGTCCCCGAGGGTCAGGCCCCCATCCTGTGCTTGTGCTGTCTCAGAAGCCGTGGTCAGTTCCTCCGCTCCCAGTCCAAAGCCCAGAGCCAAGGTTCCCCGGCTGGGATGCTGCACTCCAGGCTCCAAAGCCAGTCACTGCCTCTCAGTGACTTCTCATCCCGTGAGCCGTGTTGCTGCGCTTCCTGCATGCACTGCTTGGGCTTCCCCCTAGGTCACTTCTGGGGGCTAGGGCTGCATCCCATGTTTGCGCCATCTCAGGATGCCGTGGTCAGCTCCCCTGCACTCAGTCCAAAGCCCGGCACCAAGGTTTTCTGACTGGGACGCTGGCTCCAAGCTCCGAAAACTGTTATTGCTTCCCTGTGTTTGCTCGTTCTCAGTCTCTGTCACTCAGGTCAACTCTTTAGATCTGTATTTGATGGTCAGGGCTTGTAGACTGTCATGTATGTGATCGACTCACTTGTTTTTCTAAGTCTTTGTTGTAAGAGGGATCCGAGGTAGCTTCTACCTAATCAGCCATCTTGGCCCCCTCTCTCAATCACTTATGATGCTTGTAAAAACTATGGAATGAAAAAGGAAGACCAAAGAAGAAATGGTGCATCCAAATTGGGTGTTGGTGAAGAATATTGAATATACCATGGACTGTCAAAATAACAGCAACAACAAAAATCAATCTTAGAATACATTAACCGGCATACTCTTTAGAAGCAAGATGGTGAGATTTAGGCTTGCTTAATTTGGACATATCATCAGGAAAAGGACATCTTATTAGGAAAAGTAGAAGATCAGCAAAAATGAGGGAAATGCACCACTGAACATGAAGATGATGCAGGATGAGGCAACATTGTGTTCTGTATGCATGAATTGGAGCCAGAAATTGTTATGATAGCAACTAATAATAACAACTTTAAAAAATATGTATGAAAAACAGAATACTATACTATTTTTCTCCATAAAGATCATTAATGCATCTATTTAATAAATATATACTCTGTTCCTGCTGTCTTCCAGACTTTATGCCAGGGGCTAGATATACACAGTTAAATAAATCAGGGTCTTTGTCTTAAGTAGCTTACAGTTTGTAAAGAGACCTTCTGGGTGAACCAAAGTTTAAGCTCAGTTTGGTAACTGCTGTTTCAGGGGTATTCATACCACACACTGTGAAAGGACAGAGGAGGCATAGCCAGAGCAGCTGGGATTGAAGAGAGCGCTCAATATACAAGAGGTGGCCTTTGAATTGAATCTTGAAAAATAATAGGAATTAGGAAAAGAAGGTGGATAAAGCCATTTAAAGCACTGGAGTGGGTGAAGGAGTCCATGCCAAACAGCACTGTAAATTGAAAGAAAGGTGAGTAATATTCGTGACTGAAATTCAAATATGAGAGAAAATGAAGTATTAGAAGCAAGAAGAGGGCAGATCATGGAGAGCCAGAGAGCTTAACCTGCGAAGTTTGAACCAAAAGACAAGAGGACACCGGAACAAACAGAACAAATAAAGAAAACAAAACTTCAGAGTAATGCCATGATCACATTTCTGTTTGAGAAATATTACTCTGGTATCATTATAGAAGATTCAGTCAAGAAGCTAAGGACAGAGACAGAGTAATTAGAGATTATGGCAGCAATGTGGAAGAGAAGAAATGGGAATCTGAATTAAGCTAGAGAAATTGTTATCAGAGGTGGAAGATACGAAGATAAGGGGGTGCAACATGTGAGATTTTGTGACTTCTGTGGCCTAAATGTCTTGTTTTCCCTTTTGAATTAACAATGTGTATTCTTATATTACTTTTCTCCATGTTATTTTACTCTCACCTTTTTATGCATGTATATGAAGCCGAACTTTCAAAACTTTGAAATGGTATTCCTTTCATATTCACCAAATCTTATATGACGGTCGACTTGAAACTTGAATATTTGATCACTTAGTACATTCTGCCTGTGTAACAAAGTTCATCATTATAACCTTCCAGTTATTACAAGTTCTGTGCTCTCTCAAATACGTATACACTTCAATTACAATTGCAATGCTTTTATTTTAACAGATTCTAGTTTCTGAAGGACTGAGTTTCAAGGATTATGTTATAACGAGAACAAAGGTTATTGACTGCATTTCTCATTTCTTTCTGAGATACCTTACTAGCTAAATAAAACAGAATTTATGCCAAGATGTTTTCTCCCTGCAGGAAAACATAATGGAAGTTATCAGAAATCAAGAGTTTTTACTCCTTCCAGCTGAGGAGCTCCATAAACTCCTAGCCAGTGATGATGTCAATGTTCCTGATGAAGAGACCATCTTCCATGCATTAATGATGTGGGTCAAGTACGACACACAGAGGAGATGCAATGACCTAAGTATGCTTCTTGCCTTTATAAGACTGCCATTGCTGCCACCACAGGTAATTACGTGTGACTCTGTTTTAATAGCTATGACCTGCTCAAAAATTCTATATTGAAAGTAAGCATTACGATCCATTTTTTATTTTTACTCATATATTGTTTCTGTTTTAATCAAATACTATCTTTAAGGGAAATTTCATAGTGGAGACTTAAAGGATGATCCACTAATACTCTGAATCCCATCTCTGGCACTTTCTTGAATCATGGTCACTTATATGACTGTGAGAATATCACTCAACTTCTGTGATCATTAATTTCTTCATCTATACACCAGGGTACACTGACGCAAAAGTTTTGTGAGGACCAAATTAGATAATATACTTAAAACACTTTATTTCAACACAGTATCCAGGTGATTTTTTAAAAAAAATACCTTCTATGTATGTGTATGTATATATATATATATATATATATACACACACATATACATATATAGTCAAGAAAGGTGTGCGTCAGGATTGTATTCTTTCACCATACCTGTTCAATCTGTATGCTGAGCAAATAATATGAGAAGCTGGACTACATGAAGAAGAACGGGGCATCTGGATTGGAGGAAGACTCATTAACAGCCTGGGTTATGCAGATGACACAACCTTGCTTGCTGAAAGTGAAGAGGACTTGAAGCACTTACTAATGAAGATCAAAGACCACAGCCTTCAGTATGGATTGCACCTCAACATAAAGAAAACAAAAATCCTCACAACTGGACCAATGAGCATCATCATGATAAACAGAGAAAAGATTGAAGTTGTCAAGGATTTCATTTTACTTGGATCCACAATCCATAGGCATGGAAGCAGCAGTCAAGAAATCAAAAGGTGCATTGCATTGGGTAAATCTGCTGCAAAGGATCTCTTTAAAGTGTTGAAGAGCAAAGATATCACCTTGAAGACTAAGGTGCGCCTGACCCAAACCATGGTATTTTCAATCGCATCATATGCATGTGAAAGCTGGACAATGAGTAAGGAAGACCAAAGAAGAATTGACGCCTTTGAATTGTGGTGTTGGCGAAGAATATTGAATACACCATGGAATTCCAAAAGAATGAACAAATCTGTCTTAGAAGAAGTACAACCAGAATGCTTCTTAGAAGCAAGGCTGGTGAGACTGCATCTTACATACTTTGGCCATGTTGTCAGGAGGGATCAGTCCCCAGAGAAGGACATCATGCCTGGCAGAGTATAGGATCAGCAGAAAAGAGGAAGACCCTCAATGAGGTGGATTGACACTGTGGCTGCAACAATAAGCTCAAGCATAACAATGATTGTAAGGGTGGGTCGGGACTGGGCAGTGTTTCATTCTGTTGTGAGTAGGGTTGCTACGAGTCAGAACTGACTTGACGGCATCTGACAACAACAACAACAAATATATATATATATATATATCTGCAGTAATTAGTTCCTAGCTTCACCGTTTCTGAAAATAACAAGGAATAATTTATAACTAGTTTGACCTAAAATTCAATGTGTTCATTCTTTGGTCAAAATGCATATTATATGGTCATTTAAGGATACTTATTAAAAATCAGTTCATGCTATTTCAGACATTATAGAGAGATAGAACATTCTTACTCGATGGAGGTGAATTATGAATAGCACCTAGCAACTGGAATTATGGAATCTTTGATAATGGGAGCTGAGGGAAATACAGACACCACATGATCTAATCACCTCATTTTTAGAAGGTAGGTAGGGCACAGAGTAATTGAACAAGGACATTAAGTTCTCTCAACTAATGAGAGGAAGGATTACTTGTTCTCCCTGATTCTGATACTTGTGTCTTTAAACTAACTTGTAATGCAAATTTATCTATGTGCTTGTCATGCTATCCAAAAATTAACTTTAAGGAGACTTTAATCTCTGAAATGACAGATAAAATTGTGTTTTTGTGTATTTTGTGACATGCGGAGATGTAAGTCTTGGAGAAGGGGGCCTATAACATTAATTAAAGTCTTAATTTGGATCCAGACCACTGCCAAAAAATTTACTAATCCTTATACTACTAAGATTGTAAGTTAGAGAATTAGAAATTTGGGTAAGAATGGTAGTCAAGTATGAAGTGCTAATAACGTGAACAAATAATGTTGTATATCAAGATTAGAAAGTTAAATAGGTCTATTACACAGCTTTTGCCAATTTAAGTTTTTTACATTGTACAGCTTATTGACAGCACTTAATAATATTAGGCTAAGCAAACCTTAAAAACTTACACAGTGATTTTTCCACCATTGTAAACCAAAACTCAATGATTCATAGAAATAGCCCCCCTTCCCCCTCACTCCTGCCCCTGGTAACTACTAGTAAACTTTGTTCTCTATACATTTGCCTTATCTTTTTATATAAATGAAGCCATACAATATTAGTCCTTTTGTGACTGACTTACTTCACTCAGCATAATGTCTTCAAGCTCCATCTATGTTGTGGCATGTACCAAGACTTCATTAATCTTATTGGCTGAGTAGCATTCCATTGTATGTATGTACCATTTTTTTGTTTATCCATCAATCCGTTGATGGGCATTTAAGTCATTTCCACTTTTTGTCTATCGTGACTAGTGCTGCAATGAACATTGGTGTACAGGTATCTAATGAATCTCTACTTTCAAATCTTTTGGATATATACTCCCCCCCAGAAAAAAACCAAACCCACTGCCATCGAGTCGATTCCGACTCATAGAGACCCTATAGGACAGAGTAGAACTGCCCCATAGAGTTTCCAAGGAACCCCTGGCGGACTCAAACTGCTGACCTCTTGGTTAGCAGCATATCACTTAACCACTATGCCACCGGGGTATATACATAGGAGTGAAATCGGGTCATATACTAGTTCTATTTTTAGTTTTTTGAGAAACCACTGTTCTGTTTTTCACAATGACTCGTAGTGCTTGGGATTTTAAAAGCTTTCAAGTGGCTATCCGTGGCACAAAAACTGGTCTCTATTTGCCTGGAGCAACAGAGGAAGAAGGAGAATCAGGAATAGGAGGAAGAAAGGAATGTGTTGCTAATTACCTCCATGAATAACTGCCTTCTCTGCCATGAGACAATAAGAACTGGGTGGTGCCCAGCTACCATTACTGAACATGTTGATCAGGGATTATAGAAGAATCCTGATTAAAAGGGGGGAATATGAGACAGAATTTCAAATCTTAATGGAATCCAGACTTTCTGGAACCCTGAGGGATGGATGAACCCTAGAAACTATTGCTGTGAGATAATCTTTAATCTTTAAACTAAAAATATACTCTGAAGTCTTCTTAAAACCAAACCATAGTTAACTCAAAAAGAACATTTTCTGTGAGCATTATGCTCTTTTAAGATCTATCTATATGGGATCAAATTGAAAATAGCAACTCAAAAGATTAGATAGGAACCTTAGGAGGCAGTGAGTTTATGTTAATGGAGGAAGAAGAGCTCAGAAAAAGGGGGTGTGAATGATTGCACAACTGGAAGAAAGTAATCAATGTCATTGAATTGTACATGTAGAAATTATTGAATTGTGTACGTTCCACTGTGTACATTCTCAACAACAAAAAAATAAAATAAATTAAAAAAAAATATTAGGGATATTTAAAGCATGAAGGGTCTACATATTTCTGGTGATATAAGTGTTGCATTTCAAAAGGAGATAGTACTTGAACTAATTTTTTAAGTAGACTTAAAAAGGAATATGGTTTGTTTTTGTAGGGTAATTCATGCAGACGTAAATGATAGGTTCGAGGTAGTAAAAGAACAATATTTGGGAGATCATTTGTGAGCTGCTTCCGTTATTGCTATAATGCTATACAAGACATCATAAAGCACTGACTAAGGCAACAGTAGAAAAGATAGAGAAGGCGGCATGGTTTAAAGAAATGTTTAAGACAAACATAAATATAGAGAAAATATATACTTTCAGGTTTAAGTTAAGCTAAATAGCCTGTATTAATTTTTACAGCTCTGAGTTTCTTTGATTCTATTTAATAAATACAAGAAAAAAATTTCTGGAATTAAAAAAAAAGTAGCCATAAGGACAGAAACTTCACAGACAAAGAAAATATTAGATTACAATAAATCTTTTGTTATATTTGTAAGGCAGTCGACCAACTTGACTTGGGAAAATTTCAGTTCAATCATTTCTCATTATGTGCACTCTACTGCTTTTTTTTTTAATTACTAGTTCCATTATGCGTATCTATGTTTAGTTATATCTTAAGCATGCAAGAGATAATCAATTCTGTTTCTATTATTTATGCATTAATATATCCCATTATGAAGTATAAATTATGGTAATTTGGAGTTACAAATATAATGAAGATGGAAAGATTAGTAGAGAATATGGATTTCAGATAAGAAGAGTGGTAGAGAAAGTAGGCTTCAGAAAAGAATAGGAAAAAAGATAAAAAGAAACAGAAGCAACAATGTCTGTTTTATTCTCTAGTGAAATACAATAGTTGGTACTAAATAAATTTAGTTATTTAACTTTGCTATTTTTTTTTTTATGGAAAAGATCAGAGGAAAGACAAAAAGAAAGAAAAGATAATTGAATTATAGACTAAGAAATGGTAAATGACTTCTATTCCCTTTCTAAATAAGTGAGGGATAGATTTTTAACTAATAGTTTCCACATTTTTCTTGAACTTCCTGAAGTTAAAAATTTCAAAAGAATTGAGAAAAATCGTGGAAGTTTCAGTCATTTTAGAAAGAATGTTATATATATTACATTGCAAAAAAAAAAAAAAGGAGCATACCAAATTCGATTTAATCATCTTTGTTTCCTCTTTTCAGGAGGCAACAAAGAGCTGCCGCTATGCAATAAACAACATGGTTTAATTTTTTCTTTTTTTTCTTTTATTTTTATTCCACTCCTTTTAACTGGCTTCATATGTTGCATCTTTTAATATGTGTTGTTGTTGTGTCTCATCTAGTCAATTTCCATTCATAGCGACCATATAGAGCAGAGTAGAACTGCCCCATAGGATTTTCTAGACAATTTTTTTTTTTTAATCTTAAAGGAGCGAATTGTCAGGTCTTTTCTCGCTCAGAACAGCTGTTGGATATGAACTGCCAAGCTTTCAGTTAGCATCTGAGTGCTTAGCCATTGCGCCACCAGGGCTCCTGTAATATATATACACATATTTACTTATTATATACATATTTTAAAATGATATGTAAGTATCAGAAATATGGTGTGTTCTCTTCTAGCGAATGATATATAAAGTAGGGGAATGCTGTTTTAAAAATCAAGCAAATGCATTTCTACATAAAACCAAGTCAATAAATACTCAGGAAAATTCAGTATCACAGCCAGAGATTATTTAGAAGGTTGAGATATAGAGATAACCTTTGCTTCATTTCTTAGGACCTGTATTACCTCTTTTGAGACAACAAGGAGAAATATTTCTCACAACAAACCCAGTGACTCGTAAGAGAAATATCCAGCAATGTGTGTGTGTTAGTGTGTCCACATACTTACTTTTATTTTCTGTAGCAAAAAGTAAGAGAAAAAAGTTTGAAATATTTTATTTTCTGTAGCAAAAAGTAAGAGAAAAAAGTTTGAAATATAACAAGAAAATATTGCCTAGGCTTAGAGAAATGTAGTTTAATCTCATGACCAAATAATAAAAGTAATAATAATAATGAGATTCAACTAAGTGCTTAAATTTGAAAAACAAATGTTAACTTTATGTAAAAAAAAAAAAAAAAAGAGTTTACAGAAATTAACTCTTTCTATTCTAAGTTGTGGAGTAATAAATTCTTCACAAAAGATTATTTATGGTAGTAACGGAGCTGTGAAAAGGATGGGCAAGATCTTCAACCTTTTATCCACTGAAAAAATATGATGACTGACCTGATACTAGTGACATAAGGACTCTGTTGTCCATAAAAATTATAGCCACAACTAAGAAGCCTAATGAAAAGCAAGCAAAATGGCAAAGAGAAAATCAATATAAAAAGAGCATTCATGAATCATAGTGTAAGATATATAGAGTAGGGTAGACTCTTGAGTTGCTTATGTTTTGTTTGAGTTTACTTCCCCATAGCAAGCATTGGTAAACTACTCCCTGATAAATCCGACAGGTCTCAAAGTTTGCCAACATAAATGTTCACCGTTTAGTATGTTATATATCTTATCTTTACAAAGGAAAACAGAAAAACTCTTATAAACAAGTAAAGCAAAAAGAATCAAACACCTTAACAGAATCCATTACTAGTTTTGTTACTTCATCATTTTTTATTCTTTTTTTTTCTCCCTCTGATTTCCTTGCTGTTAAATTAATGGTTATACAAGGCTATCAGTGGATAGTTAGTATTCTGTACAAAACTAAGATTATAAAAATAAAATAAAAATAAAAAGAGATAGTGTTACTCTTCTCTAAATACACACACATTAAAATCATAAGTCTTTAAATGAGAAATATGTGACAACATATACTCCTAAAATCCTGTAGATTTATGTTACATACTATTTAGTTACATGGTCACTTAACACACTATGATGATTGCGGTACAAATTATAACATTAAAAAAACACAAAACCTTTTTTTATTTCAGCATGCTTATAAATCAACTAGAGTATCAATGTAACAAAAAATGTGTAAACACATTTACAAGCACAAAGTCATACATACATACATGACTCTCCTTTCTATAGCAAAGAGAGTAATGGGGAAGTTGGGGCCTAATCCAGAAGACTTTTTACTACAACAGATGAAGTGCCTCTGCTTTTATCGAGGGCCGATCCCACTACTTGTGATTCATATTCCATCTTCCTTGCCACTGGAACTTCACTACCATAATTATTGCTCCACTATTTTCCACCATCAATTTTCACTCTTTATTAGATCACTCCAATCAGCTTACAAAGATGTGTTGTTTCAAGCTTATTAAAAAAAAAAAAAATTCTCATGTTCTTTTCTAACAAAACTGTTCCCATCCTCTACTTCCTTTTCCAGCAAAACATCCAATTATTTATATCTATTAAATACTTATTCATACCATCATTCTCTCTTCAAATCATTCAGATCAGTCCTTTGCAGTAATCAAGATTATCAAAAGCCTCCTTTCCGTAATTTTTTTCTCCCATTCCACTTGTTTTTATTTTAGTAAGCTTCTCAGCAGTGTTGGACACCATTGATCTGGCCATTCTTTCTCCATTACATACTTTCTAATGTCGTAATGCCCCAGTCACCACATGTTCTGCATGGAAAATAGCATTTACTCTCATATTTTAAATACCTCATGGAAAAAAAAAAAGGGAAATCAACTATAAATTGTGAATTTACATCCCTAACAATACATTTTTCCTAAAAGGGTAGACTCAAATACCAAATTAACTACCTAACATCTCTGGTTGGATATCCCAATCTCCAATTGGCATTCCAAACTGCACAAGTCCAAAATGGAAGATTTCAAAATCCCAAACCTTTTTTCCCCATTCTTAGTAAATGCCACTACCAACCATCTAGTTGCACAGTCCTAAGTCCTAGAATCATTTTTAATTTTTCTCTTTGTATTACATTCAGCATTCAATCCTTTAGGGAGTCCTTTTGACTCTACTGCAACTCATATCCTGAATAGGCTCTTTTTTTTTTTTTAATTATTATTATCGTTAGCATCTCAACAGTCCCTTTCTAAAACAAGGCATCACCATGTTTCTCGTGCACTAATGGGAGACCCTCCTATCTACTCTTCTTTTTTTTATTCTTGGCTACTCTAATAATTCTCCATTTTACAACAAGACAGGAATTTTTTGCAATATGAATCAGTTCATCTCAAAGTTTAGTTTTATCTTGTCCGTAGGACAAAATTCTAATGTCTACAAGGCCCTACATGAATTTTCCCTTGCCTACTTCTCTGACCCCATGTCCTACCATCACTCAGTGCCTTTCAGAAACACTGAGCTTCTTTCTTGTTCTTGAGCGTGTCAAGGCCATCCGTTCTGTGGTATACTTGTATCAGCTGATCCTAAGGACCAGAAGCAGTGGCATGCCAGGGGAAGAGGTTGGCAATGGTGGGAGCAGTCCATAGAGAATTAAGAAGAGTAATAAAACCAATTAAAAGTCTGATATGATTATTTACTATGTCTTGGCAATGATAACATAATCCGACCTGCTGAGATGAACTGCCCTAATGATATCCCCATTTTTGTTTTGTTTTGGTATTTTACTGCCTAGAAAGCTGTTTACCCTTGTCATAGCATGACTGACTCTTTCTTATTAGTCATGCCTCACCATAAAGGCTCCAGGTCCTTAGCATAGCATACTAGTATGCTACTTAGCATACTGTTTGCTTGCATAGTTTTGGTTTATTTGTTTTTATCTCTTTCTCTGTAACTATATTTTTCAGAGCACCGGATGTGAGGGTCTTGTTTACCAGGTGACTGGCGTAGTTAGTACTCAATATATATTTGCTGAATAAACAAATGAAAAATATATTCTAGGTCTTAGGAATTTTACTCTCACTTATTTTAACTATCTGCTGCTACATGATTTATCTGAAATGTGACAGAATTCTCTACAATGGTTTGTTATGATGAGGCTAACAGAGGGTGCTAGGAACCCTATCATAAAGCAAGATAGGAGATTGTTGGTTCAGACTTAACTGAAAATCATTTATTAAATGGATTCAAATAGGATATAATCTCTCATCTTTTTTGCTTTATTAGCTATATTTCTAAAAAACACAAATTTACCAAAATTCCTCTACTTAAGCTAGCTGTGTATTTAATAACAGAGTAGCCTCAAGGTCTTTAATTCATTTTCCTAAGTCAGAAAAATAAAAACCATCCCAAAAGGAAAAAAAAAAAAAACAAACACTGAACTTAAAAATTAAATTGTTTCATAAACATATTTGCACATATTAAGTAATGCTATACTTAGCATTTGCCAAAAGGTCACATGGTACAAGAACAATTACTCTTCTCAAGTAAACATTAAAGGAAAATTCATTTTTTATTCATGTCTACTTAATATAAGAATGATAAAATTAAAATAGAATATAATAATTTGTAAGAGGACTAAGAAAAATTGTGAAACATTTTCAGCAAAGCAAATGCCATGTAAATCATCAAACCTGATAATTCCAGTGGTTTTAATTCAGGATTTTTAGAAAACTGAATTAACTCTTTGAAGCAAATTTAATATTATAGTAAACGGAAATAGTGGAAGTGAACATCAGAGGTCAAAATAGGATACTTAAACTAAAGAATACTCAAACTCTGGGCAAGTCTCAGAGCCAAAGCCTTAGAGTAAATTTATATCTATCTAATTATGGAATTTTTTTAAATTTAGTAAGTAATATATGTGGGATAGCTAAAATATATATGTTCCCACTAACTCTTCTCCAATTGCTATTTTTGTAACACATTTATGCTTGTTACTCTTTTAATTTGAGGAAAAATAAGGTGGTTGTATAACTGAAGCAGAGAGATACAAGGGGTCAATTGTTGGAAGAATTCAGAGAAGTTATATAAGCAATCACTGAGCACCTTGTAAACCATTGTACAGATCTCGTGGGGTTTTTTTGGAGTGTAATGGGAGCCATTGCAGGATTTTGAGCAGAAGAGAAAGCTGATCTAACATATACTTTTAAAAGGAAACCCTTGCGTTACTGTGTTGACAAAACACTAAAGGGAAGCAATGGTAAAAACACGAAAATAAGTTAGGAAGTGATTACAATAGTAGAAGGGAAATATTTGGGGGAATAAGAGGAGAGCAATGTGGATAGTAGCAATGATGATAGGGAGGAACATGTACATTCTAGTTACACACCCACTTCTCACGTATCAACATAGTTAGGTTCCAGTGATCAAGTCATTATGCAAAAATCAGCATTATGCAAAAGTAGAGGATGGTCACATCAGATCACACAATGGAGGATGACTACATCATTACATAACTGCCAAACCACTGAGTATCATGGCCCAGCAAAGTTGACATATAACCTTAACCATCACATCCAGCATTACTCTCACCTCACGCCTTGGCGTTTGCTACCACCAAAGGTACATCATTAATGCACAAAATAGATTTTTTACTATTGTCGTAAAGGTGAAATGTTGGATAACAAGAGTTGATAAGCGAGGGGTAGGTGTATTTTAAAATAGAGCTAGTTAGATGGCAGATACCAGAGAAAGTGAGGGATCACAAATGAGACCGTGTTTCTTGGGTTGAACTCAGAAGAAAGATGGGGAAAGATTCTTTGGAGCACTGACTTCGAGATGTCTATTAGAACTCTACAGGAGTCCCTGGGTGGCACAAATGGTTACGCACTTGACTACTAAGTTAAAGATTGGCAGTTCCAGCACACCCAGAGACATCTCAGAAGAAAAGTCTGGCAATATGTGTCTGAAAGGTAACAGCCTTGAAAACCCTATCGAGTAAAGTTCTACCCTGTACACATGGAAAAAAAAAACAAAACAAAACACATTGAGTTGCCATAAATTGCAATAGACTCAATGGCAACTTTTTTTTTTTTTTTTTAATTAGGCCTCTAAGTGGAGATGATTAGGGCATAATTGAATATCTCAATGTGAAGGTATGGAGATCTGACTGGGAGATAAAAATTTTGAAGATTGGCATATAATTTAAAGACACAATATGAGATAGTATCATAAATGTTGCTAATAGGTCAAGTAGAATGTGGCCTAATAATTGATTGTTAAATTTACTAAAATGGAGGTCATAAGTGACCTTGCCAAGAGGAGTTCTGTGGAATGCATCTAAGAGAAAATGGGAAGACAAAATTTTAAAACAGTAAATACATACAGTCTTTAAAAGAATATTATTAAGAAACTGAACAGAAAAAAAAAATGGTCTGCATTTTTTTTTTTTTTATTAGTCTGGATTCAGTGAGAAGAGAAAAACCACATTGTAATTTCAACAGGGAAAATTTTTATAAAGAATTATTAACTTATAACAAAGACTTGGAAACCCTGGTGGTGTAGTGGTTAAGTGCTACAGCTGCTAACCAAAGGGTTGACAGTTAAAATCCACCAGGCGCTCTGTGGAAACTCTATGGGGCAGTTCTACTCTGTCCTATAGGGTCGCTATGAGTCAGAATCGACTCGACGGCACTGGGTTTGGTTTGGTTTGGTAACCAAGAATTGGAGTTAAGTATGGATTGGAAAGTAAACAGTTACAGAGAACTCTAAAAAATATAGAAATAGAAGATATAAGGAACAGCCACTTCCCATAGGGTAGAAAGAGAGCACCCAAGGAAGAGCACTCTTCACTCTCCCACTCCCTCCCCAGGATTGAAATCCAGACCTCCTTGCAATAGGCATAGCCCAGCCACGGCTCATGGGATGGAAGAGAAGTCATTGTGGTGATCCACTGGTGAAATTTTCTGGAAATAGCCCTCTAGGGTGCTAGGGAGATCTCTTCATGGAGATGTGTTCCTACTTGAGGCACTGTTCTACAAAATCACCTCAGGAAGGCCTGGGGGAATCTGGTGGGTGCTGCTAGCCACCAGACACTGTAGGAGTTAGGCACTGGAGAAGTTGAATTCACCGCAGGAGCTTGGTGAGTGAGCACGCTCAAATTAGCAATCCAAATGTCTCCCCTACAATGGATCTCCAGATCCCGCTGTGGACAAAGCTTACTATAGTGCAGTTAGAAAATGAAAAATATTTAAAGGGCCCAGATCCATTTTCACATAAAAGGTAAAACAGTGTTTTTTTGGAGCTGAGAGTGTATAAATTGATAACCACCGAATTTGGGAAGTGGAGTCAATCATACTTGTATATCCATGGAATGATCCAGAAGAGAGAAAATTTAGTAATGTCATAAAGAGAAATAAAGCATTCTATTTGAAATAGCTGGGCAAGATTTCCTGTACAAGTGGTATGATTGACTTTAGAAAAGAGAATTGAAAGAATGCATCAAAAGTTGAAAGGCAAAGACATGTATGTACATACAGATGCTGGTAGGAGGGTAGATATAATGGTAAAATTCTGTGTTTATTGGATTGTACTTTTGACTCTAACATTAATTCACTGTTTGATCATGAAAAGCTTGTTTTTTCTTTAGTCCTCAGTTTCCACACTAGGCCAAGGAGGACATCAGACCCATGACCTTAAAGGTTCTTCTGACAGTAATATCCTATGAGTCAAAGTAGGTTTTAAGTTCCTAAAAATTACACCTGTTCAAAATAATGTGACATAGAGAATTTTATAAAGAAATTATATATATCTCATCTATAAATATATATAATAATAATAATTTTCATTAAGTCTCAAACCTATCAAGTACCTTTTATTCATTTCAAAATGTACTGAAAAAATTAATTTCCTTTTGCTTATCAATTAAATTATCTTAGTGAAAATTGGATTCCTCCCTTTATAGTGAATTTTTAATTTTAGTCATCTTTCACAGATTTTAAGTGAAAGGGAATATTGTTACTTTAAAGATGAATAAACCATTTAAAATTAACTTTATAACTTCTGTAATTTAACAATATCCCTAAGCAGAAGAAAAGCAAACTCTAATCTATGGGAAGTAGCCTCAAGTGAATTGAATTTTATCACATATGTGTGGAAACAACTACTAATGAGGTTTTAATTTCCAAGAGTGTCAGACAAATAAAATAGTTTATTTTTATAATGACTCTGAAAACTGAAAGAAAATACCCCTGAAGAAGAGAAAATTCAACATTAATGACCATCCAGAGAATCAAGCATACACTTTCTTTTCCTTTCTAATAAAGTGAAAAATACCTTCAGGTTACCCAAAATAAAAGTTGCTAGTAACAATATTTTAAAAATTAGAGTGCACTACTACTGTGAAGGAAACCTCGGTGGCACAGTGGTTAAGAGCTATGGCTGTTAACCAGAAGGTCAGCAGTTTGAATCCACCAGGCACTGCTTGGAAACTCTATGGGGCAGTTACACTCTGTCCTATAGGATCGCAATGAGTTGGAATTGACTCGATGGCAATGCATTTAACCAGCTACTGTTAAAAAATGATAGATACATGTAAAGTTCTTTGTTATAAACATTCCAAATTCAAAGAATATTTTATATTCCTTTCAAAATATTTTCAAAATTTCTTTGAAAGAGATCCTGGAATAATCGTATTGATGCTGAGTATCATATGGTATAAAGCTTACTATTGAGCAAATGGTACACATATTAACTTAATATTTAGAATATATACTTCACATATTTCAATTCAATATTCCTGATAAATATGAAGAAATATCACGTTTGTTTCCATTAGATCATTTTAAAGTAAATGAAAGCAACTCAAGGTTTGTTGTTATTGGAAATTTGGGTGGCCTTCTGTCACTTGACTTCATCACGTAGAATTAATTGAGTCCATTACATTTTTTCTCTGTTTTTTCCCCCTACTTTGATTCAGACAACAATTTAGAAAACATTAATGTGACCTTTGTTAGTTTACAATTATCTTTACTCCAATATTTTCTACCCACTGTTAATTTCCTTATCAGACCAATTTTATTACTGAAAGTTCAGGATTTATTCTTCCATAATAGGCAGGGAAAAGACACAAATCATCACACAATGTCATCATAAAACTTGCATTTACCTTACATTCATATATTATTATTCCGGAAGGGCTTTAAAATAAGCCCTTTAATATTTTAGAATAGGAACAATGGTGATTCAATGGTAGAATTCTCCTTTCCCTGAGGTAGACCAGGGTGCAGCCACCACCAGACCGTCAGCGGGGGCTTGCATGTTACTGTGATGATGAACACGTTTCAACGAAGCTCCTAGACTAAGATGGAAGAGAAAGAAAAGTCTACTGATCTACTTCTGAAAACTTGTTATTTTTGTTGTTAGGTGTTCCAACTCATAGCGACCCCATGCACAACAGAAAGAAACACTGCCTGGCCCTGCAACACCTCACAATCATTGCTATGCTTCAGAACATCGCTGCAGCCAATATGTCAATCCATCTCATTGAGGGTCTTCCTCTTTTTCACTGACCCTTTGATTTACCAAGGGGCTAGTGCCCCCTGATAACATGTCCAAAGTACGTGAGATGAAGTCTCTCCACCCTTGCTATTGAAGAGACAAGTTTGTTCATTCTTTGGCAGTCTATGGTATATTCAATATTCTTTGCCAACACCATAAGTCAGATGCATCAAATTCTTCTTCAGTTTTCTTCATTCCCTGTCCAGCTTTCACATGCATATAAGGTGATTGAAAATAACAATGGCTTGGATGGGGCACTCCTTATTCCTCAAGGTGACACTTTTTAACAGTTTAAGGAGGTCTTTTGCAGCAGATTTGCCCAAGGCAATATGTCATTTGATTTCTTGGCTGCTGCTTCCATGGGTATTGATTGTGGATCCAAATAAAATGAAATCCTTGACAACATTATTTTCTGTATTTATCATGATATTGCTTATTGGTCCAGTTGTGAGGATTTTTTGTTTTCCTTATGTTGAAGTTTAATCCATACTGAATGCCGTATTCTTCAATCTTCATCAGTGTTTCAAGTCCTCTTCACTTTCAGCAAGCAAGCTTGTATCATCTGCCTATCACAGATTGTTAATAAGTCTTCCACTAATCCTAATGCCTCATTCTACTTCATGTGGTCTGGCTTCTCAGATTATTTGCTCAGCATACAGATTGAATAGTTGAATGGTGAAAGGATACATACCTGACACACACATTTTCTGATTTTAAACCACACAGTATTCCCTTGCTCTGTTCGAACAACTGCCCCTGGTCTATGTACAGTTTCTTCATGAGTACAACTAAGTGTTCTGGAATTCCGATTCTTCCAATGTTATATTTTGCATAGTCATTAAAACACGGGTAAACATCTTTCTGGTATTCTCTGCTTTCAGCAATTTTCTGACATCAGCAATATTTCTCATTCTATGTCCTCTTCTGAATCCAGCTTGAATTTCTGGCAGCTTCTACTGCTGCAGCCATTTTTTAATTATCTTCAGCAAAATTTTACATGTGTATGATCTTAATGATATTGTTTAATAACTTCCGCATTTCATTAGATCACCTTTCTTTGGTATGGGCGCTTATATGGGTCTTTTTCAGTTGGTAGCCGTCTTCCAACTTACTTGGCGTAGACGAATAAGCATTTCCAATTTTGCATCCACTTGTATTTTTTTGTTATAGCATCTCAATTGGTATCCCATCTATCCTGGAGCCTTATTTTTCACCATTGCCTTCGGTGCAGCTTGGATTTCTTCCTTCAGTACCATCATACTGCTACGTTTGATCACATGCTACCCCTTGAAATGGTTGAACATCAACCCATCCTTTTTGAAACAGCAACTCTGTGTATTCCTTCCATCATCTTTTGATGCTTTCTGCATCATTGAACATTTGCCCATACAATCCTTCAATATTGCAAGTAGAGGCTTGCTTTTTTTTTTTTCTTCAATTCTTTCAGCTTGAGAAATGTTGAGCGTGTTCTTCCTTTGTTTTTGTTTTTTTTTTTTTAATTCCAGGTCTTTGCATACTTCATTATAACATTTCACTTTGTCTTTTTGAGCCACCCTTTGAAATTTTCTGTTCAGCTCTATTCATTATTTCTTTCGTTCTCTTTATCTATTCTACATTCGAAAGCAAATTTCAGAGTCTCTTCTGACATCCATTTTGGTCTTTCCTTTCCCGCCTTTTTAATGACCTTTTGCTTTCTTCATTTATGATACCCTTGATATCATCCCACAACTCATCTGATCTTCAGTCATCAGTGTTCAGTGCATGAAATCTATTCTTGTTATTGTCTCTAAGTTCAGGTAGGGTACAGTCAAGGTTGAGCTTTGTTTCTCATGGATTGGTTTTAATTTTCTTCAGCTTCTGCTTGAACTTGCAGATGAGCAACTGATGGTCTGTTCAATATTCGGCCCCTGACCTTGTTCTGACTTATGATTCTGAGCTCCTCCATTTTCTCTTTCCACAGATGTAAGTTGATTCAAGTCCTGTGTATTCCATCCAGTGAGGTCTACTTCTATAGTCGCTGTTTATGTTGCTAAAAAAAAAGTAATTCCAATGAAAACTCTATGAATCACAAAGGTCTGATACACAACCAATCATGGGGATAGCACAGTACCAGGCAGCTTTTCTTTCAGTTGTGTCTGGGGTCACACTGAGTCAAGTGTTGACTTTATGGCAGCAAATGACAATAATATTTTAGAAATTAAGATAGATATTGATTTTCTGAGCATTAAGGTAAAATACTTTAGGTAATGTTTTTAATCGACTAACTCACTAAAAAACATGCAATGGAATTTAAGAATCCTAACTCACAAACATGGAATTTTTGAACCCATGAGACAAGTTTTCAAACAAACAAGAAAACATCTTTTGAATCTTAACTTTTAGCATGTAATACAAGCTGCATTGTAAGCTGTTATCACAATGGCCAGAGCAGAAACGAGGGCACAGATTCTGAAGAGCTCCATTTTTTGGGGTTTGACTCAGTAAACAGTCGGACTATTTAAACCACAAAGTATTATTTTGTTGTAATTGAAAGTACGTTTTTTTACCTGAAAAATTAACTCACATTTACTTATCTATAAAAGTTTCCCTCAAGTTTATAATCACATAATTTTATTAACTGAGCCTCTCAAAGTTGATTAAAACCATCGTATACAACTGTGTATACTCATATGCATATATATACAAATACAAAATACATATACATATATATATGTGGAGCCCTGGTGGCACAGTGGTTAAGAGTTTTGCTGCTAATGAAAAGGTCAGCAGTTCAAATCCACTAGCCACTTCTTGGAAACTCTGTGGGACAATTCTGCCCTGTCCTATAGGATCGCTATGAGTCAAAATTGACTAGATGGTGAAGGGTGGTTTTATATATAAAATATATAGAGACAGGTAGTCCTTGACTTACGACAGGGTTTGATTCCAACAACTCTTTCATAGGTCGGCTCTGATGTAAGTTGCATACCTCAGTTTTTTTCTAGTTTTCATTATCATTGCCTTTTATTATCAGAACCTTTACAAATCTGATATTTATTTGTCTTTGGCGGTTGGAAGCATTATAAATAAATATACAGATTATTTTAATAAATGCACACAAAAATACACAAATCATAAAAATTTACCCTGACGATGAAGAAGAGTTGGACGACATTGGCATGTTGTTAGATGCAGTAATAACTCCACTTGTGGAAAATTCTGGATCATCTGGATTATCCCCGGGAATGAGGAAGGCAGTTCTAACCAGAAAACTGGTGAGAGTTGTCTGTGTGTTCCTTTTCTTTTTTTCTCCAAGTATTTGGTGGTAACATCTCACTGCTTCCCGAATTTTCCTATCCACCTTAGCAGAGCAATCAGCCTTTAGGTCCATGTTTTTAAGCAACTGAAGCCCCTGATTTACTTTAGAAAACTAAATCTATATGACAGTATTTTGATCAGTAAATCATAAAATTGGACATCTGTGAGTGAATATCAGAGAATGATAGCATCTGCAAATTATTTGCCACAGCAACATGGTATGTAGTACATATTACTAACCATAAGATGTACAGAAAAAAAAAAAAGTGCTTCTAAGTGCTGCTTTTCTAACTTGATTACATACAGCTTGAATACAGGAGCTGCCTGTATTCATATCATTAAGCCTGTTGCTGTCAAGTCAATTCTGACTCTTAGCCATCCTAGAGAACAGAGTACAATTGCCCCATAGGGTTTCCAAGGCTGTAAGTCTTTACGGGAACGAACTGCCACATCTTTCTCTTTCAGAATGGCTTGCGTTCAAACCACCAATCTTTCTGTTAGCAGTCAAGCACTTAGACACTGTATCATCAGGGCTCCATTTTCACATCATTATTTACTCTGTTTTATAGTAATACTGTCTTTAAATATATTTAATTATATTATGGTGAGAATTAATAACATCATGTTTATATTTAATATATGTTCTAATATCTATGTATATTTATTAATATTATGAATAGTCTTAATATCTGTGATTTATTTAGCAGTTAAAAATGCTCATATAATGCTGAGTTCTTTCTGCATATTATCTTATTTAAATGTTTTACTATGTACCTATTGTTTTTTCATGGATATTTAGTCTATAAATGAGAAAACTGAGAATTTGAGAAATTAATTTATCCAAAATCAAGTATTGTAGAAGAGAAATTAAAGAGGAAACAATACTTAAAATCTTTAATAAATTTTTGCACAATGCCCTTAACTTTGAGCATCACAGCCCTATCAATTTTCTTGTCAATTTACACATGCTCTTTATTTCATAATTATAAATGAATTATAGAACAATAACCTAAAATCACTGTCAAGATACTTTATAACATTTTAGGTATACTTCCAAGGACTCATTCTTTTCACTGAAGAAAATCTGGCTTTATTTGGCATCGGATAATGATTTAATAAAGTTTAAGGAATCAAACTTAATTTTCATTTTAAGGTAAATTATTTTTCTTCTGAGGAAATGTAAAAGAAAAATATAAAGTGTCAACCGAGTGAAAAAATAGTTTTTAAGAAGAAAACTTATATAAATGATATTTTATGTTATATCAATATGTTATTATTGCTACCACAAAGTATTTGAGGTGTCATTGAAAGGTTTAATGGAGCTGCAATAACTAGCTTAAACAAATCATGATTATGACTGGGCAGAATTAATCAGTGATAAACGTAAAGTAAAAATAGAAGGGGTAGACTGAAAGGTACAATTTTTCTTAACTATTTTAATGTTGCTATGTATTTTTTTATGTATTTATGACCGGTAAATCTACATTTAAATGTTTTCTAAAAAAATTTAAAATTTTTCATATAACAGTATTACCTGATAGACAATCTAAGATCTTTGTTCTTTTTTTCACCTGGTGTTAATGAAATCATTTTATAAGGCTATACATTCCTATCGAGATATTTTTGCAAAATTCAAATTACTTACAATTTCTTGGTTTACCTCTACCTTCTTTCGGTACTTCAGGCCATCTAGAGTTATGTACTTGGGAGGTAAAAACCTATGTATAAGTATTAAATAGGTGATATTTAAAAGCAAAATATCCCATTTTTCCCACCTGATAAACTGACATATGTTGATGCTGAAATTATAAATTACTAAAACAAGCCAGCCTGTTTTTGTTACTAAATGACCTTATTGTTACTACATTTACTCTCTGACATATTCTCAATGATTTGCTCTAGACAAGTATTTCCCAGTGATTTATCCTTGGACAAATACTACTGGAAGGTATTCATCAAATAAGTGCTTCGTCTTAAAAAAAAAAATTATGTATATATAACCCATTGCCATCAAGTTGATTCTGATTCATAGCGAACCTGTAGGACAGAGTAGAACCGCTCCATAGAGTTTCCAAGAAGTGCCTGGTGGATTCGAGCTGCTGACCTTATGGTTAGCAGCCGTAGTGCTTAACCACTACACCATCTGGGTTTCCATATATATATATATATATAAAACATTCCATATCACTTTTTTGAAAATTCACACAGCAGATTGTAAAGTCCCCCAGATCTCTTAATAAAGTGAGATACTTATCTTTAACTCATGAAATTCCTGTCTTAACTGAAGAACATTTATTTCAAGTAATATCTATTATTGTCTCATGGGAAGAATGCTCTAGGAAACACACTAAGGAAGCACTGTCTAGAGTGGTTACATTTAATGAAGTGTCTGGAATTCTTAACCGTAAGTTTGATAAACAATGGATTTTCTTTCAGAGTAAATTATCCTAAATTATGAGTGGTTGAGGTGTGGTTATAGTTAAAGAAACTGGCTTTCTTCTATTTCTATGTCTTTCTAGCTCAAAGTAGCCTGCAAAATTGGCTTTGCTGAGCTGGAAAAGCAGTATATTCAGTGATTTCAATAAGCTGACCTGTAAAGACCTGGAAATAAAGTCATAAATAATAATAAGTATGTTATTCCCTATTCAGTTAGCTGTGGGAGTTTTCCAAACCACTGAACAACTTCCCAATTTGCTACAATTCAGCATAAGTGCTGCACTCTTTTCAAAAAGAGCCTAAGAGTAAGAGATGTCAAATATATAGTAAGAATTCAGGGAGTGATGAATACTTAATCACAGTGAATATCTGAAATCTGGTCTCACTGAGTAGTTGCTTATAATACTCATGTATTGTAGAAATAAAAGATGGAATTTTATCCTGCCCATTAGATTTCACCTCACGCTAATATATATTTGTACTAATGTTCATCATTCTCATTATATATTAAAATAAGAATAAAATTCGGCATATAAATATCTTACACCTGAAATTCAAAGTAAGAATCTATTTAAATGGTAAATGCCTACTTCATCTGATCGGTTAATTTTTTAGGAGAGTAGAATGACATTTAGCCTTGTTCCAAAGTCCAGAAACAAATGTACCTAGAAATTTGTTTTCTATGTACATAAAGTTCTTCTCAACTGTTACTATCTTCTTACTCCAAGTGCCTACAAGTTTTGCTTTGTTTTAAATCTTCCCGTGCCATGTATACTTTTATCGTCCTTAGATCAAGCAGTATCCTTTTTTGTAATAGTTTTCAAGAGTAATTGCCAACTTCCAGTGACATCTTTCGCCATCTAAATCCATTCTTTAGAATGTCTCCAGAGTGAATTTTCTAAAACACAAAATTAATTATAATGTTCAATGGCTTTTAAATGCATAGAATATAGATATATAGACACACATACATATAGATATGCATAAAATATGCTTATAATATACATATAGTTTATATAGTATAGTATACCCAAGGATATAGTATGCCATATGCTTAGGATTATAAACATTGTTCTTCATTACAAATTCTTTCCTGCTATTATTAAATTACTTCTAAAATGCAACATAGTTTTTTTATTTTTTATTTTGCACATGATGAGTCTTCCAAACTGAGCCTTTTCCCTGACACCCTGGCCCCCAGACCTAGACATGCACACACTGGGTTATCTGCCTGGTTCACCGTTAAAAACAATTCAAGATTGACGTTCCAAGGAGGGACTTCCTGAACCACTCCTATCCATCGTCAGAGATGGGTGCTCCTCCTATATATATTCCCATAGCATTTTGCTTTAACTTTATTCATAGCACTGATAACATTTTATTTATTTAGAGATATGGGTCTACTTGCTGTAATAGGCTGTAAGTTCCTGGGGATCTTATTTCTGTGCCTGTTACACAGTGGGCACCTAATACTGACAGCCTCTTGTAATGTTGTTGATGTTTGTGACTCATTGTTTTTCTCTATCCACTTTTTTCATACCTTTCAATGACTTTAAATATCATGTCTAGATGTAGAAATCCAGAGTCAGTGCCTTCATCCATGATTCTTTTTATATCTATTCTTATTGCAAGAAGTCATTACACAATATCTTTTATGGCCAGTATTTAAGCAGATCACTCTCATCTTTATTAGTCTTTTATCTTTTGATTATGACATTTTTCTTGAACCAGTAACTATATTTGAACTATTGAACTTAAGTGTTTATGTGGAGATGTGATAAAATGCTCAGAAAAAATACAAAATATAAGTGATACACAACTTAATTCTGAGTGATAAAGGCTGAAAGCCATTACATTATTTTGTCTTTTAAAACTCACATTATTTTGGAATATTTTGCAAAATTTCAAAAGTTTTCATTTATTGTGTGTGTATGTATGCATATATATGTATGTATTCATTATTCATATGTGCATATAATATACATATATGCATATATATTTATATGCATATAAAGAGAATATATATTTAATTTTTTTTCCCTTATCATACTAACTTTTTAGTTTAGTGTTATTTTTCAGGATGAGTACCTTGATAGCACAGAATATCAAGCTTTATGATTCTTCATAGGAAACTAGAAGTAAAGCTATTTTACTCTTTGCTGTGATCATGACAGTTTTCTCACAGTAAAACAACCGTATTACTTCTTTCACTGTGTAACAAAGTAACAGAAAGATGCAGGAAAAACAATGCTATTGTTTCAGGAATTTTTTTCCCCCCCAGAGTATTATTGACTCAGGATGATATTTGAATGTTTCATGACTCTGTCCTGAGATTTAGGAAACAAATTTAACTATAAATAATTTTAACATTTATATTAATTGTATTTTGCATTTATATAATAATATATATGCTACATGGCTTAGTTTCCTGGGGTTGCCATAACAAAATTATAAAAGTAGATGGTTTTGTGGAACGGACATTTATTGTCTCACAGTTCTGAAGGCTAGAAGTCCAAATAGAGTATCAATCCTGTCAATTCCTTCTGGGGCTTTGAGAGAGCAACTGTTGCCTGTCTCTCTCCTAGTTTCTGGTGGCTGCCAGTAATCCTTGACTTTGCTTTACTGCTTATATATGCGTCTTCCTCCATGGTATCTTTCTTCCCCTGTGTGGCCATGCTTCCACGTGTATTCTCCCCTTTTCTAAAACAACACTCAGAGAGGAATAGGGTTTGGATGTATCCTACTCCAATATAATCTCATTTAAGTTAACTGATAACAAAAGAAAAACCTTATTTCCAAACAAGCTAATATTCACAGGCACAGGGGTAAGGACTTCAGTGTACCTTTTGAATGCAACATGAGTTTTCCAACATCCCATCAATAACATCAATCAATAACAGTGGACGACATAAGACAAACTTTAGACAAGGTCCTCAGCTCAAGAAATAAAGAGAATACTGGCCAAAAGAAATTTTTAAAATAACACCGAGGATGGATTATGACTGAGTGTTAGGTTGAGGTGAGTGCAAAATATTCAAATAAAGATGCCCCGAGAGAAACGAGATTGGAAAATCGTCCGCTGTGTTGCAGGAAAACTGAATGTGGATTTTGGTTTGCATCATTCAATAGATACTGCGTGTGAGTACTTGTATCATTCGTGTGACAGTTGAAACAAAGAAAAACAGATAATTCATTCAAAATTTAAGTATTTAGACAATATTAAAGAATGTTTATATTCAAGGATCATGGAATGTGATAAATAACTTAAAATATAAATGCTGTCTTACACGTTGAGGTAGATTGTTTATCAAGAGATGAAAATGCATGTCAGGGAGCATAAAAATGTCATTTCTTAGGGTTTTATTTCCAGAATGTATTCAACCCCAATTTCTAACGAGGAAAAAGTAGAAGTGAATAAAATATATTCTATCCTTATTTTACTTGTGTCCCTCCTTCTTTCAGTACCATCTTTCCCAAAGCCCTGGCTCCCAAAGTCCTTCAAACTTAAAATATTCTATTCTTCTGTTTGCTTCCTATGCTGAGTCTCGGATTTAGGACTTTTCTTTTAATATTTCCTTATGCTTTGTTTTCACCAAAATGGCAATCTGAAGTGTTCCATCCTTTCAGTGTTTCTAAGGGTTGGTTAAAGTATATGAGAACCAATGGAAAGAAAACCAAAAACTAGCAGCAACACAATTGCATAATATCAAGTAATAGGTAAAAAATATATATATATAAATCTGATAGGATAGCATGTCTCTAAGAAATTTCAAAAGAATGGATAAAGACAGTTTAGCAATTCAATTTCAAAGCTGTGGAACAACTTGGGGGAAATGTATTAATCATTTTCTTAGACTCTTTTTGGAAATCAAGTATAAAATACTCACCTTGTATACCCGCTTTTATTTGCCTTATGCTTACCTTGATGAGTTTTGATAGTCCAATGATCATTGGGGCCATTTAATGACAACAAAATTAACTGTTTTAAAACATGTCAATGCAACTATCAAAATAAAAATGTTAAAAATAAACAAACACCTTATTACTGAAAAGCCACATTTGAAGGAAAGGGCCTTGAGAGTGGTTCTCATATCTCTCAAGTGTAGGCATTAAAGCATATGCCCCACCAAGCTGGCATTGCCTAGAGCACATTGGGAGAATGCTATCTTGGAATTAGAAGTTGAGATTTTGTTCCTGGGTCTTCCTCTTTTCTGATACTTGGTTTATTTTGTGTAAAAACACTATAATTATTTATATTTATTCAGAATGAATACTGTATCTTCTGTTTACTTCAAGTTTTCTCTCTAATCACAAAGTATATATCATTCACTTCTCTATTAAGTACTTAATAACTAGCCTGTTTGTTGGGAACAAATCATTTTGTTTGGAACAAACAGCTACCAAATACATCCACACATGGACAGCTGAGCAGGGCAAGCCCCCAGCTGTGGAAGAGTGGAGGTTATGGTCTCATTGACCAAAAAACACCTGAGCTGTCTGTTTTTTCCTCTCCCACCACAGAATGAACAAATCTGTCTTGGAAGAAGTACAACCAGAATGCTCCTTAGGATCAAAGTTGGTGAGACTATGTCTCACACACTTTGGACATGTTGTCAGGGGGAATCAGTCCCTAGAGAAGGACATCATGCTTTGTAAAGTAGAGGGTTAGTGAAGAGAGGGAAGCCCTCAAGGAGATGGAATGACACAGTGACCTTAAGCATAACAAGGATTGTGAGTATGGTGCAGGACCAGGCAGTGTTTTGTTCTGTTGTGCATAGAGTCACTGAGTGAGAGCGACTGGAAGGCACCTAACAACAACAACAAC
Source organism: Elephas maximus indicus (assembly GCF_024166365.1). Lineage (NCBI taxonomy): Eukaryota > Metazoa > Chordata > Mammalia > Proboscidea > Elephantidae > Elephas > Elephas maximus. The sequence goes on along the minus strand of NC_064832.1, from coordinate 61,712,862 downwards.
AATTAAGTTTCCTGGAAATCTTTATTATCTTATTATTTGACACTCACTTTTTAAAAGATACACTTCCTTTCCCTGAATCAAGTAAGTGGTACTTTGTAAAACAAAATAATATGATCGCTGCTAATTGTCTACTATTCTTTGCTCTCTTATTTTCTTTCCCCCCTTTAGTGGCACTATGAGACATTAGACCAACCAAATAAAACACAAATTTGTTCCTAAAATGTTGCATTAGTAGTAAATCATTGAAGCTATTTTTAAGACTGATAAAATTATGTCAACAGATAAATAGAAATATTAACAAAATGTGCATAATAGAAATGATTTTCGTATAACACTGTGAATCATAAAGAGGTAGGGAGATTAAGGAGAGAAGGGCTGAAGAGCAGAGGGTGACAAACCTCTGAAAACCCATCTGAGTGCTAGAGATTTAAAAACAATTCATTCTACTCTTGACCCATGATGCTACTTTACTTATTAGTTGACAAGGTAAAGTAAGACATTTTGAGTAGAGCACGTAGTATAACGTGTACAAACCAGGTTACTTGGGACATTTCTGAAATAATTCAGAGTTGCTACCAAAAAAAAAAAAAGGTCATGTCTTCCCTGTGGACTAGATTCTAATTATTCTCTGTGTGTATCAGAACTTTTCATATGGGATGAGACCACACAGGAGACATAAAAAGCTACCAGAATTTATAAAGTACACCCATATGAATATTGTAGAAGAAAAGGTAGCTTTTAGTTAGCCAAATTTCATCAACCTGTTTTTTAATTAAGAATTCTATTGGTAAGTTTCTTTCAAACAATGGAATTGTAAAGACAATGTTCAACTAGAATTATGTAAGCATTAATAGATTTGGAAAAATCTGATAAAATTAAAATGCATGTTTTACAGTATATATCTTTTCCTTTACCTTAATTTTAGACTTACAGTTGAGCAATACTTTTTTACATGGTGATAAATGATATAAATATGTGCAAATATTTTCATATACTTGATAACATTTTGATTTAATATTTTGAGATATGTGAAAGAGGCTTTATTATCAATACTTTTATATGAAGAAATTAAAAATCATTAGATTGAGTTGCTTGATCAAGTTCATAAATTCAAAAGTTAAACCCAGAACTCATATCCACATTTTTGGACTCCTAAATCTATTAACTTTTCATTAAATTCTTCCATTTTTAAATCTGTGATAAAATATTCTGTCATCTTATCTATACAAATACAGGTAAATTTGTTCACTATAAATGAAGCAAAAAGATGACCATGTCACCAGCATTTTTCTTCTGAGAATGTTGCCCATAGCAACTGAATAATTATACCACATTAGATAAAAGGAAACTTGATATGTTCTTATATGTTTGTTTTCTACTTCTAATGTTAAGAATGTATGTTTTCCCAATTAGATATTCTATGTTGTACGGATAGAAATGATATCTTCTAACACTGCATGTCCTTAATAGTTTCCAGTATACACGAAAACCAAACTCCTTGCCATCAACTTGATTCCAACTCCTAGCAACCCTATAGGACAGAGGTTTCAAAGGAGAGGCTGGTGAATTCGAACTCGTGACCCTTTGGTTAGCAGCCATAGCTTTTACCCACTGCACCACAGTAATAAATATTAACAGATACTTAATAAACTTATTAATACATATTTTGGATCATATCTGCAGCTATTATTTGTGGCTGAGCCTCTCATTAATTTGAGTCAAAATTTCCATTTCATTTGTAAACACACTAAATAATTTCAAACTAGTGACTAGATTGCTTTTGTGCTCAAATAATTTGTCTCTTTAGAAAGTGAGTGAATCAGGGATGGCAACACACACTAAGTAGGTGCTGTTTAGCACTTGAGAGTGATAGTTTGAGCTTTGCTGTTATTTCTTCTCTTATTCCCAGAATCAACTGTTGCTTTTATACACATAGTATATTAATAGTCACTTATGATGAAGTTTCTTAAAATCAAAGCTAGATTTTCCACACAAAACAAATTTTACTGTTTCTTGGCATTTATAGGTATTTTGTTAAATCATATTTAGGAATTTATATATTATTTTTATTTGGAAAAATTTAGCTTAACTATTTTTTTATCTCTGTTGCAAATTTAATCGATTGCTGTTTTTATTGTTTCTCAAAAAACCTGCAGTTATTAAAATGTAAAGACATCATTTTTAGATAGATCTATTGAGCATTGCTTTTATAAAATAATTCAATCGCATAGCAACGTGAAGCTACTTAGATCAAAATATAGATGATAAATAGGCAAATAGAAAGATAGATAAGTTTTTTTAATAGTACATATTGCCACGTAAAAGAATCATTATAATTATTTGTGAATATCAAATAAGTAAACTTTATTTAACAGAAAAAGACCAAAGGCATAGAGAGGTAAATTGGACTTATTTTCTCTTATAAGAGGACATTGCTGGTTTCTACATTTATTTCTCAAATATTCTATTTTTAAAACCACTAAATCCAGATTATCAGTGTACTCAATGGTCCATGAAGACTTTCTAAAATCCAAGTTAAATTACTCTAGTTATTTTTTTCTCCTCAAATTTTCTGCTACCTTTGTCGTTGTAGACCTACCTTCTTTAATATTTTCCTTCCTTCTCTTTGAGGTCTACCCAATTATATACCTCTCTATATATCTTTTTTTTCTATATATCTATATCTTTCTCCATATCTTTACTTGTACACAGTTTCATGCTAGCTCAGGCTTCTTTACATTTTCCTTCTTTATTGCTCTTATAACTGTACCTGTTCACTCAGGTTGATGTTTGTGGCTTATTATTTTCCTCTATCCACATTCTTTCATACTTATCATCCCTTTCAAAGACTTTAAATATCATGTTTAGGTATGGAAATCCTTAGTCAATGTCTTCACCCATGGTTCTTCTGATATTTATTCCTATTGCAAAAAGTCATTACACAAACATATATTTTGCTTCATAGAAATATTTTTACATCAATAATTTAAAAAGGAAATTTATTTTTATCTTATGAATATGTTATGTTGGTTAAAATACAAACCAACTATAAATATACAACAGAGAAAGCAATAAAACTCCAAAATACTACTATCAATAAAATATCAGAATTAATCATTTTGTGAAATTCATCCCAGAAATCTCTTCATCCACCTGTTCCATTATTCACTCATTTCACAAAGATTTACTGAGAGCTGCCTTCGTGCCAGAAACATGTGCTGTGGGTTTAGCATAGAATCAAACAGACCAGTCTCTACTCTGATGTAGCTTATGTTTTGGCAGGAGTGGGGGTGAGGTCTTGGCAAAAGGCGTCAAACAAACCATGCATTTATTTTAATTTATATTATAAGAGTTATGAATTAAAGTAAATTAAACCAGGTGAAAGAGTGATTCCTTCATAGAAGAAAGGTCTCAATGATGATTTCAGCAAACAGAAAGTTATTCTCTCACAGTCTAGTAGGCTAGAAGTCCAAATTCAAGGTGTCAGCTCCAGGAGTAGGCTTTCTGACTCTGTCAGCTCAGGAGGAAGGTCCTTATCATTAATCTTCCCCTGGTCTAGGACCTTCTCGGCTCAGGAACCCCAGGTCCAAAGGACATGCTCTGTTCCTGGCACTACTTTCTTGGTGGTATGAGGTCCCCATCTCCTGCTCACTTCCATCTTTTATATCTCAAAAAAGATTGACTTAAGATATAAACTAATGTCATAGATTGAGCCTTGTCTCATTAATATAACTGCCTCTGACCCCACCTCATTAACATCATAGAGGTAGGATTTACAACTCATAGGAAAATCACCTAAGATGACAAAATGGGGGACAACCATACAATACTGGAAATCATGGCCTAGCCAAGTTGACCCGTATATTTTGGGGACACAATTCAATCCATGACATACCTAATGTGTGAAAAATAAACTATATGGTGATGCAGTAACCAAGATCCCAGTAGGAAACAAAATTTATTAAAGATGGTTCAAATGAAGAGAATTCAATGCAGGTAGTACTTATAGAGTTGTGATTAGGATTAAGAAGACTAGCAAGGGATATGAAGGGCACAGATTGCCTGAACTAAAGACAAAGAAAGAAATATTATTACCACAACACTGGAAGATAAGAGCTGTGGCAGAGGGACTATCCTACATGAGCTGTAGTCATAAAAAAGATACTAATGCAACTATAATGTGAGGAGTAGGGATGAAATATTTTTAGCTTTGTCTGACCCTCTGACCTCCTGCTTGTAACCCTCGCTGTTTGGATCCAACCAGAAGCAAATCAGCAAAAGAGCCAGATGATACAGATTCAGAAGGTTCAGTCTTGGGAGGCACCAAACAAGAAAAAGGAGAGACATATGGAAAATAACCAGTACTGAGAGGAAAGAGTGGGATGCCATATACCAGTTCAGAGGGTGTTACACAATCCAGGTGATGATGTTAGCTTGTTCCATGTATTAGTAGTGTTGACCTTGCTCATATCTCTATTAAGAGTCAACACTACTAATAGTAGAGTTTTTCTTATTTGTTTTTACAGCTACATCTCTTTTTGTTAGTAAATTATGAAGCTTTACAGTTCAGAAAAATAGTTCAGTTTATGTATATGCTCCCAGGACCAAACCAAAACCAAACCCGTTGCCACCGAGTCGATTTCTACTCATAACGACCCTATAGAACAGAGTAGAACTGCCCCATAGAGTTTCCAAGGAGTGTCTGGTGGATTTTAACTGCTGATCTTTTGGTTAGCAGCCTAACCACTATGCTGAAAAGGTTTCTGTTCCCAGAACAGTCCCATAAAATAGTAGGAATGTAAGAAATGTCTATTGTAACAATTAATTAAATGCGCTCATTAGATGTTAGAATTCATCACTTAATTTCCACAAATAGAAAAGTAATTAAAATTTTAAAACTGATGTTATTTTGTTTTCAAGTTTTCATTCCTACTGATAAGGCCATGGCAGCCCGGTAGTTAAGCATATGGCTGCTAACCAAAACATCAACAGTTCGAAACCACCAGCCACTCCTTGGAAACTGTATGGGGCAGTTCTACTCTGTCCTATAGGGTGGTTATGAGTCGAAGTTGACTCAATGACAACAGGCTTAATGGCAAAACAGTTTATACTTAATAATTAGAAAACTTAGGAATAAGTCTATGTGGTTTATAACTATGTCTTTCACGTAAGTAGTCAATACACTAAAAGTTGAGAGGCAGTATTTGGGCTGTCTCTCCCCCTCAAGGGGTGTCACCCTAAGCACAAATCAACCTACTCCCTAACATGGTGTCTGTCAGAGGAGGGTTATATATCTTTGCAGCGGTGGGAGGAGTGGCTTCTCTTCCTCAGGTAAGCATACATTGGAGATATTGTGGGTTTGATTCCAGAATAACAATAAAGCAGATAAGGCAATAAAACAAGTCCCACAAATTGCTTGGTTTCTGAGTGAAATAAAAGTTATGTTTATACTATACTGTAGTCTATTAAGTGTGCAATAGCATTATGTCTAAAAAAACGTACATACCTTAATTAAAAAATACTTTGTTGTTAAAAAATGCTAACAATCATCTGAGCCTTCAGCTAGTCATAATTTTTTTTGCTGGTGGAAGGTCGTGCCTTGATGTTGATGGCTGTTGACTGATCAATGTGGTGGTTGCTGAATGTTAGATTGGCTGTGGCAATTTCTTAAAATAAAACAACAATGAAGTTTGCTGCATCGATTGACTTTTTCTTTCATGAAAGATTTCTTAGTAGCATGTGATGCTGTTGGATAGTTTTTTTTTAGGGTTGTTGTAAGGTTTATTTATTTTATTGGCTTTAGGTGAAAGCTGACAGCTCAAGTCAGTTTCTTATACAAAAATCTATACACCCACTGTTATGTGACACTAGTTGCAATCCCCACAATGTGACAGCACACTCCCCCTTCCCAACCCAGGCTTCCCATATCCGTCCAGCCAGCTCCTGTCCCTTCCTGCCTTCTCATCCTGCCTCTGGACAGGAGCCACATGTTTGATAGCATTTTATCCACAGTAGAATTTGTTTTGAAATTGGAGTCAGTCCTCTCAAATATGTAATATTCTAAATCTTTTGTTGTCATTTCAACAATGTTCACAGCATCTTCACCAGGAGTAGATTCCATCTCAAGAAACCACTTTCTTTGCTCATCCATAAAAAGCAACTCCTCATCTGTTAAATTTTATCATGAGATTGCAGCAATTCAGTCACATCTTCAGGTTTCACTTCTAATTCTGGTTCTCTTGCTATTTCCACATCTCCAGTTAGTTCTTCCACTGAAGCTTTGAACCCCTCAAAGTCATTCATGAGGGTTGGAATCAACTTCTTCCAAACTCCTGTTAATGTTGATATTTTGACTCCCTCCCATGAATCACAAATGTTCTTAATGGCATCTAGAATGGTGAATCGTTTCCAGAGGTTTTCAAATTCCTTTGCCCAGGTTCATCAGAGGAATCACCATCCATGGCACCTATAACCTTACAAAATGTGTTTCTTAAATAATAAAACTTGAAAGTCAAAATTACTCCTTGATCCATGGACTGAGGCAAGAATGCTGTGTTAGCAAGCATGATAACAGCATTAATCTCCTTACACGTCTCCATCAGAGCTCTTAGGTAACCAGGTGCATTGTCAACGAGCAGTAGTATTTTGAAAGTAATCTTTTTTTTTCTAAGCAGTAGGTCTCAATAACAGGCTTAAAATATTCAGTAATCTATGTTGTAAATAGATGTGCTGTCATCCAGGCTTTGTTGTTCCATTTATAGAGCACCAGCAGAGTAAATTTAGCAAAATGCTTAAGGTCCCTCAGATTTTCAGAATGGTAAATGAGCACTGGCTTCAACTTGAAGTCACCAGCTGCATTAGTCCCTAACAAGAGAATCAGTCTGCCTTCTCAAGCTTTGAAGCCAGATAATGATTTCTCTCTAACTGTGAAAGTCCTAGACGGCATCTTCTTTCAATATAAGTCTGTTTTGTCCACACTGAGAATCTGTTGTTTAGCGTAGCCATCTTCGTTAACTACTTTAGCTAGATCTTCTGTCCAACTTCCTGCAGCTTCTACATCAGCACTTGCTACTTCCTCTTGCACTATTTTGTTATGGAGATGGCTTCTTTGCTTAAACTTCATGAACCAACCTCTGCTACCTTCAAACGTTTCTTCTGCAGCTTCCTCACCTCTCTCAGCCTTCACAGAATTGAAGAGAGTTAGATCCTTGCTCTGGGTTAGGCTTTGGTTTAAGAGAACGTTGTGATTTGTTTGCTCTTCTATCCAGACTACTAAAATTTTCTCCACATCAGCAACAAGGCTGTTTCCATTTCTTATCATCCATGTCTTCATAGAAGTAACACATTTGATTTCCTTCAAGAGCTTTTCCTTTGCATTCACAACCTAGCTAATTATTTGACACAAAAGGCCTAGCTTTTGGCCTATCTCGACTCTTGACATGCCTTCTGTCATGGATTGAATTGTGTCCACCAAAAAATATGTGTGTCAATTTGGCTGGGCCATGATTCTCAGTATTGTGTGGTTGTCCTCCATTTTATGATTGTGATTTTATGTTAAAGAGGATTAGGGTGGGATTGTAATACCACCCTTACCCAGGTCACATCCCTGATCCAATGTAAAGGGAGTTTCCCTGGGGTGTGGCCTGTACCACCTTTTATCTCTTATGAGATAAAAAGGAAAGGGAAGCAAGCAGAGAGTGGGGGACCTCATACCACCGAGAAAGAAGCACAGGGAACAGAGTGTGTCCTTTGAACCTGGAGTTCCTGTGCAGAGAAGCTCCTAGTCCAGGGGAAGATTGACAAGGAATTTTTCTCCAGAGCCAGCAGAGAGAAAGCTGTCCCCTGAAGCTAACACCCTGAATCTGGACTTTAACCCACTAGACTGTGAGACGTTAAATTTCTCTTTGTTAAAACCATCCACTTGTGATATTTCTGTTATAGCAGCACTAGATGACTAAGACATCTTCCTCACCAAATTAATCATTTTTAGATTTTGGTTTCAAGTGAGAAATGTGCAACTCCTCCTTTCATTTGAACTCAGAGGCTGTTGTAGGGTTATTGATTTGCCTAATTTCAACACTGTTGTGTCTCAAGGAATAGGGAGACCTGAGGAGAGGGAGAGAGACAGAAGCAGTTAGAATATACACATTTATCAATTAAGTTTGCCATCTTATGTGGGCACCGCAAAATAATCACAATAGTAGCATCAAAGATCACTGATTACGGATCACCATAACAGGTACAATAATAATGAAAAAGTTTGAAATATTGCAAGCATTATCAAAATGTGATATAGAGACACAAAGTGAGCACGTGTTGTTGGAAAAATGGTGCTGGACACAGGGTTGCCACAAACCTTCAATTTGTAAAAAACATAATATCTGCAAAATGCAATAAAGCTATGCCCCATAAAATGAGGCATGGTTGTACTGCTCACTGGGTCCTGATGAACCCAGCTGAAATGTCTCTCAGTATCACCTATGATAGTTGCTGATGTTAATTGATGTCTAAATTGAATTCATCATGCTGATCTCAGGGCATCAGCCTCAGCTGATGCAGTCTGTTGGGCAATTATTTATTGTCCAAGTTCAGGATACATAGCATTTCTTCATTATTATCCTTTTAATTCCTACAAAGTTTTTCATAAAATATTTATTTTTGTCAACAGGAATCAACCACCCACTTTAGGAGAATATATTTTTTATACTAGATGAATTTCATTTTTAAAGCACAATTTATCCTAATCATTCCCTAGCCAAGGATATCAACAAGTCTTTTCCTCTGAACATTTGAATGTTAATAATTATTTTTCTATTGCATATTTAGTTATATCAGTGTGCACTGAATCTAACACTGAAATACTTAGGAGAATAAGTATTTCTGTGGTGGCTTCTAAACAAAATACTGTACTAAATATTCACTATCCTTTTGTGACTTCAAACATAAAATGAATGGAAAATTTAAATCTAATATATAGCTCATTCTTGGGGAAGAAACATCTTTGCAAGTAAATTATTCAGTCAATAATGGGTCTTAAATGTATCATTTATTGCTAGGCCCTTTGCTAGTCATGGGGAGTATAAAGATGAATAATAACACTAAGGGGAGAGAGACACAGAAATAAATGTGTGCAACTACATGTTGTAGGTGAGTATGATGCCAATAAGTAGCAGGAATACTAGATGGCACAAAGTAGAGTGGTAGTGGACATCCTCTGGATGTCAGGGAAGGATTCAAAAGGGAGGCAATATGCACTGAGTCTTGAAAAAGAAGTAGATGTTTGCCTGGGACGCAGGAGAACATGAGCTTTGCAGTTTTTTGTTGTTAGTGCTTTTCCAGTCTCTCTCACTCATAGCATTCTTATGTGTAATACAACGAAATGTTGCCCAGTCCTATGCCATCTTCACAATTTTTTATATGTTTGAGCTCACTGTTGCAGCCATTGTGTCAATCCATCTCATTGAGGGTCTCCCTCTTCTTCACTGGCCCTCTACTTTACTATGCATGATGTCCTTCTCTGGTCCTTCCTAATGGTGTGTCTGAAATAAGAGAGAAAAAGCTTCTGCATCCTCACTTCTAAAGAGCATTCTGGCTGTAATTATCCGATACTGACTCTTTTGTTGTTCTGACAGTCCACGGTATATTCGATATTCTTCACCAATATATGATAGTTTAAATGCATCAATTATTCTTCAGTCTTCTTTTATCATTGTCCAGCTTTTGCATGTGTATAAGAAAATTGAAAATATCATAGCTTGGGTCCGGCACACCTTAGTCATCAAAGTGACTTTGTTATTTTTTTTTTGCAATGATACCATTGCATCTTTTGCAGCAGATTTGTCCAATCGAATAAAAATAAATAAATAAATCCAATACTTAGTTTAATTTCTTGACTGCTGCTTCCATGGGCATTGATTATTAATCCAAGTAGAATAGAATACTTGACAACATCTGCTTCTGCCCATTTATCATGATGTTGTTTTTTGGCCCAGTTGTGAAGATTTTCATTTTTTTCATGCTTAGGTATAATCCTGAAATGTAGTCTTTTACCTACATCAGTAAGTGCTTCAAGTCATCTTTGTTTCCAGCAACCAAGATGTGTCATCTGCATATATCGGATTGTTAATGAGACTTCTTCAAATTCTGATACTGAGTTCTTCATATAGTGCAGCTTCCAGGATTATTTGCTGAGTGTACAGATTGAATAAGCAAGGCAATGTGAGGTAAATGTCATGGTCACTTTATTACAAAGACTTTGGCAAATCAGAAGCCTAAGAAGTCAAGCAAGCACAATGATAGTGGCATTGGAAAAAATGATCAAGAGCCAGAAAATTCAGAGCTTTCTATATTGTATCATCAGGTCTGAAATTTACTTTTAGTCAGTAGAGGAACCATTGAAGGTACTAACCAAAGTAATGGCATGATCAGATTTGTGTTTTTGAAAGAGGTAGAACTGGGGCAGCAGAATGAAGGAGGGAATGAACAGAAGACAAGTTTGGTGATTTTGTCAACATGCTGGATATTACTGAACTAAGGCAGCAGCGTGTGTTTTGTTTTGTTTTTCCAAAAGAGTCTTTGATGAACTCTCAGTACAAATTATATGTATTTTGCCCAAAAAATAAGACTTGATTATACACATTAAAAAAAAAAATTAGTAATTCAATGTCAGATTATCTGCTATTCACTATTAATCTAGTGATTACTATTTATATTTGTTTATATTTATGTATATACATGAAATTATAGGTTACATATTGAGAAATAACAATAAAAACTTATCAATTGCTATTGAAGTATGAAAGCAAACATATCAGACAATTTGTGAAAGATGGCAGTATTCTAATAAAATGTTACTTATAAAAATAGGCAGTGGGCTGGATTTGCCCTGGAGGGCATAGGTTGCTGACCCATAATTCCACATAAGAAATTACCTTATTTGCAAATGTAATTTGTAACTGAAGGGAGGATTTCAGATCCTATTTTAAATGACTTATTGAGGCTAGGAGAAATCAACCCATTGAGATTAGCAAAAAGGCAACCAGAGGAAAAGGCCTTGGCAGTGCCCTGACAAGCGTACACTGCTACATACATGGCTGGCTTACCTATGCCAGGGGAGTCCCAGCACACAGGGGACATCGAGGGGTGTATCACAAAGAAGCTACCTCAGCCAGGTCCCAGAATGTGTGAGGTGCTCCTGTGGGACATTTACCCAGAGGTATATCTAAGGAAGAAGCGTGACTAAGCCGGTAGTAAATTCTGGCCTTTTGCAATTGTCAGACATGAATGAAATGGTCCTAAATTTTTATTAATTTTGATTTTTTCTTTTGCTTTCGTGATGATGTAAACTTGCATAGCAAATGCTGAGTCAGGACTGTAGCCCAAGTGTTATATATGTAACTATAGGTTCCACGTTGATGAATAAAAAAACAAAAGCCAAACCCATTGCCATCAAGTCGATTCTGACCATAGCAAGCCTATAGGACAGAGTAGAATGTTGATAAATGGCGTAATAGAAACACCAACATTGCTTAGAAAATTGCACCTTGAACTTGGGTTTATGTGAATGCCATCAGGATGAAGGGTTCAGTGAAGATAATTTCCAAAAGAGTTGTGAAATAAATATGTGGATTGAGTTTTAAAACAATTCTAGGACTTAAAAAGCATGATGCTAAAAGTATCTGTCATGGATTGCCTGGGATATTGAACACAAACTTCAAATACGACAACACAATTAGAGTATTTGCAAATCAATAAGCCTCAGAAAATGTGTAGTTTTAAATATTTTAAAAATCTGAATTAACTTTTGAAGCAGTTTAGGGGAAAATGTATAAGACCTCTGTTTTTGTTGATGTCTTTTATAACGTCATAGGAAAAAAATCCTTGTTTCCTGTGGTGATTCAGAAAAAAAAAAAAAAGTCTCCAAGAACATTTTAGTAATAGCATAATTTGATGTAGATAAAAAACACATTCCCAAAAGCTACTAATCATAATCACTGCTAGAACCAGGAATCAGTGTATCTAGCCTATGATATAGATAAATTAACAGATAGATAGATAAATATGAAAATCACAAAAAGGTACCAGGAATCCTTGTTTCAGCATGAAATTTAACTGATTTATTCCATGTCTATTATCAAAACAAAGTAAGAAACATGTTATTATTTTTATGATGGCATTTGAACAACACCAAAATACTAGAGTAGACTTTTTTTTTATAATTACCCTAAGATGATATCTGTGGGAAAATCACAATAATGAAGACTTTTCTAGAATATTTTAATTAATCATGCATTAATATTTTAGATTCCTTCAGGATGCAAGATCCAGAAATATACTTAGATATTATCAGATTATATGAGGTCACTTTAAGACCATATTGAGAAGTAAGAAAAAACTGAATCCTATCTCATTAGCCTAACCAAAGAGAAAGTAGTTGTATATTTTGCTAAAGCAATTGTTGTGTCTGACTCAATGACAATAGTTTATCATAACATAACACAGGTCTTCATTTTTTGCATTTTTCTTTACCAGTTTCTTTCTGGTTTGCTATCAACAATTTTCTCCTTATTTCATGGTTTCTCCTTACTCAATTCTTCCAATACCTCTTGGTATCTGATTCCTGCTGTCTGTGTGTTTTTCTGTGCTTGTTCACTAATTATTTGGAATGTATTCCCTTCAAATCAATTACCTTTTCTGAGACTGTGTTCCTACTCTGTGAAAAAGGGAAACAATATTAAGCTCTATCTAATAAGATTGCTATGAGATTAAATAAATTAATACATATAAAGACGTTCTATAAACTCTAAAGAGCTGTCATTGCTGTTAGTTATTTTCAAGTTAATTCTGAATCATGTTACAGAGTAGAACTGCTCCTTAGGGTTTTCTTGGCTGTAATCTTAACAGAAGCAGATTGCCAGGTCTATCACCCTCGGTACCACTGAGTAGGTTTGAAGAGCCAAACTTCAGTTTAACAGTTGAGCATAAACCATATTTTTCAACATTTAATTAGTAGATAAAGTTTTTTGAAGAGTAAAACCCAAATGATGGCATAGATTTGGAGATATTAAATTCAGTTGTATAGATAAGAGCAGATTTAAAGTTTACATACATGAGATTAAAATACACAGACCAGATCAAAACTCAAAGAAAAACTCTAAAAACAGTTTATTTTTTATTCAAGGAATTGTAAATTATCTTCATGTACTAATTTTTGATTGCTTACAAATAAGAAGTAGTTATCTAACTTAAATTATTAAGATTTAGAAGTTGTATTCAATTGAACAAAATTTAATCAATAAATAAATGTTCTTTTACTTTGTATTTTAGAAGCTAACTTTATATCAAGATAGAACAAAAATAAGCAGAGATAGAACATTGATATTTTCAAAGTGTATTTATTGTCCTTCTCTTCTTTACCAGTTTGGACCTGAAGATAACATAAAACATGAGAGAAGAAAGTAGGAAAATATGCAAAAAAATATATGATCCTCTTTGACTGATAGACAAGTCCAGGCAACTAGAAGATGAACGTTCTGTCTTAACATAGCGTACTCAAAGCTGTTACCTACTTCAGACAATGTAAAAATTGTTAAGGGACTAAGGGTCTTGATTACTTTCAAGTTAATGATTATTCTGCAACTATTTCATGGCAGGAAGTGTGAAAGGACAGTCCTCCTTCAGAAGTCTCAGATTTTGTTCTTAAGGGCTTCAACTGCCTGTGTATGTCCCAACCACATTATGGAAGGTAATCGGCTTTACTTAAGGTCAACTAACTGCAATGCTAAGCACACACAAATGCTTCATAGCAGCATCATGACTAATGTTTGACCAAACAACTGGGCACCATAACCCAAGAAGTAATCCTCTTTGGTTTCACCTGGAATAGGATTTATAAATCAATATGAGAAGACAAAATGGAGGAAAGAGGGAAGGATTCAGGAATAATTTTGGTTAAGTAATTTCTCTGTTAAAAGCTTTATGCTAGGCAAACCCCTCCCCCACTCTGCTATTCCCTCTCGTATTTTGAAGTGTTGTAAAGTCTTCATTTTATACATAAAACACAGATACAAAAACAAACAAAAAAATGAATCCAAGCATATTTAGAGAAAATAAACTGGGTTATCTAGAATGATATTGTTTATGGCAAAATAAGAATATGGCTAGTTCCCATGTTAAGAAACTATAATATTTCCACATTCACTGGTGAGCGCCTCTGTAAACAACTCTCTGTCAACACTAGTCTACTTCTTAAATTGATTAATACAGATGTTTGCATTGACTTTCAATTGTCATGCAAGCCCAGGAGGATCATGTAAAGAACAGACAAATAGTGGACAATTTAATGATGCCTGTTTTGAAAAAGACAACCAACTGAAAACAGGTTGTTTCTAACACAGCTTATTATAGTCCTGGTTAACTCTACCAACCAACCAACCCAGTGCCGTCGAGTTGATTCAGACTCATAGCAACCCTATAGGACAGAGTAGAACTGCCCCATAGAGTTTCCAAGGAGCACCTGGCGGATTCACACTGCCATCCCTTTGGTTAGCAGCCGTAGCACTTAACCACTACACCACTAGGGTTTCCTGCTCAACTCTAAGTGCTGAGAAATAATAACCATATATTGTATTAGATGATAAATCTCTTTAAGTGAGGGACTAAGGCATTACTTTTGTATGTTCCACAGCATTTGGCACATTCCAAATGCTCATTAATATTCATGGTATTTATATTAATAAACTTTTATTTTACCTTATCCCTAAAGTTTTTTCAGTAAAGTTGTTTGAACAACTTATCTTTGTAGCCCAACTTTAGAAACTCTACAGGCAGAGTGTATACCCAATGGAATTAGCTTTTCTTGGGTGAATTATTTTAATCCCTTATTGACTTGCAAGATGCATCCACCTTGATGTTTTCACAGGAACTTATTTCACTGATGATGATCAAAAGAGGCATGTTGGGCTTTAATCAGAGTAAATCTAAAGAAAGCTGGAAATCTGCAAATACGCAGTGATTAAAATTCTTTCCCTAACATCCCTTGGTGAAATGTGGAAAGCAAAATACTGACGGATGCCTTATAATTAGTGCAAGACAAATGAAAAGATTTTTATTTAAAGATGATTGAGACAGGACTAGAGCAAAATGAAATATTAAGACTAGGTCTGCATTATTATTGAAATTGAGGACTCCTAATTTCAATAACAATAAATAGTAAACTGAATGGAGTCTCTTTGGTCACTTTTTTGAAGATTCATTCTTAAGAACTTCCAGGAGCATCTTCTGCTTCATACCAGCAGAATTAACTCTTCTGACATAAAATATTCAAGAAGTAGAGGAAGGATTCTCACTCTTGTAGTACCAGGTGCTTCTCACAGGCTTACAACTATTACCTATCCTGGATATAGTGTTAGGCCACTGGCGGATTCATGCCTTTCAAAGTGAGTATGACCACTACACTTATCACGTTACGCTTGTTAGCTATGGTCAGTCTAAGGCTAAATGGTGTTTAGTCTTATCTCTTGACTCAGAGCAATTTCTCATAAAAACAGAAATCCATTATAGTACTGAGCATCACAATGGAATTTTATTCTTTCAGCAGTATTTTATTCATCGCAAGATATTTGAAATTGGGTTATGATTTGAGTACCTTATATGGCTATTAAAATTTTCATTAATTTCAGGTAATGATAGCTACTAGAGAAATATAGTTATTCCTACAAGATGTTAGTAACATTGTCTGACTAACAAAAATTAAATCTTTTGAAGGTTTTTTTTTTTTTTTTTCTTTATGCGATTGATTCTTTAGTCTTGGTTACTAGCAAATATATGAGTTTTGCAAGAAAGGACGGTTCAGAAAGTTAGCATAAATTCTATCTATGGAGCCTGGTAGTGGTTAAGTACTACAGCTGCTAACCAAGAGGTCGGCAGTTCAAATCTGCCAGGCACTCCTTGGAAACTCTGTGGGGCAATTCTACTCTGTCCTATAGGGTTGCTATGAGTTGAAATCAGCTCGACGCCAGTGGATTTGGTTTGGTTTTGGCTTAAGAAGCTAGTTCAGGCCAGGAAATTCTATAATAGGGTCTAGGCACATAGGGGCATGATAAGCATATTTAGAAAGCAGGGTGAGGGGGGAAGTTTTAGAAAAGTGAGCAGAAAGTTAAATACAAATATCTATTAACAATTTTGTTCTAGGCAAAAATATTTTTATTGACATATTCAAAGAATATTTAGCAAGTAAAAAAAAAATGATAATGTTCTTATGTGTAATATCTGTGAAAGTAAAGACCTGGTCTTAGACATTACTCTATCATGCTGGGTATAACAGAGACACAACCAATAAATACTTAACATATTGAAGGGTAACACTTTATGCAACTTGAAGGTCAAGAATACCTTCAATTCTGCTGCAGAATTAGCACATCTCTCTAATATAAGCCCCATTGTGTCCTCAAAAAGTACAAGTGTGCAAGTTACATATTTTCGATTTGAGCCTGAGTTTGACTGAGATGTCAAAGATGCAGTTCCAATTCCTACAATCTGGGCTGCCGAATCATAAACTTTTGGTTGAAAGACCTAATGGAAGCATAACCAAACCAAAGAAAACCAAACCCAGTGTCGTTGAGTCAATTCCGACTCCTAGCAACCCCATAGGACAGAGTAGAACTGCCCCATAGAGTTTCCAAGGAGTGCCTGGTGGATTCGAACTGCCAACCCTTTGGTTAGCAGCTGTAGCACTTAACCACTGTGCCACCAGGGTTAGGCAAGAATAATGGTTCCCCATTAACACATTATTTTCCAATTATCCTCTTGCAAAATAAGATTACATATAATAGAGTTTTATAAAGATAAACTACTCCCGATCTGATTTTTAAATTTTAAGTAAATAGAGTTAATCTGTAAGGATGAGACCAAACCAAAAACCCCAAACCCAGTGCCGTCAAGTCGATTCTAACTCATGATGACCCTATAGAACAGAGTAGAACTGACCCATCAAGTTTCCAAGGAGCCCCTGGTGGATTCGAACTACCAACCCTTTGGTTAGCAGCCATTGCACTTAACCGTTACTCCACCAGGGTTTCCAAGAATGAGACAGCTACACAAAAAATCACATAAACAAGAAAAAACAGTGTATTTTTATATTGGTGACTACTAAGTATAGGCAACACAGTACAGAATCATAAACTAAGGGGATTACAGATCTAGTATAAGATAACACCTAGTCCTAAGGAGATTCATTTATAGGTGAGGAGAAAGATAAACTTAGAAAAAGTTCAATACAAACACAGAGTAAAATAAGTACATTCAGCTAGGAGTCGGACAGATCAAAAGTTGACAATATCAAAGTAAAGATGCATTAAAGGAATAGTTTCTGTGGGGGATAATAAATACAATAGCCTTGTGAAAGTAGAAACTTGATCTGGAGGTACGGTGAGAAATGAGCCAGAAGTAGATGTTTTACATTAAATTAGGAGAAGCTTTCCATCATAGTTCAAAGAGTTTGAACAAGACAGCAAGGCAGTGAATGACAAATATTTGTGTTTTAGGACATATCTGGGAATAGTCTGGGTTTCATATATGATTGCTTCTACCCAAGACAAAAATTCAAACTATTATTCTTCCTAAAAACTTCAGAAAAGAGCTCGTGAGGACGTCAAACAGTAGAGACGCGTTTGTAAAGGGCAGGAGATGGTGACACAGGGTGTGAGGTTTACAAGGAGATAAAAAACTTAGCGTAACAAAATTTTCAGCAGATCATGGAGGTCAGAAAAGAGAACAAATTTTGGGAATAGTTATATATTCATACAGAACTTTTTTCCAAAATATTGTGAAGCAGCCTAGAATAAAAGCTCTTTAAAATAGGAATACATTAAACCATCAATAAAAAATGGAGGACATTAAGTCAAGTAGATGAGGGAGAATTATAATGCGAAAGAATGCATTTAGATTTAAATGTGTGAACTTGAATTGGCAATGGAACACTCTGAGTATAATGTTTCCTAGCTAAGAGTCTAAGCATCTTACAGTGATGCCCAAGGTCTGCCAAGCTCTTTCTGTTACGGATTTTTGCTATTGACTATGACTAGAGATAAGCATACTATCAGCTAGATCTCAGAGAATTTGTTTAGAATATAGACATTTGGTTGATCACGAACCAAAAGTACTTCTGAAGCAGCATAAATATTTATGAGGATGATTAATTTATAGCTTAGGTTGAGGTGTGATATTGAATGTATATCTGCCTCTATACTGTCTATTTTCTGGCTTCATACTAAATACATTATTTAAAATAAATTTATAGAATTCTTAAGAGCCTTTAACCCTGTTAATGGTGCCCAAAAAGAGTTTTCAGACATTTTCCCTGATATCTACAAGTTTATAATTTAGCATGCACATGAAGGCTTTAAGTGATTTCTTAGAATGTAACTGATGAAAATCCAGTTTTTTTTAACTGATTAAAATCTAATATGGCTGATAAATACAAATGATGTTGACAGTGGCGTGAGCATATTTAAGTAATAGGACTTAAATGAGACTCTGAAGACTGGGTCATATTTGAATAGGAGCTCCAGAGAGAAAAGGCTTTACAGATATTAGTTTATTAAAAAAAAAAAAAAGAGGCTTGGATTGATAGCACGATCCATTCAGATTAAAGAGATCAGAAAGCTAAGACGTAGAATAATGTACAGTAGAGTGCTGGGGAAAGTGGCTGTATATATACAATGCATCTGTATTATAAGATTTTTAGAAAACTGGTATGAGGATGAGGGACAGTGGGGGTTCAGTGGTAGAATTCTTGCCTTTCATACTGGAGACCCTTGCTCAATTCCTGGCCAGTCCCTTTCATTTTTAGTCACCACTGTCTGTTGATGGTGGTTTGCATGTTGCTATGATGCAGAGCTTCCAGACTAAGACAGACTACAAAGAAAGGCCTGGCAATCTATTTCAATAAATCGGCCAACAAAAATCCTAAGGATTACAAAGCTCAGATCCACAACTACAAGACTGGGCAACATTATGTTACGTTGTCCATGGGGTCACCACGAGGTGGGGACTGATTCCAACAGTTACCAACAACAAAAACAAAGTTTGAGGACATCAAATAATGTCTTACAAACAGTAAGAAACAAATGCATGCTTGTGGATATAGCCTAAAAACAAAAACCAAACACATTATTGTCAAACTGATTCCGAGTCATGGCAACCTCACATGTGTTAGCGTAGAACTGTACTCCATAGGGTTTTCAATGGATGATGATTTTTTCAGAAGTAGATTGCCAGGCCTTTCTATCAAGGAATTCCTGAGTGGACTTTTCCAACCTTCCGGTTAGCTATGAGTACACTTTAACAGTTTGCTTCACCAAAGGACCCCAGATATAGTCTGTTGTTTTTGTTGTTAGGAGCCATGGAGTCACCTCTGACTCATAGTGACCCTGTGGACAGCAGAAAGAAACACTGCACAGTCCTGCACCATTCTCACAATCGCTGTCAGGCCGGAGCCCATTGTTGTAGCCACTGTGTCAATCCATTTCCTTGAGGGTCTTCTTTTTTGCTGAGTCTCTGCTCTTCCAAACATGATGTGTCCTTCTCCAGGAACTGCTCCCTCCAGATAACATGTCCAACATATGTGAGATGAAGTCTCATCATTCTTGTTTCTAAGGAGCATTCTGGCTGTACTCCTTCCAAGGTAGAATTGTTTGTTCTTCTGGCAGTCAATGGTATATTCAGTATTCTTCACAAACACCATAATTCAAAGGCATCAATTCTTCTTCGGTCTTCCTTATTCATTGTCCAGATTTCACACTCATATGATGTGATTGAAAACACCACAGCTTGGGTCAGGCGCACCTTAGTCTTCAAGGTGACATCTTTGCCTTTCAAAACTTTAGAGAGGTCCTTTGCAGCAAATTTGCCCAAAGCAATGCATCTTTTGATTTCTTGACTTCTGCTTCCATAGGCGTTGATTGTGGACCTAAGTAAAATGAAATCCTTTATAACCTCAATATTTTCTCTGTTTACTGTGATGTTGCTTATTGGTCCAGTTGTGAGGATTTTTGTTTTCTTTATGTAACCCATACTGAAGACTGTGGTCCAATAGCCTAAAAAAAAATCCTTTATAACCTCAATATTTTCTCTGTTTACTGTGATGTTGCTTATTGGTCCAGTTGTGAGGATTTTTGTTTTCTTTATGTAACCCATACTGAAGACTGTGGTCCAATAGCCTAGACATGTGTAAATTAAGGTGTTCTTGGGGTGAACGATGCAGGAGAGCTTGAATAGAATAGATTAGTGTTGAGAGAGACTGCAGGTATTCAGGACTTAGCATATTACCTGGCACAAAATAGGTGCTAACTAAATGTTTGTAGAATGAATGAATTAAAGAAAAGTCCAGAGCCTACTTATGAGGCAATGGAACTGCTCAGGTGAAAGTAATGCTCGTGCAGGGCACAAAATCATTTATTTTTGTTTTAGGAATTCTGAACTTTCAAACTATCTGTGGGACAGGAAGTCCAATTAAAATAAGTAAAAGTTAATTAGAAATTACAGCAGTGTAGAACCCACTTCACTTGACACTTATAAGGACTATTATTTGGGTTAATTTTATGAACTCTACTTGTTTTGATAATGCCATTCTTCTTCTCTATTTGTATTGTTATCTTAGCCTATTATTTTTCATTTTAAGGTAATGAAATAATTCTATATTTAGAATAAAATTAATGAACCTATTCCTTATTTCATACAGTATTTCTCCTCATTTTCTGAAATACCTGAACAGGAATCACTCAGATATACCTGATATAAGTTTTATTATGACATTAATTCATGTTTTTCTTTTAAAATGAGAGCACCAAAAGAGAATATAGAAAGATCTATTTAATTTACTTTTCTTATTTATTTGAAATATAAATATCATTCTCATATTAGTTTAGCTAGAATAGTGGTTATGCCAGGAGAATGGATTGGAAGATATTTCATTCTCTTAAAATTTCATGATTCTATCCTTTGTCAAAACTCTTTTCAATTGAAGCTAATGGGATTCTGATGTGTAACATGACAATCCAGCTGCTGAAGCTTGATGTACTCCTTTCAGACTGCAGGTTGATATTCTGGCTACAGTTGAGCTGGCTCCTCTTGAAGTTTAGGCTGTGCCAGCCATAGCCAACACTCAAGTAGTCACTGATGAAGTGCTGCAAGTAGTGATGATCCAACTAATTAATATTGCCAAGCTTTTCAGCATTTTTTTTTTTCAGCATTATTCTTCTTTTCCTTCTCTGTCTTTGAAAATCTGAAAGGGAAGAAATATTCAGAAAACCTTTTTAGTCATGAGGCAACTGCTATTTACCCGTATAAAATGGGACAAGCCTACTTTTTAGCCCACTGTTTATTTTGTTGCTACAAAGTTCCATGATAACTAAACTTTCTCCTTTCTCTGGCATTTTCTACTGACCAACATCATAAAGCATAATCACTAAATCATCGTTTTCCCAAAGAACATTTTAAAAGCTGCTTAATTTGAATGCCTGAAAGTATTTCATTTGTAGGAGACCTATTGATAAGACACTGAATTAGAATAAGGCCCACTTGCAGCATATGGTATATGATAAGATTTTATAATTCATCTTATTCATTTTTTAAAGCAGAAAACTTGAGAGACTATATATGACATTGTCACAGATCTCTACGGACTGCCAGTTCTAATAAGAGTCAATTATGTTTTATAGATTTAAATTCTGTGACTTGATTTTTTTTTTTTTTTTTTTTTTTAGCACAACACCTAGTAACAAAACCAAAGTTTGAAACATTGTGAAATGATATGCTATGGTATTATTTTTCTGAGGTTTGGTTTTTTTAATAAATGTAGGAATGTTTTCATAACCTGAGTAGCCCAAGGAGATAATGTGAGAAGAGTTGATGCTTCTTTTGGTCTGTAGTAATTATAAGTTTATTTTATTCAATATCACATGCTGTTTTGCAATGGACTCCTTGTCCCGTTGAAAAGTATAAATGTGCTTGTTGTGCATTGTAGATTCTGTTACCTGGTTTTTCAAAGTTTCTGTGTGTATAGTATTACTGTCATTTAAAGAATAGCTTACTTACAATATAAATGTTCTTGTTTCCAGCCAGTAAAACTATGGAGATGTGTTGCTGTAACTTAAATTTCCTTAATAACATTGCTTTACAATATTTTGTGAAAAGCTGTCTATAATGCAAATTTTTATAATGTAAATATTTTTTATTTTTACTATAACATTAGAGTTGTATACCCCTTATCTAACAAGAATAAGCTGTGCTGCAAAAATCATTGTATTTGATTCTTTTAGGATAACAGAAGGTATTATTTCAATGTTAAAGCAGTATTTTCATAAGCAACTCTATGCCAATTTTTTTTTACATGTTGCCCTTATGAAAATACCTCTCATTGGGAGCGTGAATTTGGCAAACAAACATAGAAGGCATGCAATATTTTCATAAAAATACGGTAGTTAATGATAAAGCCAAACTTTAAAAAAGATTATGTTAAAAGAGAATAATTCTTTAATACCACTGCAGAGAATACATTTATTCTAATCAAAAGATAAGGACATTTCTGACAACTAGAATGTTTTGTCAAAGTTATTGTCAAAACTTCTAGCAATTTATGGTTACCTTATTCTGATTTTTTATATCAGTAAATTCTGAAGATCACACATGGGATTCTCATGTATGTTTCATGGCTATATACTATTCCACAGCTACAGGTTGACCTAATGTATAACTCATTGGTCATTATTTAGTCACAAGAAAAACTTAGTAAAGTTGTAGCAAGAGAAGGCATATTTTTAAAGTGATGGTCTGACAGAATTTTTAATGAAAAAAAGCATTGCCGACAGTAAAGTACTATGTATTATGTGCCCTAGATATTCTAGCGTCTGCATGTAAATGGATAACAATACTGGAAATTTTTCTTAACAAGT
Organism: Elephas maximus indicus; assembly: GCF_024166365.1. Lineage (NCBI taxonomy): Eukaryota > Metazoa > Chordata > Mammalia > Proboscidea > Elephantidae > Elephas > Elephas maximus. The sequence goes on along the minus strand of NC_064832.1, from coordinate 61,689,910 downwards.
TGCAATAGGTGATAGATTTTTTTTCTTTTTTTTTTATTAACTTTTATTGAGCTTCAAGTGAACGTTTACAAATCAAGTCAGTCTGTCACATAAAAGTTTACATACATCTCACTCCGTACTCCCACTTGCTCTCCCCCTAATGAGTCAATCCTTCCAGTCTCTCCTTTTGTGACAATTTTGCCAGCTTCCCACTCTCTCTATCCTCCCATCCCCCCTCCAGACATGAGATGCCAACACAATCTCAAGTGTCCACCTGATATAATTAGCTCACTCTTCATCAGCATCTCTCTCCCACCCACTGTCCAGTCCCTTTCATGTCTGATGAGTTGTCTTTGGGGATGGTACCTGTCCTGTGCCAACAGAAGGTCTGGGGACCATGGCCGCTGGGATTCCTCTAGTCTCAGTCAGACCATTAAGTATGGTCTTTTTATGAGAATTTGGGGTCTGTATCCCACTGATCTCCTGCTCCCTCAGGGGTTCTCTGTTGTGCTCCCTGTCAGGGCAGTCATCGATTGGGGCCGGGCACCAACTAGTTCTTCTGGTCTCAGGATGATGTAGGTCTCTGGTTCATGTGGCCCTTTCTGTCTCTTGGGCTCTTAGTTGTCGTGTGACCTTGGTGTTCTTCATTCTCCTTTGCTCCAGGTGGGTTGAGACCAATTGATGCATCTTAGATGGCCGCTTGTTAGCCTTTAAGACCCCAGATGCCACATTTCAAAGTGGGATGCAGAATGTGTTCATAATAGAATTATTTTGCCAATTGACTTAGAAGTCCCCTTAAACCATGGTCCCCAAACCCCCGCCCTTGCTCCGCTGACCTTTGAAGTATTTAGTTTATCCCGGAAACTTCTTTGCTTTTGGTCCAGTCCAATTGAGCTGACCTTCCATCTATTGAGTGTTGTCCTTCCCTTCACCTGAAGCAGTTCTTATCTACTAATTAATCAATAAAAAACCCTCTCTCTCCCTCCCTCCCTCCCCCCCTCGTAACCACAAAAGTATGTGTTCTTCTCAGTTTTTACTATTTCTCAAGATCTTATAATAGTGGTCTTATACAATGTTTGTCCTTATTGCCTCTGACTAATTTCGCTCAGCATAATGCCTTCCAGGTTCCTCCATGTTATGAAATGTTTCAGAGATTCGTCACTGTTCTTTATCGATGCGTAGTATTCCATTGTGTGAATATACCACAATTTATTTACCCATTCATCTGTTCATGGACACCTTGGTTGCTTCCAGCTTTTTGCTATTGTAAACAGAGCTGCAATAAACATGGGTGTGCATATATCTGTTTGTGTGAAGGCTCTTGTTTCTCTAGGGTATATTCCGAGGAGTGGGATTTCTGGGTTGTATGGTAGTTCTATTTCTAACTGTTTAAGATAACTGCCGGATAGATTTCCAAAGTGGTTGTACCATTTTACATTCCCACCAGCCGTGTATAAGAGTTCCAATCTCTCCGCAGCCCCTCCAACATTTATTATTTTGTGTTTTTTGGATTAATGCCAGCCTTGTTGGAGTGAGATGGAATCTCATCGTAGTTTTAATTTGCATTTCTCTAATGGCTAATGATCGAGAGCATTTTCTCATGTATCTGTTGGCTGCCTGAATATCTTCTTTAGTGAAGTGTGTGTTCATATCCTTTGCCCACTTCTTGATTGGGTTGTTTGTCTTTTTGTGGTTGAGTTTTGACAGAATCATGTAGATTTTGGAGATCAGGTGCTGGTCAGAGATGTCATAGCTGAAAATTCTTTCCCAGTCTGTAGGTGGTCTTTTTACTCTTTTGGTGAAGTCTTTAGATGAGCATAGGTGTTTGATTTTTTTCACATTTTTTTTTTTTTATTAACTTTTATTAAGCTTCAAGTGAACGTTTACAAATCCAATCAGTCTGTCACATATAAGTTTACATACATCTTACTCCGTATTCCCACCTGTTCTTCCCCTGTTGAGGCAGCCCTTTCAGTCTCTCCTTTCTTGACAATTTTGCCAGCTTCCCTCTCTCTCTATCCTCCCATCCACGCTCCAGACAAGAGCTGCCAACACACTCACAAGTGTCCACCTGATATAATTAGCTCACTCTTCATCAGCGTCTCTCTCCCACCCGCTGACCAGTCCCTTGCATGTCTGATGAGTTGTCTTCGGGGATGGTTCCTGTCCTGTGCCGACAGAAGGTCTGGGGACCGTGGCCGCCGGGATTCCTCTAGTCTCAGTCAGACCATTAAGTTTGGTCTTTTTATGAGAAGTTGGGGTCTGCATCCCACTGATCTCCTGTTCCCTCAGGAGTTCTCTGTTGTGCTCCCTGTCAGGGCAGTCATCGATTGTGGCCGGGCACCAACTAGTTCTTCTGGTCTCAGGATGATGTAGGTCTCTGGTTCATGTGGCTGTTTCTGTCTCTTGAGCTCCTAGTTGTCGTGTGACCTTGGTGTTCTTCATTCTCCTTTGCTCCAGGTGGGTTGAGACCAATTGATGCATCTTAGATGGCCGCTTGTTAGCCTTTAAGACCCCAGACGCCACATTTCAAAGTGGGATGCAGAATGTTTTCATAATAGAATTATTTTGCCAATTGACTTAGAAGTCCCCTCAAACCATTTTCCCCAGACCCCCGCCCCTGCACCGCTGACCTTTGAAGCATTTGTTTTATCCCAGAAACTTCTTTGCTTTTGGTCCAGTCCAATTGAGCTGACCTTCCATGTATTGAGTGTTGTCTTTCCCTTCACCCAAAGCAGTTCTTATCTAGTGATTAATTAGTAAAAAACCCTCTCCCTCCCTCCCTCCCGCCCCCCTTCGTAAACACAAAAGTATGTGTTCTCAGTTTTTACTATTTCTCAAGATCTTATCATAGTGGTCTTATACAATGTTTGTCCTTATTGCCTCTGACTAATTTCACTCAGCATAATGCCTTCCAGGTTCCTCCATGTTATGAAATGTTTCAGAGATTCGTCACTGTTCTTTATCGATGCGTAGTATTCCATTGTGTGAATATACCACAATTTATTTACCCATTCATCCGTTGATGGACACCTTGGTTGCTTCCAACTTTTTGCTATTGTAAAAACAGCTGCAATAAACATGGGTGTGCATATATCTGTTTGTGTGAAGGCTCTTGTATCTCTAGGGTATATTCCGAGGAGTGGGATTTCTGGGTTGTATGGTAGTTTTATTTCTAACTGTTTAAGATAACGCCAGATAGATTTCCAAAGTGGTTGTACCATTTTACATTCCCACCAGCCGTGTATAAGAGTTCCAATCTCTCCACAGTCTCTCCAACATTTATTATTTTGTGTTTTTTGGATTAATGCCAGCCTTGTTGGAGTGAGATGGAAACTCATCGTAGTTTTAATTTGCATTTCTCTAATGGCTAATGATCGAGAGCAGTTTCTCATGTATCTGTTGGCTGCCTGAATATCTTCTTTAGTGAAGTGTGTGTTCATATCCTTTGCCCACTTCTTGATTGGGTTTTTTGTCTTTTTGTGGTTGAGTTTTGACAGAATCATGTAGATTTTAGAGATCAGGCGCTGGTCTGAGATGTCATAGCTGAAAATTCTTTCCCAGTCTGTAGGTAGTCTTTTTACTCTTTTGGTGAAGTCTTTAGATGAGCATAGATGTTTGATTTTTAGGAGCTCCCAGTTATCGGGTTTCTCTTCGTCATTTTTGGTAATGTTTTGTATTCTGTTTATGCCTTGTATTAGGGCTCCTAAGGTTGTCCCTATTTTTTCTTCCATGATCTTTATCGTTTTAGTCTTTATGTTTAGGTCTTCAATCCACTTGGAGTTAGTTTTTGTGCATGGTGTGAGGTATGGGTCCTGTTTCATTTTTTTGCAAATGGATATCCAGTTATGCCAGCACCATTTGTTAAAAAGACTATCTTTTCCCCAATTCACTGACACAGGTCCTTTGTCAAATATCAGCTGCTCATACGTGGATGGATTTATATCTGGGTTCTCAATTCTGTTCCATTGGTCTATGTGCCTGTTGTTGTACCAGTACCAGGCTGTTTTGACTACTGTGGCTGTATAATAGGTTCTGAAATCAGGTAGAGTGAGGCCTCCCACTTTCTTCTTCTTTTTCAGTAATGCTTTGCTTAACCAAGGCTTCTTCCCCTTCTATATGAAGTTGGTGATTTGTTTCTCTATCACCTTAAAAAATGACATTGGAATTTGGATCGGAAGTGCATTGTATGTATAGATGGCTTTTGGTAGAATAGACATTTTTACTATGTTAAGTCTTCCTATCCATGAACAAGGTATGTTTTTCCACTTAAGTATGTCCTTTTTAATTTCTTGTAGTAGAGCTTTGTAGTTTTCTTTGTATAGGTCTTTTATATCCTTGGTAAGATTTATTCCTAAGTATTTTATCTTCTTGGGGGCTACTGTGAATGGTATTGATTTGGTTATTTCCTCTTCGGTGTTGTTTTTGTTGATGTAGAGGAATCCAAGTGATTTTTGTATGTTTATTTTATAACCTGAGACTCTTCCAAACTCTTCCATTAGTTTCAGTAGTTTTCTGGAGGATTCCTTAGGGTTTTCTGTGTATAAGATCATGTCATCTGCAAATAGAGATAATTTTACTTCCTCCTTGCCAATCCGGATGCCTTTTATTTCTTTGTCTAGCCTAATTGCCCTGGCTAGGTCTTCTGGCATGATGTTGAGTAAGAGCTGTGATAAAGGGCATCCTTGTCTGGTTCCCGTTCTCAAGGGAAATGCTTTCAGCTTCTCTCTATTTAGAGTGATATTGGCTGTTGGCTTTGCATAGATGCCCTTTATTATGTTGAGGAATTTTCCTTCAATTCCTATTTTGGTGAGAGTTTTTATCATAAATGGGTGTTGGACTTTGTCAAATGCCTTTTCTGCATCAATTGATAAGATCATGTGGTTTTTGTCTTTTGTTTTATTTATGTGATGGATTACATTAATGGTTTTTCTGATATTAAACCAGCTGCATACCTGGTATAAATCCCACTTGATCGTGGTGAATTATTTTTTTGATATGTTGTTGAATTCTATTGGCTAGAATTTTGTTGAGGATTTTTGCATCTATGTTCATGAGGGATATAGGTCTAAAATTTTCTTTTTTTGTGATGTCTTTACCTGGTTTTGGTATCAGGGAGATGGTGGCTTCATAGAATGAGTAAGGTAGTATTCCGTCATTTTCTATGCTTTGAAATACTTTCAGTAGTAGTGGTGTTAACTCTTCTCTGAAAGTTTGGTAGAACTCTGCAGTGAAGCCATCCGGGCCAGGGCTTTTTTTTGTTGGGAGTTTTTGGATTACCGTTTCAATCTCTTTTTTTGTTATGGGTCTATTTAGTTGTTCTACTTCTGAATGTGTTAGTTCAGGTAGGCAGTGTTTTTCCAGGAATTCATCTATTTCTTCTAGGTTTGCAAATTTGTTAGAGTACAATTTTTCATAATAATCTGATATGATTCTTTTAATTTCATTTGGCTCTGTTGTGATGTGGTCCTTCTCGTTTCTTATTCGGGTTATTTGTTTCCTTTCCTGTATTTCTTTAGTCAGTCTAGCCAATGGTTTATCAATTTGGTTAATTTTTTCAAAGAACCAGCTTTTGGCTTTGTTAATTCTTTCAATTGTTTTTCTGTTCTCTAATTCATTTAGTTCAGCTCTAATTTTTATTCTTTGTTTTCTTCTGGTGCCTGATGGATTCTTTTGTTGCTCACTTTCTATTTGTTCAAGTTGTAGGGACAGTTCTCTGCTTTTGGCTCTTTCTTCTTTTTGTATGTGTGCATTTATCAATATCAATTGGCCTCTGAGCACTACTTTTGCTGTGTCCCAGAGGTTTTGATAGGAAGTATTTTCATTCTCGTTGCATTCTATAAATTTCCTTATTCCCTCCTTGATGTCTTCTATAACCCAGTCTTTTTTCAGGAGGGTATTGTTCAGTTTCCAAGTATTTGATTTCTTTTCCCTAGTTTTTCTGTTATTGATCTCTAGTTTTATTGCCTTGTGGTCTGAGAAGATGCTTTGTAATATTTCGATGTTTTGGACTCTGCAAAGGTTTATTTTATGACCTAATATGTGGTCTATTCTAGAGAATGTTCCATGTGTGCTAGAACAAAAAGTATACTTTGCAGCAGTTGGGTGGAGAGTTCTGTATAAGTCAATGAGGTCAAGTTGGTTGATTGTTGTAATTAGGTCTTCCGTGTCTCTATTGAGCTTCTTACTGGATGTCCTGTCCTTCTCCGAAAGTGGTGTGTTGAAGTCTCCTACTATAATTGTGGAGGTGTCTATCTCACTTTTCAATTTTGTTAAAATTTGATTTATGTATCTTGCAGCCCTGTCATTGGGTGCATAAATATTTAATATGGTTATGTCTTCCTGATCAATTGTCCCTTTTATCATTATATAGTGTCCTTCTTTATCCTTTGTGGTGAATTTAAGTCTAAAGTCTATTTTGTCAGAAATTAATATTGCTACTGCTCTTCTTTTTTGTTTATTGTTTGCTTGATATATTTTTTTCCATCCTTTGAGTTTTAGTTTGTTTTTGTCTCTAAGTCTAAGCTGTGTTTCTTGTAGGCAGCATATAGACGGATCGTGTTTCTTTATCCAGTTCGAGACTCTCTGTCTCTTTATTGGTGCATTTAGTCCATTTACATTCAGCGTAATTATAGATTAATAAGTGTTTAGTGTTGTCATTTTGATGCCTTTTTATGTGTGTTGTTGACAATTTCATTTTTCCACATACTTTTTTGTGCTGAGACTTTTTTCTTAGTAAATTGTGAGATCCTCGTGTTCATAGTGTTTGACTTTATGTTTGTTGAGTCGTTACGTTTTTCTTGGCTTTTATCTTGAGTTATGGAGTTGTTATACCTTTTTGTGGTTACCTTATTATTTACCCCTATTTTTCTAAGTAAAAACCTAACTTGTATTGTTCTATATCGCCTTGTATCACTCTCCATATGGCAGTTCTATGCCTCGTGTATTTAGTCCCTCTTTTTGATTATTGTGATCTTTTACATATTGACTTCTGTGATTCCCTGTTATGAGTATTTTTTTTTAATTAATCTTAATTTGTTTTTGTGATTTCCCTGTTTGAGTTGATATCAGGATGTTCTGTTTTGTGATCTTGTGTTGTGCTGGTATCTGATATTATTGGTTTTCTGACCAAACAATATCCTTTAGTATTTCTTATAGCTTTGGTTTGGTTTTTGCAAATTGTCTAAACTTGTGTTTATCTGTAAATATCTTAATTTGCCTTCATTTTTCAGAGAGAGTTTTGCTGGATATATGATCCTTGGCTGGCAGTTTTTCTCCTCCAGTGCTCTGTATATGTCGTCCCATTCCCTTCTTGCCTGCATGGTTTCTGCTGAGTAGTCTGAACTTATTCTTATTGATTCTCCCTTGAAGGAAACCTTTCTTTTCTCCCTGGCTGCTTTTAAAATTTTCTGTTTATCTTTGCTTTTGGTGAGTTTGATGATAATATGCCTTGATGTTTTTCTTTTTGGATCAATCTTAAATGGGGTTCGATGAGCATCTTGGATAGATATCCTTTCGTCTTTCATGATGTCAGGGAAGTTTTGTGTCAGGAGTTCTTCAACTATTTTCTCTGTGTTTTCTGTCCTCCATCCCTGTTCTGGGACTCCAATCACACGCAAGTTATCCTTCTTGATAGAGTCCCACATGATTCTTAGGGTTTCTTCATTTTTTTTAATTCTTTTATCTGATTTTTTTTCAGCTATGTTGGTGTTAATTCCCTGGTCCCCCAGATGTCCCAGTCTGCATTCTAATTGCTCGAGTCTGCTCCTCTGTCTTCCTATTGTGTTGTCTAATGCTGTAATTTTATTGTTAATCTTTTGGATTTCTACATGCTGTCTCTCTATGGATTCTTGCAACTTATTAATTTTTCCAGTATGTTCTTGAATAATCTTTTTGAGTTCTTCAACAGTTTTATCAGTGTGTTCCTTGGCTTTTTCTGCAGTTTGACTTATTTCGTTTCTGATGTCTTGAAGCATTCTGTAAATTAGTTTTTTATATTCTGTATCTGATAATTCCAGGATTGTATCTTCATTTGGGAAAGATTTTGATTCTTTTGTTTGGGGGGTTGTAGAAGCTGTCATGGTCTGCTTCTTTATGTGGTTTGATATGGACTGCTGTCTCCGAGCCATCACTGGGAAACTAGTTTTTCCCGAAAATCCACTAAAAAAAATGCAGTCAGATCCCTAACAGAATTGTCTTTGGATTATAACTGCCACCTTGTTCCTTGTAAGGATGAAAGTCTGAGATTTGGATCATATATGCTTGGCTGTAGCTGATTCTGTGTTTTTAGTCTAATTAGGGGTGGATTTTTGGTCCCTCGGTTTTTTTTTGTTGTTGTTGTTCCTTGTTTCAGGCCGAAAGAATGGGTTAGGAAAAGACCAAAAGAAAAAAAAAGGGGGGAAAGCAAAGCCGCTGCAGAACCAGAGCCGTTCTCCCTCTGGCTCAGGGAATTCCAATGTTAATGAAGCTGCCTGGGGAGGGTGGGGGAGGGATCAGAGAGATAGGAGAGTAGCACCTCGGCATATAGCCAGAGTTGCTTGTCTTGCTTGGAATGACTATTATATCTGAGATTCCCGTGGGGCATGTCGCCTATGTGTTGGCTGTGTGGAGATTGCCCCCGGGCGTCTGGCCCTCTGAAGCCACCCGCTGCCAGTGCAAATCCTAGCGTCAAGGTTCCCCTGCTGGGACACTTTACTCCCGGCTCCAAAATCAGTCGCTGCCTCCCGGGGACTTCTCGTCCCGTCAGCCGCGTCACCGCGCCGCCTCCACGAACAGACTGGGCCCCCTCCCGGGGTTAGTTCAAGGGAGTGGAGCAGCTCCCTGTGCTTGCACCGTGCCAGCGCCCAGTCAAAATCCCGGGAGGACGATTCCCTGGCTGGGACACTGCTCTCCCAGCCCCAAGACCAGTCACTGCCTCCCGGGGACTTCTCCCACCGGCTGCGTCGCTACGCCGCCTGCGCGAACCAGCTGGCCCCCTCCTGGGGTGAGTTCGGGGGTAGGGCTGGGCCCCTTGTTTGCGCCGTCAGCTCCCCTGGGCTCTGCCCTAGATCAGGCGCCAAAGGTTACCTGACTGGGACGCTGGCTCCCGGCTCTGAAAACAATTGCTGCTTCCCCGTATTTGTTCGTTTTCCGTCTCTAAATCTGTGTTTGTTGTTCAGGGTTCGTAGATTGTTATGTACGTGATCGATTCACTTGTTTTTCCAAGTCTTTGTTGCAAGAGGGATCCGAGGTAGCGTCTACCTAGTCCGCCATCTTGGCCCTGCTCCTTCATGATAGCTTTTTTTTACTCCAGTTTACCTAATTAAGTTATAAAACATCTTATTAAAGATTTTATTTTTCTTGGAAAGTGCCATTTTCTTACAACTATTAGAGTTTATTTTCTTTGACAGGGTATTCTTCAAATTCTGTATTTTGAAGATATTTAAATTTTTTCTCCAAATTATGGCTGCCTCTCGGTACACAAGATCTGGAAGCAGTGATATATGAAATATGTATTGATAACAGAAATATAGTATCTTATCATAAGGCCCACTTAATTGTTCATTCCTCTCTATTCTCTATACAATTTTGTTATTTTATTAATAGCTTTCTTAGAGATGTTCATATTAGTGTTAAATTTTAATGTAATATTACAAAGCATAAGCTTAAATAAGTTCTAGAAAAAGAGTATCAGTAATTTTTGTGTTTGCTAAGTGTACTTAAGTTGTCTGGTTTTTATCAAAAACAATATACATGAAATCTCTTAGTGGGTACTTTCATTCAGCAACACATACAGTTAAATACAATTTCAGCTATTTAACATTGTTCCTTATTTAAATTGAAATTGCCCACAGGGTAAACCATACCAAAAACTAGTTAACTTCTACTGCCACTTAAATTCTTACATGCTATAAATAGTAAATAGTGTTTTTTTAGTGAAGTGTAAAGTAGAATGGTCAAAAGGATAAGCTCTCAGTCTACTTGATTTTATTCTTTGAACAGTACATTTACCTAATTTGCAATTTATCATCATTATTGGTGAGATATATATTGTGTTGACTTCCCATAAGAACACAAAATAACTTTTTTTTTTTTTTTTTAAATCAAGCTTGTGACTTTTTCAGACTTATTCCAGTCTAAACAGAGTCCTAATAATGCATCAGTGGAGAAAATCCAGGTGTGGATGTTTACAGATTCTAGAATACAGGTTATTTTAAAGCAGCCTTTGCAAGGTGATAAAATGATTTCACAATAACTTTGGATTGGTGGGTACAGTGAGGTAAGGATCTCGAAGCAAGTAATGATGGGTAACCTTAGCAATTTTTGTGGATTTGTAATCCTATCCTTCAGGAGTAAATATTTACTAAGTCAAACAGTTATTTTGTTTGTCATATTGCTTTACATAGGGAAAGGAAACCAAATGTTATCCTAATTCCTAGATGTTTGCCATGAAGACAGAATCTCCTTTATAGCTATGAAGTCAGGGGATTTTAGATTTCTGCCTCTTGTCTATTAAGATGCTTGCTATCTAAATAGACAGACTTCCAGTCTTAGTTACTATAAATAAAGCTGTGTGAATAGCCTGTACAAGTATTTTTGTGGCCAATACACATCTATGTTCAAGAGAAACATAAGGCGGTGTTATAGAATATATACCTGCGAAAAAGAGTATGCGTAAAAGTCATTGTGGAAAATATCGCTTTATTTCTTGAAAACTGTATGTCACTAAGTAAATCACAAAGAAATTGCTGTTTTCCCTATGTTTAATTATCAGCGAACCCATTCACATTTTCAGGTTCTCCTCTACCCCCTTTTTTTCTTTCTTTTTAATAGCATTTCATGTGTTGGATAACAACCTGGGTTTTTTTTGTTTGTTTGTTTTTTGGCATTTTATTTTTAGCTTGCAAAATGTTATAGAATGCATTTCTATGTAATGTCAAAGCTTTTGAAGATGTTAGCTCTGTTTCACATTCAGGCAGTCTTGATGCCTGGGTTTGAAAGAGTGCTTTAAAAACAGGCATCATTAAAGTGGCTCATAAATATAAACAGAGACTTGTAGATAATGATGTATGCACATAATGATATACCCACCAAGAGATCAGTTAATAGCTGGAACAAAATTCATGAATAAATACCTAGAAAACTAACAAGTTATTATAATGAATTGGCCACATGAAATCACATTGCATCCCAAGGTAGTTGTAGAGTTTAGCCAATTTTACCAAATTGTAGTTAGATATTAAAATCTTAAATGGGTGACTAAAAAAACCCAAAAACAAATGCACTGCCGTCGAGTCGATTCCAGCTCATAGCGACCCTATAGGACAGAGTAGAACTGCCCCACAGAGTTTCCAAGGAGCACCTGGCAGATTCGAACTGCTGACCTTTTGGTTAGCAGCCATAGCACTCAACCACTATGCCACCAGGGTTTCCAATGGGTGACTAAGGACACAAAAAAGCACGAGTAAGTTTAAAGAATTATAGTTAAAAGATAGCAAAAGGGGAAGAAAAATATCTAGGAAAATAGTAGAAACATAGAGATTAAAGCATCTTAATGAGCCCCTGAGTATCTGAAAATTATCATATGGCATTGTTGGGTAGAAGCTATCTGTGTCATACACTCCACTATTTGATCAAAGGGCCTTTAGTTCTGGCTGGCTCTTACAGAAAATTATCTGCTTGGGGAGAGTTCTTATCTTCAGGTTTATGGCTGAGACAGGTCTTCGATAATTTATCGATGATGTATTTGTCCTTAATTTAAACCCACAGATACAAGGATCAACACCCTAGAAGTTTACGTAATTTTAATTGTTAACATTCCTCCACCATGTCCTTTATATTGAGGCTCAAGATCTTTTCTCTTCTTTTTTTTTTTGTTGCTCTGACAGCTGTCATGTAAGAGAAAATATTCTTAAACACTATTAGATTGTAAATAGTGGGATCCTTTCTTGACATTTAATAAACAATTTATAGAAAGTAATCAATGATTATTCTAGGAGTGGTGGTGTTTTTTTTATTGTTGTTAGTTTTCTTTGAGTCTTTGTGTCATTCTAGAAGTAGAAAGATATAAACAGTGATGATATTGGGGAATTCCAAGGGATTTCACTTACACTGTAAGTATAGGTTGTCTATCTGTAATTGTCAAGAGTACTGGTATCTTGTATCCTTAGAAAAAATTCTAATTTATACCTTTATCATCAGTGTATATTATATTATTGAATTATTATAAACTTTAACAATCCCTTTAAGAAACAGATAAACAAATTTTTGCTTTCACACATATCCCTACTTCTTTATAATCTTTTGTATTAATTGCACCCTTTAACCAAAGTAGCCAACTTTGTTTTTCAAAACCAAAAACCCATTGCTCTTGAGTCAATTCCAACTCATAGTGACCCTATAGGACAGAGTAGAACTGCCCCATAGGGTTTCCAAGGAGCAGCTGGTGGATTCAACTGCCAACCTTTTAGTTAGCAGCCGAACTCTTAACCAGAGTTAACAAGAAAACAAGACCTATCTTGTTCATCTCTCCCACCTCCGCCAAAGGGCAGGCATATTTTATTTTATCAAATTTAATCACAAAATGTAATTTAAAATATTTTGTACATTCTGTTTATCTCCCGCCATTTTCTGTGTAAAATAAAGAACTAGAAAAATTTAAAACTATTTCAATGTCCAAGATTCATAACTTTTTCTTAGAAATTGAAAAAGGCAAATAAGTTTCCCATTAATTAATTTAATTTAATGTTTGTCTAGTCTCTTAAAGTTCCCCAAAGAAATAAAAATTATAATGTAAGTGAACACATCCTTTTATGATTTGTGGCACTACAAGAATTCAAAAAAATTCAACCCCTTTAAAAGATATCACTGTTGCAATTTTTTTTTTTAATTAAACAAATTTATATTTTGGTAATCTGAATACACATGGTCTCCAGGAGTAAAAATGTACTCAACAGCAACCGGTTAAATAGTTTATGAAGTAAATGATAACTTACCAGACCGCTACCACTAATGTAAAGTTTAAAATATGAGAAATTAAACTCTTCATGTATTCACTAGAGTATTGTGCTACCGCTGCTTTAACATGGTGGCAAATCAAGAAGGCATAGAGTTCATTTAAACTAAAAAGAAACCACTCTAATTGGTCTAAAGATTTGTCTAAATATGAAGAATAGTACGTAAACTCTTTTTGATAGAAACGACTCTGTTTTCATGTGTCAAAATTTTAAAGACTTTTGAGTACGTGACATGAAACTACTTATCTAAAATCTAAGATAATATCCAAAATTATAGTTAAGCTGTTTTTGTCTCAGTTATAGTTTGGCAAAGAAAAACATATAAAAGAAGGGCATACGTTTTGTTTATTTATTTTTTTTCTTTTTTATTTGGGATATTTTAACTGTTGATCTAGATATGACATTTCTTGTGTGTATGCCTAATGACGGAACAGTACTTTTTTATTTTATTTTTATAATTATCAACTAGTCCTTAAATTTTTTCAAGAGAGATAAAAAATAAGGGATGGAAAGTGTTTGAAAAAATAGAATTGAGAACGAGCCAGCTTCAGACATATATAAATTTATCCCTATAAAACCTAATTTATTTTTCCTTTATAAGAAAAGGGAAAGGTTTAGGTGTAGGAACATTTTTTCACTTACATAGATATTAAAAGATATCTCTTTTTTAGTTTCTAAAGACCACTGATATCTTGTTAGAAATAGATATTCTATTTGGTTTTTAAAAACAAACTTTTTACTGAAAAAGTAAAATAGTAGTCCTCTTAAAACTTCCTTTTGGAGATTCCCTATCCTATTCCATACCATTTTTATCTTTATGTATTTACTTATCTTATTTAGTGTTCAGGATGAAAGTGGGTAGTAGGAACACAGGCAAGGCTATATTATACAAGAAAGGGAACAGGGCCAAGAATTTAATTAAATATCTTCATTTTCATAATTCCAAGTCATCTGGTAACTAATATACCAGACTGCTTATCAGCCTTAGAGCTCTAGTGTTATCTTTCTCACGTTATATATGAGTGTTTTATATCTTTTTATGTTCTTCATGATGTCTCCTCCAGTAATTTATGTATTAGAGTGGCTAAATAAATATATTTAAGATTAAAAATTATACTCTTAAAATTAATTACTTAATTACGTACTGCCATTATGTATTAATTTATTTATTCAATAAACTTTTGTGCGTAGATGTGGCATATTTTCGCACTAATGTAGATTAAAAAGTCAGTGAGTCAATGTTGAATTTTCTACTTATTACGTTTCGAAATTTATGCAAGAGATTTAACAGCCACTGCAAATGAAACAGGTTCCATTCTAAAAGAGAAAGCAAGACTGAAAGAATGAAGGAAAAATGGAACTCAAAGAGGGACTAAAAAAACCAAAAATAAAAGATACCTCGGATGTGTTGAAAGAAATGTACACAGAGGAATTTAAGGGGACATAAACGTGTTATTAGGTGCCTTCAAGTCAGTTCCGACTCATAGCAACCCCGTGTACAACAGAACAAAACACTGCTTAATCCTGAGCCATCCTCGTGATCATTGTTACGCTTCAGCCCATTGCTGCAGCCGCTGTGTCAATCCATCTCATTGAGGATCTTCCTCTTTTTCCCCGACCTCTACTCTACCAAACACGATGTCCTTCTCCAAGTACTGATCCCTCCTAAGAACATGTCTAAAGTATGTGTGGTGAAGCCTCACCACCTTGCTTCTAAGGAGCATTCTGGCTATACTATCTGAATACCAGCGGCATAGCTTCCAGCATCACAGCAACACTCAAGCCCCTACGGTAGGACAAACTGACAGATGTGTGAGGGACATAAACCTGGTGTAGCAAAAAAAGAAAGAGCAAGATAGAAACATAATACAACCTACAGGTTCTGTCACACTGTTTTATTCCATCAAGTTTTGGATTTTTTGTATACAATTTCTTAGTTTTCCCTATTAGAAAATATACTTTACCTGATATAAAGCTTTACAAATGCTTGTATCCTTGAAGAAATGTTAGGAAGATAGGTTTTTTATTTTTTTTTTTCATTTTCTTTGAGGTTCTTGAATTTGAAAGTGGTTGAAATTATACCCGGAACATCTTAAATATATACATACTTAGGATAGGCTTGCTATGACCTAATATATTGAAGGTTATTTTTCAGTTTCCTTCATCAGATAAGTTTATGACCAACACAGACAATTATACTTGATTTATAATCAGTCTTTCTAAGAAGAAATGGAATGAAAAAAAGGGATGCCTTAGAAGTCTCTTTAAACTCTGTGTAGTGTAATGATACCAAATGTTATGGTATGAACTGTGTACCCCAAAAATGTGTGTCAGCTTGGCTAGGCCATGATTTCCAGTGTTGTGTGATTGTCTACCATTTTGTCATCTGATGTGACTTTCCTATGTGTCTTAAATCCTGCCTCTATGATGCTAAAGAGGCAGGATTAGAGGCAGTTATTGAGGCAAGGCTCAATCTATAAGTTTAGGTTGTTTCTTAGGTCAATCACTTTTAAGATATAAAAGAGAGAAGTGAGCAGAGAGGAAAGGGACCTTACACCACTGAGAAAGTAGTCACAGAAGCATAGTGCTTCCTTTGGCCCTGGTGCCCCTGTGCAGAGAAGCTCCTAGACCAGGGGAAGATTGATGACAAAAACCTTTCTCTAGAGCCGACAGAGAAAGAAAGCCTTCCCTTGAAGCTGGCACCCTGAATTTGGACTTCTAGCCTACTAGACTGTGAGAGAATACACTTCTGTTTGTTAAAGCCATCCACTGGTGGTAGCTCTGTTGTAGCAGTACTACATAACTAAGACACCAAATAATATTGGATCAAAAGAATTACCATTCTGTTTCTTTGGAAGCCATGAATTTTAATCATATTTATTTGTCAATGTAATGAATTCATATTACATTCTGCCTCTTTCTTTGTATGGAGTGATATCATCGGAACTCAGCTTCTAATTTTATCTACTGATATCATATGTACATTCCTTTAAAAATATTATTAACAGTGATTGTATATTATTCACAGATATTGGCTGATCTAGAAAACCATGCATTATTTAAGAATGATCTGGAATGTCAAAAGCTGATTCTAGAAGCAATGAAATACCATCTATTGCCAGAAAGAAGAACTTTAATGCAAAGTCCAAGAACTAAACCTAGAAAATCTACAGTTGGAACTCTGTATGCTGTAGGAGGAATGGATAACAACAAAGGTAAATTATTCTAGGTCTGTGTGTAATACACATTGCATGTCATACCGCAGAACAATTTTAGTATTGTAATTGGTTTGACACCAACAAACCTCATATAAACTTAGCTTTATCCACTATGATTTAAGATTCAAGGGAGCATTACATGGGCCTCTCTTATTTTCAGTATGTATTTCCTGTTTCTGTTTGTTATCTGTCTTTAAATCCTAACCCATTTCTTGTGTACTATGTACATGAGGACACTTCATATGAAATTAAAAGGGGATTTGAAATGCTTAGAAAACACAGGCCAAATAATTTGTTGGCTGTATTGAGAACTAACTTTCATTTCTAGCGGAAAGTGATATTATGTGCCAGGCACATGCTTGCTGAGAGTTCAATTAAGAAGAAAAGAGATTCTGATTTTGAGGAGCTTAGAGTCACACTTAGAAACCAGACAAGTAAATAGTGTGACTTGTCTGGTTTTACAAATTTAATTTTGCTTACCAATTTATTCCTTCAAAAAGGGAGTGGTTTGTTTAAAAACCAAATGTATTCATTCGAAGGTTGTATTCTTACTTTTATATAGTTATTGGAAAAATCTCCATGAATATTTATTCTTTTTTGCCTTATGTGTATCTTAATTTCCTTGAATAAGTGCACAAATTATATTAAAAAAATGAATTTGCATATTTTGTTTTTAATAAATGATACAATTAGATATAATATATTTAGAGTACATGTAAAAAAAATAATTAAAAATAATAGAGGCTAATAAAGCACTGAAGCTTTTTTAAATGAACTTAGTTATTAAAGAAGTAACATAAAGTAATTGGAAAACCTGGTGGTGTGGTGGTTAAGAATTCAGCTGCTAACCTAAATGATGGCAGTTCGAATCTACCAGGCACTCCCTGAAAACTCTATAGGGCAGTTCTACCCTGTCATATAGGGTCTCTGTTAGTTGGATTTGACTTGTAGGCAACAGGTTTTATTTTTTGTTTATAGAGTAATTAAACTTACTTTATAGTGAGTTGAGATCCCAAAATGGTAACTAAAGAGAAACTATGTAATCAATTGAGAAAGATATATAATTGCATTTATTGTCTGTTAAAGAGATGTCTAGTGGCCTTTAGATGGTTTTCACTAGCTTGTTTCAGAAATTTAGTTCCTATTCACTGGGAAGTTGCTTTTCAGTAATGTATTATGAGTCAGAACAGACTTGAGGCTAATGGGCTTAGAGTGTTAACATAAGAAAATTAAAGAAGTGTAAAGAAACTAGAATCCCTTTACAAGTACATAGAAAATCGAAAGATTAAAAGGGTAAACATCACCACATGAGGTGGACAGAGTTAAATGTAAGAAAGAATATGATAATAAGATGTTGATGAAGATGTAGGAAAACTGTTTTGGAGCCCTGGTGGCGCAGTGACTAAGAGCTACAGCAAGCTACAGCTGCTAGCCAAAAGGTCAGCAGTTCGAATCCACCAGCTGCTCCTTGGAAACCCTATGGAGCAGTTGTATTCTGCCCTATAGGGTCACTATGTGTCAGAATCGACTTGACGACAATGGGTATGGGTATGGTATGCAAGTCTCAGATTTCACAAATGAGTAGTAATTTCATACAGGTGGCACAAATAGTTAAGTGCTCGGCTACCAACAAAAAGATTGGCAGCTCAAATATAGCCAGAGGTGTCTTGAAGGAAAGACCTGGCAATCTGCTTCCAAAAGTGAAAATACTGTGTAGTAAAGTTCTACTCTGCACACAGGGGGTCACCATAAGTAGGAGTTGACTAGGTGTCAACTGGTACTGGTATCAAATGTTAAGATCAAATAAGTGGCTATGTTTTTTAAGAACACTGCATTCTACAGAAAGAATGTCTATGTAAGATTAATTCCACTTGGAAATCTGTACATGATAGTATCTTCTTTTAGTATTCTAGCCTGTGACTAGGATTTAACATTACTCTATAAACTAATATTAGTACAAGAATTCCAATGCCATTAAGCAACAAAGGACATTAGTTTTTACCTGTTTAATATACATCATTAACTGATCTTCCTAGAGTGCTTAAAATTAAGGCAAAGTTCTCCTTGAATAAACTGACACATGACTCAGTAAAATACTTGTCTAATTGCACAAATGTTCAAGCAGGAATTAAAATTTGTAGAAGCTATACTCTTTGAATTCTATTTTAGTGTTAGTAAATTGATTCAATAATGCTGTATTTTTATAAAAATAATGCATGATTTTTCCTTTTGTTTATTGTCTGCCTCCCCCAACCCCCACAAGGTATTTTCTTAAGTGTGCTATGCTAATTTCTTTATAACAACTTGTGGAAGAGGGTTGATTGGCATGGTGGCAAATTGAGGGTGCCTTTTTTGGCTGGCAAACAAACACAGAGAGCACATGTTATTTGCTTAAAAATATGATATCCTCTAACTTATTAAGTGGTGAAACTCTGGTAACTAAAATGTAATTGCTATAACATAAAAGAGCAATATATTATGGAGTCTATCAAGTTAACAGTTTGTCAGAAATTTGAGTTTCTCTAATCTTACTTAGAGTCTTGTGAGATTGAAAAAAATTATTTAAAAGTTGAACTTTCTTAGGGATACTTAATCTCTTCATTTTAGAATTGGATAATACTAATAACTTACTGCTACAATTTTGCGGTAAGATAGAGGCTTAATAGAATCTAAAATACAGCGGAATTTAAAGACAGCAATAAAAACAGGAAAAAATAACTTGCTTGACGGAACTCAGAGGAGTTCTTACCACATTCTAATTGCCTCCGTGAACAACTGCCTTCTTTGCCATGAGACCAGAAGAACTGGTTGGTGCCTAGCTACCATTATTGAACATTTTGATGGAAGATTCCATACAAGAATGAAGATAAAAAAGGGAAAAAATGCAGAACAGAATTTTGAATTCTCACGGCATCTAGGCTTTCTGGAGACATGGAGGGTGAATGAACCCCTAAAATTATCACCCTGAGACAATATTTAAACCTTAAACCAAAAATATCCCTTAAAGTCATCTTAAAACCAAACAACAGTTTAGCTTAACTAGCAAAAAATGTCTGCTTTGAGCATTATGTTTTTTTAAGAACTATACAGGATCAAATTGACAATAGCAACTAGAAAGATTAGATAGCAACCTTAGGGGACAGTGAGTTTATGTTAGTGGGGGAGGAACAACTCAGAAAAAGAGGGTGAGAATGGTTGCACAATTCAAAGAATGTAATCAATGCCAATATATTGTATATGTAAGAAATTGTTGAATTGGTGTATGTTTTGCTGTGTGTATTATCAGCAACAAAAACAAAATATATAAAATTTAGAAGGAAAAAAGAAAGTATATGATAATTAGGGTCAGTACTACTTTAGAATACAGTATTATTGAAGTAGGAATGCCTTCTAAAATTCTGTAAAACAAAATGGAATCTTATCTTTTTGGGTTAGTTTCCATCCGAAGAGGAAAAATCTGACTGGCTAATATCCCCAAGGAGCCCTGACGGTGTGGTGGTTAAGAGCTATGATTTGGAATCAACTCGATGGCAACAGGTTTTGGATCATCCTCAAAATTAGAAACCATCTCAAAATATATTCTAACTTTTTCTGTGCAAAGTTATAATGATTTCCCCATAGGAAGCTACTAAGCATCTTTTCTATTTTTGTTTCTTTCAAAATATATTCTGTGGTTGACACTCTTCTGGGCTCAGATTTAATTTTAAAATTGATTTTCCACTTGAAGGAGTAATATCTTAAGCTGTCCTAACACATTATAACCAAAGAATTATTGGACAAAAAAATAAGAACTAACATTTCTCTAAGCAATGAGCTCATCCTTTTTTAACGACAACAAGTTGTAGCTATGAAGTCATTACTTTATTAATATTTATAGTCATTGATTTATTTATTTAAGACACACCCACTTAGTACCTACTTTGTGACTTGTCCTCAGCATTAGGAACCTGTTATTTTTATTATTTAATTCACGAGCAGTTAGCATTGCATTTGTCAAATAAAATCATCACTAACATGGAAAAGAGAAAAAAAATGCATGATTAAAAAAATATATAAATTATTTATTTTTTTTTATCAACTAAAAATGATAAATAACTTGTTGCTTTAAGAACTAGGGCATGACATTAATATATATCTCTCTGCCTTCCTCCCCCTCTCCATCTGTTTTTTTTTTTATCATTATTAACTTTTATTAAGCTTCAAGTGAACTTTTACAAATCCAATCAGTCTGTCACATATAAGTTTACATACATCTTACTCTGTACTCCCACTTGCTCTCCCTCTAATGAGTCAGCCCTTTCAGTCTCTCCTTTCGTGACAATTTTGCCAGCTTCCCTCTCTCTCTATCCTCCCATCCCCCCTCCAGACAAGAGATGCCAGCACAATCTCAAGTGTCCACCTGATATAATTAGCTCACTCTTCATCAGCATCTCTGTCCCACCCACTGACCAGTCCCTTTCATGTTTGATGAGTTGTCTTCGGGGATGGTTCCTGTCCTGTGCGGACAGAAGGTCTGGGGAGCATGACTCCATCTGTTTTTAATGTATGACATTACTTAAGAAAACATTTCAGAATTTTTCCCTGGAAAAGATGATTTAAAACCTTTTTTTCTTAATATGAGGAAACCGGAAACATTTTATTGGAAACAAGTCTGGACAAAAAATACAATCAGAAATTATAAATAATGTCAAGTAAATTTGTTGAAGCTAAGAAAAAAATATATATATATTAAGCTGTAGCCATGTTGTCTTTGTGAGAGGATAAATACCAAATAACATCCACCACATTTGTTTAATTCCTGAAGGACATATTAGTCATTTCTTGGGACATATTAGTCATTTCATGAAGCATGAAACCTTTATTACAATATCATGAAAGATTTATTTTATCTGTAACAGAAAATACAGAGATTTTCAGTGACTTTCAGTGAATACATTTAAGTTTCTATTCTCAGCATTATAGGAATTGGTCATTAGCTATATCCCATAAACTCTAATAAAAATCTAACACATAATATCAAATCTCAGAGAAAATATTCTTTCTGATGAAGCAGGAACTTATAGAAGCCCAATGCTTCAAAAGATTTAAAGTGCAGCTAGGGCATTTTCAAGATAATTCCTTTTATTTGCGTTATGCTTTTTACTGCTTAAAATACATTTCCTACAACGTAATAACTAGTGTTATCTGTAAATAGGCATTAAGAGTTTATCTTAAAATTGTTTTCTCTTTTCTTAATAGTGTGGCAAAAGAAAAAAAAAACAAATCCTTAGGAAGAAACAGAGAGAAATTAAAAGCAAAACAAATTTAATAAAATTGCAATTTATTTTGCATGACTAATTTGAAGAACTATGCAATACTCGGAAACCGAGGGCACTGGGTGGGTTATGCAATACTCACGGCTATCTTTTGGAATTATTGCCATATTTATACTATGCCTTATAAAGAGCTATGTTAATAGTTAATTGGGGTCCTCTTCAGCTCCATAAAGGAGTCCTGGTGGCACAGTGGTTAAGCTCTCCCCTGCTAGACGAAAGATCAGCAATTCAAACCCACTCCCACTCCATGGGAGAAAAGATGTGGCAGTCGGCTTCCGTAAAGATTAACAAAAAAAGCCTTTGCCGCTGAGTGATTCCGACTCATAGTGACCCTATAGGACAGGGTAGAACTGCCCCATAGAGTTTCCAAGGAGCACTTGGTGGATTTGAACTGCCAACTTTTTGCTTAACAGCCTTGCACTTAACCACTACACCATGAGGGTTTCCTCTGTAAAGATTACAGCCTTGGAAATTCTACACTTCTACTCTGTCCTGTAGGATTGCTATGAGTCAGAATTGAGTGAAGGGCAATGGGTTTCGTTTGTTGTTATGCAGCTTCATAATTGCTTGGATTCAGATATTTCATGGAATTGATAAGCTATGAGCACAACTCTTGCAGATGTTCCATACATATTATGAAAAATTCTGAGCATTATTCTCTTCTCTTTTCTTTCCTTCCTTTCCCTTGCCTTCCCTTCGCTTGTCTTCTGCTCTCTTCAGTTCCCTGCACACATCCCCACCCCGGGCCACTCCCTTCACTTTCCCTCCCCTCTCCTCTCTTCTCTTTATTCTTACATTCATATAGGGATGCATTCGTTAATGATCTTTTGCACATCTATTTTGTGTCAAAATGTGTACTAACAGTTGGTATACAGTAATGAACGTCAAAAATATTACCTTTGTCTCACAGAGCTGCTAAGTTAATCTGGGAAAACAATATCAAACTAAATATTTATGAATAAAATTAATGTTACAAGAGAGGAATCACAAGTGTGTATGTATAATGTGTGGGGACCAAGCCAAGACTAATCTGGAAAATTATAAAAGTCCAGATAAAAAGTTTTTGTTGTCTGCCTTTCCCCCACTCTGATCGAAATCTAAAGAATTAATAGGCATTAGTTAATAAATTACTTGGCCTGGGAGGGGGGTGGTAAATTTCACACTGTAGTTTCATCAAATATGAAGGCTTACAATTAGAGAAATGACATGTTCAAAAAATGGAGAGAAATCTGTTACATCTTCTACATAACCAGCAAGAAAAAGAAAGCCTGGTAATGGGAGGATAGGCTCAATAGGAAATTAGTGAAAACTTACAAGATCGATTCTGCAATATAACTCCAGAGGCCTTGGAAAACAGATGGAATTCCTAGTGTAAAAAGCAGTCTTTAAATCAGAGATAAAGCCATCCAGTCAATTCCAACTAACAGTGACCCTGTAGAACAGAGTAGAACTGCCTCATAGGGTTTCCAAGGAGCGCCTGGTGAATTTGAACGGCCAGCTTTTTGGTTAGCAGCCAAACTCTTAACCACTATGCTGTCAGGGTTTCCAAATCAGAGATACACCTATTCAAATTCCAGGAATGTCACTTAAAATCTTTAGTCCACTGGAATCTTTCTAAGTATTATACTCTGTTTCTGTAAAAATGATGATGATTGAATAAGAGAGTATTTGAAGAGGCTAATCTAATAAACAAGTCATTCCAGCATGTTTGTTTGGTACTACAGGAAGACCAGGGGACTCAGCAGTAACCCTGGCTGGCCTTCTTAACCTCGTTATGGACTAAGCCTAAGTAGTCTAGAAACTTTGGAGGCATTTGCCCTTTGCACCCTAAAGTCAATTTAATCGAATAGCACAGTTTTCAGGGATGATGATCTTAACACAAAGATTAAATATAAAATGTGTGTGTTGACTTCAACTTTTATTCTATGTTTGTCTATTTCTTCAGATTTCTTATTATATACCATTGATATACGGGCATCAAAGTCCAGGTGCATGATAGTTTTTGATATACTCTTTTTACTGGTTCTTTTTTTTGTTTCACCTTTTATGTCTTTAAATCTTTCATACATTATTATTTTATACCATGTGTCTGATAATTCCAATATCTAAATCCTTGGTAGTCTAACTCTGTTGTTTACTGTTTCTGACAACTCCCATTCATGTTAGCTTCATTCTCTGAGAGCTAGGCAATATTATTTTGAGGTTGTAGGTAATTTCCTTTTAGTCTGTAGAACTTTTGGAACCTAAGTTGTGGAAGCTTCCCTCCAGAGAAGGTGAGTCTGTTTCACCAAGAACTAGGAAGAATATCGACATAGGGGCACACAAACGTTCTTCACTGGTCTCTCATTTATTCTCCCCACCTTGCATTAAGCTCAAGGAGTTTGTTCCAGAATTCATTGTGGTAAAGACATCTGTCCCAAGGAAACATTGGGTTCCATATTTGCCTAGCTTTCTACCATATTTCACCTCATAGTTCTTTCAGATGTTTGGTTGTGCCCTTGAGGATCTAACTTATTTTCTTTTGTTGCAATTTGCCTAGGTGCAATAGTATTATTGCTAGAGGGCATTTTAACATAAGTCTGCTATTCTCTGGCAATCAGAAGTCTACCATTTCTTTTCTACTATGAATTTTTCTCCATAGATTATATTACTTGTTTTATGTTCTATAATTATTGGAAAGTTGGTATTTTTTGTATAATTATTGTTAACAACCTAATTTTCTTTACTCCTTTTTTAATATATTTTAAAGTAATCCATTGACATTTCCATGGTCAAATAATCTTTAATTATTGGCAAATTTGATAAAACTATATTCATATCTAATTTCTTCATCTCTAAAATGGGGATAATAGTTCCTATCTCAAAATATTAAATTATATCCTGTATTGAATTACAGCAATACATCTAATTGCTATGTAGAGATTATTCACTAACAATTTGACCACGTTATATACAATCTTCTAGTTGCAAATATAATTCAAACTCATACCTGAGCCTAAATAGAAATTGATAGAGTCTTAGATCTGTGGGATCAATTATTAGGAAATATTCATATTAACAAGTATAAATTCATGAGCATATCTATTCTGCTGTAATAGATCTTTTCCATTTTCTATATTACAAGCAACATGGAGACAAGAGCTATATGTTTCTAATTTTGGAAACACTTTTAATTTATAGTGTGTTACCAATAAATACCTGCTTATTTAATTGACCTTTCTGGATGTCTAAAAGGAATAAATCTCATATATACTATTCATGAAACATTAGCTTTGAAGTATAACAAATTGTTTATCAATATAAACTTGTTCTTAATATGAAATCATCTTTATTTTTAATGTTTTGAAAATTTAAAAGTCAAATGGCAAATAGAAGATTGCAATTACCTAATTTTTCTCCAGAAGCCCATTCACGCAGGAAAAAAAAAAAAAAAAACTATTCCATTTGACCTCAGTAGCTGATCATTTCAGAATGATGCAATTACTTCATCAACAACATATTTATAAATTCCTGCTTCTAAGCATCTCCATACATAATTTCATTTACTATATCCAGAAAATTTAGGATGAAAGTATTTTCCTGCTCCTTTTAATTTTGACAGAGATAAAGAAACTTGCTTAATTTTTCCTGTTTAGTAAATAGGTATGCTCCTTGAATCTAGATGTATAATTCCAAGATTCGTGCATTTTTTTAGCCTTTTTTCACACATTAAGCCTATTAATGCTAAAATATGCTTAAAGTGACTTTTTTTTTTTAAGGCCAACATAAAAGCATGAAATACTTTTGTTGGCATTTTTATCATGTTGTCTTTCTTTAAGATTTTACAGAGTAGAAGTAGTTTTCTATGTAGTGGGTAAACAAAAAATCATGTGGCCAGATAAATAAAGTTTATTTTATGAATTTAGAAGATGCTTTAGGAATATAAGAAAGTAGGTAATTGAAGGTATTGAATATTCTTCATTATATTTATTTCTCTTTCATGTATTATGAATTAGTTTTATCCACACAGAACTATAAATATTTTAACTATTTCCTCATAATTTCGAGTTCCTTGTTTGATCAATTTCTGATGAGCTTTAGCTTTTAATGACATGTCTTCAATATGTAAAATAACTGACATTGCATAAAATTGAGCCTACATATAAAATTTTTATTCTAAGGATAATTATGAAGAAATACTAAATTATTAAGTTCAAATGCCCTAGAAATGTATATATTTAAATGTTCAGATAAATTATGTCCGAGAATGTGGACACTAAAAAGGTTATATGTAGTATATTCTCAATATATAAAAACTTCACTACAAATGCTATAATACACTCAAAAAAGTATTTTTTTTTTTTTTTTATTTAACTGTCATGGGAATATTATTTCCTCAAGAACAAATTATCAACAACTAAAAAGTAACTTTAAGATGTGAGAAAAGTATAGTATTATAATGAAATGTGCAAATACTAAAGTTAGAAACACAAAAGGGAAGAACATGCTTGGCATTTCTCAAACTGAAAGAACCAAGGGAAAAATTCA
Organism: Elephas maximus indicus; assembly: GCF_024166365.1. Classification (NCBI taxonomy): domain Eukaryota; kingdom Metazoa; phylum Chordata; class Mammalia; order Proboscidea; family Elephantidae; genus Elephas; species Elephas maximus. The sequence goes on along the minus strand of NC_064832.1, from coordinate 61,663,876 downwards.
AGCCTCGAGTTGCAATATTGAAGGATTCTATGGGCAAAAAAATGGAATGAGGCAAGAAGCATAAAAAGAAGATGGGAGTAATACACAGAGTCACTGTACCAAAAACGATTGGTCAGCATTCAACCATTTCAGGAGGTAGCAAATGATCTAGAACCAAAGTTACCAAAGGAAGAAATCAAAAGTGCATATGAGGCAATGGCATAAAACAAGGGCCCAGATATTGATGGAATACCAACTAAGATGCTTCAACAAATGAATGCAACCTTGGAAGTGCTCACACAGCTATGCCAAGAAATTTGGAAGACAGCTACCGGCCAACTGGCTGAAAGGGATTAATATGTGCCCATTCCAAAGAAAGGTGATCTACAGACAAAACCCAGATAAAGCCAAGGAATACACAGACAAAGGAATAGAGGAATTTAAGAAGATCATAGAAGAGCAGAATGACAAATTTAACAGACTGCAAGAATCCATAGAAAGACAGCAAGCAAAAATCCAGATTAACAGAAGAATTTCAGAATTAGACAACTCCATAGAAAGTCATAGGCACAGAAATGAGGAAATGGAAGTCAGAGTTAGTGAGGTTGAAAATAAAGCACTTGACACCAACTTATTTGAGGGAAAATCAGATAAAAGAATTTAAAAAAATGAAGAAACCGTAAGAATTATGTGGGACTCTATCAAGAGGAATAACCTATGAATGACTGCAGTACTAGAACAAGGGGGGATAACAGAAAATACAGAGAATATTTGTTGGCAGAAAATTTCCCTGATATCGTGAAAGATTAGAAGATAGCTATCCAAGATACTAATTGAACCTCACACAAGATAGGTCCCAACAGAAAGCCACCAAGACATATTATACTCAATCTTGCCAAAACTAAAGATAAAGAGAATTTTAAGAGCAGCTGGGGATAAACAAAAAGTCATCTACAAAGGAGAGTCAATAAGACTAAGCTTGAACTACTCAGCAGAAACTGTGCAGGCAAGAAGGTAATGGAATGACATATATAAATCTTTGAAGGAGAAAAAAAAAAAAAATCTGCCAGCCAAGAATTACAAATCCAACAAAACTCTCTCTCAAATATGATGGCAAAATTAGGGCATTTCCAGATAAAGAGAAGACTAGGGAATTTGCAAAAATCAAATCAAAATTACAAGAAATACTAAAAAGAGTCCTCCAGTTAGAAAATCAATAACAGTAGATAATAATACAAGACTAGAACACAGGACAGAGGAACAAGATATAAACACAGATAAAGGGAAGTCATAAAAATAAATCAAAACTAAAACACTGAAAATAGGGAAACAGACATCAATATGGAAAAGATGACAACATTAAAACAAAAAAGAGGGACTGAAAAATGTAGTCATAGATCTTTCATATGGAGAGGGAGTCAAGGCGATATAAAGAAATAAAAGGTTGGTTTAAACTTAGAAATATAGGGGTAAATATTAAGGTAACCACAAAGGAACCTAACAACTCTACACATCAAAATAAAATGCAAGAAAAACAAAAACTCAGCAAATACAAAATCGACAACAATGAAAAATAGGAAAAGAAAATATATAAAGAAAATTGACTCAGCACAGAAAATTAAGTGGAACAAAGAAACTGTCAACAACACACACACAAAAAGACAGCAAAATGACAACACTAAACTCCTACCTACCCATAATTACGCTGAATGTAAGTGGAATAAATGCACCAATAAAGAGACAGTGACAGAATGGATTAAAAACCATGATCCATCTATATGCAACCTACAAGAGACACACCTTAGACTTAAAAATAAAAACAAACTAAAACTCAGAGGAAGGAAAAAAAATATCAAGTGAACAACAATCAAAAAAGAGCAGGAGTGGCAATATTAATTTCTGACAAAATAGACTTTAAAATCCACCACAAAGGACAAGGAAGGACACTATATAATGATTAAGCGGTCAATATACCAGGAGGACATAACCATAATAAATATTTACACACCCAATGACAGGGCTCCAAAATACACAAAACAAACACCGTTGAAAAGAGAGACAGACAGCTCCACAATAATAATAGGAGACTTCAACACACCACTTTCGTTGAAGGACAAAACATCCAGAAAGAAGCTGAATAAAGATATGGAAGATCTAAATGCCACAATCGACCAACTTGACCTCGTAGACATATACAGAACAGTCCACCTAAGAGCAGCCAAGTATGCTTGCTTTTCCAACTCACATGGAATATTCTTCAGATTAGACCACATATTAGGCCATAAAGCAAACCTTAACAGAATCTAAAACACTGAAATATTATAAGCATCTTTTCTGACCATTAAGCCATAAAAGTAGAAATCAATAACAGGAAAAGCAAGGAAAAAAGAAATCAAATACATGGAAACGGAATAACACCTTATGATTCTTTTTACATCAATCAGTTACAATGAAAAACATATTTATATGTAAATTTTTCATCATATAAAAAAGTCAAAAGAATCATACAATGAACATCCATATACTTATCTAGACTTTATAATTAATACTATGCTAAATGTGCTTTATCACATACCTACCCACTATTTCTCTACCCATCCATCAAATTTTTAATTCATTTAAAAGCTGCAGACATAAATGCACTTCACCCTAAAAACATCAGTATGCACGTTATTAACTAGGTTTAAAGCATTAAGTATTAACTAGGCTTAAAATTTGCATTTTAGCAAAATTTACATACAGTGACACATATAAATCTTAAGTATAAATTTTAATGACTTGTGACAAATAAAAAATAAATACACCTATGTAACTCAAACCCCTAACAAGATATAACCAAAAAAAGCACACCCACTGCTCTTGAGTGGATTCTGACTCATAGCGGCCCTATAAAAAAAAAAAAAAAAAAAATTTTTTTTTTTGAATGTTATAATTATCCCAAGAAAGTTCCCTCATGTCCCTTCTCAGTCAATCCTTCCCTCCACGCTCCGAAAGACAACCACTCTTCTGAATTTTTTTCAACATAGGTTAGTTTGCCTGTTCCTGAACTTCATATGAGTGAAATCAAACATTCTGTACTGTTTTTTTAATCACATTTTATTGATTTTCGGGTGAAAGTTTCACAGCAAGTTAGATTCCCGTTTGACAATGTCTACATAAATTCTTCTGTGACATTAGTTATATTTATCACAGTGTGTCAACATTCTTTTTCATTGTGTTCTGTTTATTTCATTTCCAGTACTCTAATTTCCCTGCACCTTATCTTCTTATCTTTGCTTTTGAGTAATTGTCAACCTTTTGGTCTTATATTGATGGTTTTTAAGTATAGCACCAATCTGATGGGTAATATCTTTTGTGTGTCTCTCTGCTATTTTACTAAAAGGATAGGTTCAGTTTTAGGTTTAAAGAATGTCTTAGGGAGTCCTTCGTTCTCTACTGTTTCAGTTTGTCTGGCTTTTTTTTTTTTTTTTAAGTAATAATTTGGGTATTGCTCCACATTTTTCTCTCATTCTATCCATGGCCCACTATTGTGATCCCAGTCAGAATGTCCAGTGGTGGTTGCAGGGTACCATCTAGTTCTTCTGGTCTCAGGATAGATGAGTTTGTGGCTCATGTAAATTTGTTTCTTCTCTGAATATTTGGTTACCTTTTTACTGTTTTGCTTCGGACAAGCAGCGACTTCTGGTTGTTTCTTAGATGACTGCTTACAAGCTTTTAAGACCCCAATTTACTACGTACTTCACTAGGATGCAGATCATGTTTTTGTGAACTATGTTATGGCAATTGACTGAGTTGTCCCATGGTCCTAAGTTTTCACACCCAGAAAAACAATCTTGGAAGGTGTTTGGTTTTGCCTATGGAGTATCCATATTTGTGTCCTCAATGAATATATGTGCCTGCACCCACATATTTGTATTTATATGTACCCATAGATATTTTCATCTGTTCTCACCTTTGTACACACCTGTCCTTACTCATATACCAATATTCCTATACCTATTTATATGTGCTCAAACACTCACTTTTACTTTGGTGGTGCTCACTACATCCATATTCAGTGCTGCTTTTCCCATCACCAAAAATAAAAGTCTCTACAATCTAAAGTGTACTTTACCCACCCCCCCAGGTAAGCAACATTGAACATTGGCCTATCATCCATCCATCTATCTATCTGTCATCTAACTATCTATCTATCATCTATCTCTCTCTCTCTATCATCTATCTATCCATCTATCATCTATCTTTCATCTACCTATGTATCTATCATCTATCTATGCTTGTCTTCTTATAAAAGAGATATACAATATTTGTCCTTACATGCTTGACTTACTTCTCTTAGTATTATGTCCTCCAGATCTATTCATATTATAATATGTTTTGCAGACTCATCATTGTTCTTTATGGTTGCATAGTATTCCATTGTATGTATTACCACAATTTGCTTATCCATTCACTTTGGTCGTTTCCATTTATTCACTATTGTGAATAAAGCAGCAATGAACACAGGTATGCATATGTCTGTTTATTTTATTATTTTGAGGTCTTTAGGGTATACACCTTGGAGTGGAATGGCTGGATTATAGTTTTATTTCTAGTTTTTTGAGAAAGTGCCATTACCTTTTTCCGTAGTGGTTGTATCATTTCACAATCCCACCAGCAACGGATAAGGCTTCCTATTTCCCCACATCCTTACCCACATTTGTTGTTATCTTTTTTTTCTTTTTTTAAATCAGTGTGCTTTTAGCTGGGATAAGATGCTATATCACTGTAGTTTTGATTTGCATCTCTAACAACTAATGATTGTAAACATCTGTTCATAAGCTCGTTGGCTGCTTGAACATCCTCTTTGGTGAAGGTTCTATTCACATCCTTTACCCATTTTGTGATTGGGTTTTTTGTCTTTTTATAGTTGAGTTGTTATAGTTTTCTATAGATTTTAGAGATTAGACCCTTATCAGATAAGTTCTTTACAAAGATTTTTTTTTCCTAGTCTGTACAAAAAAAAAAAAAAAGTCTGTAGGTTGTATATATTCAGTCTTTTAATAAAGTCTTTTGATGAGCATAAATTTTTAATTTTTATGACGTCCCATCTGTCTAGTTTGTCTTCTTCTATTCATGTATTTGTAGTTACTTTTTTTATCCTATTTAAAAAAAAAAAAAAGTTTTAGGTACCACAGTTTTCTTCCAGGAATTTTATGCTTTTACGTTTTAACATTTAAGTCTTTGATCCATTTTGAGTTAGTTTTTGAATATGGTGTGAGGTATGGGTCCTGTTTCATTTTTCTGCAGGTGATATCCAGTTTGCCAGCACCATTTATTAAAGAGGCTCTTTCTGCCCCACTGAATGGACTTTGCCCGCTTGTCAGAAAATTCGTAGATGACTTGATTTAGTTCTGAGTTCTCATTTCGATTACCAGTCTGTGTGTCTATCATTGAACCAATACCAGGCTGTTTTGATTACAGTGGCTGTATAGTATGTTTTGATAGTGGGGAGTATGAGGCCACCTGCTTTGTTCTTTCTCTTCAATATTTCTTTGGCTATTTGGGGATTCTTTCTTTCCATTTGAAGTTGGTCATTAATTTTTCCATTTCAGTAAAGAATGTTGTTGGGATTTGTATCAGGATTCCATTGTATCTGCAGATACAATTTTAGGTAGAATTGACACTTTCACTATATTAAGTCTTTGGTCTTCTATGTATAGGATCAGGTCATTTGCTGATAGTTCCACTTCTTTGTTTTTAATCTGGATACCTTTTATTTCTCTTTCCAGTCTTGTTGCTCTGGCTAGGATTTCCAGTACAGTTTTGAATAAGAGCAGTGATAATGGGCATCCTTGCCTCATTCCCATTCTCAAAGGGAAGACTCTCAGTCTTTCTCTATAAAGTGTAATGTGGGCTGTTGGCTTTGCATATATGCCCTTAATTATGTTGAGAAGTTTCCCATCTACTCCGATGTTGCTGAGAATTTTTATCAGGAAAGGATTTTGAATTTTATGAATTGCCTTTTTCTGCATCAATGGATATGATTATATGGTTCTTTTTCCTTTGTTTTATTTATGTGGTGGATTACATCAATGGATTTTCTAATGTTGGGCCGCCCTTGTAATCCTGGTGTGAATCCCAGTTTATTATGGTACCTGATTTTTTTTATATATTGCTAAATCCTGTTGGAAACCCTGGTGGCGTAGTGGTTAAGTGCTACGGCTGCTAAGCAAAAGGTCGGCAGTTCGAATCTGCCAGGTGATCCTTGGAAACTCTATGGAGCAGTTCGACTCTGTCCTATAAGGTCGCTATGAGTCAGAATCGACTCGATGGCAGTGGGTTTTGGTTTGGTAAATCCTGTTGGCTAGAATTTTGTTGAAAATTTTTGCATCTTGGTTCTTAAAGGATATTGTTCTGCAATTTTCTTTGTTTTGTGATGTCTTTGCCTGGTTTAGGTATCAGGGTTAGGCTGGCTGCATAGAAAGAGTTTGATAGTGTTCCTCCCTCTTCTATGTTTTTGAAGGGATAGAGTAGGATTAGTGTCAACTCTTCTCTGCATGTTTGGTGGAATTCTCCAGGGTAGCCATCTGGTCCTGGGCTTCGTTGTTGTTGGCAGATTTTTGATGACATCTTCAATATCTTTTTTCCTAATAGGTTTGTTTAAGTTTTTAACTCCGTTTGTGTTAGTTTGGGTTGGTAGTGTATTTCTAGGAATTTGTCCATTTCATCTAGATTTTCAAATTTGTTGGGATATAATTTTTCATAGTAATTAGTTATGATTTTCTTTATCTCTTTTGTATTTGTTGTAGTGTCACCAATTTCATTTCTTAATTTGGTTTTTGGCCTTTTTTTTTTTTTTTCTTTTGTCAGTCTAGCCAATGGTTTGTCTATTTTATTGATCCTTTCATATAACCAATTTTGGTTTTCTATTTTCTATTTCATTTATTTCTGCCCTGGTCTTTCTTATTTTCTTTTTTCTGGTAGCTTTTGGCTTCTTTTGCTTTCCCATTTCTATTTCTTCAAGTTGCCAGTTAATGCTTTTGGATCTTTCTTCTGTTTTAAGATAGGCATTTATTGCATGAATATCCTTCTTAGTACTGCTTTTGCTGCGTTCCAAAAGTTCTGATATATTGTTTTCATTTTTATTTCATTCTAGAAATTCTTTAATTTCATTTTGATTTCTTCTATGACCAAAAAGTTTCTTAGTAGGGTATTATTTCGTTTCCACGTATTTTTTTCCCCCTTATTTTTCCTGTTGTTAATTTCTGGCTTCATACCATAATGGACAGAGAAGATGCTTAGTATGATTTTAATCTTTTCAAATTTGATGAGACTTGTTTTGTGTCCTAACATATGGTATATTCTGGAAAGTGACCCATGTGCATTGGGGAAGAATGTGTATTGTTCCAATGCTGAGTAGAGTGTTCTTTATATGTCTGTTAAATCCAATTTTCTTATGATTTTATTTAAGTCATCTATAGGGTCACTATGAGTTGGAAACAACTCGATGGCAATGGGTTTGGTTTGGTTTTTTGGGTATGTCTTTAGCGATCTTCTTTTTGGATGTTCTGTCTATAATTAAAAATGGTACGTTAAGGTCCCCTACTACTATTGTGGAGTTGTCTATTTATTTTTTGTATTAGTCAGTATTTGTTTCATGTACTTTGACCCATTGCTGTTAGTTGCATATATATTATAATTGTTACATCTTCTTGCAGGATTGATCCTTTTATTATCATGTAATGTACTTTTCTATTTCATGTAATAGATTTTGATTTAAAGTCTATTTTATCTGAAATCACTGTGTCCACCCTGCTCTTTTTTGTGTACTGGTTACATGGAATAGTTTTTTCTATCCTTTTATTTTCAGTCTGTGTCCTTATGTTTAAAGTGTGTTTCCTGTGGACAGCAAAAGAACGGATCTTTTTTTTAATATACATACATTCTGCCACTCTCTGCCTTTTTCATGGTGTGTTTAGACCATTTATATTTAAGGTTATTGCTGAAAATGAAGTTTATATCTCACTCATTAATTTGGTATTTGTTTTTTAAGTCTTTTGCATCTTTTGGTTTTCTTATTCTGATTTTTCTATTTTTGTTTGTATTTGGCTGCTTTCTTATGATAAGCCTTTTTGCTTTCTTTCTTCTTCTGAATGTTTTTTTACTGGTGATTTCTTAGTGATTACCATGTATATTACATTACACAACTGACAATTGCAACAATGTTTAACATATGAACAACAGTTAAAATTTTAACATAATAAATCTATTCCTGGTATGCTCCTCTCTCCCCCATTTCTGTTGGTGTGTCTCCATTAATGTAAATATACAATCTATATTCAATAAGTTTATTTTGTGTTTATTTCTTACAAACTTGATGTTGTATTATTTGTGGGATTTAATTATTGAGTTTTTTTTCCCTGAAAATACCATATACTTGGTCTTTATGATTGCCTGTGTTGTTGCATTTTCTGGAGGTCTCTCTTTTTATTTGTTTGCTTATTTTTCTCCTGAAGAAATACCAGTATTTCTTTAAAGCTGTTACCTTCCCATTCGGTACTCCCTTGAGTAATACTTGCAAAGTTGGTCTGGTAGTGGAAAATTCCCAGAGCCTCAGTTTCTTTGGGAATTGTCTTGATTTCCCCCTTATTTTTGAATGACAACTTTGCTGGATAAAGAACTGTTGATTGGCAATTGTTTTCATTCAGTATTTTGTATATGTTACTGCATTGTTTTCTTGCCTCCAGAGTTTCTGGAGAGAAATCCACACTGATTTTATGCAAGACTGAAGGTATATTTTATTTTTCTCTTACTGCTCTCAGAACTCTCCCCTTGTCTTTAATTTTCAAGAACTTTATTAGGATATGGCATGTAGTTGATCTTTCTATGTTTCTTCTAATTGGGGTTCATATAGCTTCCTGTATTTTCTACCTTTATTCCCTGTTCAAGTCTGGTAATTCTCTCTGATTTTCTCTTGGAAAATTGTTCCTTTGCCTTTATTTTCATCATGGTAATCTGGAATTCCAATAATTCTAATATTAGATTTCTTAATTGAATCCCATGTTTCCTTTTGGGTTTGTTTGCTTTTCTTTATTCTTTTCTCTTGCTTCTCTCAAGACTTGATAAGCTCTAGTATTTTGTCTTCTAATTCATTTGTTCTTGCTTTTTCTAATTCATTTGATTTATTCTTCAGTTTCGGTAGTCATCTTTTTTTTTATTTTTTGTTTTCAGTTTCCTTGTTGATTCTCTTATTTTGTTCCTCTGTTTTCTGATCTCCAATGAAAAAAATCCAAGCCAGTTGCCGTCAAGTCTATTCCAACTTATAGTGACCTTATAGTATACAGTAGAACTGCCCCATAGGGTTTCCAAGGAACAGCTGGGGGATTTGAACCACAGAACTTTTGGTTAGCAACCAAGCTCTTAACTACTGCACCACCAGAGCTCCTTCTGGTCCCAACTAGTTTGTTTTCTCTGTGCTCTTTACTTTCATTAAACATATCTAGCACCACAGTCTGAAAATTATCAATTCTTTGTGCTAGTCTGTCCTGCATAAGAGGAATGTCCTCTTCTTCATGTTTTGTATCTGATGGGTTCTTATTCTTTTGTGATTTTTTGTGTTTTACTATTTTTTGTTGAATTTGGTACATTTTGGTTTTTTTAAGTTAAATTTTGTATTCTACTTTTTGTGGGAATATTTTCTGATTGGACACCTTGGTGGTGCAGTGGCCAAGCACCTTGCTACCAACCTAAAAGCCAGGACCTGCACCGAACAGCCACTCCATGGGGAAAGATGTTAACAGCCTGCCTCCACAAACACTCATGGCCCTGGGAACCCCATGGAGCAGCTCCATTTCTCCCCTACCACAGGGTCTTAATGAGTCAGAATCAAACCACAGGCAGTGGGGCTTGGTATCTTTTCCTGAGAACCACCAGAGGGCACTCTTATCCTTAGAGATTTTATTTTATTTTTTTCTGTGCTGTTTCAGGACTTCTGCGTGCTTGATTTCTGGAATTGAATATGCATGCACAGGCATAGGGGTGTTAACTAGTTGCAGGCTCTGATATAAGCGGTGGGGCTCTACTTTCCTACAGTGCAGCTGAGGGGGTCTCTATGTCCTTCCTTCCCTCACACAAGTCCTTGCACAGGCTCTCCCACGAGGTCACACTGTGGCAGAGAGCCAGCCATTTCCCTTGGTTTCACCCATCAGTCTGAAGTATTCCCCTCGCCCTGCTGCCCTTGTAGCTTCTCCCAGTCCTAATGTCCACTTGTCTCAGGTTCAACAACAAGATTCAACAACACTCTCTGGAAGTGCCACAGTCTCTCTTCACCCCCTCCCAATTGTGTGACCCACAAACTCCCACAGACAATTTGCACCACTTTAAAAAATTGGGCTACAGCTTCCTCAGATTATCTCCCTTTTTGTGTTCCCTGCTTGAGGTGTTGCCAGCCCCTTCTCAAAATGGTGCAATGAGTGAGTGCTCCCAATGTTAGCAGGTAGGTTCCCTCAGATTCTGTGCTGTCTCTGTTCCTTCTCTCCCCTGCTCCTGGATTCACTCCGACTCTCCAATACCTCAGCTGCTGTCCAGAGTTCTGAGATTTCAGTCGATGCTTGTTTTTATTCATTGTTCAGTGAGTTAGTTGCTGGGGAAGTAAATGGGAGCAGCCACTCACTTTGCCATCTTGCTGCACCCCATTTTGTACTCTTTTATCTAAGATTTCCTCTACTTGGCGTAATGATTTGAGGATTCGTTTGCGTTGTTTTATCTATCAGTAGTTCTTTAATTTAAACTGCTTAATAGTGTTCTGTTTATTCATTTTTGGGCACCTGAGCTATTTCCAGACTTAGCTACTATAGGTAAGCTGTGCAACTTGCCTGTACAAATATATTTGTGGTGACTGCACATCTATGTTCAAAAGGAACTTAAGGTGATGTTATATGATATATACCTGCAAAAAGAGTGTGCGTGAAAATCATTATGGAAAATATTTCTTTACTTCTTGAACACTACATAAGTATGTCACTAAAACAAAGAAAGTGCTATTTTAATTATTAGCCAACTGATTTACATTTTCAGATCCTCTCCCTTTCTTTTTAATAGAATTTTATTTGTTGGCTAACAACCTGGTTTTTAATTTTTTTGACATTTTATTTTTAGTGTTATTTTTTTTGACATTTATTTAAAATGCTATAGGATGCATTTCTATTTAATGCCAAAGCTTTTGAAGATGTTAGTTCTGTTTCGTACTCAGGTAGTCTTGATGCCTGGCTTTGAAAGAGTACTTTAAAAGCAGGCATCATTAATGTGGTTCATAAATACAGACATACACTCGTAGATAATGATGTATGTACACAATGATATACCCACCAAGAGATAACTTAATACCTGGGGCAAAATTCATGAATAAATACCCAATGGATAAGCATATTTAATTTACTCTATTACTCTGGAGTCACATTAACCCAAGGGATTCGTCTATACCTGCTGAGGGAGAGCGATAACAATTTCAATAGTTATGAGGATGTTATTCCTCCATTTTTCTGCAAGAAGAAAGAAAGAGGGTAAGCAAAAATACTAATGCCTCAGAAAGCCCCAGAATTTGTGTGGTGTGGGAAGTATAGATGTACTTTTAATTCCTTATTGTTTTACTTTATACAAAAGAAAACAACAATAAAAATTAAATTAAATTCTTAAAAAAATCACTGAAAAAAATTTTTATAAACAGCAACAAAATACCAAGGCAACAATAAGTTTCCATACTATATTTAAACTGACTTTTTAAAATATAGCTATATATGTGTGTATTATTTAAGTTCATGTTAATGTATATTTATTAGAAATGTAAAGAATATTTCAACAATAATTTTTATTATTTTAGGACTTTAGCTTATACACATATCTTAGAATCTGTCTCCTCATAACCAATAATTCAAAATATCTTGTGGTGCATTGTTTTTCTAATTAGTAACACTGAAACACTTGCAATCTTTAGCAAGATAATTAAATGTTCCAAATTTTGATGTTCTTTATCTGTAAAATTGGAAAAATACTATTACTTTTCTTTTTCAGAAATAACACACATACACACAAAATTACAAACTCAACTGAATGGCAATTCAGTAAATGATGATGCGATTAATAGTTTGAAATTTTATGGTATGTATTATTCATAGCCGGCAATTTTTGTTCATACTTAAGCCTCTGCTTATTGAGATTGTGGCTTCTAAGGCTTCACAAAACAAACTTAGCTAAGAAAAAAGGTCTTCATTCCAAGCATTTGACTTCTAGATAAAGCTTCTTTTGAAAGCAAGTTTTGAACAAGGTAAGTTCAGTTATTAAACAGAGTTATTCTTTTGCATATTTGCTTTTCATGTACATGATTCAATCTCATTATTTAACCATTGTTCTTTAAAAAAAATTTATGTGTCAAAATTTTAATATATCAGTATCAATTTAGTCTTTATCAAGTATTTTAAATGAGCTAGCATTCTTGATCATGAGAATAATTAAATTTATTTTATAGCAAATATACAAATTAATTATTTTCACATATATTATTGTTAGAGTTCCCTGAGTAGTGCAAATGATTTGTTCTTGGCTACTAATTGTAAAATTGACTCTTCAAACCCACCCAGCAGCATCGTGGAATAAAGACCTGGCAATTACATCCAAGAAAACCCTATGGAGCTTAGCTCTACTATGTAACACATGGGGTTGTCATGAGCCATTATCAACTCCATGACAATAAATTTGATTTTTGATTTGTTGTTGTTGGCTGCCTTCCAGTGGACCTGGACTTATGGTAAGCCCTTTTACAACAGAACAAATGCTGCCCAGTCCTACACCATCCCCCGATCAGTTTTGAATTGGACTGCTGTGAACCTTGGGTTTTTATTGGCTGATTTTTGGAAGTAGATTCCCAGGCTTTTCTTCCTGGTCTGTAAACTCCATTAAAATCTGATAAACATCACAAGAACATTCAAACCTCCACTGATAGATAGCTGCATGTGAGGTACATGGGCGGTGAGAATTCTACCACTGAACCACCATTACAATCTTCACATGTATTATACTTTTTTTTTTTAATTTTGGTGAAAATATACAAAGTGTGACATACACCCATTCAACAATTTCTACAAGTACAATTCAAAAACATTGGTTATATTCTTCACATTGTGTAACCATTCTATCTCAACCAATGTTGTTTCACCATTATTGACTTAGACTCACTACCCCCTAAATTTCTCATGCATGCTTTAGAGTTACTGTTGTTACTTTGATCTCACGTAGATAATTCTTTAATAGAGCATGATGCTCATGACAAACATTCTTTACTAATTTAGCTAAACTACTGTATAGTTTAAAAATGACTTTGGGGGATAATTTCAATTCATGGTTTGAAGACTTTCTTAGAGAGATAGATTTGGGTGTTCCTCCAGTCTCAATAGGTCCAGTACGTCTGCATTCTGTAAGAATTTTAAATTCTATTCTACATGTTTTCCCCTTTTGATCAGAATTCATATATAGATACTTTGACCAAAACTTTCAGTAATGGTAGCCATGCAGTTCTTCCGATTTCATGGCAAGGGAAGCAGTAGTTCATGAAGGCAGTTAGACCTACAGTCAAGTCCTTCTCCAATTCCCCTAGGTCTCCTCCTTCCTCTACTGCTCCAGGTGAACAAAGATGAGTTGTTGTAACTTGGATGAGTTCTCATAAGCTTTTTAAGACCCTAGACACTACTCACTGAACTAGGGAGTGAAATGGAAACTCTAAAAACAGTATTAGGTTAATTGACTGTACAGCTTTACAAAGCCATAACCCTATACCTTCAAACCAACAGAACTAATTCATGAGAAGCATGGACGTACCCAAGTAGTATCAGCAACTTCAGCCTTTTTTTTTTTGGTTGCTGTTGTAAAATTTTGCCCTTTTTCTGTTGTACAACTTAGAGATATCAGTTATATTCATCAAATTGTTTAAACATAACACATAATTTATGCCAATTTTCCCATTACCATAAACATAATCCCACAACATGCCGGAGAATGATTCCCTCTCTTCCTCCCTCCTCCCATCCCAGAGAAATACTTATAGCCATTGGTCTGTATGTATTCAGTAATTTTTGTCTTTTCATATAAGTGAAGTCATGTAGTATTTGTCTTTTTGCAATTGATTTATTTCACTCAGCATAATGTCTTCGAGGTCTATTCATCTTGTCGCATGTATCAGGACTTCATGCCTTTTTACAGCTGAGTAGTATTCCATCGTATGTATGTACCACTTTTTTTTTAATCCACTCCTCTGTTGATGGGCGTTTAGGTTGTTTGTAATTTTTGCTATTGTGAATAAATACTGGTGTAATGAACATAGGTTTGTATATGTCTGTTTGTGTCACTAGTTTTAGGTTCCTATGGTATACACTCGAGGTGCCTGGTAGTGCAGTGGTTAAGTGCTTGGCTGCTAACCAAAAGGTTGGCAGTTCGAACCCACCAGCCACTCTACAGGAGAAAGATGTGGCAGTGTGCTTCCATAAAGATTACAGCCTTGTAAACCCTATGGAGCAGTTCTACCCTGTCCTATGGAGTCACTATGAATCAGAATCGGCTTGATGACAATGGGTTTTAATGGGATGATAGGAGTGGAATCACTGGGTCATGGGCCATGCTGTCCTATAGGGCTGCTCTGAGTCGGAATTGACTTGATGGCAATGGGCTTGGGTTTTTTGTTTGTTTGATGGTAGTTCTTGGAGCCCCATTGAAGCGGAGGTTAAGAGCTTGGCTGCTAACAAAAAGCTCATCATTTTGTATTTATTAGCCACTTCTTGGAAACCCTGTAGGGCAGTTATACTCTGTCTTATAGGGTCTCTATGAGTCGGAATCAACTCAAAGGCAGCAGGTTATGGTAGCTATATTTTTAATTTTTTGAGGAATCACCATCTTGTTTTTCACAATGCTTGAACCATTTTACATTCCTACCAGCAATGGATAAGGGTTCTGAACTCCCATGTCCTCACCAACATTTCTTATTTTCTTTAATCATTGGCATTCTAGAAGAAATGACATGCTATCGCATTGTAGTTTCAATTTGCATCTATCTAATGATATGAGCCCTGGTGACACAGTGTTTAAGAGCTTGGCTACTAATCAAAAGGTCAGCAATTCAAATCTACCAGCCACTCCTTGGAAACCCTACGGGGCAGTTTACTCCATCTTATAGAATCTCTAGGTAGGAATCAACTTGACAGCAACAGGTTTAATGACCATGAGCATCTTTTTATGTGTTTGTTGGTCTTTGGAATATCCTTTTTGGTGAAGTGTCTGTTCATGTCTTTTGCCCATTTTTGATTGGGTTATTTGACTTTCGTTGTTAAGTTGTAGTTTTATGAATATTTTGAATTTTTCCCAGTCTGTTTTTTTTTTATAGGTTATTATATATTTCTTTATCTTAACTTGGTCATTTATCGTAAGGTTCTATTAGAAATATTTTTGTTTTATATAATTTACAATTTCCTTTTATGTAACTTTTTTACAGGTATTCTACTTGTGACCATTGCCAATGTCTACCTCTGAAACATGGGCGGGAATTCATAATAGTTTTGTATATTTTGCAGTCTTACTAATTATAATTTTATTACATTAAAATAATTTTGTAGGCACTCACATTTTGAACAGAAAATAGGACTTTCTGACAGTTCTTCTAATATTTTTTCCTCTCAAATTAGGAAAAGTAGACTTTATTTTCTTATCTCTCATCACTCTTTTCTCAAAAATTACAAAGTATAAATTATGAAACGAGGTTATAATTTTACCATTCTAATGCATTCCTCAGATATTTCTTGAGTTCACAGATCATAAAATCACTTTTTTGAGATTATCTAGTTCTACTTCAAATATTTATTAGCCAGTGTTGTCAGGGTTGGTGAACAAAATAGAAAAATTCTCTAACCTATTGTAGCTTAAATTATATCCAGGGACAATAAACAAACAAATAGGTTAGTATAACATAGGTCATGTTGTGATCAGTAATGGAGAAATATGGAATAAAGAGAAGGTAATGAGATTATAGGAGTGGGGTGTAGTGCTATTATCTTATTGGGGAAGGCCACTTTGATTAGTTAAATCTGGCGTACACAAATTGCTTTCTGGAATTCCATAAATTTCATTTTAAAAATGAAGATATTCTGATTTTCTATGATAAACAAACACCTTTTAAGTACCATTTTCTGCCAATATTTATATTTTATGGGTATTTTGTATAACAGCAGTTGGCAAACTATGGCCCACAGGCCAAATGTAACCCACCAGTTGTTTTGTATGTCTCCTGCACTAAGCATGGTTTTTACATTTAAATGGTTGAAAACAATCAAAATAATAATGATATTTCATGACAAGATTTGAACTTTGTGTTAATTCAAATTTTGATATACATAAATTTTATTGAGCATTGCTCACTTTTTATCTATTACCTCTGGCTACTTTCACTCTATAATAGCAAAGTAGCTGCAACAAAAAGACCCATAAAAAGACTCATAATACCTAAATTTCTATTATCTTGTCCTTTATAGAAAGTTTGGCAGCTCCTGTTGTAGAATAAAATAAGCATCTACTCCCAGTTTCTAGGAGACATTGTGGCATCAAATGCCACATCCTTTTTACCCACATTTAATTTGAGGTTTGCCTGCATGGATCATAACAAATTGTGGGTAACATTATGAAAATAGGAATTTCAGAACAATTAATTGTATTCATGCCTTTGGATGAAGCAGTCATTTGAAAAGAACAAGAAGATAATGAATACTTTAAAATTGGAAAAGCTGTGTAGCATGGTTATATCCTTTCACCTTTTTTAATGTGTACTTCAAGTAAAAAATCTGAGAAACTGGATTATATGAAGAAAAATGTGGCATCAAGATTGGAGGAACTCTCAATAACAACGTGCAATATGCAGATGACACAAACTTGCTTTCTGAAAATGAAGATGACAGGAAGCACTTACTGATGAGGGTCAAAGACTACAGCCTTCAGCATGTATAATGCCTGAATGTGAAGAAAACAAAAATTCTCAAACTGGACTGATAAACAATATCATGATAAATGGAAAGAAAATTGAAGTTGTCAGTGACTTCATTCTACTTCAATCAATCAATGTCCATAGATGCAGAAGTCAAGAAATCAAATGAGGTATTGCACTGGACAAATTGGCTGCAAAAGAACTTTTGAAAGTTTTAAAAAGCAAAGGTATCACTTTGATGGCTAAGGTGCACCTGACCCAAGCCATGGTTTTTTCAGTTGCTTCATTTGCAAGGGAGAGCTGGACAATGAAAAAGGAAGACAGAAATAAAAATGATGCAATTGAACTGTAGTGTTGGCAAAGATTATTGAGTAACTTGTGGACTGTTACAAGAATGAATAAATCAGTCTTAGAAGAAATATCACCCAGATGCTGCTTAAAAGTGAGAATGGTGAGACTTCATCTTACTTGCTGTGGACATGTAATCAGGAATGACTAATTGCTAGAAAAGAATATCATGGTTGGTAAAGTGAAGGGTCGTTAAAAGTGAGGGAAATCCTAATGAGATGGATTGACACAGTGGCCTCAACAATGGACTTAAACATACCAGTGATCACAAAGACGGTGTAGGACTGGGAAATGTTTCATACTGTTGTACATAAGGTACCATAAATCAGAGCTGACTTGATACAAACTAACAACAAGAACAATTTATTGACAGCTTCTGTGTATGTTTACAATGTTCTGTCACAAGCAACCTCCTGGTCTATCTGCTCATCAACCTAAGAGTTCTCTCTGAGGTAGTGAGAGCAAACTCAGCCTGCATGGCCCTTTCACAGGAAGCCCAGTGGTACAGGGAGAGGATGGCACTAAATCTCCAGAGGCAATCTCCAAGTAACCGTGGATAAATGCTCCAGAATCCCCTCCCTAAGATGAACAATTCTGACTCATTTTCTACATGATTCCTCAAAAAGTCCTCAGCAAAAAGGCACTCCTGTTGGCCATAGTAGTAATCATCTTAGTACTGCACCCCTTTTTCCGTTTTCCTTCTTCATATTTCACTCTTCCTGCTTCCTCACTTTTGTTTCCTGAGATCGCCTTCCAAATAAACTTCCTGCTTCCTAGTCTAGATCTCAGACACTCTTTCAGGGCAATCCAAAGTAAGATAGCGTAAAAGACAATTTTTCACAAGCAATATTTTAAGGGAGGTAAACAAGGTTAGAAAGGCACAAGTGAGTATAAAACAGGAACGTTCCATTGAGAGAGGCCCAAATCTAGTTAAGTATATACAGGCAATCCTCACTTTCCACGGTAGTACGGGACTACAACAATGACCATGCAAGCTGAAACTGAGCGATCTTCTGATCAATAGGAAAATTATAATTGCTCAGTGGCCTTGAAAAATACTTGTCAAAACATTATATACTCTCTTAATATTAGTTATAAATATTTAAGGAAATGAAAAAATAATAAAATTAATATTTATTTAGTATATTGTAATTTCAAAATTAGTTGCACTGAAGTTGATTTATCGAAGTGTTTTATTTCTTTGCTTGCCTGTCTTTCTAATTATATAACTTATGATACTGTGGTACAGAGTGTGAATCTTTCTATGCCTTGGCAAATTATCATACTCTTTTTCTATGTTTGGATCAGCTTCCAATATCGTGTGATTTGTTTTTTCAGTGCCATGAACTATTTCCAAGAATTCCTCTAACGTGAAGGGTTTGCCAGCATCACTTTGTCTGGGATATCTTCATCCTTTTCATCATGACTACCTCTTTTTGGTTACATATTTAGAGTCTTTTGAACAGTGGCAGTGTCAGCATGTTCCCTGCCAATTATATCTTCTATAAATCCATTTTCATCCAATTCTAATGTCACTTACAGCAGTATCACTTTTCAATTTGTTGATCAATTCTCTCTTTCAATTACCCTGTTTAAAAAATTTCAGTAAGCTTATTACCGAGAGAAACAAGGCAACACGAGAGATACACAATAACTAATTATCTACAGTTAGTGACATGATCCATCATTGGGCATGATATACATCTGTTATTTACGTAGTGATTTGTGGACTGAAGAGCTAGCAGCAGAGCGTGTACTTCATGGAATTACTTACTGCCAATATATTGCAGTAACTAAAATTTGAACTAAACTTTGGTAGCTCAGAAGTATACATTTTGGAACCATGCAAAGTGAGTAATGTCTTTATTCTTGGAGAATAGAAATATGCTGCCTGAAATGCAAAAATAGGAGGAGTGGAATGGCAGGGTATGTGCAATCCTATTTTGTACCAAAGAATGAATAAACGGAGTTAAAAGCTCCGTTAAAAGTTTGAATCAATATTCTTTGGCAATAAAGTGAAGAAAATAATAAGTGTATTGCATTATTACATTGTTCTGGTATCACCTTAAGCACGATGCTTTTGAATTTCAAATGGAACCTAGTTAGAGAAATATCAAATATGCTGATGGTCTGCCAATACCACGCTAGCAGTGACTATTTTCTTAGACAGTGATTAACCACGTGGACAAGTGAAGAAGAATCAAAGCCATTCTTTATTGCTACATATTTTGTTTTGGCTTCTAGTCGATAGTCCCAGTTGCAGGTACGGATCAATTATTTATTTTGATTAATAGCTAGTGTCTGATTAGACAGCTTTATCTCTTTTATACGAACTGAAAACAAATCTTCTATGATTTCTAGGATATGTGGCTTATAATCATAAGCATGTTGTCAGAGGTGATGAAGAAAAATATGAAGGATAGGATAGCTTCTGCTCTTAACGATAAAATAAGTACTTTATTACATGGAGATTTCTTATATTAAGCCATTTTATTACAGAACATGTATTATATTTTAATATTTAACACATGCTTTGGATTTGCATATATTTAAAACAAAGAAATTGCCTAGCTTTAGGAAAACTTTTCTTATTTTTCTCTTTCTACTCTAAGGACTAGGCTGGATCATTTTATCTTGAATTTGTCTCTTTACTGTTCATGCCATTATCAGTCTTGTTAAAGGCAAAAATGAAAAGTGAAATAGGTAAGTAGTGTTAGCCATCTTGACCTGATTTTTACTTCCTTGGCTGCACTATCAAGAACGTGTAAAGTACAAATTTTCATACAGCAGTTCAATGACTGGATAATTTTTAAAGCATTTAACTCGATAGAAATCACCATATGACTTTGAGAAATTATTCACTTGCAATTCTGTGTCAGAGAAACCAGATCATTTACAATTAAGTAGGGGAAAATAACTTTAAAATACTGTGTGACTTTTCTAAAGAAAAGCAGTATTAAAAAGAGAGAGAGAGAGAAAGCTTATTCTTTCATCTTTGGCCGTACAAATACTGCTCTACTTGATGTTTGCCTCAGTAACTCTATTCAGTCACTTTGGTTCCACTTCAGCACCTTTTCTTTGAACTTGAAGTATATCGTTGGAGATTACCAGTTCAAGGTCATCAGTTTGCACAAAGTTATAGAAGCAACTCCAAACCCCAAATAACATGTCA
The DNA here is from genome assembly GCF_024166365.1 of Elephas maximus indicus. Lineage (NCBI taxonomy): Eukaryota > Metazoa > Chordata > Mammalia > Proboscidea > Elephantidae > Elephas > Elephas maximus. The sequence goes on along the minus strand of NC_064832.1, from coordinate 61,643,384 downwards.
GCCAAAGCTCAATTTGCTTTTGAGACACCGAGAACTGTCTTCTGGAATATTGGCTGCTAAGGGGCATTTTGGGAGAGAACCATATTTCCCCAAAGGTACTAAGCAAAGCCATGGTATTTGCATCCTTAATAATCTTTAGAATCAGGAACGATGCTCATGTGTGAAGCTGAATTCTTGTTGTTTACACAGTCCCCAGTGAGTCTGCAGAGGAGGGACTCCAGTTCCTGGTTGCCATATTCCTTAGCGAAGAGTGAAAGAAGGGCTCTCTCAAGTGAAAAGTCAATCACCTGTCAGGAAAGTTTCCTTTCATTGCCTTATCCTCCCTAGAAAGAGACAATGCCTAGTTACTATCTTAGCTGAAATCATTCCTAGTATCTTTTCTACAAATGGATCAAGAAAAATATAGATCAATTCTTCTAAATTTAGCCTACTAATCACTTTAGCTTGCTTTTGAGTAGTCAGACTTTTTGGGCCACATCATTGTAGATTCTACAAATCTTTCTGTGAATGCAGACTGGATAAGATTGTGTTTTTTAATAAAATGCCCAGCATAATTATACGCTCTTTTGTAGACAGTATATTCTTTTTGATCAATCTCCTGATGAATGTGCAGTTAATGTGGGTAAGCACATATTTCCTCCACGTTAAGTCTCTTTTTGCAGACCCAGAAGAGAAGTAGTGTGTGTGCAAATGTGTTTCATCATACCTAATCTTAGCCCTCCAATGTATGGCTATACTCTGGCAAAGAAAAAGAGGCTTCTTAGTGCTACCTTAAATTACTTCTAGGGTAGAAATTTACAGATAGTAAAAGGTAAAAGATTTACCTTCGCTCCTAATGTTACACAAATGTTAACCTTAATTTTGAAATGAGTAAAGATCAGTGAATCACAGATAGCCTTCAATTAATGTGTCTTTGCAGAGGTGGTACTCATTTATGAAAACAGCAAAATACTCTTCCCAGAAGTTTATAGATTAGGTAGAGATCAATGGGACTGCATATTCTTTTACTAAATTTCTGGAAAGATACTTCAATGACTTGGATTTCTGCCACGCAGTCAGAAATACTAGATCATGTGTGCTAGCTTTTTCTTTTCATCATCAGTGCCTGCATTTTTCAATGGAGGGTAAAAAAAAAAAAAATTGAAGAAATAATAAATGAATGATGTTTATTGGCACCTGGGGCATTTTAATAGCAATATTAACAACAATAGCTTCTTTGATTCTTGGCAAATTATATCAGTTATGAAAATAAATATTTTGAAAATGTCAATAAGCATTAGCTTATGTTCAGAGACCATTTATTAAGGAGACAGAAAAATGAAATGTGCTTGCAATAGTACTTTTTAACATGTGTTCCTTGCTGTAAAACTATTTTAGTATGTGAATTTGTTGCTGTAGAAACAGTAGTTAAGTAGCAATGATAAAAATAATAACTACAAGCCTTCACTCACTTTTTCTGTAGACTTGTCTGGGACATCGTTAGCATAGCACCAACATGATGGAGCTACTACTATAAAATAACGCATTACTGTTTGGAACCAACTTGATGACAAACTAACAACAACATCATTTTAATTATGATCTAATATAAGATCTACATGATGTTAGCAAAATATATTTTTAAGTATTTTTTGGTAAAATATTAAAAATAGACAAACTTACACATTAGAAATTAAACTCCCCCATTTCCTAAATTTATTACATATTCACACACACACACATACACACACATCCCCCCCAAAAATGTACTGATTTAGGGTCAATCAGTTGGTAATGAAAGTATACCAGAATTACTTGTTTTCTGATTTTTTTGGCAATTTAGTAAGATTATTAGCAGGCAAGCTTAGGTAATTTTTCTGATGACTACATTCTATTCATATTACATTCCTCTTAAATGCCTGTTAACGTCATTAGCATGTTTTTCTCTTTCAATATCTATTTTTTCTTGTTGATTTATACAAGTTTTTATCTATCAAGAAATTATACCCTTTGTTGGCTTTATTAAAAGGTTTGTTGCATATGTTCTCGGTTCTTAGGGTTTTTTCTTGGTTCTTTTTTTTTTTTTTTAGTGTGTTTTTTGTCATAAATATATTTTATATTTAGGTCATCAGTTGTCAAATATTGATTAATATTTACTTTTATAACTTCTGGGTTTTGTGTTTTCTTCATGTTCTCATGGTCTTAGGCTCTTGTAGATGTAAAAATTAATCATCTAATTTTTTATCTTCTAGTACATTTAGATTTTTGTATAGTGTGACTTTGGGCAAATTACTTAAAGTTTCAGTTATTATATTTGGAGCCCTGAGAGGAGAATCAATTAGTGAGTTACATGGCCATGTGAACTATGTTTGAGTCTTTGATTCATCTAAAATACATTCAGATGTAAGGACTGAGACAGGGATCCAAGTTTATTTATTTACCTCAAAAGGATAATTAGTTTTCTTAACACTAATAATTTGATAATGAAATTGTTTCTCAATGATGTGAACAGACACTTTTATTATATTAAAAACATCCATATTCACTGGGGTTATTTCTGGATTTCTTTTCAAATATATTTATCTATCTGGTTTCCTTCATCAGTTAGAGAAAAAATGTTTTCATCTATATAGCTATACATTGCATTACCTGGTAGGGCATTTTACCCATATCCAGACCCAGTGCCATCGAGTCAATTCCGATTCTGGAAATTCAATATAAAATATTAAGAAACACATTTTTAAAAGCCAGAAAAAACTATAATATAAATTTTACCCATAGGACTCCTTTATATTATAGTTTTTTTCTGGCTTTTAAAAATGTGTTTCTTAATATTTTATATTTGAATTTCCAGAGAAACAGAAGTAATGTTTTATAAAAACCTGTACAAACATCATTATTATATTGTGACTATATGATAATCGTTACTTCTGCAATAATGAGGAATCTCATTCAAAATCAATATAGCTCATTCCATTCATTCAAGTCAACATCCCTCAAAACAGTTCTTTTTTTTTTTCCTTCATCTGGAACTGGCATGGATATTGTTACATTTATTTTTGATCATTCATTTTTTGGTATTGCTATTTTTAATAACTTCTCTTCTCTATACAATAGTAGTAATTTTTATCTTTATAACGAAATTGTTGTTGTTGTTAGGTGCTGTTGAGTCGGTTCCGACTCAGAGTGACCCTATCCACAACAGAACGAAACACTACCCGGTCCTGAGCCATCCTTACAGTCGTTGTTATGCTTGAGCTCATTGTTGCAGCCACTATGTCAATCCACTTCATTGAGGGTCTTCCTCTTTTCTGCTGACCCTGTACTCTGCCAAGCAGGATGTTCTTCTCCAGAGACTGATCCCTCCTGACAACATGTCCAAAGTGTGCAAGACGCAGTCTCGCCATCCTTGCTTCTAAGGAGCATTCTGGTTGTACTTCTAAGACAGATTTGCTCATTCTTTTGGCAGACTATGGTATATTCAATATTCTTCGTGAACACCACAATTCAAAGGCGTAAATTCTTTTTCAGTATTCCTTATTCATTGTTCAGCTTTCATATGCATACGATGCAATTGAAAATACCATGGCTTGGGTCAGGCACACCTTAGTCTTCAAGGTGACATCTTTGCTTTTCAACACTTTTAAGAGGTCCTTTGCAGCATATTTACCCAATGCAATGTATCTTTTGATTTCTTGACTTCTGCTTCCATGGCCGTTGATTGTGGATCCAAGTAAATGAAATTATTGACAACTTCAATCTTTTCTCCGTTTATCATGATGTTGCTTATTGCCCCAGTTCTGAGGATTTTTGTTTTCTTTATATTGAGGTGCAATCCATACTGAAGGCCGTGGTCTTTGATCTTCATCAGTCAGCGCTTCAAGTCCTCTTCACTTTCAGCAAGCAAGGTTGTGTCATCTGCATAACGTAGATTGTTAATGAGTCTTCCTCCAGTCCTGAGGCCCCATTCTTCTTCATATAGTCCAGCTTCTTGTATTATTTGCTCAGCATACAGATTGAATAGATATAGTGAAAGAATACAACCCTGACGCACACCTTCCCTGACTTTAAACCAATCAGTATCCCCTTGTTCTGTCCAAAAAACTGCCTCTTGATCTATGTAAAGGTTCCTCATGCGAACAATTAAGTGTTCTGCAATTCCCATTCTTCGCACTGTTATCCATAATTTGTTATGATCGGCACAGTCCAATGCCTTTGCATAGTCAATAAAACACAGGTAAACATCCTTCCATTATTCTCTGCTTTCAGCCAGGATCCATCTGATAACAGCAATGATATCCCTGGTTCCACGTCCTCTTCTGAAACCAGCCTGGATTTCTGGCAGTTCCCTGTCGATATACTGCTGCAGCCATTTTTGAATGATCTTCAGCAAAATTTTGCTTCCATGTGATATTAATGACATTGTTCTATAATTTCCACATTCAGTTGGATCACCTTTCTTGGGAACAGGCATAAATATGGATCTCTTCCAGTCAGTTGGCCAGGAAGCTGTCTTCCATATCTCTTGGCATAGACGAGTGAACACCTCCAGCGCTGCATGTGTTTGTTGAAACATCTCAATTGATATTCCATCAATTCCTGGAGCCTTGTTTTTCACCAATGCCTTCAGAGCAGCTTGGACTCCTTCCTTCAATACCATCAGTTCCTGATCATATGCCACCTCTTGAAATGGTTGAACATGGACTATTTCTTTTTGGTATAATGGCTCTGTATTCCTTCCATCTTTTTTTAATGCTCCCTGTGTCTTTTAATATTTTCCCCATAGAATCCTTCACTATCGCACCTTGAGGCCTGAATTTTTTCTTCAGTTCTTTCAGTTTGAGAAACACCAAGCGTGTTCTTCCCTTCTGGTCTTCCATCTCTAGTGCTTTGCACGTCATTATAACACTTTACTTTGTCTTCTCGAGATGCCCTTTGAAATCTTCTGTTCAATTCTTTTACTTCATCAGTTCTTCCTTTTGCTTTAGCTGCTTGACGTTAGAGAGCAAGTTTCAGTCTCCTCTGACATCCATCTTTCTTTCCTGTCTTTTCAATGACCTCTTGCCTTCTTCATGTATGATGTCCTTAATGTCATTCCACAACTCATCTGGTCTTCAGTCACTAGTGTTCAATGCATCAAATCTATTCTTCAGATGGTCTCTAAATTCAGGTGGGATATATTCAAGGTCATATTTTGGCTCTCGTGGACTTCCTCTGATTTTCTTCAGTTTCAGCTTGAACTTGCATGTGAGCAGTTTATGGTCTGTTCCCTGGCCTTGTTCTGACTGATGATATTGAGCTTTTCCATCGTCTCTTTCCACACAGATGTAGTCAATTTGATTTCTGTATCTTCCATCTGGCGAGGTCCATGTGTATAGTCACCATTTATGTTGGTGAAACAAGGTATTTGCAACGAAGAAGTCTTTGGTCTTGCAAAATTCTATCATTCAATCTCTGGCATTTTTTCTGTCACCAAGGCCATATTTTCCAACTACTGATCCTTCTTCTTTGTTTCCAACTTTTGCATTCCAATCATCCGTAATTATCAATGCACCTTGATTGCATGTTTGATCAATTTCAGACTGCAGCAGCTGATAAAAATCTTCTATTTCTTCATCTTTGGCCCTAGTGTTTGGTGCAAAAATTTGAATAATAGTCCTATTAACTGGTCTTCCTTGTAGGCATATGGATATTATCCTATCACTGACAGCATTGTACTTCAGGATAGGTCTTGAAACGTTCTTTTTTGACGATGAACACAACAGCATTCCTCTTCAGTGCATTGTCATTCACTGCATGGTAGACTATATGATTATCCGATTCAAAATGGCCACTACCAGTCCATTTCAGCTCATTAATGCCTAGGATATCGAGGTTTATGTGTTCCATTTCATTTTTGACAATTTCCAATGTTCCTAGATTCATACTTCGTACATTCCAGGTTCCAATTATTAACAGATGTTTGCAGCTGTTTCTTCCCATTTTGAGCCATGCCACATCAGCAAATGAAGGTCCCAAAAGCTTTGCTCCATCCATGTCATTAAGGTGGATTCTACTTTGAGGAGGCAGCTCTTCCCTAGCTGTCTTTTGAGTGCCTTCCAACCTGGGGGGCTCATCTTCCAGCAGTATATCAGACAATGTTCCGCTGCTATTCATAAGGTTTTCACAGGCTAATGTGTTTCCGAAGTAGACTGCCGGGTCCTTCTTCCTAGTCTGTCTTAGTATGGAAGCTGAGCTGAAACCTGTCCTCCATGGGTGACCCTGCTGTTATCTGAATACTGGTAGCATAGCTTCCAGCATCACAGCAACATGCAAGCCCCCACAGTACGACAAATTGACAGACACGTGGGGGAGAAAGAAATTGCATGGATTTTTATATATTGCTTTTCTGATTTGCCATCTTGCAGAAACATTTTATATTTTTCTAATAATTTAAGGTTTTACTTCCTTAGTTCCTTGGGTGTACTATTACGTGACAATTGAACCTCATACTTTTCTTTTCCTTGACTGTGAGCCAAATAATGGGAATCATTTTATATTTCCTAATTTTAAGGAGATTATTTTGACATTAACCACACTACTGGATTTTGGAGATTTACATATCTACTTCAAAATCCAGCATGAAGTGTAATAGTATATTTACATTTTTATCTCTATACACGATTACACAGACATCCATTAGTATTTTTCAAATGGCTTATATCAGGGATTGGTATGAAATTTTGTCAGTTGTTTATTTGGCACCTATGGAATTATCACGATGATTATGAAATGCTTACAAGAATATCCTTATAAAATAGAATTACCTAGAAAATAAAGGCTTATTTGCATAGAAAAATATTTTTTCTGCAATAATACCTTTTATATAAGTGTAAGGATGCTATTCCAAAGCTATCTTTTTCATAAATATTTGGATATGTGGAAGTCAATGGAATGCTTATTCTAGGAAAAATTCAAGAAATAAGTCATTCTTTTAAATCATATTTTCCTTTAAGAGTAAGGTCTAATACTTCATGCAGTATGAAAAGTAACTTCTGTTTTAAAATTTTCCAAAATGTTTCTGATATTTGCTGCGTTCTTAAAGAGAATAAAACATAGTTTAACTTTCTCCTAATGATTTCATGGCATTGGGATCACCATCATTCATGGGCCAAGATGCTCTTTACGCATTATATAATTTCTTTTCTCTTTAAAAAAAAAAAATTATCTTTAGGTAGCTTTAAATGACTGTTTCATTTGAGTTAAATCAATGGAATTTTTTTTTTTTTTTCTGGCTACTCTCTTACAATCAGCTAGTCCTCCTTTCAGCTGCCCCATATCACCCTAATTTATGGACTTCTAAAAAGCTTGGAAGTCAAGTAACTGAGCTTATTAATATTGCGTTAAAGTTGTAGTAAAAAGACTGTGCGAAGACCTCAGGGCCTTTCTGGTGAGTTGAATAAAAGGGTTTTATCTTCTTTATAGAAGCTTTTTGTGACATCTGTATTGTCAGTTCAGACAACTTTTATCACTTAATTCTGTGCTGTGGTCAAGATGAGTAAAGTTGCTTACAATTTAATTATGGATACTGAAGTAAGCTCTGCTAACGCCAAAAGAGACTGTACACACATTCATTCTTATTGTGTCTCCTAAAAGACAGCCATATTTTACTTCATGGATCAGCAACCCCAAAGGGTCCCCGAACCACACTTTGATAACACCTTGGTTACTTTTTTGTTTTAGATTTTGAGTAAGGAACCTGTTGTTTCTTTTATCAGGAGGAAAATACAAAATGTACATAATACCTTGTAATTATTTTCTTGAACTTAGAAAACAAATATGTCATAAATTTTAAAAATGCAAATTAAAATGAGCTAGAATGTATGGCTTCCCTAACAAATTACCACAGACTTAGTGACTTAAATCAACAGCTCACAGTTCTGTAGGTCAGAAGTCTGGGATGGCATGGTTAGATTCTCTACTTAGGTTCTTGAAAGGATTAAGTCAAGGTATTGGCTAGGCTGCACTGTCATTTAGAGCTCAGAATTCTCTTCAAAGCTCATTCAGGTAAACTCAGTTCCTTGTGGTTATGAAACTCAGTCCCTGTTTTCTTGCTGGCTATCCACTGAGGAATTCTGCTCCTGGAGGTGGCTCCTGTATTCCTTCTCATGTGGGCCCACCCCTTCATCTTTAAACCAGGTACAAGTCCAATCCTGTTATTGCGATTGTTGGGTTGTCCAATTGACTCTGACTCATAGTGACCCTATGTGACAGATTAGAACTGCCCCATAGGGTTTTCTTGGCTGTAATGTTTATGGAAATAGATCACCAGGTCTCTCTTCCGCAAAGCCACTGGGTGCTTTGAACGGCCAACTTTTTGGTTAGCAGCCAAGCACGTAATTGTTGTGCCATCAGTGCTCAAATCCTACCAAGCTTCTAATCTCTCTGACCTCCCCTTCTACCACTAGCCAGATCATGCTCTGTATTTTTAAGAGCTTGTGTGATCACCCTGGTGGTCTAGTGTTTAAGACCTACGGCTGCTAACCAAGAGGTCGGCAGTTCAAATCCATCAGCTGTTCCTTGGAAACCCTATGAGGCAGTTCTACTCTATCCTATAGGGTTGCTATGAGTTGGAATTGACTCAATGGCAACAGGTATGTGATCTGCATTACCCAGTTAATCTCCCCATATTAAGATCAACTGTGCCATATAACACATCCCTGGATGGTACAAGTGATTTGCAATTGACTGATAACCCAATGGTTGGTGGTTGAACCTACCAAGTGGCTCCAGAGAGGCTTGCTTCCATAAAGATTATATTCAAGAAAACTCTATGGAGCAGTTCTACTCTGTAACACATGGGGTCGCCATGAGTTGGAATCAACTCGAAGACAACCGGTTTGTTTTTTTTGTTTGGTGCCATATAACACAGCAATCAAAGGGTGTGATATCTAATTATATCCACAGTTTCCAGGGATTAGGTCATGGAATCTTGAGAGGGGGCATTTTAAAGATTCTGCCTACCACATATCTATTAATTGCAATTAACTCTTTTTATAATCGGGAAAAGAGGTGGTAAAGGGATAGACAGGGTGTGTTCTAGAAACAGGCTGTCTTAGTTCTATTATTTGAGAGACATTGAGAAAATTATTTAAGCTTTCTGTGATTTGGTTTCTGTTCTGTAAAATTGACATCGTAATAATAGCTAACTCATCACATTTTCATGGAAATTAAATGCATTAATACCTGTAAACCTCTTAGAATTTAAGACCCATTGCTGTTGAGTAAATTCTGACTCATAGCAACCCCGTGTGTTACAGAATAGAACTGCTCCATAGAGTTTTCTTGGCTATAATCTGTTCAGTTTGCAGACGAGCGCTTACCTATTTGCACCACCAGGGCTCCTCTAAATAATAATTCAAACCCAAACCAAACCCACTGCTGTCAGGTAGAATCTGACTCATATCGACCCTATAGGACAGTGTAGAACTGCCCCATAAAGGGTTTCCAAATCTGTAATCTTTATGGAAGCAAACTGCCACACCTTTCCTCCAGGTAGCAGCTGGTGGGTTCAAACCACCAACCTTTCAGTTAGCAGCTTAACACTTAACCACTGTGACACCAGGGCAAAACCCCTTACCATCGAGTTGATTCCAACTCATAGTGACCCTACAGGACAGAGTAGAGCTACCCCATAGAGTTTCCAAGGAGAGGCTGATGGATTTGAATGGTTGACCTTTTGGTTAGCAGCCTCAGCTCTTAACCACTGTGCCACGACGGCTTCGACACCAGGACAAGGGGGTATTCATGTTGTAGACAGAATCAAGGTAGCTAATCAACTGATCTTAACATAAGGATGTTATTCTGGATCAAATCAGAGTGGGCCCAGTGTAACCATAAGGGTCAAGGATCAGAGAGATGCAATGATGCTGACTTTGGGTAAATGTACTACAAGCCAAGGAATATGATTGGCCTCTATGAGATGAAAAAATGCAAGGAAACTGATTTCCTCTAGAACTTCTAAAAGGAATGCATTTCTGCCAGTACCTCGATTGTAGTGCAGTGAGACTTCCGATTTCCAGAACTGTAAGACAATAAATTTGTGTTGTTTAAGCCACCAAATTTGTAATAATTTTTTATGGCAGCAGTAGGAGATTAATACAGCATCTAACTTGAAAATAAAAAAGATAGGAACGAGTTACTATTTACCATGTAGCAATACTAACCCATTGCCAACTAGTCGACTGTGACTCATAGAGTAGAACTGCCTCATAGTTTCCCAGGGAGTGCCTGGTGGATTCAAACTGCAGCCCTTTTGGTTACTAGCCATAGTTCTTAAACACTATGGCACCATGGTTTCAGTAGCAACCTTAGGATCAGTAAATATGTCACATCTGAGGACTGAAATTCAAGGAAAAACATTGTAAAAGTCACAAATTCTGTCATGTATTGAGATTGAAGACACATCTAGCTTGTTGGAAGAGGCTTTGAAACCCAAATGAAATCCTCAGTTTCTCCTTTTAATAACAACTTCCTTGGTAGCTCAGACGTGGTTAATTTTCACCCATTGCAAACTATTTCCTCTGAGGAGGGTAACTGGATCTCAGATTTTCTATCAAGGTTTTGACCAAGGTTTTGGAGATTAACAGAAATGCAGTTGTTCAAATACTTACTTCTTCCCACTTATATCTAAAAATTGTGGGTCTCATGGCAGTGAGTTATCTATAATCAGGTTAAGCTAGTCAGATAGTCAGATATCTTTTCTAAATATTAATAATTTTATAATACCTCAAATTTAAATGAGTGTGGAAATTAGCTCATTTATCTTCATTAACATCAGAAAAAAAGGATTTAATTCATCTCATTCAGTATCTACATTATTACTACTCTGTTAACTTTGAGTATAGGTTGAACATAATTTATACAATTTTTACTTCGATTATCAAAATGATAATTTTGTTTTTGTTTTAGTTCATTGCTGGTTAGGTTCTAAAGAGTAAATGAGTCCCCGGAGGAGTGTTTTCCCTACATTTGCAAGCTTTTATTATAATACAAATAAAAGAGATTGTCAATGCTTAAGTGAAAGCACACAAGAGAGCTGAATCCCTCTGCAGGGATGTTTAATCATTAAAGAGGAAACGTTGGTGAACGTGAGTCTGAACATTAAGATCAAACACTGAAGCAACATCAGTGATGGTTAGCATATATTTTATCACATAAACATTTATGAACTTGCTGTAGGAAGGTATTTTCGACATAGAATGTGTAATCGAATCCATCAAAACAAAACTAACCAGCAATTTATGTTTCTTTTTTCTTTTTTTTCAATATCCACTTAATAGAATTATTGTATTTCCAAAATTCATATACAAAAATATTTTAGGAAAGATGAGCCATTTTATGTAGAGAGTGTAACCTGTTTGGTGAAGGATAGAAGATAATTCTATGCCTCTGAATTCTATTAAGCTATTCTCCAGAGAAGGAATGCTGGTGGCACAGTCATTAAGCCCTCAGCTGTTAACTGAAACGGTGGTGGTTTGAACCCACCAGCTGCTCTGTGGGAGAAAGACAAGGCAGTCTGCTCCGATAAAAATCACAGACATGGAAACCCTATGGGGCAGTTCTACTCTATCCTATAGGGTCGCTGTAAGTCAGAGTTGACTGGACTGCACACAACAATGATAATTTTCCAGAGGCATATACATAGATGTATATTTTTTAAGGGAGGTTAAAAAAAGAAAAGCATAGCAGTTATTTGCTTATATGTCTTTAACTGACTTTTATAACCTTCTGGTTAAATCATCAAACAAATGTTAATGGGAAACATGGTAAAGATTTTATTCAATCAACTTCTCTTAAATTTATACAGATAAATTTCTTTGTTATTCAAAAGGTTTTATGTGTTTTTTTTTTCAAACCAGGATAATGCTACTTTTTTTTTGATGGGAAAGAATGATAAAGAGAAGTTGTAAAATCTACTGGGAGCACTGTGTCATGCCCAATGATGCGTCTATTCAATCAATAATTTATCATGAGACTTTTATGCAATTCAAGCAAACCTAACATTTTGTCTATTTTGATCATTAGCGTCTGCCAAGAAGAGAAAAGAAAATAGTTGAATTACTGCCTTTGTTTTTCTGGTACTTTTCTTAAGAAAAATGAATGTGACAAGAGTGTTTTCACATCCTCATTTGTACACTGTCTTGAGCAGGCTGTAGTTTGGATTAGTAGCAATTGGTGACTTTGATTTTGTGTTTTAGCAGGAGCTACAACCATAGAGAAATACGATCTCAGAACAAATTTGTGGATCCAGGCAGGAATAATGAATGGCAGGAGGTTGCAGTTTGGAGTGGCTGTTATTGATGAAAAACTCTTTGTAATTGGAGGTCGAGATGGCTTAAAGACTCTGAACACTGTTGAATGTTACAATCCGAAAACCAAGACTTGGACAGTCTTACCCCCAATGTCAACACATAGACATGGTCTAGGTAAGATATCTTACTTTATTGATGTTGTTTTGGAAAGATTTTATTGATAATGCAAAATGTTTAAAATATAGTATTATGATCATCAATTCCTATTAACTTTAGATAAATTATGGAATATTTGAAGTATTTTTCTTAAATTCTTGATATTTTCATGTGTTGACCAACGTGTGTTAAACTAATAAAGGTGATGATGAAGATCCCAAAATGAGTAGGACCCAGTCTATCCTCTAAATTGTCACAATATAGTATTCATACAATAAGCATAATTTAAAAAATGTAGAACTATCAGGGAGAGGTCAGAGTAATGCATCCCAGAAAAAGGAATAGCTAATATGGAATGAGGAACACTTAACTGAGATGGCTTATTCCCAAATTACTGGATATTGTTGTTGTTAGGTGCCATCGAGTCAATTCTGACTCATAACGACCCTATGTACAATAAAATGAAACACTGCCTGGGCCTGCACCATCCTCACAGTAGTTGCTATGTTTGAGCCTATTGTTGCAGCCACTGACAATCCATCTCATTTAGGATCTTCTTTCATTGCTGACTGTCTGCTTTACTAACCATGATGTCCTTCTCCAGGTCTGGTCCCTCCTGGTACCATGTCCAAGGTATGTGAGGTGAAGTCTCCCCATCTTTGCTTCTAATGAGCATTCTGGCTGTACTTCTTTCAAGGCAGATTTATTTGTTCTTCTGGCAATTTGTGGTATACTTGATATTCTTTGCCAAATCATAATTCAAGGCATCGAATCTTTTTTTTTTTTTTTTGATTTTACCTAAATGAAGGTTTAAAGAAGCTTCTCATTAAACAATTAGTAAGTATATTGTTTTGAGACTTTGGTTGCTAACCCCATGACATGTCGACACTCTCCCCTTCTTGACTTTGGGCTTCCTATTAGCAGCTTTCCTCTCCCCTCCTGCTTTTTCGTCCTTGCCCCTGGGCTGGTGTGCCCATTTAGTCTTGTTTTGTTTTATGGGCCTGTCTAATCTTTGGCTGAAGGGTGAACCTCGGGAGTGACTTCATTACTGAGCTAAAAGGGTGTCTGGGGGCCATACTCTCGGAGTTTCTCCAGCCTCTATCAGATCAGTAAGTCGGGTCCTTTGTGTGTGTGTGTGTGTGTTAGAATTTTGGTCTACATTTTTTTCAGCTCTGTTCGGAATCCTGTATTGTGATTCCTGTCAGGGCAGTCAGTGGTAATAGCTGGGCACTATCTAGTTGTGCTGGACTAAGTCTAGCAGAGGCTGTAGTACTTGTGGTCCATTAGTCATTTGGACTAATCTTTCCCTTGTGTCTTTGGTTTTCTTCATTCTCCCTTGCTATAGAGGGGCCGAGGCCAGCAGACTATCTTAGATGGCTGCTCACAAGCTTTTAAGACACCAGATGCTACCCACCAAAGTAGAATATAGAACATTTTATTTGTGAACTACGTTATACCAATTGAGCTGGATGTTCCCCAAGACTATGGTCTCCACAGCCCTCAGCAAAGACATCATTTCTTCTTCAGTCTTCCTTATTCATTGTCCAGGTCTCACATGCATATGAGGTGATTAAAAAACCCATGGCTTTGGTCAGATGCTTCTCAGTCCTTAAGGTGACATCTTTGCTTTTTACACTTTAAAGAGGTCTTTTGCAGCAGATTTGCCCAATGCAATGTGTCTTTTGATTTCTTGACTGCTCCTTCCATGGGCATTGATTGTGGATCCAAGTGAAATGAAATCCTCGACAGCTTCAATCTTTTCCCTGTTTATCATGATGTTGCTTGTTGGTCCAGTTGTAAGGATTTTTGTTTTCTTTATGTTGAGGTATAATCCATACTGAAGGCTCTTCATAAATAAGTGCTTCAATTCTTCTTCACTTTCAGCAAGCAGTGTTTTGTCATCTGTCTAATGCAGGTTCTTAATGAGTCTTCCTCCAGTCCTGATGCTATGTTCTTCTTCATATAGTCCATCTTTTCAGGTTATTTGCTCAGCATTCAGAATGAATAAGTATAGACAAAGGATATAACCCTGACACACACATTTCCTGACTTTAAACAATGCAGCAAAATTACTGGATAGGCAACCCTATCTAAAGCATTGCACTTAATTAATTCCACTTTGAAAAATCCAGGAGAAAAAGTGAGACTTCAGCTAGCACTCTAGCTCAATATGGTATGATTTTAATTGATCCTGCCCATAGAGTAAGCATATAGGATTGCTATGAGTTGGAATTGACTCAATGGCAACAAGTATTTGTTTTTTGTTTTGGGTAGAGTAAACAGTAGAATAGGGAGAGCTGTATTCGGATTCAGATGAGCAGCTCAATCTATTACTTTCTATTTGGATGACTCGGGCCAGCACTTAAATGCTAAGCCTTAGAATCCTGATTTGCAATGAATAGATTTAAAAAAATCAAATAATAATAATATATATAATATTACTTTGTAAATTGCAAAGCACTATACAAATATTTGTAAAAAGAGAAATTTAATAAAGATTTACGCTTCCTCTTTGTATTATGAAGAATGTAAAGTAAAATGCAAATTACTTTTTTTGAAGACCTGCAATATATCATATGGTGCCCTTGTGCCACAGTGGTTAAACATTTGTCTGCTAACCAAAATGTTGGCATTTTGAATCCAACAGCTGCTCCTTGGAAACCCTGTGAGGCAGTTCTACTCGGACCTATAGGGTTGCAATGAGTTGGAATGGATTTGACACAAGTTTTTTTTCTTTAATATACCACATAGTAGACTAAGTGCTTGTTCATATATTTAGAATATACACATTAAGGGGATATCATGGTTTAATTGTTTATTTCTATTATAACTCTACATATTTAGACAGGCAAAATTATACAACATTTCAAAAACAAATATTAATGATGATTCAACTTCAAGGTCACTAGTATTGTTATTCTCGTTCATTTATATTCCATCATGAAACAAAGTAAAAATAAATAAAAATAACTCTGACCTAAAGGAAACTACCTTTTTGGTCTCTTCTAGGCTGGTTTACCTCCAGTTTCTTCAGTTTGCTTATTAGTAATGCAGTATTTTAAATAGTCAAGAAGTGTTTTACCATTCTGCTGAGTAAAATCATCCCGACCTAGTACGGAAAGAGTCCTGATGATTTCAATGCTCAGCAGGTTGACTCTTTCACTTCAGCTCAGATAACCAGTTTTAATTTTGAGGGGCTTGACAAGAATAAATCAGTAGAAAACTTAGTATTTTAAATGATCTTATAAAATTACCTCTTCTTTTTTGAACCACAATCATTTTTCTTCTCTCGGTTTACATTTTTCTAATAAAAATTGCCTCTTTTCCTTCCAATTTCTCACAAAACCGTATGTTGCCTTTCTAATACTTTATAACAAAAGAATAGATATAACATGATAATATGATAAGACAGGATTTCTTGTCCTAAGAACTGCATTTTATTTTGCATAATGTGTTACTTTACTTTTTTTGCTTTTCTTAATACCTTAGCCTGTTTATTATTATTATTATTCAAATATATAAAATGTTGCAATTTAATATAATTTTAATGATAGGGATTGATATGATTTTGCCATATTCACACTAAGAGATTGGGCTTTCTTATTCACATTTTTAAGATGTGGGAAGTTAAAGAAGTTTGTAAGCCAAATATGAGGTTGGATTTAAGGCATCCATGTGGAATAAGCCTGAAGGTGATTTTTTTTTTCAGCTACACCATGTATGATTTATTGAAAAGATATATTGAATTCCCTTCATCATAAAACCATTTTTGCTTTGCACAAAGCTATTGCTATTTCAATCCTATTGATTCATTATCTTGTAGATTAAGGAACAATGCAATACGAAAATATTCTTCATTTTTCTGAATGCCTAAACATTTCCTGGTAGTGAATTAGGCAATTATGAGTGCGTTCTCACATCCGTAGAACATGACATAAACAAGTTGACAATAAATTAAAGGTCAATTAGCTAATTAGTCCACACACTATTAAAAAATGACCAATTTATTTTACCAAAAAGATTGCTTTCCATGTTTTTGTAGCCATAATCTAACTTTTAATTACTAATATTATATTGTTTTCATAATATGCTAAATAGACCTCAGGAAGCATACATTAAATGTTGTTTTAATGTTATCGATCAAGAATAATTAATAAGTGAATGATATTGGAATGATATGATGTGCCCTAGATAGGAAATCCAAATTGTGGCTACTTCTTTGAGTTCTGATACTACTTTTCTTCATGACATGAGGCAATTATTTGTTGAACACCTGCCATTTTCTTAAAGTAAGTCGTCATTTCTTCATCTCTAAACTAAAGTTAGAAACCCTGGTTGTGTAGTGGCTAAGTGCTACAGCTGCTATCCAAAAGGTCGGCAGTTCGAATCCACCAGGTGCTCCTTGGAAACACTATAGGGCAGTTCTGCTCTGTCCTATAGGGTCGCTATGAGTTAGGAACCAACTCGACGGCAACAGGTTTACAGGTAAACTAAAGTTAATGGTACACTTTCTATATAAGTTGAGAAAATTAAGTAAAATCAATTATTTGAAAACACTTTTTAATTTTAAAGCATTGTTTTAAAAGTCTAAGGATTTCATTGTAAGATGAAATTGTAAACTGTATAAACTTCAAATTTGTTAATGTATAGCCTACATTTGAATAGGTTTTGAAGTGTAATATACATTGGTAATTCCATAATTTATAAATGATTTTACTGAATTTGTCATTCTAAATTTATTTCCTTTACTAGTCATTCAATTTTACTGTAAGAGACTATAATAAATTTTCTGATGGCATATATTATTACTCAAAATTTCCTCTTACATGTTCTTGATTTGATTTTTTTAAGCTTTTATTTTAATGGAAAGGTTATTTTTTTCTCCTATGAAACCCTGGTGGCGTAGTGGTTAAGTGCTACCTCTGCTAACCAAAAAAAGTTGTCAGTTGAAATCCGCCAGGGGCTCTTTGGAAACTCTGTGGGGCGGTTCTACTATGTCTTATAGCATAGCTATGAGTTGGAATCTACTAGATGACATTTTTTTTTAATGCATGTAATACTAGTGAAAAAAAATTAGTGTGAAATATTATACCCAGAAACTCTCAAATTAAAACATAGGTTCAATGGAGTTTAAAATTTCATTGAATGTTTTCTATCATTACCATAATATATACAAGTGATTTTAAACATCATCTAAAAATACATATGTTTGAGATCACCTAAGAAAATGTTGATAAAAAGTAAGAGAAATTTTTATTCTATTAATAGTTTCAAAATTATGTTAGCATTTTTTATGGGGAAGTACGATCAACTGTAAATTAGTATAGTGAACTTGCATATTTCGTTGCATATTCCTACAAAGAATAAGCTATACATTATCTTTTCAAATATTATTTTCATCTCTCAGTTATTCTTTTTTTTTGTATAGTATCTTTATAATTATTTTGAAGATTTTTCCCCAGATAATCTATATTACAAATGCATTGTTATTAAAAGTGGACTTTTTTCCATATTATGCCAATGATGATTATTAGATCAATATTTTTTGAAACTTTACTAAAATCTTATTATTCCTAATCTTTTAAAAATTATTCTCTTGAGTTTTCTACTCTCTAATTTTACATTATGATAACTACTGTTTTCCTTTTATCATGTCATTTGTTGATATATATACCCACTAATTCATAACACAGTGTGGTACTGTCAAATTGACAATCAAAGAACAGAATGGAGAATTGAGATTCAATCAGACTATTGAAATGTTTTATATCTGTGTTTATTGTTTTTCTGCTGTATCTTCTCAACTGAATAAGATGTGTGAAAAAAATCTCTAACCAAAATGATATATTTATCTTTTTCTGTATAAGATTTATCAGTAATTACTTTGAGTTTTCTGGTTACATTAATTTTATACATGTGCCTAATTAGATCTTTCTGTTATACATCAATCTGTAAATTTTGAAGTTTTTATCCCTACTTGGTAATTTATTGTAATGTCTGCTCCTTCTTTGTGGTATTAATATCGTCCCTTGTTTCTTTGAGGCTCTTTATTATGCTTATTTTCAAATTCTTATCTGACTTTTTTGTTGATTTCTTTCTCTTTTTTTAAATAGGTAACAATTTTCCTCCTATTCCTTTTTTAGATTCCATTCCTCTAAATTCTCCTGCTGGCTTTCCCCCCCTCACCCCTTTTTCTTTCTCTTTCCCTCTTCTTCGTCGTCATTCTGGTCTTCATCCCTCTTCCTCATCTCCCTCCTCTTCTTCTTCCTTTTCTTTTTTCTTCTGCTTCTAATTCTATTTAACAGTAGTTACGGTGACTGAAATGTGTAGTTATTCTGTATCTGTGCACTCACAAGGCCATGTCAGGTGCTTGGCTAACTGTATGAAGGTTAAGGTGTTTTTCCTACATTGCAGGAGGGGTACGGGAACTTATACCTGCACATGGAGATCTGACCCTGCAAGCTGACTTTGCCCATCCTGTTTTCTGTCACCCCTAATATGTAACCCCCAAGAACACATTTAACTCCATTTGCACATTACTCCTCAAAGACTTTATTCCTTTGCTTCCTTTGTGATGCCCTAGCCTTAGGGCTGGGAACTAAAATAAGAAATGTTCTGGACCAGCAACTCAGTTGGCTTCGCACTCTGATGATATCCCCCTGTTATTTCACCAAAGTTGGCAAGCTCTGCACTGTTGCTGCTGTTGCAGTATCTAACAATGTGGAAGATGCAGTAACTCTTCTTAAGAGAACAATATAAAAAGAACAATACAGGGTAGCAAAAAGAGAAAAAATGAAAAGTTTTTCTCTGAGATACTCCCTGATGACTGTGCCCTGTATTTGTTTGTTTGTTTGTGTTTAACAGCCTTGATATTAGTATTCAATTCCATACATTGTCTGTCTTTTCAGTGTAATTGCCGAGATTGGATTTGAGTCTACGTCAGCAGTCTGTGCTAATTTTCATATTTGTTCAGAAGCTAGAATTTCCTATTTTGTTTGTTTCATAGTTAATCAGTACCTACTCTGCAGCATGCAATGACATTACAAAAATGAATATGTAATCCTATATTACATAATTAGAAGGAGTCCTGTGGGTCAGCAGTTAAGCATTCTGTAGCTAACCAAAAATTGGCCCTTCAAACCCACGCAGAGGCTCAGCTGAAGAAAGAACTGGCTATGTGTTTCCATAAAGATTACAGCCAAGAAAACCCTATGGGACGTTTCTACTCTGTCACTTTTGTTCTCTATGAGTCAGACATTATATAATTAAAAAACAGTGAATTAGAATCTAATGTAAAATTGGAAAAAAAAATTATTAAAATTCTTTTCTCTGACCTATATAGCTTCTCATAAAGCCCTGTTGGCACAGTGGTTAAGCACTCAGCTACCAACCAAAAAGTCAACGGTTTGAACCCACCAGCTCAGCAGGAAAAAGATATGCAGCTTACTTCCATAATGATTACAACCTTGGAAACTGTATGGGGCAGTTCTACTGTGTCCTAGAAGGTCCCTATGAGTCTCAATTGACTCAATGGCAATGGGTTTGATGTTTGTTTGTATAGCTTCTTGCTTCTTGATTTGTGTGGAAAAAAAGTTCTTACATAATTTCCTAAGTTTATGCGTTGCTAAAGATAATTATGTGATCAAAATGTTTCATAGCTGACAATAAATGAAGAAAGCTCTTTCTTCTGTGGTTAATATAATGGGCAGGTAATCTTAAACTTACAATGGGGTTCTGTTCCTATGACTCCGTTTTAAGTCAGTTCTGACACCTCTTTTTCTGTTGTTTGTTTTCATTATAGTTGCCTTTCATTTTTAATATCTTTTTTATAAATCCAATCTTTATTTGCCTTTGGGAGTGGAAATATTACATAGAAACTTACAGGTACATTTTAATATATACATACATTAAAAAGTATGCAAATCATAAAAATTTACTCTAACAATGAAGAAGAGCTGGAAAACTTTGGCATACTGTCAGTTGCATTAATAACTTCACTTGTGGAAGGTTCTGGATTGTCTTGATTATCCCTAAGAATGGGGATGGCATTTCTAGTCAGAAAATTAGTGAGAGTTGTCTATAAGTTCCTTTTCTTTTTTTCTTCATGTATTTCACAGTAACATCTCACTGCTTCCTGAATCGGTCTCGAACACATGTGATAAGATACCATTGAAACGAGCAGTTATAAAAATGAGAAAAGTTTGAAAAAAATGACACTTCAAATTTAAAACCTTTGCTGAAATTAAGAGTTAATGAAAGTTTTGGAGGAAAAAAATAAAATTGGGGCAGTCTCTTAAAATTAATAACAGGAAAAATATTAAAATTATGCAACAACAGAGAAGTGACCAAAAAATCAATAATCAAGAAGCCTGATGTTCCTCTCACTCATGGTAGTTTTAGAAGTAGTGAACCAAGAAAGTGGAAAAGACAAATAGCAATAATATGAGAGAATTTCCCTGAGGTATGGCACATGGTCTCTAAAATGAGGGACCTAAAAATCACTAGAAAAATGAGTGAAGAAAGAGCAAGTTTAGTCTGTCTGTATCAAACTTCAGAATATCAAGGATAAAGAGCTTATTACGTTTCCTTACTTACAGGAAAAGAACAAGCTAAGCTTAATAAGAAAAATAAAACAGCAATGAAATATCCAAGCCAACTACGAAGGTAGGAGAATCAGATCACATCAGAATTTTTATTATCAATCTTAGCTGCTAGAAAATAATGAAAGAATACTTCAAACTTTTGAGGGCCAAAGGTTTTTAATCTATTCATGCCAAGGCAAACTATCTCTCAAGTAGGGAGGGAGAAAAAAGGACATCTGTAGAAGCTGCTGATTCTGCTGATTTCAGCAAGGATACGAACCTCAAAATCCCTTGTCACAAATTTGAGATTGAAAAGAAAAAAAAAAGGATCTTGAAATTGGAAAAACAGGAGCTTCTCAAAAAGAAGAAATATTTTGCTCTTAGGATTTAAAGATTTCCTCTCATAGCTGGAAAAGGTAGAGGACACAATTTTGTACATACAGAGAATTCTTGGCCTCACAAAAGAAATAGGCTATTAGATACATACCTTGACGAAAACAAACACAGGATGGTCTCCCACCTGCAAGGATTTGGGCAGTCCTAATGAGTCAGAGCCCTGGTAGTGCAGTGGTTAAGAACTCGGCTGCTAGCCAAAAAGGTCAGCAGTTTGAATCCACCAGCTGCTCCTTGGAAGCCATATGGGGCAGTTCTACTCTGTCTTATAGCATCGCTATGAGGTGAAATTGACTCGATGGCAATGGGTTTAATGTGCCATTAGGGAGCTGTGGTGGTGCAATGGTTAAGCACTTGGCTGCTAACTGAGAGGTCTGTGTTTGGAATCCACTTGCAGCTCTATAGTAGAAAGATATGGCAGTCTGCTCCCATAAAGATTGCAGCTTTGGAAACCCTATGAGGCAATTCTACTCTGTCCTATAGGGTAGCAGTGAGTCAGAATCGACTCCACAGCAATGGAGTGGATAGTGCGCCATTGATGAAGTTCTTAGGCAGTGCAAATGATTAAGTGTTCAACTACTAACCAAAGATGGCGGTTCAGGCACATCCAGAGCTGCCTCAGAAGAAAGGCCTGACAGTCTGCTTCTGAAAGGTCACCAAACCTTGAAAAACCTATGGAGCACAGTTCTTCTCTACAGCACATGAAGTGCCCGTGAGTCAGAAGTGATTCGGCAACTGCTTTGATTTGTTCCTTGGTTGTAATGTGCTACTTTGCCCTCCTTGTTGCTTATAAGGAGTCCGATTCCACGTCTGGTCCACTATGCTAGACTGAAGAAAATTACTAAAGCCGTGTGGGATGCTCCTGTCTGCATAGGGGACGGGGAAGGGCCTGTGCCTCTGTGTGCTTCTGTATATCTTGAAATGCTCATATGGCAGGGGAATAAAGGAAATGAGCTTTTACAAGCTGCATGAGAAAAAAAAATATGTTGTTAAAATTAACATATCAAAGGGTATTTTCAAAACAATATTCAGTATTTAAATGAACAAAACTTCTTGAAAATATGTATAAAGAAAAAGAACCCAAAGTGATGTTTATGATCGCTCTTCCCCTGGCTTTTAGGAACCTTACAGATAACAACAAATAATGAGTGGACTAAAGAAAATATCAGCATAAAAAAGTCCTTGTATTACTCTGTGATATAACCCATTAGACTAGAAAATCTCATTTTAGGCTGTCAGTTTTCATTGCCTCAAAAGGGACCCTTGTTTCGGCTTAGCCACTGTTTCTCTAATTATATCAGTATATGTTTGTCCTCTTCGTGTCTCTTTTACTTAAAAAATACCATTTCTCACTAGATCAAGATAACCTACATTTCCTTAAAGGGGTTCTCCCATCAATAGTTTTCAAATGGAAATCAAATTCAGATGTGTTCATTCAGTGTTATGTATCAAATGTCAAAAACTGTGATATATTGAAAAATAAAATAAAAGGATGGGTTGGGGATGCAAGAAAAGGTTTAAACTTTTGATGATATATACTCAGATACACACTCTCAAATACACATACCTAAACTTGGATACACAGTTTTCAGTGTGTGTGTATTTTATATATATATATCTATCTGAATTAGTCGATAAATGTGTTTTATCTGTCGCCATGGTGCTCTATTAAGGAACACAGAGCCATGTATTCTGCAATGATGTTAAGGTTTGGAGGACTGAGAGAAAAAAAAAAAATCCTTTTACTTTACTATGCTGTGATAAAAGCCCAACATCCATGAAAACCTTCAAAGAAACTGGCCCTGAAAACGAGGACATGATTCCAAATAACCTAACCTAACCAATTGTCGTGGAGTCGATTTCAACTCATGGCGTTCTTATGTATGTCAGAGCAGAACTGTGCTTTGTGGATTTTTCAATGGCTGATTTTTTGCAAGTAGATCACTAGGTCTTTCTTCCAAGGCACCTTTGGGTGGACTCAAATCTCTGACCTTTCGGTTAACAATTGAACACATTAACCGTTAACCATATGCACCACTCAGGAACTCCCCAAATACTAATGGTTTCCTATTCATGAGACACAAGGGTCTCAGCACTAATTTTCTCTTCCCGAGAAATTTTCAGTTTTTAAACATTGTAAATGATTTAACTATCTAGGTCTTCCTATGTGAGTGAAAGGATTAAAATCAAATGCAGAGTCTGATATTAGCAAATATGCCTGCATATTTTGTAGCAGTCTCCCAGTGGTTCCATTTTATATCTTTTGGCTTGTTTTGCTCTTTTCTCTGTCTCCTTTTTTCTTAATCAAATGTATCTATCTCTCTAAATTCTTTGTTACCTTAAATTTTTCAATAATAACGTGAGTTAAAAATATTACTAAGCTAAGGAGAAGTTAGCAAACTTAGTCAAGTTAAATATGAGGAAGATTCATGCAAGGATATTCATTAGTTAAATTGTTATTCATACAATTAAAATTTCACGTATTTCATACTACAGTACTCCTGCTAGAATAAAAGACAATAAATAAAGTTTCTTCTCCATGGACATTACAGCCAGAAAATAAATAGAAAATTAAAATTAAGTGCTGCAAGTATAATGTATAAGGGTGCTATGATAGCACTGTTTTAAGTCAGAATGGAAATTTAGGAGCGGTATCTAGAAGGGGAGGTATGCCTAAACTGAATCATAAAGGATAAGCAGTCAAGAAAATTAAGGAAAGTACATTTCAGCCAAAGAAGCAAACTGTGTGAAAACATAAATGTGAGATTGTAGCTAGTGTATTTGCATAGCAAACTATAAGTTACTGGTAAAACTTAGTTTCAATGATGTAGATTATCTCCTGAAAATATTTTAAAATATGAGAACTATCCTTTGTCACGTTTAATATGAGATGTGCCAGGACGTTGGATAGTAAGATCTTTATAATGCCATACTATGAAAGTATTTCAGTATTTTAAAACTGGTATTTAATAATGAAATATTTATTTTGGCATAATTGTTTTATCCATATAACACTGCATACTTGAGTTTAGCCTAACTTAAAAATAATCAAGATGTAAGGCCACTTGATAGCCTTTTCTTATTGAATAGGATGTTTTGAGAGTCTATTTTTAGAAAACGTGAGGACAATCTGGTCATTCCTGTGAATCACTCAGAAAGAATTACTAATGGAGGAAGAAAAATACTAATTCACAGCTACAGAAATCTCACAACTTCAGTTCCTGTTATTCAGGTTCCAATTGCTAAATTATTGCCTGCTTTTTGCTTTTGTAGTCTTTTCTGTGAAAAAAAAAAAGTATTTTAACTTTATTCATAAATAAATTTAACTTGCGTGACCATGAAAATTTTCTATGGCTCAATTTAAAATGCATGTTGACTTTTTTTTTTTTTTAATTCCTACAGTAGTTTCCAGCTCAGTGTGTAAGTGTTAATGAAACGCTAAAGCAATCAAACCAAAAAATTATGTAGACTAATAGATATTTAGACAGAAACGGTACTTAAGAGAATATTTGCTTCAGAATCTTAATTTTACAAATAAGAAAACTGAGATTCAGAAAGATTGCAGAGCTTGTTGAAGTTCATACAGCTCATTAGTGGAAAATCTAGGTCTAAAATTCTCCATGGAGTTGGCAGATATTCTTTGTTATGGTTTGCTTTTTTTTTTTTAGAATTATTTTTTTACCTCATTCTGATCATTAGTGTAATACTGCTTCTAGAAATATATCAAGTTCCTTTTTCAAAGTGTATGGTGAGCCCAGTGGCAGAACGAGGGTTTGTGGGAATTAAGGAGAGGCTCTATTTTAAGAAAATACACAATTACTATTTGAACACATTGTTAGGGCCCCTTCCTAGATGAATAAGGAAGCCTGAGATTTCAGCTTTACCTGTATCACAATAAATCTCTCCACGAGCAGATTTTGTGTTAGAGGTAAAAAAAAATTACGTAATTTAACATGCTTTTCAATTTGATGAGGATTTCTGAATGGATTAGAGTCGAAATAAATTTATATGACATTAAAGCTTGTTTTCTTTTTTATGTGTAAGAAAAATATAAACATGGTCTATATCTTAAGATTATAAATTTGTTTAGGCTTAAAATAAATTTGAAAAATATTTTATTTATGTATATGTTGTTATATGCCTTCAATTTGATTCCAACTCATAGAGACCCTATATGACAAAGTAGAACTGTCCCATAGGGTTTCCTAAGCTGTCATCTTTACAGATACAGATTGCCAGGTCTTTTCCCCTCAGAGTAGCTGATGAGTTCAAATCCCCTACCTTTTGATTAACAGCTGAGAGCTTAACCATTGCTCCACCAAGGCTTCTAATTTATATATATATATATGGTTTTTTTTGGTTGGGTTATAGTTTTTTGGGGGGTTGGGTTTTATATATACATATATATAAAATTATTTATAACCACATATAAATTGTTACTATTCTTTTGGATTTTTGTTTTTTCATTAGTTAATATAGACTCCTTGAACAAAAGTTAAGATCATTTTTGTTAATTTTGTAATATAACTAGTTGCCACATTTGTATCTGTATTAACTATGAATATTGATTTGTTTTAGCACTTACAGATAAATCAAACCTGTTGTATTATTATACTAGATTTAACCTTTGAAGCTAATTTTTATTCATGCAACAAATATATTGCTAAGGACAACTCAAGGAGCCAGAGAGACAATTGTGAAAAATTAAGCATAACACCTGTCTTCATATGCTTTGGGATTACCATGAAAGATGTGGCAGTCTGCTTCTGTAAAGATTACAGCCTTGGAAGCCCTGTGGGGCACTTCTACTTTGTCCTATTAGAGCAGGTGTGAGTTCACATCAACTTGACAGCAATGGGTTTGGTTTGTTTTTTTGTTTATCCTAGTTAGAATACAATACTTCTTTTGTTTTTCCTCTGTAGTGATGGAATGATAATATATCTAGGATTACAAATTTGCAATGTAATTTCCTTTTTCTTTTTTATGATAATTAAAACTATACGGATATCCCTGTTTTGAGTTGTGGAGCAAAGAACCAAATATAGTAAATGATATTTTACAACTGAATTTAATACATTT
Organism: Elephas maximus indicus; assembly: GCF_024166365.1. Taxonomy (NCBI): domain Eukaryota; kingdom Metazoa; phylum Chordata; class Mammalia; order Proboscidea; family Elephantidae; genus Elephas; species Elephas maximus. The sequence continues at coordinate 61,616,902 of NC_064832.1, read as the reverse complement.
ACTTTATATATCCAGTATTCACAGTGAATAGCTGTTGAATAAATATTTTTGATTTTTGACTCAGAGCAACCCTGCATAGAACCCAGCTCTCAGAGTAGAACTGCCCCATAGGGTTTTCTAGGTTGTAATCTCTATGGAAACAGATCATTAGGTCTTTCTCCTGCAGAGCCACTGGGTAGACTCAAACCACCAGCCTTTCGGTTAACGCCAAGTGCGTAACTGTTGTGCGACCAGGGCTCCTTTAGTTATATATAGCATCATCCAAATAACTGAGATAGATTTTTTTTTTTCTGTTTTAAACCCAAAAAATATAAATGGTTGCATAATCCTTAAATCATTATGAATAAAATACTGGTTATTCAACATTCTCAACTTGAATATGATGCTGGATCTCAATAGCTGCTAAGCATTAAGAATAAGTTTAAGATATCATTATTATTAAACTTTGATGTTGATTCAATTCCCACTCATGGCAATCCCTTCTATTACAGAGTAAACGGCTCCATAGGATTTTCTTGTCTGTAATCTTTTCAGAAGCAGATCACTAGGCCTTTTGTCCTTAGAGCTGCTGGGTAGATTTGAACCACCAACCTTAGTAATTGAGTGCAAACCATTTGTCCTACCATTTGCAAACCATTTATAACTAAAAAGAATGTCAAGAGGGCAACAGTAAGAAAAATGGTATAACAAACAACTGGTTTTAAATGAATCCAGATCATTTGTTTGGTCCTAGCTAGACAAAGTTTTTACCTTAGCCTTTTTTTTTTCCTCAGTACATTTAATCACATTAAACTAAGAATTACTTTTTATTACTAGAAATATTCTGCACAGGTTCTGGCTTAGGAAACACCTGCTTGTCAATCAATTACTCCCAGGTAACGGGCAAACCCCTAAAACTTTTTAATGGAATAGTGTATATCCAGGCAAAATGAAGGGGAAAAGGGGTAAGAAGGGACATTTCAGGGACTTGTGAGCAGTTATTTTAAACTTTGAGCAGTTACCTGTTTTGTTTAGGTTTATTTTAATTTGCTTCAGTTTAATTAAATAGAGCTGACCATATTTAGCAAGCCTAGGATTCGTAACTCCCATGTGTGTGTCAGTTTCTTGTACTGTGGGGGCTTGCGTATTGCTGTGATGCTGGAAGCTATGCCACTGGTATTCAGATACCAGCAGGGTCACCCATGGCAGGAAGGTTTCAGCTGAGCTTACAGACTAAAACAGACTAGGAAGAAGGACCTGGCAGTCTACTTCTGAAAGGAATTAGCCAGTGAAAACATTATGAATAGCAGTAGAAAATTGTCTGATATAGTGTTAGAAGATGAGCCCCCAAGGTTGGAAGGCATTGAAGAGATGACTGGGGAAGAGCTACCTCCTCAAAGTAGAGTTGACCTTAATGATGTGGATGGAGTCAAACTTTCTGGACCTTCATTTGCTGCTCTGACACAACTCAAAATGAGAAGAAACAGCTGCACACATCCATTAATAATAGGAATCTGGAATGTATGAAGTATGAATCTAGGAAAATTGGAAATCATCAAAAATAAAATGGAATACATAAACACCGATATCCTAAGCATAAGTGAGCTAAATGGACTGGTATTGGCCATTTTAATTCAGACAATGGCATGGTCTACTATGCTGGGAATGACAACTTGAAGAGGAATGGCATGGCATTCATCATCAAAAAGAACATTTCATGAACTGTACTGAAGTACAACGCTGTCAGTGATAGGATAATATCCATACGCCTACGAGGAAGACCATTTAATATGACTGTTATTCAAAGTTACGTACCAACCACTAAGGCCAAAGATGAAGAAATTGAAGATTTTTACCAACTTCTGCAGTCTGACATTGACTGAACATGCAATCAGTATGCATTGATAATTACTGAAGATTGGAATGGGAAAGTTGGAAACGAAGAAGGATTGGTAGTTGGAAAATATGGCCTTGGTAATAGAAACAATGCCTGAGATTGCATGATAGAATTTTGCAAGATCGTGGCTATACACATGAACTTCGCCAGGTGGAATACACAGGAATCAAATCGACTACATTTGTGGAAAGAGACAATGGAAAAGCTCAATCTCATCAGTCAGAACAAGGCCAGGGGCTGGGTATGGAAGAGAGCATCAACTGCTTATACGCAACTTCAAGTCGAAACTGAAGAAAATTAGAACAAATGCAGGAGAACCAAAGTATGACCTTGAGTATATCCCACCTGGATTTAGAGACCATCTCAGGAATAGATTTGATGCACTGAACACTAATGAATGAAGACCGAATAAGTTGTGGAATGACACAAGAGCATCATACATGAAGAAAGCAAGAGGTCATTAAACACACAGGAAAGAAAGTAAAGATCAAAATGGATGTCAGAAGAGACTCTGAAACTTGTTCTTGAATATTGAGCAGCTAAAGAAAAAGGAAGAAATGATGAAGTAAAAGAACTGAACAGAAGAATTCGAAGGGTGGCTCAAGAAGACAAAGTAAAATATTATAGTGACATATGCAAAGAGCTGGAAATACAAAACCAGAAGGGAAGAACACGCTCTGCATTTCTCAAACTGAAGGAACTGAAGAAAAAATTCAAGCCTTGGTTGCGATACTGAAAGATTGTATGGGAAAAATATTAAACAACACAGGAAGCATCAAAAGAAGATGGAAGGAATACTCAGAGTCATTATACCAAAAAGAATTGGTAGATGTTCAACTATTTCAAGAGGTAGCATACGATCAGAAGCTAATGGTATTGAAGGAAGTTCAAGGTGCACTGAAGGCATTGACAAAAACAAGTTTCCAGGAATTGACAGAATACCAATTGAGATGTTTCAACAAATGCATGCAGCCCTGGAAGTGGTCACTCATCTATGCCAAGAAATTTGGAAGACTGATAGCTGGCCAACTGACTAGAAGAGATCTATATTTATGCCTATTCCCAAGAAAGGTGATCCAACTGAATGCAGATATCATCACACAATATCATTAATATTCCATGCAAGTAAAATTTTGCTGAAGATCATTCAAAAGGACCTGCAGCAATACATCAACAGGGAACTGCCAGAAATTCAAGCCAAATTCAGAAGAGGACATGGAACTGGGGATATCTTTGCTGATGTCAGACAGATCTAGTTGAAAGTAGAGAATACCAGAAGGATGTTTAGCTGCGTTTTATTGACTATGCAAAGGCATTCGACTGTGTGGATCATAACAAATTAAGGAAAACTTTGCAAAGAAAGGGAATTCCAGAACACTTAATTGTGCTCATGAGGAACCTTTACATAGACCAAGAGGCAGTTGCCCAGATAGAACAAGAGGATACTTCGTGGTTTAATATCAGGAAAGGTATGCATCAGGGTTGTATCCGTTCACCATACCTATCCAAGCTGTATGCTGAGCAATAATCTAAGAAGCTGGACTATATAAAAAAGAATTGCGGATCAGGATTGGAGGAAGACTAATTAACAACCTGCATTATGCAAATGACACAACCATGTTTGCTAAAAGTGAAGAGGACTGAAAGTACTTACTGATGAAGATCAAAAACCACAGCCTTCAGGATGGATTGCACCTCAATATAAAGAAAACAAAAATCCTCACAACAGGACCAATAAGCAACACCATGATAAATGCAGAAAAGATTGAATTTTTCAAGGGTTTCTTTTTACTTAGATCCACAATCAACACCCATGGCAACAGCAGTCAAGAAATCAAAAGATGCATTGCACTGGGCAAATCTGCTCCAAAAGACCTCTTTGAAGTGTTAAAAAGCAAAGATGTCACTTTGAAGACTAAGGTGCACCTGACCCAAGCCATGGTATTTTCAGTGGCATCATATGCATGCAAAAGCTGGACAGTGAGTAAGGAAGACAGAAGAAGAATTGATACCTTTGAATTGTGTTGTTGGCAAAGAATATTGAATACACCATGGAGAGCCAGAAGAACAAACAAATTTGTCTTGGAAAAGGTACAACCAGAATGTTCCTTAGAAGCAAGGAAGGTTAGATTATTTCTTACATACTTTGGACATGTTGTTGGGAGAGTTCAGTCCCTGGGGAAGGACATCATGCTTGGTAGAGTATAGACTCAATGAAAAAGAGGAAGACCCTCAACAAGACGGATTGACAAGGTAGCTGCAACAATGGCCTCAAGCATAAGAGTGATTATGGGCATGGCACAGGAAATGGCAGTGTTTCTTTCTATTGTATAAGGGGTCGCTATGAGTCCTAACTAACTCGATGGCACCTAATAACTACTGGATTAGTAAATCAACATGCTTTTCTCTGATGGCTCTTAGACCAATATTTCCTAGTCTCAGCTAAAACAATACAAGTTAATTATGATAAAATGAAAATGTCCTCAGATCAAAATCTTAATTTTTTTTTTAATCAAATTAACACCATTTATTGATAAGTTTTGCTGTACCACAGAAGATATAAGTCAGGAACATAGCATAGTGGAATTATCTGCTTTGGAATCATGTCTCTACATTTTGGTTTCTATGTCTCTTCATGTTGGTCATTTTATCAAGGGATAAAAGATACGAATGTTACAGCATTTTCATTTTTAAATAAAATTTATTTTAAAAATATGTAATCCCTGTATCTTAGAACTTCGGAGTCCCTGAAATTTAAAGTTATACACCCAAAGCCTTTCACCATTAGCCCCTCTTGATAAAGAAAGAATGTCTGGTTCTTATTTTGCATTTTCACAACTGCTTTTGACAAGAAACAGTTTTAGTGAATACATGTTAACAAAGGTCAATTGTTGCTCAAATGTAAGTAAGAATGAAATGACAGCAAAGAGCTGTTACTTGGAAAGTCTGTAGAAGTGGTCTCTAACCTTGATCCTTAAATCTAGAAATTTATAGAAAGTATACTAACCTGTCAGCACACACCTAAAAGATTTAACATGGGGAGATAAGGATAAGTAGCTCATTAAAAGTAAATTGGGGCAGTTAATTTTACTGCTTAAGACAGTTTTGAAGACAATAGATAAAAATGTATTATCAATATTACAAAATATCAAGGATTAGGATAGTCAGTCTCTTTTTTTTTTTGTTTTGGGTTTTTATTTGAAATTTTATAAAAGAACCCAATGTTAAATGCTTGTTTAGACAGACAGAACACGCTAGAATGAACAAATATGCAACACAGAACAGGAGTCTTCAGGATGTTGGAATGTCAGTAGACTCAGATTAAGATGTGGACAGTGGTGGTTAGGTAGGAGGACTCTTGATGTAGAGAAATATAAGGCCAACAGAATCAGGCTGGTAAAGCCAGAAAGCATATATGGCAATAGACTACCATTTTCTTGATGACCAACTATTACAATTTGAGATAATTCAAACACAGCTTCCCAAAGAGCACCCTGAAAATTATTTGTTTGTTTCACATTTGGTTATGCCATCTTACTTTAATATATAAACAACAAACTTAGACTATGATCCAGGAATAATAAGCAAATGATTAGAATCATATTGTCATTCTGTTGTATAAGAGATTAGTAGTTTATTCCCTTAGTTTCTCCCCTTTACTCATTTGCCCTGTTAGCAAAGTTTACTTACTAAAGCAAACCTGTTCATTTATTTATCTGTCTAGAAGTACAAACACCTTAACATGACATTTGTAACTTGTCAATATTTATCTTTTTTCTCTTATCATAGCCTAATCTCTGTGACTTTCATCTCCTACTATAACCTGAGCTTTATCACACTAAATATTATACCAAACTCAAAACACACAAAGCTCTTCTATAGCTGATTTTACACAAGCTGTTGTTGCCTCTCCTTCTATTCCTTACCTGGATAAGCTCTATCCATCCCTTAACATTTGTGTCTTCTTTTCATTTCCTCTGTAGTCTTCCATCACCACCGTTTGCACACCAGTTGTCCTCTCTTCTCCCAGTTACCAGTTGCCAACAAGTCAATTCCAACTCATGATGACCCCATGTGTAAAAGAGTAGAACTATGCTCCATAGAGTTTTCAATGGCTAATTTTTTTAAAGTAGATCACCAGTCCTTTCACTGAAGGTTTCTCTGGGTGAACTTGAACATCCAACCTTTCAGTTAGCAGCCAAACTTGTTAACTATTTACATCACCCTGGGACTCCTGTCCTTTCCTCTAGGTTCCTGGTATATAATGACTATATTATAGTATCCATGATTGTAGATTATAATTATTTTTCCGTATATCAGTCTATTACCTTCTATAATGAAAGACTATGACATGTTCATTTTTAATTATTTGTCCATAAGGGCCCAAAACACTGCTAGCTCTTAGAGAAACTATGTTAAATGAATGTAAGACTTCAATTGCAGAAAATTGTTAATGGAAATCTTTTTTTAAAAAAAGTCAGTTCCTTATAAAGATAGGGACCATACTTGTTCAATTTGTGTATATACCTAATGTTCAAGCATAACTTTTTTTTCTTTTAGCCTATAGAACCTAGCATGAACTCATGAATGCTTAATTTAATCAATAATAATTAGTAAAGGCATTAACAGAATCTTAATTAAGTTTTTAATAATTTCTAGAATCTTACTCATATCAGTTCAAGGTCAATGTATGAAAGAAATAAAAAATATGGGAAAAATTATTCTTTAAGAGAGAGTCAAACTGAAAATGATTTTTAGCATTAAAGTGTGTTTGATTGCTGGAAATCACTTGATGTGTGTAGCCTTAACCTTAGACTTGATAAAATAGGTCCTTTAAACCTTTAAACACTTGTTTTAGTACAGACACCAGTACAATTTTCTTTTCATTTGCAGTTCATGGATAAAGTTAAAAAAAAAAAGAGAAACACTTATATTTTACTTTTTTTTTATCTTTTGATAACTCAGAAAAAAAGAACATATAAGATTCAAGTATAATTCAAAATATGCTGACTTAAAAACATTGACATCCTATTTCAATTTCCAATGTGAAAATCACTCTTTCCCTATGAAAATTAGATGGTAAGTCACATTATTCTATCAGTGATAATGGGCAAAAAAAGAAAGCTTATAGCCTAAACAGTATTATTTCCCTTAAATAAAATATCTAATATCTTTTTTGTAATTACTTAATGATTTAGAAATTCACTCTGTAAGCATTTATTAAATAATTACTATTAACTCAAACTGTGCTAGACCCTGAAAATTAAAATGACCCAGAAACAGTATAATTTTCTTATGAAGAAATTTTCTCAAAGCTTTATCTTTTAATTTTTCTTTTAGACTACTCACCAACACTTTGACATTTTTAAGGATTCTATAACATTATGTATTTCATTTCAAACCGCTGAGGGAGACTAATTTGTGATAATAGGTTTTAGTTTATCTAATTAATCAGTTTCATTTCTTCATTTTTCTCCATATTTCTGCCCATTCATGCCTCTAGTGAACACCCATTTATTGATTGTCCACTAGTTCCAAAGCACAGTTGTAAATGCTTTTAAGGATGAAATAATTAAGTAAAAAAAAAAAAAATCCGACTTTCGAGGAGCCTGCAGTCTCTTGGGAGACACAGACTCTAAATTACCTTAATACCCTCTAAGAAGAAATACAAGCTTTACACACACACACACACACACACACACACACACACACAAAGTCAAAGCATGTTTGCATTCTTTGTAGCTTGGTAAGTAGAGAACGTTTGATCTAGTAGAGACTTGAGTGGAGATTTGAATGATGGGTAGAATTTAAATATGTTACCATAGTGAAGGAGCCCTGGTGGCTCAGTGGTTAAGAGCTCAGTTGCCAAACAAAATATCGGTAGTTCAAATCCACCAGCCACTCCTTGGGAACGTTATGGGACAGTTCTAGTCTGTCCCATAGGGCCGCTATGAGTCAGAATCGACTCAAGGGAATCAGTTTTGATTTTTGGTTTATCATAGTAAAAGGATATCTGGGTGATGCAAACGTTATGTGCTCCACTACCAGCCTAAGCGCTGGTGGTTTGAACCCATCCAGAGGCGTCTCAGAAGACAGACCAAACTCTCTGCTTCCAAAGGGTCACAGCCTTAAAAATCCTATGGAGCAGTTCTACTATGCACACATTGGGTCACTACAAATGCAATTGACTTGATGGGAACTAACAACAACCATAACCAAACCAAAACCAAATCCATTGCCGTTGAGTCAATTCTGACTCACAGCAACCCTATAGCGACCTTGTAATGAAAGGTTTGTCCTAGCATAGCGTGCAACAAGAGAAATGTTACGAAGCATAGGATACATGAAACATAGATGAAACACAGAACATCGTATTTTACTGAACTGAATAATTAATGAATAAACTAGTGCCATATAAAATGAAAAAAGGAGTTTGGGACCAGATATTGAGCAACATTTTACATAGGCTATGACATTTTATCTTTAACGTCTTCTAAGCAGTGGGAAATCTGTGAAGATTTTCAGTAGGGATAATATGTACCACTGTGAGATTAATTTTGTAGGAGCATCTACAGCTTCTTGAAGAACATAGGGGCAGTAAGTGGTGAATAGAAGGCTATTGAAATATATGAGGTTATTTGTTGTCATTGTTGTTAGATGGTTTTGAGTTGGTTCTGACTCACAGCAACCTTATGTACAACAGAGCAAAACACAGCCCGGTCCTGTGCCATCCTCATAATTGTTATGCTTGAGCTCCTTGTGGCAGCCACTGTGTCAGTCCATTTCATTGAGGGTCTTCCTCTTTTACGACGACCCTCTGCTTTACCAAGCATGATGTCTTTCTCTAGGGACTGATCCCTCCCGATAACATATTCAAAGTGTGTGAGACAAAGTCTCGTCAGCCTTGCTTTCAAGGAGCATTCTGCCTGTATTTTTTCCAAGACAGATTTGTTTGTTCTTTTTGCCATCCATGATATATTCAGTATTCTTCACGAAAGCCATAATTTGAAGGCATCAATTCTTCTTTGGTTTTCCTTATTCATTGTCTAGCTTTCACATGCATATGAGGCTATTGAAAACACCAAGGCTTGGGTTAGGCTTACCTTAGTCTCCAAGGTAACATCTTTGCTTTTGAACACCTTAAAGAGGTCTTTTGCTACAGATTTGTCCAATGCAACGCATCATTTGATTTCTTGACTGCTGCTTCCATGGGCGTTGATTGTGGATCCAAGTAAAATGAAATCCTTGACAATTTCAGTATTTTCTCCATTTACGACAATGCTCCTTATTGTTCCATTTGCGAGCATTTCTTTTTCTTTGTATTGAGGTGTATTCTATACTGAAGGCTTTAGTCTTTGATCTTCATCAGTAAGTGCTTCAGGTATCTTCGCTTTCAGCAAGTAAGGTTTTGTCATCTGCATAACACAGGTTGTTAATGAGTCTTCCTCCAATCCTGATGTTGTGTTCTTTTTCATATAGTCTAGCTTCTTGGATTGTGTGCTCAGCATACAGATTGAATAGGTATGGTGAAAGAATATAACCCTGATGCACACCTGTCCTGACTTTAAACCACATAGTATCTCCTTGTTCTGTTCAAATGACTGCCTCTCAGTCTATGTACAGGTTCCTCATTAGCACAATTGTGTGTTCTAGAATTTCCATTTTGCCCAATGTTATCCATAATTTATTATGATTCACACAGTCTAAAGACTTTGCACAGTCAATGAAAGACAAGAAAACATCTTTCTGGTACTTTATGCTTTCGTCCAGGATCAATCTGACATTAGCAATGATAACTCTCATTCCAAGTCCTCTTCTGAATCTGGCTTGAATTTCTGGCAGTTTCCTGCTGATGTATTGCTGCAACTGCTTTGGAATGATCTTCAGCAAAATTCTACTTGTGTGTCATATTAATGACATTGTTTGATAATTTCTGCAGTCTGTTGGATCACCTTTCTTTGGAATAGGCATAGATGCGGATCTCTTCCAGTCACTTGGCCAGGTAGCTGTCTTCCAAATTTCTTAGCATAGATGAGTAAGAACTTCCAGTGCTACATCCATTTGTTGAAACATTTCAGCTGGTATTCGGTCAATCCTGGAGCCCTATTTTTCAACAATGTCTTCAGTACACCTTGAACTTCTTCCTTCAGTACCATCCATTCTTGGTCATATGCTACCCCCTGAAATGATTGAACTTTGACCAATTCTTTTTTGGGACTATGACTCTGTGTATTCCTTCCATCTTCCTTGGATTCTCCTGAGTTGTTCAATATTTTGCCCATAGAATTTTTCAGTATTACAGCTCAAGGCTTGAATTTTTTTCTCTAGTTTTTCAGCTAAGCATGTTCTTCCCTTTTGGTTTTCAAACTCTAGTTCTTTCCATGTCATTATAATATTTTACTTTGTCTTCTTGAGCCACCCTTTGAAATCTTCTGTCCAGATTTTTACTTCATCATTCCTTCCATTAGCTTTAGCTGCTTGATGTTCAATAGCAAGTTTCGGATTATCTTCTGACGTCCATTTTGGTCTTTTTGTTCTTTCCTGTCTGTTTAAGGACTTTTGCTTTCTTCGTGTATGGTATCCTTGATGTCATTGCACAGCTCATCTGGTCTTTGGCCATTAGTGTTCTATGTGTCAAATCTATTCTCGAGTTGGTCTCTAAATTCAGGTGGGATATCCTCAAGATCCTACTTTGGCTCTTATCAACTTGTTCTAAATTACTTCAGCTTCAACTTGAACTTGCACATGAATAATTGATGGTTTGATCAGCAGTTGGCCCCTGGCCTTGTTCTGACTGATGATATTGAGCTTTTCCATTGTCTCTTTCCACAGATATAGTTGATTTAATTCCTGTGTATTCCATCTGGCGAGGTCCAAGTGTATAGTCACCGTTTATGTTGTTGAAAAAAAGTATTTTCAGTGAAGAAATCAGTGGTCTTGCAAATTTCTATCATGTGGTCTCCCAACTCGTTTTTGTCACCAAGGCCATATTTTCCAACTATTGACCCTTCTTTGTTTCCAACAATAGGCTCCAGCATAACAATGATTGTGAGGATGATGAAGGACTGGGCAGTGTTCTGATCTGTTGTACATAGGGAAGCTATGAATCAGAACCGACAGCACCTAACAACAATAATAACAATGGTAGAATTCCAACAGATAGTGAAAAGTGCAAAGTGGGTTCAAATCCCATGGGTTTATGATGAAAAATAGTGAAAATATCAGTTTCTGTTAAGGCTCTGGACAGACAGATGCTCTCTGTTCTGCAGATCCCCTGTACTTTCTCAACCTCAGAAGGTTGAAACAATATATTCAGCTTGTTTTTGCCTTCTTTGGGGTCAGGGAAATCCAAAGAGTCATTTGAAGTAAATTTCAATCTTCTCTTTGGTGACCAATGTCTATGAAGTGAACTTTTTCTTGAATTTACTTTTTTCTGATTCTTACCTCTGGGTCCTAGAGCTGTCTCCCAGAAATTTATCCAGCCAACAAGGTGGAAGCCCTGTACTAAAACTCTCCAAGGAAATGGTGTAACCTCATTTCTACATTGAAGCCTGAAAATCCCACTCTCTGTTTATCTTAGGGTAGCAAATAATTTGGAGTTGGAAGTAAAAAGGAAAGGAGTTGTGTTCAAGTGGCTATTGTCCAAAAGTACCTGCTTGAATTTCATGAATACTGTGAAATGAATCTCCAAGTGAGCCTGACACTTAGGTGTAAATATATCTAGATTGACAATATTTTATTTTATGTTTTAGGGCTTCATATTATTATTATTATATATATTTATATATTATATTATTATAATATATTCATATTATATTCTATTATACCTAGAATTGAAAATTGATACTCACTACAAGCAACAACTCACTTAGACAGTTGGTTTCAATATTTAATGAATAGGTAATAATACAACAAACAATAATTAATCCTTAAGATTTTTGCCAAATGTGTTATGAGGTTTAAAAACACATTGTAAATTATTGCTTAAAACAACCCAAGAAGAAATGCTCACATTCCCATTTTAAATATTAGTAAAGTGAGAATCAGTGTTTAAGTGACTTGCACAAAATCACACAGCTATTAAATGATTAGGTTGAATACAACCAACCTGCCTTCAAAACCTGTGATTTTTCTACTCACCTGCTTCATTTTCACTTAGCATAAAGATAGAATTATTTCCCCAATTGCATCTAATTTAGTATTTATTAAAATCTAATAAAATTATAATCAACAAAGTGCATTAAGTGAATTTTAGAATTGAGTACTTCCACAGTGCTATTCTTTTAAATTACTTTTGAAATTAATATAAATACAGAGAATTATTTAAATTACATTTAAAACTATTTCTCCAGATTGACATCTATCATATTTAAAATAAATGATAGTAGTATAAAATGAATATAAACAGCAGATATGTTTATTGCTACTTTATAAATAATTGGAATATCACATAGCTCCAAAATATTCAGCAGGAAGTTACCTGACCCAATTTGTGTTACAGTGATTGCGCTGGTTGCAATGTGAAGAGTGGATTGTAAGTAAACAACCTAGTGGCATACTCTGGCAATATTACCTTATATTAGGTGCTTAGGGGAGTACATAGTACAAAGTATAGACCTTGTCTTTAAAGAGTTTACAATCCAGTTAGGGAGGCAAAATACTAGCTTTTGAGAAGATATATAATACTAGAAATTTTCATATAAAACTCACCAAATTTGTGAACTCATTCATTCACCAAAATGTCTTGAACTTCTTATATTTGTCTGCTGTTTGATTAAACGTGGATATGTGTGTATACAAAAGAGACATATACTTGGTCACTGTTGAATAACAAACAATAAGAAAAAGGTATAACTACATTTAATTCACTTTGGATTACACATTTTATTTTTCACATCCTTGTATAACATGTAGTATGTCACATATCATTGACAATATTTGTGACAACTCAGGGAGAAATTGGTTGTTCTGAAAACTCTATTGAGTATCATTTATTTTTCTAAACATCCTGTCATTCCTTAAAAGGGAGATGTTACTGGTAAATATAAAGAATATTTACTTTAAATTTTGTCTATGCCATTTAATGACAGTGAGCATGGAACCTCAAGATGCTGATATTGGCATATGTAGAAACTTTTGTATTTCTGTAGAGCACAGCTCTGATACAGTAGATAACAATCTTCAAGTCTAAGTAGCCAGTGAAAACCTTATGGATCACAACACAACAGTGTCTGACTCACTTCCTTTGCATATGTCATCATTAGGGATCAATTGCTAGAGGAGGACATCATGTTTGGTAAAGTAGAGGAACAGCGAGGGACACCCTTGGTGAGATGGATTGGCACAATAGCCACAGCAGTGGACTCAAACATACTGGCAATTGTGAGGAAGACGCAGGACTGGGCAATGTTTTATGGCAGCTAAAAGCAAATATACATATATAAATATATATGGGATATATATACATATTAGCATTCCCCGTAATGCCAGTTATTTTTGTTTAGTTCTCTGCTCAGAACAACTAAAAGATAATATTTTTTACTACCTATTAGTTATTTTTTGCTTCTGAAGTATAAGTATTTAATTACACTGGAATTAAGTCATCCGATTATTTTTCTTTATTATTTTTTTATTATTAGTTATAATTATTTACTGGGTTCTATTTTTTTATGATACCCCTGGTGCATAGTGGTTAAGAGCTTGGCTCCTAACTAAAAGGTCAGCAGTTCGAATCCACCAACTGCTTGTCGGAAACCCTATGGGGCAGTTCTATCCCATTCTATAGGGTCCTCGTAAGTTGGAATCCACATTATGGCCATGGGTTTGGTTTTTACTTTATTATACCCTTGATGATTATGTTTTAAAAATAGTTTAAGAAAGAAGAAAGAAAAGTTATATGTAAAGGGTCATATATATATATGATGAAGTCATTGATGATTTTCATATACTTTGTGATTTGTAAGAATTATTAATATAATGATAGTTCATTTAACAGTTATTAAAAGAAGTTTTAATGTATTTTTATTATTTTCAAAAGAAATTTTCTCTACCTTAGTAGAATCTAATTTTTCATACTCTTGCTTTTCAAATCAAGATGTAATTAATAGGTTATAAATTAATAGCTTATATGCAAACATTAAAGCTATACTGAAAATTAGCTTTATCATTATTTTACGTAATTAAAACATATATTCTCCTTCAATTGGAACAGTTTTGAAGTTAGAATAAAATAATATTTTGAGTGAAGAATATTAATATGCATAAAGAGAAATAACTTAGTTGTCAGAAGAACATTAACTCTCTCAATGCATTTATGTAGAAATAATACAACAAAAATTTTGATGTAAATTTCGCAACCTCTAAATTTTATTGGAAACCCTGGTGATGTTGTGGTTAAGTGCTACGGCTGCTAACCAAAGGGTTGGCAGTTCGAATCCACCAGGCGCGCCTTGGAAACTCTATGGGGCAGTTCTTCTCTGTCCCATAGGGTTGCTACAAGTCGGAATCCACTCGGCGGTACTAAAAAAAGTTTTAAACTTTGCTATTACATAAGCATATTTTGGGGAATGACCTGTACAGACAGTCCAACCCCATTCATCATACTCCATTAGTCAAAAACCTAAGTCTTCATTGCATTTATTTGTGCTCTATAATTAGCGGAGAATTTCTCAACTTTAACCTGGGCTGTAATTCTACCTGAAAATTAAGGATGGTTTGCTTTTTTACTGAACTATCTTGAAGTAAAGTTCTGTGGTATAATACTGATAAATATTTAACTGCACAATTCTCAAGAGGAATAATGTATGCAAGGAGTTATATTTTAAAAATAAGTATAAATATTGAAAAAGTACATTTTGATTATACAAAATATCAAAATAGGCATTTTATCGTAAGTAATAATGGATTTAGTAAAATTCTGCATTTTAAAATGACTTTAGATGTTTGCATTCTAGCCATTAGATTATTATATTTTGAATGCAGAGTTAATATTGAGACTGAACGGAGTGCAGAAAAAACATTTTTTTAGACTTTTAAAATTGGTTTTCTGCATCTGCAAGTATATTTTTAGTAAACATCAGGAATAAGTTGAATATATCATTCTGATTTTGAAATTATTTTGCTTCAATTATTCACTCAAGTTAATGAGACCTTTCTGCAAGGAGATCATAACAGCTGCAAAACATGTGCAAACCAAATGATAAGAGAGCTAAAGTTCAGAAATGGTGCACCAGTCTACAAGATAAAAAAGCATAAAGTATGAATATGTTAAAAAATATATATGGATACATTAAAAACCAAAAACCAACCCAACCATTGCCATCGAGTCAATTCCGACTCATAGCAAACAGATAGGACAGGGTAGAACTCCCCATAGGGTTTCCAAGAAGGACCTGGTGGATTCAAACTGCCAAACTTTTGGTTAGCAGCCATAGCTCTTAATCACTATTCCACCAGGGTTTCCACATTAAAAACCATAGTTATTAAACAAAGCCCTGTGAATGTATTACTCGATCATAATAATTATAGTTACAGATGTTTGGGCGGGCAAACTTAAGTTTTAAGGGTCATTACAAATCTCGCTATTGCTCTGTCATTGCTGCTTCCATTGTTAACATCTTAGCTTCAATGACTACTTGTACAAGTGACCGTCCTGACCATTGTATTTAAATAATAATTAAATTAAGAGCTTATGATTTCATAAACAATGTCCTAAACATTGTTTTTATATTTATCCTTACATAAATTCCATAGGCAGGTAGTCTTTTAATAATGAATATACTGAGATAGATATTTAAGTTTAAGTATTTGTCCATTGTCATCCAGCTGGTAATAATGGATTGGTATTTGACCTCAGGTAAATACATTTTTATTTTTTTTTAAATACATGGCAAAGCCAGAGCATTTAACTACACAACACTCTCCTGCTTTTTTGCCTGCCGTCAGTCCTCATATAAAAAAACAAACAAAAAAACCTATGTCAGGTCGACTCTGACTCATAGTGACCCTCTAGGAAAGGGTTTCCAAGACTGTAGTCTTTAGAGGAGCAGGCTGCCTCACCTTTCTCTCACAGAGCAGCTGGTGGGTTCAAACCTCCTATCTTTTGATTCACATCTGAGTGTTTTAACCACCTTACAACCAGGGCTGCTTTATATTTGCCCTGAGCATTGCTAAATTTCTTTCCAAAATAGTGTTACTAAGTTATAATTCCCAATCAATATAAGAATTCTTATTTTCTATTTTTCTTAATAACATTTGATATTGTCTTAATTATGAAATTTTTTCTGGTTGTCAAAAACATTCCAATTTTTTTATGTGAATGTCTCTAGTTATGCTGATCACTAGTTATACAGTGCATTTTATACATTTATAGGGTTTTTACATGTCTTCCTCTGTAAATTTTATATTCTCCCTGTGATTTGAGTATGAAAATAATAATAACAATTATGAGAACTTACAAAACTTGAGTGTCTGATTACTGGCATGAATTAAAAAAAAAACAGAAAATAACAAATTCTGGAAAGTTTGAGGGAGATTGGAACACTTATGCACTGCTGGTGGGAATGTAAAATGGCACCACCACTATGGGAGATGATATGACAACTCCTTAAAAATCTAGAAATAGAAATACCATACGATCCAGCAATCCCACTCTTAGGAATATATCCTAGAGAAATAAGAGCCATCACACGAATAGACATACACACAGCCATGTTCATTGCAGCATTATTCACAATGGCAAAAAGATGGAAACAATCTATGAGCCCATCAACAGGTAAACGGATAAACAAATTACCATAGATACACACAATGGAATAGTATGTGACGATAAAGAACAATGATGAATCTGTGAAACATCTCACAACAAGGATGAACCTGGAGGGCACTATGCTGAGTGAAATAAGTCAATCACAAAAGGACAAATATTGTATAAGACCACTATTATAAAAACACAGTAAAATGTTTACACAGAAAAAAACAATTTTTCATGGATACAAGGTAGGGGAGGGTTGGGGAGGAGGAATCGCTAACTAGATAATAGATGAGTGTTAACACTGGTGAAAGGAAAGACAACACACAATATAGGGGAAATCAGCACAACTTGATCAAGGCAAAGCCATAGAAGCTTCCTAGACACATCTGTACACATAGAGGCACCGAATTACTAGGGCTGAGGGCTAGAGACCCTAGTCTTGGGGGACATCTAGTTCAATTTCATGACATAGTTCATGAAGAAAAACTTCTACGTCCTACTTTGGTGGGTAGCTGCTGGGGTCTTAAATGCTCGTGAGTGGCCGTCTAAAGTATTGGTCCCATCACCTTCAGCACAAAGGAGAATGAAGAAAACCAAAGACACAAGGAAAATATCAGTCCAAAGGACTAATGGATCACATGAACTACAGCCTCCACCAGCCTGATCCCAGAAGAACTAGATGGTGCCCACCTACCACCACTGACTGCTCTGAAAGGGATCACATTAGAAGGTCTCAGACAGAGCTGGAGAAAAATGTAGAACAAAATTCAGGATAAAAAAAAAAAAAATTACTGGTCTGACAGAGACAGGAGAGACTCCAGGACTGTGGCCCCCAGATACCCTACTAACACAAAACTGAAGCCATTCTCCAAATCCACCTTTCAGCCAAAGATTAGACAGGCCTATGAAACAAACATGAGGAATGTCCTTCTTAGTTTAATCGAGTACTCGAGACCAAATGGGCAACATCTGCCCCAAATCAAAGATAAGAAGTTTTGAAAGGACAGAAAAGCTGGAAAAATGGACACAGGGACCTCGGAATGAAAAGGGAAAGGGGGAGAGTGGTGACAAATTGTGATGGTTGCAAGTAATGTCACAAAACAATCTGTATGGAAATTTTTGAATGAGAAAGTAATTTGCACTGTAAACTTTCACTTAAAACACACACACACAAGAGTGTCTGTGATGAATGAGATTCTATGCTAAGTGTTTTATGTACATTTTTTCATGTAATCCTCACCTTACACCATGGAGTCACTATTATGTTTATGTCCACTTTATTATGAGAATGATGCAACATAGAAAGATTAAGAAACTTGCCTATCTAAGTGATAAAGCTGAAGCCAAATCTTAAATACACAAATATAATTAGAAAGCTAAAATATTAATGACAGATTGATATATTTGATTACATTATGTTATTAAACTTCCGCATTAAGAAAACAAAGTAAAAAATAATACACATATTTAACTCAGGCCTTGAAGAAATAGCTGGTATCAGAGTGACCCTTTTACAAAAAATAAACTTTAAAATCTGAATAAAATAAATAAATAAAATTTTTCAAGGCTTCAGAAGGCACCAGGGGAGCCAGACCTTGAGAACAAATTCCCTAGTTGGAAGAGAAGAGTACTGGGGTAAGCTCCACATATACCTTTACTTTTTCCAGGGAATTTGGATTTAAAATTGTGCAGTGCTACAATAGAACCTATTTTAAAGTCAACAATGACTCCCATCTTTCCATATATGAGTGCACTTGTTCACTCAGCTTATACAAAGTAAATTATTATCTATTACCCCACTTTCCTAGAATCATTCTCTATTCTTAGTTTCTAGATACTGAAAGCTAATAAATCTCTCCCAACTTATTGGGCCAATTCTTCTCTGTCTCCTTTGTTCTGTCCTCATGTAATCATGTTGGAGTTACTCAGGTTTTGGATTATTGTCTCCATTACCTTCACTATTTACATAATTTTCCTAATTGACCTTATCTAGTAAAAAAAAAAAGAAAAAAATTTTTTTTTTTTTAGTTCCAAAATGTGTATGTATCGCTAGAACTCTGAATTGAATTTCATATTTATATATTTAAATGCCCATTTTAAAGCTCTACTTGATGTGTTGTTGTTAGGTGCCATTGAGTTGGTTGCCACTCATAGCGACCTTGTGTACAACAGAACAAAACACTGCCTGATCCTGCGCCATCCTCATAGTCATTGTTATGCTCGAGTCCATTGTTGCACCTACTGTGTCAATTCATCTTGTTGAGAGTTTCCCTCTTTTTCACTGACCCTTTACTTTGCCAAACGATGACTAGTCCCTCTTGATAATATGTCAAAAGTATGTGAGATGTAGCCTTGCCATCAGTGATTCTAAGGAGCACTCTGGTTATACTTCTTTCGAGACAGATTTGTTCATTCCTTTGGCAGTCCAGAGTATATTCAATATTCTTCACCAACACCACAGTTCAAAGGTGCCAATTCTCCTTCGGTCTTCCTTATTCATTGTCCAGCTTTCACACGCTTATGAGGTGATTGAAAACACCACGGCTTGGGTCAGGCACACCTTAGCCTTTTCTACACTTTAAAGAGGTCTTTTGCAGCAGATTTGCCCAATGCAATGCATCTTTTGATTTCTTGACTCCTGCTTCCATTGGTGTTGATCGCGAATCCAAGTCAAATGAAATCCTTGACAACTTCAGTCTACTCTCTGTTTATCATGATGTTACTTATTGGTCCAGTTGTAAGGATTTTTATTTTCTTTGTGTTGAGGTGTAATCCATACTGAAGGCTGTGATTTTTGATCTTTGTCAGTAAATGCTTCAAATCCTCTTCACTTTCAGAAAGCAAGGTTGTGTCTTCTGCATAATGCAGGCTGTTAATGAGCATTCCTCCAACGCCGATGCCCCATTCTTCTTCATATAGTCCAGCTTCTTGGATTATTTGCTCAACATGCAGATTGAATAAATATGATGAAAGGATACAACCCTGACACAAAAGTTTCCTGACTTTAAACCATGCAGTATCTCCTTGTTTTGTTTGAACAACTGCCTCTTGATATATGTACAGGTTCCTCATGAGCACAATTAAGTGTCCTGGAATTGCCATTCTTCTCAATGTTATCCATAATTTGTTGCGATGCACCCAGTCGAATGCCTTTGCATACTCAATAAAACACAGGTAAACATCTTTCTGGTATTCTCTGCTTTCAGCCAGGATTCAGATGACATCAGCAATGATATCCCTAGTTCCATGTCCTCTTCTGAATTTGGCTTGAATTTCTGGCAGATCCCTGCTGATATATTGCTGCAGCCCCTTTTGAATGATATTCAGCAAAAGTTTACTTGCTTGTGATATTAATGATATTGTTTGATAATTTCTGTACTCATTTGGATCACCTTTCTTGGGACTAGGCATAAGTATGGGTAAATAAGCATAAATTGGCCAAGTAGCTATCTTCCAAATTTCTTGGCATAGATGAGTGAGCACCTCCAGTGCTGCATCTGTTTGTTGAAACACCTCAATTTGTATTCCATGAATTCCTGGAGACTTGTTTTTTGCCAATGCCTTTAATGCAACTTGAACTTCTTCCTTCCATACCGTCAGTTCCTGATCATATGCCACCTCTTGAAATGGTTGGACATCGACTAAATCTTGTTGGTATAATGACTGTGTGTCTTCCTTTCATCTTCTTTTGATGCTTCCTGCATCATTTAATATTTTCCTTTTAGAATTCTTCAATATTGCAACTCTAGGCTTGAATTTTTTCTTTAGTTCTTTCAGCTTGAGAAACACTGAGCATGCTCTTCCCTCTTGGTTTTCCATCTCCAGATCTTTGCACACGTCATTAGTTTGTCTTCTCGGGCTGCCCTTTAAAACTTCTGTTCACTCTTTTACTTTATCTCTGCTCCTTTTGCTTGCTTGTTTAATCTCTCTTATATCTCAAAAGAGATTGATTTAAGACACACCCTACACTAATCCTGTCTCGTTAAGATAACAAAGACAATCCATTCTCAAATGGGATTATAACACAGACGTAGAGGTTGAATTCACAACACATATGTTTAGGGGACACAACTCTATTCATAACAATACCTATTTACTGGTATGTGTAAAATAGCATCTCCTATTTTGATTGCGGAGCCCTGGTGGTGCAGTGGTTAAGTGTTCCACTGCTCACTGAAAGGTCAGAGATTTAAAAGCACCATCAGCTCCATGGCAGAAAGATATGGCTGTCTGCTTCCTTAAAGTTTATAGCCTTGGAAACTGTGTGTGGCCGTTCTAGTCTACCCTCTAGGGTTACTATGAGTTGACATCAACTCTACCATAATGTTTTGTTTTGTTAATGTTGAATGTATGTATAAGAATAATTTAGTATTCTAATCAGCTACTTTATCCTTTATAAAACTACCTTCAAGTAATATGGGAGAAGCAGATTTGCTCATTGTGAATAGTGCACTTATTCCACTTTAGTTAAATGCTCACTGACTAATATAAAAGAGCTACATGAGGGCAAAACCTTTGTTTGAAACTGTGGCCTTAGTGATTAGAACAATTCCTGACACGTAATAAAAATTTAATAAATGGTAGTTGAATAAATGAATGATGTACCATTTTACCTTTACATCAGTGCTGGGAGATGGTTCTCCATGAGTCTCTCATGTTTCTTCATGACTTGGGAACAAGGCATTATCTTTTGTTCTGGACTATCTTTAAAAGTGTACTTTTATAATGGGCAACCTAGGGAGATAGACATAGTGCTTTTCTCCAAAATAAAAGGCAAGTATGCTTAAAGGCATAAAGATCAGATCTCTCTTCGGAGCAATGGGTAGATAAGTTTACTGCACATTATAAAATGGGTTCCTTTTCTGTAACACAACCCATTGAATGTACAGGTCTAACGTGGCCCTCTTTGTATTACCTGTGGAAACTGGGACTTGGAGTACGGGTACAAACTGCCAATACTCTTGACTATTGTGACACACAGCCAAGGAGTCTTAAATTTTCTATCAATATGAATAAACCTGCATCAGGCTAACTTGTCAGCTTGCAAGTAGGGTAAAACCCTAGACCTTTCAGAGTTCTTGACAATCAGACATCGAATTTTGAACTTTGTGTAGGAAAAAAAATCATTGGAATATCTCTACATATAAAGGCTTTAAATTAGGCATAGGATATTTAAATACATATCAACTCTTTAACTTTGAAGAAAATTCATTTACGATGAAGGCAATTTACTGGAAAAGCAGTATATAGGAGTTGCATATATTCTCTTATTGACAACTCACTAGTAATTTTATTTGTTTTAA
Source organism: Elephas maximus indicus (assembly GCF_024166365.1). Lineage (NCBI taxonomy): Eukaryota > Metazoa > Chordata > Mammalia > Proboscidea > Elephantidae > Elephas > Elephas maximus. Next base: position 61,594,971 of record NC_064832.1, on the reverse strand, counting down.
TTGCTTGTGTTTAGTGATTTCAGTTAAGAATATTAGAGAAGGTGTCAAGTTTCCTGAACAGGAAGCTTTAGGAAAATTTATTGTTATGAAATTATGTGGGAAGCCAAAACACAGAGAACATTATCTTGAAATTCAATTTGGTAACATTACATTGCTTAATAAATGTGTAACAAGTGCTTTAAACTGCAGTGCAGAAATACTTTTCAAAAGCAGAGGCACAATATGTATCATTTCTGATTTTCAGAATTTGCCTATTCATATGATAACATGTATTTGAGGAAATAAATTAATTTTCTTTTATAATTCATCTAATTTATACTGTTTATTTTTTGGTTCTAAATTTTGTTTCCTCTTTAATGAAACGATTCAATTAATAGTATAGAGTTTCTTCATCATTGCAACTCTTTCTTCACAACCAGTGCCTGTACTGAATGAAGGGTACCTGAATTTTTACTGTTGAAGTATCTTACTGTGAAATAAGCACATTCATTTATCATTTCTCCAATGTTTCAGGTGTGACAGTACTTGAAGGCCCTATCTATGCTGTAGGAGGCCATGATGGCTGGAGTTATCTGAATACAGTGGAGAGGTGGGATCCACAGAGTCAGCAATGGACATTCGTAGCCAGTATGTCAATTGCCCGAAGCACAGTCGGGGTAGCAGCATTAAATGGCAAGTGAGTAGGCTTTTCTTTCTTTACCTGAAAAAAAGTTTATTGAATGAATATTCTTTTATTAAAAAAAAATTACTAAGCTGATTCAATAAAACATTTTTTCAATATTTTAAGTTTTTGATGTTTTTCAATTTAACCTTTAAGGGTCATTGACAAATTAGGACTTTGCATTTTTCTTTCTTTTTTTCCTTTTCCATTTCTCCATCTAAAACAGAAATGAAAACTTCTTCACATTAATTGCTGATTAAGGAAGTATCAAAATATTTCACAAGAATTTGTATACTAAAAGCCTTTATATTTATGTCATCTCTGGCTAGTCTGAGTAGCTTTCAAAAGAAGAATAAAAATTTGGTGCTCATTATATATACATTTTGGCAGGAATTGCCAATTTGTATTTTTCACCATTTCCATTCATTTCACCCTAAATCAGGGTCCTCAACCTCAGCATTATTAACATTTTAGGGTGGGAAATTCTTTGTTGGTGGGATGGGGGGCTGGACTGTCTTGTGTGGCCTTGAGCAGCATTCCCAGGCTTCTGCTCGCTAGATGTGACTAGAGACACTCCCGCACCCCACGAACACAAGTTATGACAAATAAAAAAAATGAGAATGTCTCCAGACAGTGTCTAATGTCTCCTGGAGAACAGAATAACCACCGCCACCACTCCCTGCCCCACACTCCCCTCCAACACACACACCCCTGAGAAAACCAATGCCCTAAGCAAAATTAATACTTTAAAAGCCTCCAATCCGATCCCCTTTTTTCTTATCTTTCCCTTCCTGTTCATTTGCTAAAGCAAATTGCCAGAGCAAGGCTTTCACAAGTGTACGTATGTCAGTCTTCTTCAAATGCTCCTCTTGCAACTCCAATACAACACAAATCTTTACTTACCAGGACCCACTGGATCTTGTCTCAGCCTACTCTACTTTCTTCACCGTGCATTAACCAAATTGCCCTTCTTTCTATTCCTCAAATATGGCAAGCTCTATTCCAACTCAGTGCCTTAGAATTTATTCTTTGCTTTTCCTGAGATTCTGTTCCCATCGATCCGCATGTTCCTGAGTACTTATTGTTCAGATTTCGTCTGAAAATTTGTCAGACAGAGTTATTTACTGTCCCTCCTGTTTAAAATAGATCACCCTCCACACTATTCCAAACTGTGTTTACTCATTGCTTTTGAAACTGCAAGTTTATTTTCTCTTTTCACCAGCACAGATGTTCAATAAATGTTGAGATTTTGTCTGCTTCACTTATTGTTATATTGCTGGGCATACTGCATATTTTACTAAATCTGCTGAGTAGATGGTTAATGAATTACTCTATCCAATTTAATTAACCTTTGATAATCTGTTTTTGTTTTGTTCTGTTTTTATATGTGTGCATTTGCATGTGTGCATATTCAAAGTTACTTTTTAAACTACCTTTCTCACTTAAATGAGCACTTTTCCATGTCATTAAATGTTCTTAGAAATTCGGTGTTTAATGGCTATAGTTCTCTTTATGCAAAAAATAAAAACTAAATGTAAATAACTCATTTTAGATTTTTGACATTGGAAATATTTCCCAGATTTTGATATTATAAACAGACCTACAAAAGCATTATTAGATGTAAATCTTTTGCCACATGTCCGATTATTTTCTTTGGTGGTAGGGTGACTGACTGGAAAGGAGCAGGACAGAAATTTCTGGGGTAATGGAAATGTTCTATATCTGGATGTAGGTGTTGGTCAGAAGAGTGCTCGGCTGCTAATCAAAACTTTGACTGGCTCAAAACTACCAGCTGCTCTGGGGGAGAAAAGATGTGGCAATGTGCTCCCATAAAGATTTACAGCCTTGGAAACTCCCTATAGGGTTGCAATTCGTCAGCATCAACTCCACAGCAGTGGTTTTGTATCTAAAATAAAATCTCCTTGGTCATGTTACATTATTCCTTCAGTGTTTTGCTATATTCCATTGGCTAGAATTTTAGCTGTTTTTACATCGGTATTGGTCTATGTATTTTTTTGAGAAAACATTCTGCAACATTTTGCCTTATGATATAAAACTCATCTTAGCATAATAGCAGCATAATGTGAATTGAGAAGCTTTACCTTCCTACAATTTGTCTGATGTAAAAGGGTCTATAGATGTGAAAGTATTTTTTCCTTGAATATGAGAAAGAAAAGATAAAATTATACGTACTTGCAAATGTATTCTCTTTAAAATTGTGATTTTACTGAGCTCCTAAAATTTAGTAGAAGGAAATCAGCAGAGGGAAGTTGTACCTTTGCAAATTTATTTCTCACTATCGTAATGAAAGATGTATCCTCTGGACTAGGTTGGGCGGGTAAGCAGGTCTTACATGACAAATTTACTACCATTCCAATCTCCCTAAACCAAATTCAGCCACCCCAGGATTAGACTCTGAGTTTGAGTTTTAGAAATCTCAATTCTGTGGATACAGGACATTTTGGTTCCTTTTTGGTTTCAAGACAGATGTAGAAACATTTAAGTCACTTAAGCAAGGCTTGAGCTGAGTGTTTGAAGCCATGAGCTTATCCTTTTCTTTCCCAACTCTCCAGTGCACTGAGGAGCAATCAGATAATCTCATTATAAAAATTGGTTAGCTTGACAAAAATTTTCCTAAGTATCAAATATATGGTCATCCAGAGGCTTGTCTTTTATACATATTTGATTAGAAATAGGCAATGGTGATACTTTTACATGTCTCTATTGCCACATATTGCTCCTTAGAAACTCTATGGGGCAGTTCTAATCTGGCCTATAGGGTCGCTATGAGTTGGAATCGACGGCATTGGGTGATTGGGTTATTGCCACATTATACCATGGACTATCAAAGTCCTCTTTAGCCCTGGAAATAGGGTCATTAGTACCTCAAAATCTAATCAGATTAAAAAAAAAAAATCCAGAAACTCCAAGACCAATTCAGAAACTCATTCTTAAGATTACATTCTTCTAGAACCACTCTTGGTACAAAATTCTTTGTCAGTCAGGTTTATCCACAGAAATAGTCAGCAATAAGTATTAAGGAGTTGTCTCATGTGGTTCTCAGGGCGGGCAAGTCTGAAATCTTGGTGTGGTTGACCAGCAGGCTGGAAACTAAGGCAGGCGCTGACACTATAATCTTGAGGCAGACATTCTTCTCTAGGAAACTCAGAGTTTGCTCTTAAGGACTTCGACTGATTGAATGAAGTCTGTCCATATTATTAAGTGTGATCTCCTTTACTTAAAATCAGCTGATTGTAGATGTTAACCACCTAAAAAATACCTTCATAGCAATACCTTTGATTAAATATCTGGGTACTACAGCAAATTTCAGACATAAAATTAACCATCACACCAGGATACAATCTGATGCCTACTTTTTATTCTTTCAAGTTAATACTTGAAAGTTAATTTAAAAATCTCAAATACTGTGTTCCTCTGCTTGGGAACTTTTTTTTCTATTGAGATTTTTTTAAATTGTTCTTTTTTCTGTTATTGTGGTCATTTGATTTGGGATATATAGTTTAGTATGTATACGTTAGTGGTTTCTTTTGTGTTTGATCACTGTTTTCTTGTCTATAAATGCCTCCTTCCCTCAGTGTTTTTCTTTCTTTTCCTCTTAACCTGGGAGAAGTTTTGTTCTACCTCATAGTTTCAGTCACTGCCAGTCAGTTTATGATCTTTATTATTTACAGTGTATATTTTTTACTGGATTTTAATACTTCCAACATAATATCCTTATTTCAGACACCTCTTTTTCAATGTTTTATATCTATTCTACTTAATTTTAAAGTGTCATCTTTTCTACTCATCTTAAAAATCTCTGGCATTACCAAATCCAAGTTTTCCTTAATTTTATTGGGAATGTAATTTATTTTTCCTATAAAACACATTTTGAAGCATACACCTTCTCTGCTTTAAGAGTAGTATCTTTTTATGTTATAAAAAGAATTTTACCCATGCTTTGTAGTATTTTGTTTTGTTTCCTGTCTCCGGGCAGTATACAGGTTACAAACATCTGACTTACATACAATCCTGGTTACAAACCAACCGTTGTAAAATTTGAAGTACATACAATGGTTCGTAATACCAAACGGGAGCTACTTTGCCATGCACATCAAAATATTATTATTATTTCTGTATTATTATGTTAGAGATGTTTTAGTGCATCTGGAAGTGTTTCTTTAATATTTTTTAATGCAAGTAAGTACATTATGTACTATATACTAAAACAAACATTCGACCAACTGATGTTAGATACGAACTGTATCTGACCTGACTTACATACAAATTTGACTAAAAGAAAGACTTAGGAATGAAACTTGTTCCTAATATGGGCACTGTCTGTACCTATCCTTGTGATTTTTTCTGTCACATAATCTTTGAGTTCCTTCATTTCTGTTATGGCACATCTAATTGCTCCCAAAATACTAATCAAATATTCTAAAAGTTTTATTTAATGTCAATATGCATTATTATTTCAAAAAAGCTAACAGATGAGAGAAGAAAGGTTGAATAGAATCATGGAAAAACAAAGTGAATAACTACCTGTCAACATAATTTTTATGTGCTTGGTAAAGCTATTTTTCTGCAACATAGTTTTCTCTATAAACTTTCTATTACTTCCAACCTTAATATCAAATAATATTTGTAGACATTCAGGCTGGATTCCTTTTGGCTGCCATTATTGAGAAGAAACAAGAATCCTACTAGCCCTGCAGCTTTGAAATCTGATGTGTAGGAATGAAAGGGATTTGAAACTATATAAACAATATTGATCCCATAGAGCACGCTTTATAAAAAGTAGGGTGTTCTTGCAGTAATATCCAGGGATGCTGGAATTTTTTGGAAGAGGGATTTGAAATTTGGCCTAATAAACAATTTTCTATCTGCTCCCATATGCAAGTTATCTAAAAGAAATTTCTTGGAATTATTTCTATATGAATTAAGTACATGCTACCTCTAATCCCCTTTTAATAAAATTTTTCATTCTGTTGTACCTTTTAATATCAATCATAGGAAAATATTTTCATTTGTGTTAACATTATTTTCTTACTTGGTAGCGAATACATATATTGTTAGTATCACTTTTCCATCTACATTTCAGTCCTCTTGAAGTAGTAGCTATTTTTCTTAAGTATTAAAATAATATTTTTGTAGAGAAAAAAATCACTTAATTTAGAAATTAAGTAAAAATTTCACATCCTTCTGTATCACATTTTGTTTTATTTTAAATTCTTCTCCAGGAAATGTCGATTCATGGATGATAAAACATACGATAAAAGAATGGATGTTTCTCTTGGATGCTAATTTTCATAACTCCTATAGAAGAAGAAAGTATATCCCTTTTCTGACTCCTTATTTTTTCTAATGTTTACAAATAAGTACCAATTCATCTGTTTATTAGAGACTTTTTTTTAACTTTCATTCTGATGCAAAATATTCATATCCTGCTTTGTTCAGAGAATTGGTATCTCATTGAATAGCCTACGCAGCAGATTTGCTCACATGGATGAGAATTATTCCCACTACTTTATTATCTTTATTTTCTATATTATACTCAGATGAGATATACACACACAGGCATACAGATGCACACACACTATATAATATAATGAATGAAAATGTACATTATTATTTCAAGAACCTATCCGATGACGGAAGAGAAGTGGACCAGAATCATGCAAAGACAAAGCAAATAACTACCTGTAAATTTATTTTGTGTGTGAGTTTGGTAAATCTGTTTTTCAGCAGCATATATATACTGATAATTATTTTCCCCTTGCCTTATTCCTTTTCTCCCTTATGATTTTTTTTAAAAGATCTTAATAAAAATGACACTGGCAAGAAGTGAGCTTCTTGGATCAAGTAGACACATGAGACTATGTGGGCAGCTCCTGTCTGGAGGGGAGGTGAGAGGGCAGAGAGGGTCAGAAGCCGGCTGAATGGACATGAAAATACAGGGTGGAGAGAAGGAGTGTGCTGTCTCATTAGAGGGAGGGCAACTAGGAGTATATAAAAACCAAAAACAAGCCCACTGCCGTCAAGTCGATTGGGACTCATGGCGACCCTATAGGACAGAATAAAACTGCCCCATAGAGTTGCCAAGGAGCACCTGGCAGATTTGAACTGCTGACGCTTTGGTTAGCAGCCATAGCACTTAACCACTATGCCACCAGGGTTTCCAAGAGTATATAGTAAAGTGTATATAAGTTTTTGTATGAGAGACTGACTTGATTTGTAAACTTTCACTTAAAGCACAATAAAAAATGAAAAAAAGATCTTAATATGTGTATAAAAAAAATGTGTATAGTTCATTATATATATTCTCCAATCTTAATTTGAAATAAATGGGATAAGAGTTTAATAAATAAAATAATCAAAGGACAGTCTTGTTGCCAATTTTCACACATTGTTATAACTGAATTGTCCATCCAGTTCCTTCTAATATCCCCTTTAAATTGACTATAAACCAAAGCAAACCAAATCTGTTGCTCTCAAGCCATTTCAAACTCATAGTGACCTTATAGGACAGAGTAGAACTGCCCCCGAGGGTTTTCAAGTAGTGGCTGGTGAATTTGAACTGCAGATCTTTTGGTTAGCAGCCTTAGCTAAACTGACTATAAAAAAAAATAAAAATTTATTTTTTTTACATGCAATTAATTATCCAAGTTGTTTTTCTAATCCTTGTATTTTTGGTCAGCTAGAAAATTTTTTTTTTTTTAGAATATGCAGTATCTCAAGAAATCCTGTTTTACTCTGTCTTAAGAGGAAAAAAAAATCCTGTTTTACTTTAGTACCACTCTTCATAAAAAGTATCCAAGTGTGGTCTTAGCATAACAGCATTTCAGGTTTTTATTCTTAAAATTGTTTGCATTTTAAATATATATATTTCCCAATTGTTAATCCTATTTTATGAAAATGTTTAGAATGATTTCATTTTTTGCATCAAATAATCTTTCCTTCAAAATATTACAGCTCTCATTTGGACACCTTTTATTTTTTCCTGAATGTTGTTCAAAAGATCTCAAAACTCTGTGGTTGATGACTATTAGCATCTGGCTGTGTTTCTCAGAGGGAAACGTAATCACTAGTCAGTGACCTTTCACTCCAGACCCATAGCAGAAAATTGTTTTATTAACACCCTCTGACAGTTGTTTATTTTTTTTTTCCCACCTTTATAAATGTGATGTTTTCTCCTGGTATTCTTTTTACAAATCACTAATGTGTCATCCTACCCTGGCTGTTGCTTTCCTGAAAACTATTTTGAATAATTTTCCCAATTAAGATTAATAAAACTCCAGTGAACAGCCCTCTGGATCATAGGTTATCCATGACACCATTTGTTGTGGAAAAGCAAAACAACAACAACAACAAAAACGGCTCAGGGCTTAAAATTAACGAGTGTGCTCAGATGGATTGAAGAGCAAAATTATATCAATTTCATGATGCATTTTGATTGATTTTCCAGTAAAGAGTAGCTGCATCATCCCACGTTAGTATAGTCAGAGTCTTATTTGGTGAATAAAGGGAATATAAGAAAACAGGAAATAGACATTCTTAAAATAATATTTGCATGAGTGATTCCTTTCCTTATTGCTCTCAGCCTTGGCTTGATTCTTTTAAATTTTAGGTTGTAGCTAAATGACTTTCTGTTTTATTTATCTTCATTTCCTGAGTTAGTTCACAAAGGGGACTGACACTGCCTGAACACATCCACAAGTAGTCTTGAGTTTTAATCAATGTATAGTATGGCCACTAGGGAATCTGCAAAACACACTGAAACAGTGAATTCTTTCATGATTCACCATGCCACAACTTATTCACATATTTATTCAAAACCTCATGTTAACCCACCTGGAGCAAAGGAAAATGAAGAACACCAAGGTCACACGACAACTAGGAGCCCAAGAGACAGAAAGGGCCACATGAACCAGAAACCTACATCATCCTGAGACCAGAAGAACTAGTTGGTGCCCAGCCCCAATCGATGACTGCCCTGACAGGGAGCACAACAGAGAACTCCTGAGGGAACAGGAGATCAGTGGGATGCAGACCCCAAATTCTCATAAAAAGACCATACTTAATGGTCTGACTGAGACTAGAGGAATCCCGGCGGCCATGCTCCCCAGACCTTCTGTCGGCACAGGACAGGAACCATCCCCGAAGACAACTCATCAGACATGAAAGGGACTGGTCAGCGGGTGGGAGAGAGATGCTGATGAAGAGTGAGCTAATTATATCAGGTGGACACTTGAGATTGTGTTGGCAGCTCTCGTCTGGAGGGGGGATGGGAGGATAGAGAGAGAGGGAAGCTGGCAAAATTGTCAAGAAAGGAGAGACTGAAAGGGCTGACTCAATAGGGGAAGAGCAGGTGGGAGTACGGAGTAAGATGTATGTAAACTTATATGTGACAGACTGATTGGATTTGTAAACGTTCACTTGAAGCTTAATAAAAGTTAATCAAAAAAAAAAAAAAACCTCATGTTAATGAAACCCACACGGCAGTTGCAATTTTTGTGCAGCCCAAAGTTTATACAGCTAAAAGTATCATGAGAACACGAGCCAATGTCTGTCATTTTTTCCATTACATCCAATTACCTCGTACAATGTCTTTCGTTTCAAGACCCCTCACTTGCATGGCCCATTCTAAGACCTTATTTCTATTTTCAAATGTTATATTCTTTTCCATAAAGATTACAACCAAAATTGCGTAACTTTTAGTCTGTCTTGGAATCACAAAGAGACAGAGAGAGGGAGGGAGAGAGAAAAAGAAAGAAAAAAGAGAAAGAAAAGAAAGGTAGAAAGAAAAAGAAAGGAATTGCTTGGGGCTACTAATAGAGTCAGCAGGTTTGTAAAATGCCTTTTGAAGGAAATGATTTTTAAGCTGGAACTTGATTGATTTATCAGATTTCAGGAATGTATGGAAGCATTGCAATGAGAAGGAACAATTTGTGTCAAGTGCCTGAGTATGACATGCAAACAAAAAGAGAAAAAATTAAGACATACCCAAATCTAATGAGAAAGAGTGGCCAAATGACTAGATAAAAAGAAAGGTCTTAGGTCATATAGCAACTTAGCAAAAGTGAGGACATTGTCCATTCTTAAACAGGGCAGCGATATTGCTGTATTTTGATTTTATAATATTTACTCTGGCTGTAGAATATTTTATATAAGTTGAAGGAAACTATAAAACTATTGGAATCCCATCTGGACTACTGAATGTACCTGCTAAGACATTACAGTGGTTCAAAGAGATTGCTTCATATATCACGTGTCAAAATAAGAATGTATAGCACCAGCAGGCAAGGTGTTGTGACTCCCTATTTGAGCATAAAACCAAACCAAATCCATTGCTGTCGAGTGGGTTCTGACTCATAGTGACCCTATACAACAGAGTAGAACTGTCCCCATAGGGTTTCCAAGAAGCAGCTGGTGTATTCAGACTACCAACCTAAGCAAATGCAGCTCTTAACCACTGCTCCACCAAGGCTCCTATTTGAGCACAGTTCCTGGGGAACACCTCAGTCTGGAATACAGTGACTTTAATGATTTAGACTCCACCTTTTTTCCTCTTTTCACTGTAACCAATTGCCTTAAATGAAGCCCAGGTGGCTAGGTGGTTAAGAGCTTGGCTGCCAAGCAAAAGGTGGGCAGTTTGAATCCACTACCCGTTTCTTGGAAACCCTATGAGGCAGTTCTACTGTGTCCTATAGGGTCTCTACGAGTTGGAATGTTGAGGCCGACAGTTTTTTTTTTTTTTTTTAGTTGCCTTAAAGCCATCCTGTTTCCCTTTCTAAGTCGTTTGAATCACTCACCCTTCCAGAGCATGCCTATATTGTTGACACTCCCACTCCTTTGCCTTTGCAAAGGGGAGGAGCCCAGGCGGTGCAGTGGTTAAAGCACTTGACCGCTAACCGAAAGGTCAGCGGTTTGAAACCACAAGTGGCTGTGCGGTGAAAGATGTAGCGGTTTGCTTCCTCAAATATTACAGCTTTGGAAACCGTATGCAGTCCCTGTAAGTCAGAATCCACTAACGGCAGTAGATTTGGTTTGGTTTGGTGTTTTGCCTCTGCACATATTCGTCTTTGATTCCCTTTCCGTTGCTTTTTTTTTTTTTTTGGTAACTTGTGACTGACCACCGGTGACTGTCCACATAATTTCTCTGATTGCCACCCGACCTTTGGATACATTTGAAAGCTTTCTTTAGTGATAGCCTAAGACAACTCCATTTCCCTTTGTGCGTTTTCTTGTGGCAGGATCAACAATTATAGGATTCCGCTTATTGTACTGGAGAATAGTGTCAGGAAGTATTAAAAAGATGTTAAGAGTCTGTTTGCCTAAAATCTAAATAAGATAATTTGTAGTATTTTCTGTCATGCGAAGTCTTGTTTAATTTGTACCTTTCCCTTGAAACCTTTTCTTAATGCACCCAGTTAAAATTAATCTTTCCATCTTTTGTGTTCTCGAGACACATTTTTTTTCCCCCTGCCACTTGTTAAAGTCTTGTTTCAGTGGGCCTTAAACAGATACTTTTTTGTGACAAGTTTTCACAGATGAATCGCCTTTTCTTTAAAGTTGAAAACCAATGATTTATTCTTTTTTGTTTTTTGTAATCTCACACTCATTTACTGACCACGGTGATATATCAAAATCAAATCTACCCTCAGAAAGCTCACATCATATTGAAAGGAAATAGGTGTGGAAGGATTTCTGGGTTCCCCTGGTGGCCTAGTGGTTAAGTGCTATGGCTGCTAACCGAAGGGTCGGCAGTTCAAATCCACCACGCGTTCCTCGGAAACTCTATGGGGCAGTTGTGCTCTGTCCCATGGGGCCACAATGAGTCGGAATCGACTCCACAGCACGTGGTTTGTTTTTTTTTAGGTTTGGAAGAAGTAGCTATTGGCTTGTAATGGTGTAGAACGAAGGTTGGCAAGGAATCATGGAGAAACTGACCATTTCTGCCAGGTTTTGGCTGGTGATTTTTACCAAGTTTTGGGGTATGGTGAATTAACCTAAATTCATTTATCTTTTTACAATTGTAAAGTTCTATTAGTAAACGTAGATTGTTGCTGTTAGTTGCCAAAGAGCTGGCGCCAACTAATGGCAACTTTATGTATAATAGAATACAACACCGCCGAGTCCTGTGTCCTCTCCATGGTCATTACTATATTTGAGTCCATTTTGGTAACTACTAGATTTTGACAATTAAAGATATATGGGATCAGTCACATACATTTTGATTACCATCTTGATTATACCACGACTTTGATTACCATGTCATAAGTTATCATGCAAGTGAGTCTCAGTCTGAATTTGCCGCATGTATAAAATTTTATTAGGTCTCTGGGTGGCACGAACAGTTTGCACTTGGCTACTAACCAAAAGTTAGTGGTTTGAATCCACCCAGCTGTGCTGCAGAAGAAAGGCCTAGAGATATACTTCCATAAGACATTGCCGTGAAAACCCTGTGGAGCACAATTCTGTTTTGACACACATGGTATGTCTGGAATTGACTGGATGGCAGTGGTCTTATTTTTGGTTTGCCAACATTTATTAGTAAGCAGGAACAAAAGCAGTCAGACGTTTATTGGTGTAAGCTTGGTGAACTCGCCCTCACCGTACTGTTTGGTAACAAGAATTCGAACAAGTACCTCTCATGAAAAGACAAATCCAAGAGTATTCTGACAGCAGGATCAACAAACCTTCTCCTGGGATTAGATGAAAGAGTTCTGCACTAATTGGGAAACAAAGGACCAGTTTTCTGGATCTCGGGTATTGCTTTGAAGATGTTACAATGCTGGGCTTGTGGAATTCTTATGCATAGACTATGCGGGGGCAGTGACGCTTGAAAAGTGTTCTTCAGTTAGCACAAAAAAGAAAAATTATGATACTTTTATTTAATATCTCATGCTAATTAATAAAAACCTTCCAATATTTAAATAATTATACTGGAAACACTTGCCTCAGCCATTCCTGAAGTATGTACTATATACAGGTAAAGTAGGGCAAATATTAAATGATCTGACCCAGAAAACGGATTAATTTATAAAAAAAAGTTAAATTTCAGGGAACAAGACAGAGGGTTATCGGGAAAGACTGCCTACTAAAAAGGCACATGAATTGATTAAGGGAAGATGAGTTAATGTAATGGCATAGTTAATAATAGTTACCTAGGGTAGAGTGAACACAAATGCGTGATGGCAGAAAGGGCTGGAAATGGTCTAGTGTCATGACAGAAACTTCGAATTGTCACCTAATACCCATTTCCCCCTTTTTATATGACAATATAAACACCAATTTTTAGCTGGGCATATGACCATTTGAAATGAAGACAACTTTATCAGTTTGGTATTGCCAGGTGTTAAGTTCTGGCATGTGAGAACTGACATGATATCTTACAAAAATGACTCTTAAAGAAGTTATACTCCTCCCATCTTTCCTTCATCTTGCTGTTTGGAATATGACTGTGATAGCTAGGAGTCCATCTTGGAACACCAGGACAAGAGGGTTAGCTGACAATTCTCCATGGACCTTTAGTTCTACTGCATATTTTCTGATTAAGAAGTACAGACAGCTTTATTTCACTATCTTGTCAAGGATGTTTGTAAATCAAACAGTCTTGGAAGCTGGAGATAGTCTGTCCCTCTGAAGTAGAGAGGATATTTGTTCCTTGACCAGTAGAATAAAGCTAATATCTCCCTCCAGGGCAACGTGTGGGCAGGTTTGCCATAGAGTCAGTCCCAAACTCATAGTGATCCCATGCATAATGCAACAAAATTCTGCATGGTTTGGAACCATCCCCTGTTTGGTTGTAGATCAGATCTTCGTGATCCGTAGGGTTTTCATTGGCTAATTTTCAGAAGTAGATCTCCAGGCCTTTCTTCCTAGTCCACCGTAGTCTAGAAGCTTCACTAAAATCTGTTCAGTATTAGCAACACACAAGCCTCTACTGACAGACGGGTGGTAACTGTGCATGAGGTGTGTTGGCAGAGAATTAAACCTGGGTCTCCTGCATAGAAGGCGAGACTTCTACCACTGAACCACCACTTGCTAATAAACCGAAAAATCAAACCCATTGCCGTTTAGTTGATTTCAACACATAGCGACCCTATAGGACAGAGTAGGACTGCCTTATACTTTCCAAAGGGTGCCTAGTGGATTCGAGCTGCCAACCTTTTGGTTAGCAGCCATAGCTCTTACCCACTATGTCACCAGGGCCCCTTTTTAAAGGATTGGTGTTCCCTAAACTCAGGTTTCGTCAGCTATGGAACAAATCTTCTGTGTGTGCAGCATACACCTGAGTCACTCTAATCACCCTGGGGGAACATGGGAAGAAAAAGGGAATCAATACAAAAATGAAGCTTATGCTGCCTGTTGTCATGTCATGACAAAAGTCATGTCTCTTTGACCCAGAAGTCTTGTGTCTTCTGCTAGCGCTTATGAAACTGTAGCAGACTAATTTTAGTTTGCAAGCAGAGTGAATTTTCAGACCCTTCACAGTTCTTGACAAAGGGTCATACTCTAGAGTTGATGCAGTAAAAAGAGGGATGCAAGCTGCGTCTCAACATTTGCAAAGCTACTCTTAACGCACATCTAAATGTAAATGCTAGCTAATGTAGATGTGTTTCTTAGAAATGGTACATTGTGTGTAATAGGGTATAAAATGTGGCACTAACTTAAGCGGACACTTGACAACAAAGTCTGAAGACACTGAAGGTTAAGTAAAACTCATCTACATGCCAATTAAATATACAGATTAGGGAAAATTCACAATGTTGTTGGCATTGTAAAATTATTGCCATTTTCTGCAAAGTTTTAGAAAAGTCAAATATGTTCAGGAATACTACTGGATCTGCTGCCAATTCTTGGCATTCAAGGAATATACTGGACAATACTATAAAGGGTAACCTCCTTATGATCCTAAAGAATATTCTTTTTTTTTCCTATTCTTTTCTCATTGCTTCAGAGTGAAATTCCAATTCCACAACACCCTTCATTCACAGTGTGTCTTTCCATCCTACCAGCTGCATCTCTTCCTCCTCTCCTTCGCTACCACCCATTCCATCATCAGGACACACTTGACACTCTATTTATCACCAAAAAAAAAAAAAAAAATTTTTTTTTTTTATGACCTTTCATGGAAACCCTGGTAGCATAGTGGTTAAGTGCTTCGGCTGCTAACCAACAGGTCGGCAGTTCAAATCCGCCAGGTGCTCCTTGGAAACCCTATGAGGCAGTTCCACTTTGTCCTTTAGGGTCTCTATGAGTTGGAATCAACTCAAAGGCAAAGGGTTTTTTTTTTTTTTAGATGACCTTTCACGCACCTTGTCTTTACACATGATACTTTCCCTGTAATGCTTTCCCCTTACTTCTTCATCTTGCAAATTTCTACTCATCTTTCAACTCTAACTTAAAATGTTACGCCTCCTTTCTTGCTGTGAAGCTGTCAGCTGTCACTTCCTATGTTGTCAGTGTGCATTTACCTCCAGCATCAGCTTCTCTGTCCTTCAGATTCTTGACGTCTCATTTGTTCATTGTAGTGAAACAAAGAGGGTGATTGGTATCAAGTACGAATAAATAGGTTGTGAAAGGAGATCTGAGAAGATTATCTGTGATGATTGTTCATGAAGTTTTGTACATTCATTATAGCATTTATTCTAACTTCTTAGAGTTTATTGTTTCTATCCCGAAGTTATTTTTGTAACTTTAACAAAAGTAACTATGTTATCATCATCCTCTATTTTTACATTCTAGTTCTTAGTCACTTAATTTATGTTTCCAAATAAATGGATTATAGATAATATTGATAGCATATATTCATATACTATATTATATTCAAAATCTTTGTTAATATTGAAATGTGTCTGCTGGTTTTAGTAGTGGATACACGAATCAGACTAAAAGAACCCTATTATCTCTTTGATGCAAATTATAAATTACAAAAATATGCAATTTTTTTTCCAAAGCTTTTTGGAGGAAAAATTCATAGTGAATTTTTCCACCTAGTTATACTTTAATATTAATCACTTTTTATATTATTAAAATTATAATAACTTTTTTTTTTTAATCTGCAGAGCATCTCACACTGTGAAGGGCATGAAAAAGGGCACAATATAGGTCAAATGAAGAAGCCACTAAAAAGGAAAGAAACCATCACCTAGCCTAGATTTTAGGAAGTCATTTATAAAATAACATCTACCAGATATCAAACATTTATTTTACAAAAGGAATGATCAAGTATTATCTCATTTTTATCCAAGCACTGCTTACATTTCTTGCTGGTATAAGTCCCTGAGCTCTTGGGTTTTATCATGGGAAGGGCCATGCTGAAGGAGGAGAGACTGAACGAATAGTGGTTTATAATAAATGCAATTATGTAAGTCATAACCTGTGAACTTAGAAGGAATATTTTATTTCCAAATAAAAGACAATGCTAAAAAGTTTAATATTCTTCTATAAGTAGTGTGTTTAATAATCATAACATATTATTTCCAATAATCCGAGAGAGGTAAAATGTGGAATATTCATAACTTACTTATTCCTCTTGCATAATAAGTAGATTTTTTATTGGGCAAATTTCCTTTAACCTATAACATTCTAATTATTTACCACAGCTTTTTATAAACATTTAAGTTTTCAATTTGAGTATATGATCAATTGCAAATAATTTTAGAACGAAAATGAGTATATTATTGATTAGAAATATTGATTAGAAATATTTTTCTTATCAGAGATACAAGGTTCAAGTAAATCAATAATGTAATCTATCAGAGGAATGTGTATGAATAAATATAGCAGCTTAAAGTAAATAT